>NC_083577.1:10906846-11549346 GCF_027579695.1 Neoarius graeffei
CATTAGCAACAGAGCTAATCAAGTCATCAAGTTTATTTGTACAGCGCTTTTAACAATAAACATTGTCGCAAAGCAGCTTTACAGAATTTGAACGACTTAAAACATGAGCTAATTTTATCCCTAATCTATCCCCAATGAGCAAGCCTGTGGCGACGGTGGCAAGGAAAAACTCCCTCAGACGACATGAGGAAGAAACCTCGAGAGGAACCAGACTCAAAAGGGAACCCATCCTCATTTGGGCAACAACAGACAGCCTGACTATAATATTAACAGTTTTAACAGGTATAACCCTCAACTGTCCTCATGGGGCCGTCCTTCACAGGAGTGGGGCGATAAAACTCCGACCAGACACAGGGCACCAGGATGGATCAAGCAGGTCCGAGGGGCAGAAGAGGCCAGCATCTCAATCCCAGGATCAACATGTAACTCAGAGGGACAGATGGGGGGGGGGAGAGAGAGAGAGAGAGAGAGAGAGAAAGAAAACACGTTGTTAGGTATGCCCTAAAAATGACAAGTATTAAATCTGTGTGGTAGGCTCGCAGAGACGAGAGTCTTTACATCAGGCATGACGCACAATGGCATGTTAATATGGTAAAAAATATATCATGACCTGCTCTGGCTGGATGCTTGATTGGGTGATGGGAGCACACTCCTCAGCAATGATGAGATGCAGATGGGACTCTTAGGCCTGGCCAAGACAATTCAGTTACATTTCACCGGGTCTGGGACATGCGACAGAATGTCTGACGGCCGATTCCCTGCAGGCTACGATAGCCAGTCGAGGTCCCCACCGTCTCCACCAAAAGACTTCCTGTTGACTCCATGTAACTCAGAGGGACAGATTTGGGGTGGGGGGGGGAGAGAAAGAAAACACAGGTGGTTAGGTATGCCCAATGTCACCTGAATAAGTAGGAACAGTATACATATTGCACCGAGTACAAGCAGGGACTCCGGCAACTAACTATGACAGCATAACTAAAAGGAGAGAGCCAGAAGGTAACACAGGCATGAGGGAGCCCCGGGACATAAAGCAGCCAGCCACTGCACCGTCAACAAACTCGAGTGAGCAAGCGAGTGGGGACTGACAGCATCCATACATCCCAGTTTACCAAAACACTCTATGTCTGAGGACCCTCCAGATCTACTCCTTTACCTCATAAACACCATTAACAAAAGGCTTGACTAAACAGATATGTTTTCAGCCTAGACTTAAATGCTGAGACTGTGTCTGATTCCCGAACATTACTTGGAAGGCTGTTCCATAACAGTGGGGCTTTGTAAGAAAAGGCTCTGCCCCCTGATGTAGCCTTCAATATACGAGGTACCAGCAGATAGCCTGCACCTTTTGATCTAAGTAGGCGTGGCGGGTCATAGAGGAGCAGAAGTTCACTCAGGTACTGTGGTGCGAGACCATTTAGTGCTTTAAAGGTCAATAGTAGTATTTTATAATCAATACGAAATTTGATTGGGAGCCAATGCAGTGTGGATAAGACAGGCGTGATGTGGTCATATTTTCTAGTTCTAGTAAGGACTCTTGCTGCGGCATTTTGAACTAACTGGAGCTTGTTTATGCACTTATTGGAACATCCAGACAGTAAGGCATTACAATAATCCAACCTGGAGGTAACGAAAGCATGAACTAGTTTTTCTGCATCATGCAATGACATTAAATTTCTTATCTTTGCAATATTTCTGAGATGAAAGAAAGCTATCCGGGTGATGTTATCAATGTGAGTTTCGAATGAAAGACTGGGGTCAATAATCACTCCGAGGTCTTTTACTGCTGCACGTGAAGAAACAGAAAGGCCATCCAGAGTTACTGTGTAATCAGAAAACTTACTTCTAGCTGTATGTGGTCCTAGCACAAGTACTTCAGTCTTGTCAGAGTTAAGCAGAAGGAAATTAACGAGCATCCAGTGTCTAATGTCCTTAACACATTCCTCAATTCTATTAAGCTGGTGTCTCTCATCAGGTTTTGCAGAGACATACAACTGTGTGTCATCAGCATAACAGTGGAAACTAATACAATGTTTACGAATAATATCGCCCAGAGGTAACATATATAGAGAAAAAAGCAGTGGACCCAAGACAGAACCTTGTGGAACACCAAACTTTACCTCGGTACGTCTAGAAATATCACCATTTATATCGACATACTGATAACGATCAGTTAGATAAGACCTGAGCCAGGAGAGGGCCATTCCCTTAACTCCCACAACATTTTCTAGTCTATCCAGAAGAATGGAATGATCAATGGTATCAAATGCTGCACTAAGGTCAAGCAACACAAGTAGCGAGACACAGCCCTGATCAGACGCCAACAGTAGGTCGTTTACTACTTTAACCAGTGCTGTCTCTGTGCTATGATGAGGTCTAAATCCTGACTGATACATTTCATGGATGTTATTCCTATGTAAATATGAGCATAACTGCTGTGCCACAGCTTTTTCAAGGATCTTGGAGATAAAGGGGAGGTTTGATATTGGCCGATAATTGGACAGCTGACAGGGATCAAGGTCAGGTTTTTTAATCAGGGGTTTGATAACTGCTAGTTTAAAGGATTTGGGTACATAGCCAATCATAAGAGAAGAATTTATTATTTTTAGAAGCGGTTCAATTACTCCAGGCAATATCTGTTTGAATAGATGTGTCGGTAAGGGATCTAGTACGCAAGTTGAGGCTTTTGATGTAGAGATTAATGAGAGTAATTCAGTTTCTTTTAGGGGAGTAAAACATTCTAACTGATGATCTGATACAGTTATATTGTTAACTACAAGGTCACTTTCATTGTCTAACCTTGAATTAGTAGTTTGAATTTTTTGTCGGATATTCTCAATTTTGTCATTAAAAAAATTCATGAAGTCGTTGCTACTACATACTGCAGGTGTGCATGTGTTGATAGTGGACTTATTCCTGGTTAATTTTGCTACAGTATTAAATAGGAATCTAGGATTATTTTTGTTATCTTCTATTAGGGAGGAGAGATATGTTGATCTCGCAGCACTAAGAGCTTTTTTATACTTCAGGAAGCTCTCCTTCCACGCCAATTTGAACACTACCAATTTTGTCTGACGCCATTTACGTTCCAATTTTCGAGTGGTCTGTTTTAATGTGCGAGTGTCATCATTATACCAGGGTGCTAATTTTTTGTCTCTGACCATTTTCCTTTTTAGAGGAGCTACATTATCTAAAGTATGGCGGAATGTTGACTCTAAGCATTCAGTTACCTGATCGAGTTCTGCAGGGGCTGACAGTGACCCAATCAAAGTTGACAGCTCTGGGAGATCATTTATAAAGCTCTGTGCAGTAGTTGACGTGAAAGTACGTTTAATACAGTAGCGTGGTGAGGTGCATATATTATTACTCAGACATATTTTGAATGAGATGAGACAATGATCTGAGATAACTTCAGACTGTGGAAGTATGACTATATTGTCTACGTTTAATCTGAATGTTAGTATTAATCCTTTGTTCTATTTAGATAACCTTCCTTTGTTTTAGCTAGCAGCAAGCTAGGCCATACACACGCACACACCATATCATATTTGTATATATTGATTTATTTTTATCTTTGTATAATAAATTCATTTATCAAAGCTGTGTGTATTCATCTTGTTGGTGAACAATATCTGAAGTCCCCAATCTTCTCAAAGAATTCAAAAGGTGCATATAAGTTACGTAATATGGTAAGTGATCGTAATAATTTGGAAATATACCATAATCTAGCTGTTTGGTAATTTATCCAGGATTAATGGTATGATTCACTGAATGATTCACTAAATGATTCATTGAACAATTCACTAAATGATTCATTGAACGATTCACTGAATGATTCACTTCAAATGAGACTGATTCTATGGTATGATTCAATTCAAATGAGTCAAAGTAAACGATTCAATGGGATTGATTCATTTTAATTATTAACCTTCAAATTTAATGAGACTGATTTAATGAGATTGATCACTTAATTTCAATAATTAACTGATTGCACCCACAGTTAAATTGGTGCCCCGTGTGAGGCAGATTGGTTTGTTGACTTCTGGAATATTGTTCAACAACAAATAAACTATCAGTTGATTCAGCAACTGCTAAGGTATATCCCCAGGTGTGTTAAAACGGTTAACAGTTGCGTGATAACCATATCACCAATACTCATAACCTATTTAACTTAGGATAAGAGAGCATTTCCAAATAAACCTTATTAATTACATAGTTAATCTTAATTATGATTAAATTAATAATTAACTCATTGATTAATTATCTAGTATCCAGCCTAAGTAAATTGGCATCCCCTCGTGTCTCAAAAATGGAAGACAACGCTCAAGACGTGTCTCTCCTTGAGGTCATTGCAGACCTCATTCACTGCTCTGCCTCCGAAAAGGCAAACATTAAGTACACAAGTGAGAGTGAATGCCAAAACAACTTGGATAACTTAAACAAACATATGAGAGATCCAAAAAGAACAACTATTAGTGTCCAAGCGGCACTAGGTAAGCTATTCCTATCATACTTCCAAAATGCTGATTCAGAAATCAGACGCCTTCGCGGAGAGGTTGAAAGGCTGACCACCAGCAACGCCAAGCTGACAGCCGATAATAATGATTTACATAGGGAGCGTGAGCTCTTGAAGACCTCCCTTGATGATTGCACCGAACGGCTAGAGAAAGCCGAAATGGTTGCTAAGAGGGCTGCCCGGGAGCAGACCCCCCAAAAGCAGCGCGAGGGGCGTGAAAGACCCCCAACAATGCGCCAAAGCTCAGAGCGGGAAGAGGCGTCCAAACCGGACACCGTAAATGATCTGGTCGAGAACCAGACATCCCGCCAAACTCCATCAACTGGCTACACAACCCCGTCGTCGTCTAGCCAGGATGGAGCCGCCCTGCGCTCATCCTGAGCCCAGGCCCGTAGCACACCTAGGTCAGTGCGCTTCAGTTTCCCTGATCCATCTTCAGATGAATCAGACCACGCATCTCGTGCGAAGCGGGAGCGATTCCAGAGTAGCTCAGACAGTGAGTACTAAGGAGAGCAAAATAAGTCACGTAAGGACGCGCACCAAGTTCTCCGCATACGGCAAATTGACCTACTTGCCCAAGATATCGAGCGATTCGATCCCGATAATAAAAGAACAAATGTAAATGATTATTTACGAGGAATTGACCGATGCCTGATGGACCTGCCAAACGCCACAACACGTGAAAAACTTAGACTAATCTGGAAGACCTCCAGTAGTAGCGTTCGTGCCTTTTTAGAGACACTACCCCCAAACATTCACGATAGTTATTCGAAACTTCGCAATTACATGAGGGAAGAATATGCGCCATACACGGACGAAACCTCCGCGATATTGTGTGCATTACAAATCAAACAAAAACGGTCTGAGGCGCCTCGTGAATATTACAGACGGCTACGTACTGCCTATTTCCAAGGTAGTAGCGCACCAGGGTTGGAAGAAGATAGAGGTTTCATATCTCTCTTCTTACATAACCTCCACCCAAGCGTGTGGACCCATGTCACACTGACGTGTCGACGAGGTCGCTATTCGATGAGGGAAATTAGGCGACTAGCCCAAATGACCTGGGAGACCATCGTCAAAACCGCAAACGGAAACGATGATGAACCCAGAGTCCTTAGCCTCCAGGATGCAAATGGGCCCCCGCTAACCTTAGAAGGAGACGAAGCTCCAACAGGGGGACCCACCTGGAAAAATTCCGGTCCAGCCCGATCCTTGCCGAACCATCACAAGGGTGAGTGGAAAAATCAACAAGGTAAGGCCAGGAGGGACCGAGGGCGAGTCCACAGTGACTATGGCAATCGCCCATCCCATGAAAAGGGTTGTAGGGAACAAAACGGTTGGCAGCAAAACCGTCATCCCCGCTCTGATCAGAAACGGCAGAAGCGTTCCGACCGTAGCTCTAAACGTAAGGGTAGAGACGACCAACAGAGTGACTCAGACCAACCTGGTGAGTTCCACTCAGAGCTGGACTCTTTAAGAGCCCAGTTGGCTGAAATTAAAGAACTGTTACAAGAACAGTCAGACCCCTCAACAGATGAAACAAAAGAGCCCAAGAAAAATGACAAAAAGCTATTCGCTGGCATGACTAGGCCAGGAACCACGGGTATATCTCGTAAAAGGGGGAAAGAGATCCCTCTGAAACAGCAGGCGAGGGTCAGGATGTAGGGCCCCCCCTGGTGGCGAAGGCAAACACACAAAACGCACCTCTCATGTGCGCTAAAGTCTTCACCACCATCTTTCAGACACACGGCTCTCACAAGGCGACCCAATTCCAACCAAGCCCTGCGACATAAACGTAGTCAGCTTCACACAAAACAAAACCCCACAGTCATTGGATCCCACAAAATATGCACAAACCCGTTGTGACGAGATTAGTGCGAACACCGATCAACCGAGCGCCATGCGAGATCAAATTTCTGATGAACTTCAGTTCAGGTCTTTGCACACCGAGTCTGGTGTCGAAACACCCGACATCGCGATTTCCCCTAGTGGCCACAATTCTTTGAAAAACCTCCCTCTATCCATTGACTCAGACACAGACACCCATTTCACTGCTGGTGTAATGGCTGCGCTGTGGAACATGTTAGGCGTCGAGGCGAAATTCCATATCGCGTACCACCCTCAATTCTCTGGTCAGGCTGAACGAGCCATTCAAACCATTGTGAGCATGCTGCGAAAGTATATCACAAACCATGGTAAAATTTGGGACGTGAAACTTCCCTTGGTGCTAAGGGCCATTCGGTCCACCCCTCATTGCGCCACTGAAGTCACACCCTTTGGGATGATGACTGGGCGAGAGTCGGTTCTTCCCCCGCATCTCCTATACAAACCAGAGGCCATGAGCGTCGCGATTGCATACACCGCACATCAACATGTCGCCGACCTACGACGCCACCTACAGTCAACCTTTACAGGTGCCCAAAAGAATCTCGATTCGAGAGTAGAAGGACACAGAACCTACTACGCCCGAATCTCAGAGAAGTTCCTACCACCCTGGTCGAGACCTTTCGATCGTGGGAAAACCGTTCCCCGTCGCGTATCACATTAGGACATCTAGGCCTAATCAAACGCTTTCATATCGATTTCCATGATAATCGAATCAAACCTTTTGAACAGTCCTCACTCCAAAAGGGGGTGGACGACAGCTAGGCCCATCATGTCCACCTAGCTTGTACGCATCACTCAACCATAAGCGTACACTAACCTTCCCGGTCAGACTTCACCAACCCAATGAAGTAATAACCCTTCGGTATAACATGGTAGATAAATACTAAAATCCACTATTATTACTAGTGTGTATTCATCGCAAATACACCTGGCATATAGTCTTGGCAGTGCTATCCTCATTTTTTTTTTTGTGAATCCACAAAACTTAGAGATGTGCACCTTCACTAAAGACATCCACTGGGTCTGCCCAGGCAACCCATACATAATACATGCCAAGCTAGATAAGATGGTCTGTGTCCCTGACAGCTTTAGCCGCAGTAGCGCATGCTCTCTGGCCAGACCACCCACTGCGATTACCAAACACAGAAGATTTCTAGAAGATTAGGTTTGCCACAGTGACGCAATCACTGAATGTGGCTCATTGGTTTGACCATGCAGCCTCAGAATTGGACAGCAACTTGGACCTCAACAAGACTTGCGCCCAAACGATTTATCCTGGTAGTTATGATAAATTCCTACTTTCATCATAATACTAAATAAGAGCCCTTTTGAAGAATAATTAAACCGCCCTCCCTCTAGGATATAGGTAACGATTACTTGACAGTGCGCTGGTAGGCCACATTAGCCTGTCATCCGCGGCATTATACTATTTATAGCCTACTCTAAGCGAGGAAATATCCCTTTGTCTCATTTCCACAATGATTGTACAGGATCCCTCAGGATTCTTGACTTGTCAATTGCAAGCAAAAGTAAAAATGTTTACCTCCAATCTTCTCCTTTTTGCTTGAGCGTTGCTGCTCTGTTTCTTCTTTGACTGCTTGATTTTGTTTCACGCACACAATCCACTCTCTCTGCCTCTTCTCCAACAACCCTCTGGCTTCACGTGCACAATCCACTCTCTCCGCCTCGTCTCCTCTTCCAGAAAAAAGCAACCCTCTTGCTCCGCCTCTTCTCCTTTTTCGGAAAAAGCCAACCCACTCGCTCTGCCTCTTCTCCTCTTCCAGAAAAAGCCAATCCACTCTCTCTGCCTCTTCTCCTCTCTCGGAAAAAGGTAAAAACTTCTTCCTGAACCGGTCTCATTGTTACAGTTCACTGCACAACAATAAGGCATGTTTTTTCTTTGGAAATTGCTGAATGCACGTCTGCACTCAAGCCGAACGGCAATTTAAGTAAATGGAAGTGGACTCAACTCAAGCGGTTTGTTTGGCTTAAATGATGTCACGCTCCGAGTGGTTACGAAAATAGCTGAACAGAAATTCACCACGATCCGTGCTAACTTATTTTAATTATTACTTAATACTTCTTGGGACCAGAAGAAAATTAGAGGGTTTTTTAACATATAAAGTTTCAAATGTGCATAAAATTAAAACCGTTGGCTATGAGCTTTAAGGCTAGTTTGAAAGCCTGAAATCAAATAATAGCTTTTTTTAATGATGGAAATTGACTTCAACAAAAAATTTAATATCTGCCCTTTGGTGGTATTAATTTTCATATACCATCTCTGTTCCTGAAGTGACTTTTTTAGGCTGCAGTAAATCACAATGCAAGTGCTAAATGAAATTTGCATACACCCCACCCTGTATTTGGTATAACATCCCAAATTACATATTACTACACAAATTACCAACAAACGACATGAAAAATTAGTGCTACATGTCTCTGGATCTGTACTGCAGAATTCTTCCAAAATAATGCAAATGATTTCCATCAGTCATCCTGAATACTGGATTTATTTGAAGTGACACTTCAGTTTTAGGGGACAAATAGAGACAAAGCATGCCAGCAACATCAATATGGATATCGTGTATAGCAGTGTTTCTCAATCACTGGGCTGCAGCCCACAACGCCATCTACTGGGCTGCATTTTTTTTTTCAAGTTGAAGCTAATTTTTAGTTGGGTACAATTGCTGGGTTGCATCCGAGCTGATGTCACATCCGTCTCATTAGATATGCAAGACATGAAGTGGTGGTCAGCTGAGCTCATTGCTCACAAAGCGTTACTATTGCTGGGGCACCTTGCTAGTCGTTAAAATGCCCTACGCTTATGTTGTTTTGCACTGCTTGAATCAAACAAACTGTGAAAGTGATAAAAGTTTCTTCCGGGTTCCTTGTGAAGTGATAAAAAAAAGGGTGAAAAAGCAAAGGATTTTGCTAAAAGATGATTAGAAAGGTGGCTCTTGAACCTTTCACTGTGATGGAAGGACACTTGAGTTTGCAGTGATCACTTTGTGAAAGGCTTGTAAATTCCTCTGATTTATTTTGTTTGGATTTGCAAATAAATGTTCTCACCATTTTCCGTTATTTCATAATGTTTTGAAGTTTAGGAGACACTTCAGTCTTCAGATGTGTTTTTGTTTCCTGTTTGATCATGGTTGCCATATTGTAAACCAATGCACATATAATACACATAATACCCAGGTCTTTAAAGGGGTTTCTGTGGATCTTTGTGAATGATCTACCTGGAGAGAAGAGCAGGGAGGATTGGGAATCAAGCTGCTGTGGTTTGTTTTCACCCGATACTAAAACTTCCAGATACTAAATCATCGCAAAGACATGGACAAAAAGCCCAGAAATTCCTGCTTACCTGGGCATAAATGGTACAGGATTTACTGTATCTTTATAGTATCTTACTCCCCAGATCTTTAACCCAGCCACATATAAAAAAGTTGCACTCCTCCATGCTCTTCCAGGATTTCATCTGTTTGTCTGTGTAGAATGATGTCTGCAGCACCAGGTAGTTTGAGATGTTGGGGAACTCAGTGAATGGATAATTTTCCAACTCATTGGAAATATCCTTCTTTGTTCATGTGTAATGATCTATTCCACTGAGTGGTTTCTATATCCACATGTACTTCTTGGTTTTAATAACTTGCTTGTTTGCTGAGCACAAACATGGCAATACATTCTTGTGTTAATGGACTAGACTCCACTTTTGGATCATTGATCCTTTTTGATTGAGAATGCCCTGCATGCATGGATTTATGTTGGCTTCTAGCACATCCATACAGTGTTAAATACAATACCTACAATTAAAAACATTTTTTAAATTGCATTTATTTAATTCCTGGGGTCCCATCTGTAACAGGGAGTGATGTTGCATCCCATTAATAAAATTTACAATAGATTAATAGATTTTAATAGAATAGATGACCCAAAATAATTGGGAATCTTTATTAATGGGCTCCAACTCATTACAAGTATGAATAGGTGGGCCTGAAAGTAGTAAAGGTTGAGAAATCCTGGTATATAGTATGCATATAGTAGAACTATGTGATGACATCATGGCACTGAATTACATGAATCACAATTTGCTTATGTGTTGGTCTGAATTGCTTGTTTTTTTGACAGATAACCCAAAAGTTGCATTCTCAGCTGCTCTCTTTGGCACTGGCGGTCAGACTGTGGCAACTGAGGAAATCTTGAAGTTCCTCAAAGTTTTCACAAATACTGGGGGTGCCTACAGTCCCACTACAGGTACTATACTTCTCTTGGATCCTTCCATCAGTGAAAATAAATTAGCCATAGCAGCTTTATCATATTCAGATTGGCTGAAGTAAGTCTAAAAGATATGTCATCTGTTTTCTGTCGGGAAAGTTCCTTATTTTCAGAGTCAGGTTATGCACTTGCTTACGTCATTTTCTTGAGTCTTTAATGTTGCTAGATTTTCAGTAGAAACATCTTAGTTATGTAGAGATTAAGTAGAAGCACCAGAGACCGGATTTTAAAATAGCATCTATGTCTGTGAAGGTTCTCAGTCATCCAGATCATCGTATACTGTAGGTGCTAAAGAAGGCAACTGGACTTGCTTGAAATCCTTGAAGACATTTCACCTCTCATCTGAAAGGCTTCTTCAGTTCTATCTGGCTAGTGGGGGATTCCAGGTATGTATCCTCTAGTGGACCAAAAGCAACCATAAGGAGAGTCGTTGAAGTCACATGGGTCATTGACCCTCTGTCATCCTGTCGGTTGTCAGGGTCACTGGAGGCTGGTTGTGAATGGTGTTAGAAGCCTAGAGCGTCATTAGGGTGATCTGTGGGTCATTGGCTCTCTCTGCCATCATGTGAATCATTGAAGTCAGCTGAGTCTTGGTGTGGATGTGTATTCAGTTTTCTGGGAAGTGTGCCAAGGACTGCATTGTAGGTGGCTGATAAGTGGCATCTCAGACCACCTCCTCTGTTCAGTGATGGTCATTCCAGGTTGACAAAGATGGTTCTTTTACTCCTCTTTCAAACCACCGGTCTTCTCTGGCTAAAATGTGTACATTGCAGTCCTGAAACAGTTGTCCCTTGTCCACTCCCCTATGTTGAGCCATGCACTTGTGAAGCAGTTGTTTCATTTCCCCAATGTACAGGTCTGTGCATTCCTCACTACATTGAATTGTGTACACTATGTTGTCCTGTTTGTGTCTGGGTATTCTGTCCTGAGGGTGGACCAATTTTTGCCTCAGAGTGTTACTGGGTCTGAAGTGTACAGGGATGTTGTGTTTGTAGAAGAGCTTCCTGATTTTTTCAGATTGTCATTCTCTACTTTTCTGGACTATGTTCTTGCATTTGTTGTTGTTTTCTTCCTTGTCTGTTATGTTTCTTATCCTGGTCTTGATGAAAGGCCAGTTGGGATATCCACACTCCTGAAGTGCTTCATTGATGTGTTTTTGCTCCTTCTCTTTTCCCTCTACCATTGTAGGAATGTTCTGAGCCCTGTGATGTAAGGTCCTAACGACTCACAATTTGTGTTCCAGGGGGTGGTGAGAGTCAAACAGTAGGTACAGGTCTGTGTGTGTGGGTTTCCAGTAGACCTCAATGCTAAGGCTTCTGTCTTGTTCAATGTGCATGCCACAGTCCAAAAAGGCTAGGTTGTTTCCACTGATGTCCTCCCAAATGAACTTGATGTTGATATCCACTGCATTGATGTGCTCTGTGAAAGCTTCTACCTCATGGGTTTTGATTTTAACCCAGGTTAAAATCTCTCCTTAGGGTTGCTTTTGGTCCACTATTTTTCAGGATAAATACCTGAAACTCCCTACTAGTCAGACAGAACTGAAAAAGCCTTTCGGACGAGAAGTGAAACATCTTCAAGAATTTCAAGTAAGTCCAGTTGTCTCCTTTAGCACCTATGGAGCATCATTAAACACAAACAATAAGACAGAAAAAAAAAAAGTTTGGGATAGATAATTTGCACCAAAGAAGGAAATGGCTTTTTTGCTGTCAAATTTAAACACATGAAACAGTTTAAAAATAAAACACCAAAAAGAATATGATAATATATGAATGAGAAAATGGCACCAAAGGTGCCAGCAGTTTGAAGGATAAGCTGACTGAGCACTTAGTTGCTATGCTTACAATACACTAAAATTCACTTTAATTCATAATTTTATCTGTATAAAGTTCGGTCCTTGAAATTAGCAGTGCTTCTGATTAAAATACTTCATTTCTGCAGGAAAGTTCACCGCTCCTGTGAAAGGAGTGTACTACTTTGGCTTTTCTGCTTTTGCAAATGGAAAATCCAGCATGGGTGTGCATCTGTGCAAAAACGGTGAGCAAATAGTGGCTACCTATGATTACAACCAAAACTATTAAGATGTGAACGGAGCGAATGGAGCTAGCACTGGAAAGGGTGATGAAGTGTACATTGGGCTTTGGAGCAGTCTGCACATTTTTGACAATAACAACAGCATCAGCACCTTCTCCGGGTTCTTGATTTTCCCTTTGGAATGAAAATTATTTGCCTTTATTCAGATTAAAATGAGTGCAAATGCAATGTAGAAAGTGATTTGAATGCAATGCAGAAGGTATGTCAAAAATGGAGTTCAGCTTATTTTATTATAATTGGATAGAAAAAAAAAAAGATTGTGTGTTTGTGCAAATTGACACCTGAATAATTTTACCACATGACTATGTGGACAATGTTTCTTTCTCAAACTGTATCTCAACAATAAACATACATAGTTTATAATTGTGTCTGTCAGCTTTGTCACGGACCAGTCTGACAACATGGCACACACGGCCCACCGCTGTTCAACCAGGCGCTCGAACATGTCGCAGACCGAATTCCACCTGGTTTTACAGGATTGGATGAGGCGATGAGGTGGAAGCCGCATTTGGTGTTGTTTTTCTTCGAGGGCTTTGGTTGCGACTGTGCTGTGGTGGAAGTGTTTCACCAATCTTCCCGCTGCCACTATTGCTCTGCTCATACCAGCAGCAGTAAATCCGTCATTGACTGCAAGGTTTAGGGTATGTGCAAAGCATGCAACTGATTTCCAGCTGACTCGTGTGGGGTTGTTAGCTTGGACAATGTTTCTAGCATTGTCGTGAACACACGCTGTAACGCGACCGGAGAGTCCCCATGTCTCCACAACATCATTGAGCTTGTCAGCTAAATTGTCAGCTGTGTCTATCCGACATGTTAGTCGTAATAAGGACTACTGACTTTAGCTGCCAGTTCTCGTCAATATAGTGGCACGTTATGGTAATGTAACTTTCTGTTGTTAGAGCCGTCCAACAGTCTGTTGTCAGTGCCACAGTACTGTAGCCGTAGTCAACATTGTTTTTAGCTCACTTTTCTTTTTTTCGTAGCGAGCTTCAAGGCAGGAGGTTACTGTTGCCCTTGAAAGGATATTGTACCCTGGCTCTAGGAACCTAATGAGCTCCTGAAATCCTGCACTTGCAACTGTGCTGAGTGGCATCAAATCTCTCTCAATCATGCTGCATATCCTCTCTGTAATGCCCTCCGTCCTCCGATCATCACACGCGCACCTTCCCAGTGCAGCTGTGATTGTAGGTTGGGCTGGTGCACTCGCGCCTTGCAGGATAGCCACATGCACGTTGTTGAGATGGTAACTGAGTGAAGTAGTAGAACTGTTGTATTTAAATACTGCATTGCACAGAGAACATTTGGCTTCTTTCCCAGAATCAACTAATTTGAAATGGTTCCATACCGCACTTCTTTTTGACCGCTTCATGGTTAGTTTTCACCTCTGGTCTTTCTCGCGAGACGGGTTAACATCTCATGTTCACATTCAAGTTAGTGCAGTAGCGCCCTCTGGCGATTAACTGCAATTAATTTATTTTGTTCGACCAATGTCTTGATCGACAATTAATTGAAAGTCGATTAATTGTTGACATCCCTGATATATATAGTGCTCAGCGTAAATGAGTACACCCCCTTTGAAAAGTAACATTTTAAACAATGTCTCAGTGAACACAATTTCCAAAATGTTGACAAGACAAAGTTTAATATAACATCTGTTTAACTTATAACGTGAAAGTAAGGTTAATAATATAACTTGGATTACACATTTTTTCAGTTTTACTCAAATTAGGGTGGTGCAAAAATGAGTACATCCCACAACAAAAACTACTACATCTAGTACTTTGTATGGCCTCCATGATTTTTAATGACAGCACCAAGTCTTCTAGGCATGGAATGAACAAGTTGGCGACATTTTGCAACATCAATCTTTTTCCATTTTTCAACAATTACCTCTTTTAGTGACTGGATGCTGGATGGAGAGTGATGCTCAACTTGTCTCTTCAGAATTCCCCATAGGTGTTTGATTGGGTTCAGATCAGGAAAGATACTTGGCCACTGAATTACTTTCACCCTGTTCTTCTTCAGAAATCCAACAGTGGCCTTAGATGTGTGTTTCGTCATGTTGGAAAAGTGCACGACAACCAAGGGCATGGAGTGATGGTAGCATCTTCTCTTTCAGTATAGAGCAATACATCTGTGAATTCATGATGCCATCAATGAAATGCAGCTCCCCGACACCAGCAGCACTTATGCAGCCCCACATAAGGACACTGTCACCACTATGTTTCACTGTAGGCACCATGCATTTTTCCTTGTATTCCTCACCTTTGCAATGCCATACAGTTTTGAAGCCATACAGTTTAAGGCCATTCAAAAGGACCTAAGGGGGGAAATGAGGGAGGCGCGAGAGCAGCACAGCCTGCGTGTGAGGGAAGCCCTCTCAAATAAGAACTCTAAACAGCTTTGGGATGCAGTTAAAGATATGACCAACCTAAACTCTAATAAAGGGGGTGTACTGAATGTTCTGAATGAATTAGAAAAAGCAAATGAGTTAAATGATTTTTATAGGTGGTTTGACTGTGCTGCAAAGGGGGTGCTGGGAGAATGAAACAGTGTATTGAGTACAATATCATGTGATCTATCTAGCAGAATTGTAATTAACCCAGAAGCTGTGGCCAGGGTATTTGGAGGGTTGCACACAAAAAGGGCCATTGGGCCAGATGGTATTTCTGCCTTACTCCTTAAAACATTTGCCAGTGAGTTAGCTCCAGCTTGGAGCCCTTTATTTCAACTTCCTGTTGATACACACAGTATTCCTAAATATTAGAAGAGAACAGTGGCGGCTGGTAGTCTTTCAAACAGGGGAGGCTGGTCGGTTACGATATTTCCAGATTTTAAAAGAAAAAACACATCAATTTTGCCCATACTCTTGCCTCTGATCTGGCTGATTGTTGGCAGCGTCACAAACTGTGAAATAACAGGTTCTTTTGGCCCATTAGCCTACTGTCCAATATACATGATGGTGGTGTTGGGGGGGGGGTATATTTTCACATTTTATATTTTAAAATTGTGGCATGTTTAAAAATTGATCATTATTGAAAGCAGCTCTTTGTCAGGAACCTCAGCAGTAGAGCTGGGTGCCACACATTTCATTCAATGACACTTTCCCTATATTTTACTTATTTTGACTGAGAAATGTTTTATTGACAATTTTGATAACCCTTCACTTTTAATCCAGGTCTGTAGTGTGAAATGTTCTCGGCTGTGTTTTTGTTTAAAAATGTTTTCCAAATTGTAGCTGTGTTTAATTCATATCCAGAAAAATATATATTCCAATATAATATACTCAGCATAAACATTTTAAATAGATTCTATATTTTTGGTCCATCCATGACATTACTAAAGTAGCCTATTTACTGTTGTTGATGTGGGTCACTTGCTGTTAGCCAATTCACTTTCTCGTACCAGGAGAGCTGAAAGGAACGAGTATTATTCCCTACCTTTTTCACCAAGTCAGTTTGAGGCATTGGTCTATCCTGCTCTTTAATTTTTTTCCTCGAAAGGAAGACTGGCAAATGGCTTCGCCAAAATTAAATCAGCAATGCTTGGCATCCGTGCGCAGCTTTCTTGCTAGCTGACTAGCCCCCTCAAGTTCAATCACTCAAATAAACGAAATTTCTGGAACTAAAGATAGCAAACTTGACAACACTATATTTACACTTTATTTACAATGAAAATATATACAAACTAAAAAAGCTGGTAGAAACCGTATGTAATGAATGAAATCGAAATGTAAGCTGATCTCTTACAATACAGCACTTGCGAATCCGCATGGGACTGAACTGATGTTGCCAGATACTGCTGACGTTATCCAGCCCAAAATATGTTCAAAACCCGCCAATATGCACTTTAAACCGCTCAATTGAGCGGGAAACCCCCAATCTGGCAACACTGTACCGCTGCCTGTCTATAGTTGAAACGAGCTGTCAAAGAAAATATCCGGCCGCTTTCACCAATCACCAGTCTCCTCGCGGAAACTGCCATATCCCTCCCATGTGAGGCTCGGAGTCCGTGGGCGGGCGTTTTCGCAGTATTTGTCCAATAACCGTCTTGCATTTTGAGATTGAAAAGCGCAGAGCTCCCAAATGCCACTGAAGTCCACTGAGGCTGGGAGTCCGTGGGAGTCCGTAGGCGGGCATTTTCGCAGTATTTGTCCAATAATCGTCTTGCATTTTGAGATTGAAAGCGCAGAACTCCCAATGCCATTGAAGCCCACTGAGGCTGCGCTGCATCGCGCTGTCACGAGGGGGAGAAACTCACGCACACATTAAAGTTATAAGGGCATTTTTAGAGGAGGCTGAGCCTCCCTCGTTGTCTTAGAGCAATCGCCTGTGGAAGAGAACCATTATTATTCCTGTACCCAAGAAACCTTGCCCAAAGGATAACAATGATTTTAGACCTGTTGCCCTAACATGCATATTAATGAAGGCTTTTGAGTGTATAATCAGGGGCGCAGATAGGATTTTTGAACTGGGGGGGACTGAGCTGTCAGCAAATTATTCCATTTTGTGTATATATATATATATATATATATATATATATATATATATATATATATATATACATACACACACACACACACACACACACACATACAAAACACCGTTCAAAAGTTTGGGGTCACTTTGAAATGTCCTTATTTTTGAAAGAAAAGCACTGTTCTTTTCAATGAAGATCACTTTAAACTAATCAGAAATACACTCTATACATTGCTAATGTGGTAAATGACTATTCTAGCTGCAAATGTCTGGTTTTTGGTGCAATATCTACATAGGTGTATAGAGGCCCATTTCCAGCAACTATCACTCCAGTGTTCTAATGGTACAATGTGTTTGCTCATTGCCTCAGAAGGCTAATGGATGATTAGAAAACCCTTGTACAATCATGTTAGCACAGCTGAAAACAGTTTAGCTCTTTAGAGAAGCTATAAAACTGACCTTCCTTTGAGCAGATTGAGTTTCTGGAGCATCACATTTGTGGGGTCGATTAAATGCTCAAAATGGCCAGAAAAATGTCTTGACTATATTTTCTATTCATTTTACAACTTACGGTGGTAAATAAAAGTGTGACTTTTCATGGAAAACACAAAATTGTCTGGGTGACCCCAAACTTTTGAACGGTAGTGTGTATACATGTTATTTTCACCTCCCTCACTGCCATCACCAGGAACTACCTGCAGGCCAGGACAATGATAACATTTTAATATAGCCTATGGAAATCCAAAGTTTACACATTATCATCACGCACAGAAATTGCAAAACTGCAAACCTAGTTTTAAAACCGCCAAGTTCCAACTGTTAAACATAGCGAGAGGCTGGGCTACGTGTGTGTGTAAAGTGTAAACCAGTGCATCCTGACTTTCTAACTATGCCTGTGTGTTGCGTGAGCGGCAGTCAGTCAACAACTCTTCGCAAAGTTTCCTTATGAACAATATGCTCGCTGAAATTATGGCAGGGAACGCCAGATTAAACATTAAAACTGCCTTCTGAGCACTGTATCTACAGGCTACCACCGAAAGAAGGAGGCTACCAGAAAGGCATCTCTACTCCGTATGATTTTACTTTCACTACAACATTACTTTGAACAGACTATCAAAAAATTGTAAGGTGATATGATAAAGTAAGGCACAGTTTACTTACAGTCTTTTTTTTTTGAAAAAACGATGCAATCGTTTTCTGCCTTTTGGCACCCTTCATCATGCCATGTTGGGGTCCTGAACTAGGAGGAGCTGTCCCCGATATGCCTGTCAAACTTGTTGTGTGTAACCATAGCAACCAAGCTCGAGCTCCCAAGCTGTGCAGTCTGCGCAGTTGCAACTATGTATGTACTGCTGTGCACCTCAATAAACCGAATGGTAATTAGTCTTTTGATTTTTCCGTGAGGTTTGCCTTATGCAAAGAAAGACAGCATAGACGTTTTTTCCTCCCTATAAGTGGGGGGGACCGAACAAGGTGAATTTAAATCTGGGTGGGACGAATCCCCCCCGTCCCCCCCTCTATCTGCGCCCGTGCATATAATGATAGGAAAACTAAAACAAGAGGTGCAGCATCTCTTGGATCCTTATCAGTTTGCCTACCAGAATAGCAGAGGCACTGATGATGCTTTAAACACCACACCACATTTAATCTTAAAACATCTTGAAAACTCCAAGGCCTATGCTAGACTGCTGTTCATGGATTTTAGTTCCGCTTTCAATACGATTCTACCCCAGACTCTCCAGGAAGCTGGATTAGATGGAGGTGAAACAGGGCTGACACATAGACACAGGCAACCATTCACACTCTCATTCACACCTTCGGTCAATTTAGAGTCACCAGTTATGTTATCATTTATCAAGTGGTATTTTGCATTCCTCATTGGTAGGCAGCAACAAGTGAAAGTTAATTCCACCCTGTCTCACTCACAGGAAATAAATATTGGGGCTCCTCAGGGGTGTGTAAGTTCTCCCATCCTCTTTACATTATACGGTATACAAATAACTGTAAGAGTCAACACAGGAGCAATTACATCATTAAGTTTTCAGATGATACAACTTTACTGAACCTTCTGTCAGCACAGGCAGACCCTAGGGGGTATCACACAGAGGTACTGGATATAGTGCTGTGGTGTGAGGACCACAACCTCATTTTGAATGTGGATAAAACAAAATAGATGGTTTTTGACCCCAGGGGTGTGGGGGATTATAGTCCAGTGCTTATTAATGGACAGGGAGTCCAACAGGTATCACATTTTAGGTACTTGGGTATACATTTTGATTGTCAGTTACAGTGGGCAACTCATGTGGAGTCTGTTTGCTCAAACATCTGTCAAAGGCTGCACTTTTTATGGAGACTTAGGGTCCATGGTGTTCATAAAAGCATCATGCTTTTGTTTTATAGAGCAACTATTGAATCTGTCATCCGCTACGGCATCACAACATGGTTTGGAAACTTGACTGTAAAAAAGTCAGAACACAACTCCAGACTCTTGTCAAGAGGGCAGGGAAAATAATGGGCATACAGCCTTCATGCTCTTTACAAGGAGTTTTTGAGGAGACAGTTAGGAGGCAGGGCCTCAAGATTGCTACTGACCCAACCCATATTTTAAATAATGAGTTTGAGCTGGGGCGGCACGGTGGTGAAGTGGTTAGCGCTGTCGCCTCACAGCAAGAAGGTCCTGGGTTCGAGCCCCGGGGCCGGCGAGGGCCTTTCTGTGTGGAGTTTGCATGTTCTCCCCGTGTCCGCGTGGGTTTCCTCCGGGTGCTCCGGTTTCCCCCACAGTCCAAAGACATGCAGGTTAGGTTAACTGGTGACTCTAAATTGACCGTAGGTGTGAATGTGAGTGTGAATGGTTGTCTGTGTCTATGTGTCAGCCCTGTGATGACCTGGCGACTTGTCCAGGGTGTACCCCGCCTTTCGCCCGTAGTCAGCTGGGATAGGCTCCAGCTTGCCTGCGACCCTGTAGAAGGATAAAAGCGGCTAGAGATAATGAGATGAGTTTGAGCTGATGCCCTCTGGTAGGAGGTATAGGCTATGAACATGCAAGCTAAACAGATGCAAATTTTCATTAGTACCTATGTCCATCAAATTAATTAATAAGAGATGACAGGAATAGCTGCAAGGTTTGAAGTAGGGTAATAGTGCAATAGGCTAATCTCTGTGTAGGAATATGATGACATGTATGTTGGAGGTATATTTATTTATCTTTAGAGGGATGTGCATTTTTTTAATAGGGATATTTTAATTGTTTGTGCAATATTTTGATAGACGGTTGTGCAATATTTGAATTGGGGCAATAGTGCAATAATTCCTGATAGAGGGCTGTGCAATATTCAAGTCAAGTCAACTTTATTGTCAAATATGCTATACATGCTCGACATACAGCACAGATGAAATTTCAGTCCTCTCTGACCCATGGTGCAAACAGGCAATGCAATAAATAAAAATAGAATAATTTAAAAAAAAAACAATATAAACAGTATAAACACTCTAGATAAGAACTAGACATAGACTAAACACACACACACACACACACACACACACACACACACATATATACACACACACATATATATACACACACACATATACACACACACACACACACACACACACACACACACACACACACACACACGTGCTTGAAAGTTTGTGAACCCTTTAGAATTTTCTATATTTTTGCATTAATATGACCTAAAACAATCAGATTTTCACACAAGTCCTAAAAGTAGATAAAGACAACCCCGTTAAACAAATGACAAATATTATATTTGGTAATTTATTTATTGAGGAAAATGATCCAATATTACACATCTGTGAGTGGCAAAAGTATGTGAACCTCTAGGATTAGCAGTTAATTTGAAGGTGAAATTAGAGTCAAGTGTTTTTCAATCAATGGTATGACAGTCAGGTGTGAGTGGGCACCCTGTTTTATTTAAAGAACAGGGATCTATCAAAGTCTGATCTTCACAACACATGTTTGTGGAAGTGTATCATGGCATGAATAAAGGAGATTTCTGAGGATCTCAGAAAAAGCGTTGTTGATGCTCATCAGGCTGGAAAAGGTTATAAAACCATCTCTAAAGAGTTTGGACTCCACCAATCCACAGTCAGACAGATTGTGTACAAATGGAGGAAATTCAAGACCATTGTTACCCTCCCCAGGAGTGGTCGACCAACAAAGATCACTCTAAGAGCAAGGTGTGTAATAGTCGGTGAGGTCACAAAGGACCCCAGGGTAACTTCTAAGTGACTGAAGGCCTCACTCACATTGGATAATGTTAATGTTCATGAGTCCACCATCAGGAAAACACTGAACAACAAATGGTGTGCATGGCAGGGTTGCAAAGAGAAAGCCACTGCTCTCCAAAAAGAACATTACTGCTCGTCTGCAGTTTGCTAAAGATCATGTGGACAAGCCAGAAGGCTATTGGAAAAATGTTTTGTGGACGGATGAGACCAAAATAGAACTTTATGGTTTAAATGAGAAGCGTTACGTTTGGAGAAAGAAAAACATTCCATTCCAGCATAAGAACCTCATCCCATCTGTGAAACATGGTGGTGGTAGTATCATGGTTTGAGCCTGTTTTACTGCATCTGGGCCAGGACAGCTTGACATCACTGATGGAACAATGAATTCTGAATTATACCAGCAAATTCTAAAGGAAAATGTCAGGACATCTGTCCATGAACTGAATCTCAAGAGAAGGTGGGTCATGCAGCAAGACAACAACCCTATGCACACAAGTCATTCTACCAAAGAATGGTTAAAGAATAAAGGTAATCTTTTGGAATGGCCAAGTCAAAGTCCTGACCTTAATCCAATCGAAATTTTGTGGAAGGACCTGAAGCGAGCAGTTCATGTGAGGAAACCCACCAACATCCCAGAGTTGAAGCTGTTCTGTACGGAGGAATGGGCTAAAATTCCTCCAAGCTGTTGTGCAGGACTGATCAACAGTTACCGGAAACATTTAGTTGCAGTTATTGCTGCACAAGGGGGTCACACCAGATACTGAAAGCAAAGGTTCACATACTTTTGCCACTCACAGATATGTAATATTGAATCATTTTCCTCAATAAATAAATGACCAAATATAATATTTTTGTCTCATTTGTTTAACTGGGTTCTCTTTATCTACTTTAAGGACTTGTGTGAAAATCTGATGATGTTTTAGGTCATATTTATGCAGAAATATAGAAAATTCTAAAGGGTTCACAAACTTTCAAGCACCACTGTGTAATATATATATATATATATATATATATATATATATATATATATATATATAAAATTGTGACATCCCGAGAGCTCAAAACTCCTCAGTGTGAAGGTGGAGAGGAGAGGAGAGCAGTTCATGGACTCTTGTTGCTGAGTGGATCCTGCTGGGTGGAGTATTCGTGGAACTGCTTATCTGAAATACTTACCTGTGTTCTGAACGCCTGCCACTGGATTGCCACCGGGCTGAAGACTACAGGGATTGTTGACTGGACTCAAAGTAAGGCAGAAGATTTTGCTTGTTCTGGGAAAAGGATATTGGACTGAAGGAAACCTGCCTATAATTTTATTATTCTAAAGCCATAGACATTGTTTGAGTTTGACTTTTGGGAATCCATCCTCATTTGAACATTGTAATTTGAGATACCTCTTCTGTTTAATCTCCTGGCATAACATTAAAAACCTTGATTTATTTTAACCTTTGTGTCCTTGCACTAATTGAAGGGTCCCGCTGAGAGCCAGTCAACCTCTCGTGATATCACATATGGTGGAGAATGTGGGCACTTCGATCATCAACAATAGTGCATGAACAAGAAAGACACCCCGGGCTTCGAGGAGCTTCCCCCTCTCACAGGCCAGTATGGTACTGCCCAGTTACAGGATCCCACGCTTACCAATGCCTTACGAAATGTGCAGGTGCTAGAGGGTGTACTGCTAGGGGATAGAGCAAGCCCTACATACCCCCATTTTGCAGTTATACGTGGCCTACTGTATCAGGTGGTGAAGAAAAATGACAGTGCATGAACAGCTCCTTGTACCACAGCCCCACCGGATGACTGTGCTCCATCTGGCAACACACATCCACTGGGAGCCCACCTAGGGGTAGAAAAGACAAAAGAAAGGATCTTACAGCGGTTCTTCTGGCCTGGAGTGCACAAGGAAACAGAATTACTGTCGTAGTTGCCCAGAATGCCAGAAGGTGGCGCCTAAGCCCCCATATCATAACCCGCTCATCCCCTTACCAATTATCGAAACTCCATTTGAGAGGATTGGACTGGATATAGTTGGTCCTTTGCCAAAAAGCTCCAGGGGGCATCAGTACATCCTGGTCATCCTGGACTATGCAACCTGGTACCCTGAGGCCATCCCCCTGAGGAAGGCTACCTCCAAACAGATAGCCAAGGAGCTGTTCCTCCTCTCCACCAGTCTGGGGATTCCAAAGGAAATATTGACGGACCAAGGCAGTCCATTCATGTCCAGGGTGATTAAAGAACTGTGTGCCCTGTTGAAAATCAAACAGTTGCGAACATCTGTCTACCACCCCCAGACAGATGGGTTGGTCGAATGTTTTAACAGGACTCTGAAGTCCATGCTAAGGAAGGTGATTGAAGAGGATGGGCGGAACTGGGACCAGCTGCTGCCATACCTGCTGTTTGCAGTGAGAGAGGTACCCCAATCTTCTACTGGCTTTTCGCCTTTTGAACTTTTGCTTTCTTACAGACCCAGAGGGCTGCTGGACATTGCCAAGGAGGCTTGGGAGGAGCAACCCTGCAGACAGCATACCCTGATCGAGCATGTCGGGGCCATGAAGGAGATAATGAGGGCCATCTACCCGATAGTGCGGGAACACATGGAGACTGCTCAATGGCAACAGCAGGCCTCTTACAACTGACCTGCCCAGCCGAGAGAGTTTAAGCCGGGGGACAGAGTGCTGGTCCTGGTGCCGACCGTGGAGTGTAAATTCCTGGCAACCTGGCAAGGACCGTATGAGGTCATCGAGCGGGTAGGAGAGGTGAATTATAAGGTGAGACAGCCTGATAAAAGAAAACCTGAGCAGATATATCACATTAACCTCTTGAAAAAATGGCACGCCAGGGAGGCTTTTTGCTACAATATTAGGAGTGGCAAAATCTACAGTTTGGTACATCCTGAGAAAGAAAGAAAGAAAGAAAGAAAGAAAGAAAGAAAGAAAGAAAGCATTGGTGAACTCATCAATGCAAAAATACCTGGACACTCACAGAAGACAACAGTAGTGGATGATTGCAGAATAATTTCCATGGTGAAGAGAAACCCCTTCACAACAGCCAACCAAGTGAACAACACTCCAGGAGGTAGGCGTATCAATATCCAAATCTACCATAAAGAGAAGACTGCATGAAAGTAAATACAGAGGGTTCACTGCACGGTGCAAGCCACTCATAAGCCTCAAGAATAAAAAGGCTAGATTGGACTTTGCTAAAAAACATCTAAAAAAGCCAGCACAGTTCTGGAAGAACATTTTTGAACAGATGAAACCAAGATCAACCTCTACCAGAATGATGGAAAGAAAAATGTATGGTGAAGGCATGGTACAGCTCATGATCCAAAGCATACCACATTTGTAAAACACGGCGGAGGCAGTGTGATGGCTTGGGCATGCATGGCTGCCAGTGGCACTGGGTCACTAGTGTTTATTGATGTGACACAGGACAGAAGCAGCCGGATGAATTCTGAGGGATTCAGAGACATACTGTGTGCTCAAATCCAGCCAAACTGATTGGTCGGTGTAGGTACAGTCCCTTTAAGAAACTACATTTCCCATCAGCCAACTTCCGCGTTGACCTACGTCACGCGTGGGCGGGATCACCAACATCACATCCTCCATGAAAGCATAAGAAAGCTGGGAACTCCTAGCTCCTCCTCTTTCGGCGCCGTGAATTCAACACGGACACAAAGAGGCTGCTCACCCGAGCAACCCAGGAAAAGACCTCTTTCTTGCAAGATCCATGATTTAGCGCAATTTCTTTCTTACCCTTGACCAAGATAGACTCCAGAGTCGCGCGATCTTTAACTCAGTCGAGTTACAACCAGTTTTATTTGTATTAGAAGTGACGTCACGACTGCCGCCCACAAGCAGTTTTAATTCAAAGTTATAGGAAAGTGGCTGGACCCTTTCTTTTTCTTAACTGAAGCGCTGTGCACCTTGTTCTACAAAAGATTTCCTTCCCACAAGCGTCGGACCAAGAATTCTTTGTTTTTCTACAGAAGTCTCTACGGGCTCCTGTGAAACTAAGCCTCTCCAAGAAATCCCGTGTGCTTCACGGAGATCTCCACAACGGTGAAAACTCCAAAAGTCTCGGGACATCTTCTCATAATCTCGCGTAAGACTGGCATTTTTGGGCATAATCAAAAAACCTAGTCTTAGGAATTAGCTTTTATTGAAGTAGTGTGAATTTACACTCAGGAACGGTTTAATTGTTACACTGTAAACACGCATGTTGAATTGATTTATTTTGTTCCAATCTCTCAATTGTTTAATAGATAGGCTGTGCATGCTTCTCTATTCCTCACTAACACTTTAATTTCCTTATCACACATCTTGATCTCAAGATTTCAGTGGATTTAGTAGTGTTATGGGCTAGCTTCCCTTTTGTCTTAGCTTAGCCACACGAGGCTAATCTAGGCCTACACAAACACGTGGCCGCTCACAAACACACCTTAGCTAGCAATCCATGCTAGCCTTCTGCTCAGGCCATAGGGCCTTTCACACACAGGCCACACACACACGCACACATTAGCAACACGTGCTAATTATTTATTTTACTTAGCAACACGTGGTCAACTCCACCACGTGGAAACAAGGCCTCACACCCACAAACACACCTTAGTTAGCAACAGAGCTAATCCTTTGTTCTACTTGGATAACATTCCTTTGTCTTAGCTAACATTCCTTTGTCTTAATTAGCACACAAAGCTAATCTTTTGTCTTCACACTCACACACCTCACTGTATATATTTCAACTGCCATTATCCATTTTTATCTTTGTTATAATAAATTCATGTATTATTGAAACTGTTTGTGTTCCAATATCTTTGAAGTCCCCAATCTCCAAGAATTCAAAGGTGCATATGATTTATGTAGTATGGTAAGTGATCATAATAATTTGGAATACAACCCCAATTCCAAAAAAGTTGGGACAAAGTACAAATTGTAAATAAAAACGGAATGCAATGATGTGGAAGTTTCAAAATTCCATATTTTATTCAGAATAGAACATAGATGACATATCAAATGTTTAACCTGAGAAAATGTATCATTTAAAGAGAAAAATTAGGTGATTTTAAATTTCATGACAACAACACCTCAAAAAGGTTGGGACAAGGCCATGTTTACCACTGTGAGACATCCCCTTTTCTCTTTACAACAGTCTGTAAACGTCTGGGGACTGAGGAGACAAGTTGCTCAAGTTTAGGGATAGGAATGTTAACCCATTCTTGTCTAATGTAGGATTCTAGTTGCTCAACTGTCTTAGGTCTTTTTTGTCGTATCTTCCGGTTTATGATGCGCCAAATGTTTTCTATGGGTGAAAGATCTGGACTGCAGGCTGGCCAGTTCAGTACCCGGACCCTTCTTCTATGCAGCCATGATGCTGTAATTGATGCAGTATGTGGTTTGGCATTGTCATGTTGGAAAATGCAAGGTCTTCCCTGAAAGAGACGTCGTCTGGATGGGAGCATATGTTGCTCGAGAACCTGGATATACGTTTCAGCATTGATGGTGTCTTTCCAGATGTGTAAGCTGCCCATGCCACACGCACTAATGCAACCCCATACCATCAGAGATGCAGGCTTCTGAACTGAGCGCTGATAACTTGGGTCGTCCTTCTCCTCTTTAGTCCGAATGACACGGCGTCCCTGATTTCCATAAAGAACATCAAATTTTGATTCGTCTGACCACAGAACAGTTTTCCACTTTGCCACAGTCCATTTTAAATGAGCCTTGGCCAAGAGAAGACATCTGCGCTTCTGGATCATGTTTAGATACGGCTTCTTCTTTGAACTATAGAGTTTTAGCTGGCAACGGCGGATGGCACGGTGAATTGTGTTCACAGATAATGTTCTCTGGAAATATTCCTGAGCCCATTTTGTGATTTCCAATACAGAAGCATGCCTGTATGTGATGCAGTGCCCTCTAAGGGCCTGAAGATCACAGGCACCCAGTATGATTTTTTGGCCTTGACCCTTACGCACAGATTCTTCCAGATTCTCTGAATCTTTTGATGATATTATGCACTGTAGATGATGATATGTTCAAACTCTTTGCAATTTTACACTGTCAAACTCCTTTCTGATATTGCTCCACTATTTGTCGGCGCAGAATTGGGGGATTGGTGATCCTCTTCCCATCTTTACTTCTGAGAGCCGCTGCCACTCCAAGATGCTCTTTTTATACCCAGTCATGTTAATGACCTATTGCCAATTGACCTAATGAGTTGCAGTTTGGTCCTCCAGCTGTTCCTTTTTTGTACCTTTAACTTTTCCAGCCTCTTATTGCCCCTGTCCCAACTTTGAGATGTGTTGCTGTCATGAAATTTCAAATGAGCCAATATTTGGCATGAGATTTCAAAATGTCTCACTTTCGACATTTGATATGTTGTCTATGTTCTATTGTGAATACAATATCAGTTTGAGATTTGCAAATTATTGCATTCCATTTTAATTTACAATTTGTACTTTGTCCCAACTTTTTTGGAATCGGGGTTGTATACCATAATTTAGCTGTTTGGTAATTTATTATTAAGCAACAAAATTAATGGTATTAATTGAGACTGATTAATGAGACTGATTCCATGAGTGATTTAATGATACGAGACTGATTCAATTTTAATTATTAACCTTCAGATTTAATGAGATTGATCACTCAATTACCCAAATGCACCTACATTGGCGTTTCATAATACAGATGGACAATGACCCAAAACATAAAACCAAAGCAACCCAGGAGTTTAAAGAAGTGGAATATTCTTGAATGGCCAAGTCAGTCACCTGATCTTAACCCAATTGAGCATGCATTTCACTTGTTAAAGACTAAACTTCAGACAGAAAGGCCCACAAACAGCAACTGAAAACCGCTGCAGTAAAGGCCTTGCAGAGCATTAAAAAGGAGGAAGCACAATGTCTGGTGATGTCCATGAGTTGAAGACTTCAGGCAGTCATTGGCAACAAAAGGTTTTCAACCAAGTATTAGAAATGAACATTTTATTTACAATTATTTAATTTGTCCAATTACTTTTGAGCCCCTGAAATGAAGGGATTGTGTTTAAAAAAATGCTTTAGTTCCTCACATTTTTATGCAATCATTTTGTTCAACCCACTGAAGTAAAGCTGAAAGTCTGAACTTCAACTGCATCTGAATTGTTTTGTTCACAATTCATTGTGGTAATGTACAGAACCAAAAGTAGAAAAAATGTTGCCTCTGTCCAAATATTTATGGACCTAACTGTACAATTATATATATACACACACACACACACACGTAAATTGGTGCAAATAAACAAACAGTCAAGGGCACTTGAGGTATAGCAGGTAAACATGAAATAAGCAGTATAAACAAACTAGCAGCTGTTAAGGTGAGGTAGTGCGGAATAGTGCAAATAAGCGAGGTAAAGTGAGATGTGCGGTCCCTGAGTTCAGTGTGTTAATGAACATTGAGATGTATGTATGTGTGTGTGTGTTTGGGGGGGGGGGGGGGGGGGACTGTGAGGATGACATGTCACATGCTGAAGGGGGGGGGCAGGGGGTGTGTGAGCAGAATCTGTGGCGGGGGGAGGAGGGGCAGAACAGGGAGGGAGTTGAGCCTCCTGACCGCCTGGTGAAAGAAACTGTTCTTGAGCCTGCTGGTTTTGGCCCGGAGACTCCGCAAATCTCCTCCCCGACAGCAGCAGACTGAAGAGGTTGTGAGATGGGTGGGTGGGGTCACCTGCAATTCTGATGGCTTTGTGGGTGAGGCAGGAATTATAAATATCCATTAGAGAAGGGAGAGAGACACCAATGATCCTCTCAGCTGCTCTCACGATGCGCTGCAGAGTCTTGCAGCAGGACACGGTGCAGGCGCCGTACCACACAGTGATGCAGCTGGTCAGGATGTTCTCATTGGTGCCTCTGTAGAAAGTGCGCATGATGGGGGCCAGGGCTCCTGCTCTCCTCAGTTTGCGGAGGAAGTACAGACGCTGTTGGGCTTTTTTGGCCAGTGATGCGGTGTTGTTGCTCCAGGACAGGTCTTCAGAGATGTGCACACCCAGAAACTTGGTGCTGCTCACCCTCTCCACTGCAGCACCATCGATAGATAGTGGTGCAAGCTGGGTGTGCTCTCTCCTGAAGTCCACAACAATCTCCTTCGTCTTCTCCACGTTCAGACGGAGATTGTTGTCCTTGCACCACATGGCCAAGCGGCTCACCTCACTCCTGTAGATTGTCTCATCGCCATTGCTGACGAGACCCACCACAGTCGTGTCATCCGCAAACTTAATGTGTACATATTAGGGTAATGGTGTAATAATTGTGTATTTATTATAGGATGCATTTTTGTGGGGTGTGTGTGTGTTGGGGGGGGGGGGGGGGGGGAGCGCTGTGCAAAGACTGCCATTAGGCAGTAGGTAGGACTGTATGTTCAATGCACCTGTTGATGTTTTTTGATGTGTATTTGTGATGCCAGTGCTCTTGTATGCTCAAGACAAATTTATCTGCAAAGAGACAATAAAGATCAACTTCAACACAGAGACACACAACCATTCACACCTACAGTCAATTTAGAGCCACCACTGTGGGGGAAACTGGAGCACCCAGCGTAAACCCACACAGACATAGGGAGAACATGCAAACTCCCCACAGAAAGGCCCCTGTCAGCCACTGGGCTCAAACCCAGAACCTTCTTGCTGTGAGGCGACAGTGCTAACCACTACACCACCGTGCCACCCGGTGTGAAACACATTAAGTATAAATGCACAAATTCAAGGAACATAAAGAGTGAAGTGTTGAAAAAAATAGTCAAAGTAAATTGTTGCTTACTGATCAGAGCAAGTACATAAAAGCTGCTAATATTTAGGTTTAAAAACAAGCACTACTTGAGCATAAATTTTGCCCTCCTTTCCTTTTGGCCTGCAAACTTCTCAATGACTTTCTGGTTAAAGTCAGCCATCTCAGTAACCAGTCTCTTTTCCATTGATAGCATGGCTAATGCATTCAGCCTCTCCTGCATCTAACAATGCTAAATCTGCCAAAGAAACTTATGCCGCTTTTCCACTACAAACGCGGCTGAGTCGGGCTGAGCCGTGCCGTGCTGAGTCGGGCTGTTGGAGTTGCATTTCGACTACAACCGCGCTGAACCGTGCTGGCTGGAAGTGGGTGGACACATTGGGTGGAGTTAGCGAAAGTGGGTGGACGTCACGTGATGTCGTTAAGCAGCGCAAACAGTGACATCAGTTATCTTTTAAGCGGTAGTCTCACAACCCGAATAGTAAACAATAAACATGGAGGACATGGAGTCGTTAGTGTTGCTGGTCTTGGTGCTGTGGCTTGTCACCGACAACGCCAACAGATACTGGCAAGAGCATATAGATGAGGCGAGGCGCATAAGGCTTCATAATTCTCGTAATTTGTAATTCTCCTTCTTCCGGGTTTACGGTGTTTACAGATCCCAGCGTGCTCGCGGGGCGTGTGTGGGCATGTGAGGACACTCCTCCTCACCAATCAGTGCACAGGGGAGTGTCTGCTCACGCCCCCAGCCTCACTCGGCATGGTTTGGCTCGCTTCAGCCCCACTCCAAAACCGTGCGAGTTTTAGGGGCTAAGCAGGGCTGAAGCAAGCTGAGTCGTGCTGTTTTTTGGTAGTCGAAATGCGAGCCGTGTCGGGCTGAAGTGAGCTGAAGCGAGCTGAAGTGAGCTGAAAAAGGGTAGTGGAAAAGGGCCATTAGCTTCAAACAGTTGTCAAGATGGCTGCAGCTACTTTTGTGCCATTTGCATTTTTCAGAAAGGTGTTTTAGGTCCTGTATCCCTGTTGTTGTCCATAACATTTCAGTGTTGACACTTTGAAAAAGCAAACAGGGAAAGCAATAAAAGGCATTACTCAAACTGCATCCAGCTAGCCATTTCTGTTTGTCATAGCAAGAGTGGTAGAAGCCTCAAGTCCTCAAGCGCATCCTTGATCCCCTGCTTCTTAATGTTTAATTTGGGCTGGGCTGGTCCAAGCTCCTTTATTCTTTTTATTCTTCTACCAATGTACACCATGTCAGAGGATGTTTCTGGAAAGAAATAACAGAATTTTCTTTCTCCGTGGGTCCACTTGAACTTGGCATCTTGCAAAAGCTAATGAGCAGCAGTTTGTGACAGGCACAAATATGAAGGTCTGTAGAAAACTGTCCAATCATATGAAAAAAAAGTAAAAACAATTCCAATTGGCTGCTAATAAAAGAAAGTGTGTCCAGGGAGCACTTTGCTCCGCGCCAAGCCAAATCTTGAAGCCACCAATTAAAACACAACCTCAGGTCACCTGCTCTCCAAAGGTTTGTGTAGTCACATACACACTTGTTTGGCCGATGACCTGGTGAGCATAATTGTACAGGAAGTGTAAGTGTTCACATAAAATTTGAAAAAAAAAAAAAGTTTAAAAATGGGTTAAAATAATTAGAAGGATACAGGGTGAAGTAGGATGAGTAAACAATTTTACTTAATAAATATTTGTGCTTAATTAATTTATGTTTAATATCACGTAGACTTTCTCATCTGGAGAATCGGAAAGGGGCAGTGCCCCAGCGCCCCCTATTGACCAGCCACTACTGAAACTAATCCTTTTCAAAATGCCTGTTCAGCTCTGTGTAGCATCTCCGCACTGAGGAGGCTAGTGTGTGATACAAAACTGACAGTTTGGTTCACATTCTTGAACTAGAATATAAATGTAATAATAAATAATAAGTGTGTTTTCTTACTGTTTCATGGTTGTTTTAAAGCGAATGTCTGACCGAATGACATGGTCACGTCTCCAACGTGTCTTCATCCTGTCTTTCAGCTCCTCCTGACTCAAACAGAACGTGTTTGGAGAAACTTCACAGGAACCACAGACGACTTCAGCATTTTCCCCAAGCTGGGTTTCACTCAGATAACTGACTGCTGACACAAAGAGAGTAGACAGGTGTTGTCTTAGTTCCCTGTTTCAAAAAGTTGACTCTCTTGTGGAAAAACTTTATAATAGTGTTAAAAGGGATTTTATTTTGGAACATGAAAAAAAAAAAGAAAAAAAAAACTCACCAGTTGTCTGAGTTCTGAATAAAAGGAATGTCTTATTTCATTTAAAAAAAAAAAAAAATCTGGTTCTCAACCACTATTGCAAAAATCATGTCTAAGAACTAGCTTTTCTCCCATCCTGTTAACTATGAATGTTTTACTTACAACCATGACATTATTAATATATTAAAATCTTACTTTCCCAATGGTATAATGTACAGTTCAAGAGCAAAATATTTTTGGAAAATGGATGCTAAAGCATGGAGAAAATTGTCATCTGTGGTTAAAACTATGTTTTAAGGTATAATTTTATTTTCTCTAGTGATGGGGATAATTTGATATGCCAGGTTTGCACAGAATACTGATTTTCAAACAATACAGAAAAATACATGCAGCACTGAAATAACATGAATAAGGTTGGTTTTGTACTCTTGGTGTATTTATTAATTCATAGTTACATAAAGTGTAATTTAACCCCAGACTCAGATGATTCTAGTTTTGATAGAAAATATGGATCAAATACCCTTAACTAGAGTCCTGGGACCTAATCATTTTGACATGTAAGGTGCAAGTTAGTGTTTTATCTTTTGAATCAGTCATATAAAAAAGGTACCAATTATGCCAAATTTGAAGCTGAGAAAAACCTAGAACTCTCAAGAAAACAAAACAATCTAGCAATGACCGAGCAGAGGGTGGGCTTAGCTTTATAGATTTCCATGTCTTAATTTGGGGTGTCATGGTGATGTAATGGTTAGCACTGTCACCTCACAGCAAGAAGGTTCTGGGTTTGAGCCCAGTGGCCAATGGGGGCCATTCTGTGTGGAGTTTGCATGTTCTCCCAATGTGTGCATCAGTTTCCTTTGGGTGCTCCAGTTTCCCCCACAGTCCAAAGACATGCAGGTTAGGCTAATTGGTGGCTCTAAATTGACCATAGGTGTGAATGCGAGTGTGAATGGTTGTTTGTCTCTATGTGTCAGCCCTGCGATGACCTGGGGACTTGTCAAGGGTGTATGCTGCATCTTGCCCATAGTCAGCTGGGATAGGTTCCAGCTTGCCTGCGACCCTGCACAGGATAAGTGGTTATGGATAATGGATGGATGGAATGTCCAAGAATGTCACCCAGTGACAAACCCTGTTGTACTGCAATCTTTCCCTTTTTCATTCTCATATGCGCCATGTTTTATGACATGGAGCTAAGTTGTCAGCGTGATCATCATCATCTTTCTCCCTCTTCCTGGAGTTTAACCCCATGAGGACGTGTCTGTAAGTTCTAGTAAACACTTAAAAGTGTTCTCTGCTCATCATCCATTTCCTAATCTGTTGGCTTTCCAGCCCAAGTTTCCTCTCCAGCTTTCTCCACTTTGAATCGCCTTCTGTAAATAGTACTTGTTTCCTAAGGTCATCATTTCCCATTCGGCAAATGTGAGGCAGGTACTTTAAGTGATGTCGCAGACATACAGCCCTGATAGGTGTGGTTTTGGTGATGTGCTGAAGGTCTTCATTGGACAGCTTGAAATGCCACCCCTGATCACCATCACTGTCAGTACCCTCTCCGTTGATGTCATCCCTCTTTCTTCTAAAGCCACCCTTAACTATTCTTCTAAGAAAACCATGCCAAGCCACCTCCATTGTTGCATTTTCTTTTTCAAGTAGTTCCCACATTTGTACACTAAGAGTCTCGAGCTTACGCATGCAACGAGGAATTTCACTCGTGGTCATGTGTATGCTTTGATCTGTTAGAACATGTTTGAACTCGTTCCATTTCTCAAAGGCTGATCCAATCCTCAAACCAAGGGTCTTCGTGTTGTCCCCAGAGTTTGTGATGGTATAACCGAGATACCGAAAGCTTCTCAAGTTTTTTATTTCGGTGTTGCTTACTTGCACAAGGCTTTTACTATTTTTGATGGTTTCCTCAACATTAAAGGCCATTGTTTCGGTTTTAGAATATGACATCTTTAATCCAAAATGAGTGAACGTATGGTCATAGATTTGCAGAATATCTTGTAGTTCTTCAATTGACTCTGCAAAGATTGCTTGGTTGTCAGCATACAAGAGTTCTGTGATTCTGGTCTCTCCTCTGCTCTTAGCGTTTCGTCGGAGTTCCCTTGATGAGACTTCATTAGGGATGTTATATTTTATCTTAAAGCCTGTCTCTGGGTATGCTCTATGTACTTTGTAACGGGCAACTCTAACCACAAAATGCATGTACACGTTGAATAGTGTTGGTGATTCCATGGCTCCCTGTCGACATCCGACAAACGTTCCAAATATTTTAGTTGAACCTTTGATGAATGCATTGGTGTTGGTATACAAAGCTCTTAGGATCGCTATTATCCAAGGGCATTTCAACCTAATCTCAAGACATTTTAGCAGTGCATTATGGGGTATCCAATCATATGCGGCCTTCAAGTCTATAAAAGCAATGAACAGTGGGCTGTTGGCTTTACGAGACTTCTCTAGTATGTGGCGTAGTATGAATATCGCATCATTAGTTGATCTATTGCCACGGAAACCAAACTGGGATGATAGTATATATTCATAAGCATTGCACATCCTGTCAACGATTATTGATGACACAATCTTTGAGAGCGTTGCGATGATACTTAACCCTTTGTAATTCTCTGCATACGACCTTTTTCCGCATTTGTATAGACATGTGATGCTTGCTGTAAGCCATCAAGTTGGTACCTGAAGGCACGACCATACTAAGTTCACTAGGATTACAAGGTACGCTAGTAGATGTTCTGATGTTCCATACTTGAGATGTTCAGCATGTATTTTGTCCATTCAACATACATTTACCATTCTTCAGCCTTTCCATTTCAAGTCTGATTTCTTCTAATTGTGGGACCGATGTGTCGATGTCAGCTTTGTATACCAACACCAATGCAATGATCGCTCAAACTAAGTCAGTATAGAATACTTTGATACAATGTTAGAGTGGTCTGGGGTCAATCCTTTGTAGGGTAGTCACACTAGAGGCAGAATGAGCTGGAATGCCATCGGAATGAAAATTCTTCATATATTCTGGAATATTGGAAGTGCATTCTAAAAATTCTGACTGCATTCTGAGTGCAGTCCAAACATTCAGGCCCATTCTTGTGGCTGGCCTGAAATGTTTTGCTCATGCTCAAAACATTCGAGGTGCATTCGAAGAGGAGAAATATCGAACGTATTTCGAAGTGTATTTTAACTGCATTCTGACTGCATTTTAAATATTCTTACAGCATTCCAAACATTCTGATCACATTTGAGGGAAAAATCGAAATGGCAAGCCACTTCAAATCCTGCCAGAATGTCCCGAATGTGCCTCGAATGAGCCGGAATGCCATCGGAATGAAAATTCTTCGTATATTCTGGGATATTCAAAGTACATTCTAAGTATTCGAGCTGCATTCTCTTTGAATTCTTAGATGTTTGAAACATATTCGGGGGCTATTCCGGGAGCATTCTGACTGCATTCGAGGCACCTTCCAACCAGACTTTGGGTGGTATTCGGGCAGCACTTGTACGACATTCGAAGTGCATTCTTAATATTTGTACTGCATTCTAACAGCATTTTAGGTATTCCTACTGTGTTCCAACGACATTTGAATTGCATTTGAAAGCAACTACACCTGGAATGTGCAAGGATCATTTAAGGTGGGTTTGAAGCGCATTCTAAATGTTCAAATGGCATTCTTACAAAGCTGTAAGAATGTTGGTCAGTTTGAAATTCCGACCTGAATATGGCACGAATTTTGAAAAATGTTTTCATTCCGGCTGGTTCTGCTTGATTCCTGCTAATTCTGAATAAGTGTGATGGGGCCTTTATGAATCGACCACATTGCATAGATCTAAACAAACAAAAAAAACTATTTTTATATATATATATATGCGCACATACATAGTGGTGCTTGAAAGTTTGTGAACCCTTTAGAATTTTCTGTATTTCTGCATAAATATCTAATATATCATCAGATTTTCACACAAGTCCTACAAGTAGATAAAGAGAGCCCAGTTAAACAAATGAGACTAAAATATTATACTTGGCCATTTATTTATTGAGGAAAATGATCCAATATTACATATCTGTGAGTGGCAAAAGTATGTGAACCTTTGCTTTCAGTATCTGGTGTGACCCCCTTGTGCAGCAATAACTGCAAATAAATGTTTTGCAGTTATTGCAAATAAATAAGCGTCCTCACATGAACTGCTCACTTCACATCCTTCCACAACATTTAGATTGGATTAATGTCAGGGCTTTGACTTGGCCATTCCAAAACATTAACTTTATTCTTTAACCATTCTTTGGTAGGACAGCTTGTGTGCTTAGGATCGTTGTCTTGCTGCATGACCCACCTTCCTTGAAATTCAGTTCATGGACAGATGTCCTGACATTTTCCTTTAGAATTCGCTGGTATAATTCAGAATTCATTATTCCATCAATGCTGGCAAGATGTCCTGGCCCAGATCCAGCAAAACAGACCCAAACCATGATACTACCACCACCATGTTTCACAGATGGGATAAGGTACTTTTGCTGGAATGCAGTGTTTTCCTTTCTCCAAACACAGCGCTTCTCATTTAAACCAAAAAGTTCTATTTTGGTCTCATCTGTCCACAAAACATTTTTCCAATAGCCTTCTGGCTTGTCCATGTGATCTTTAGCAAATTGCAGATGAGCAGCAATGTTCTTTTTGGAGAGCAGTAGCTTTCTCCTTGCAACCCTGCCATGCACACCATTGTTGTTCAGTGTTCTCCTGATGATGGACTCATGAACATTAGCCAATGTGAGAGAGGCTTTCAGTTGCTTAGAAGTTACCCTGGGGCCCTTTGTGACCTGACCGACTATTACATGCCTTGCTCTTGGAGTGATCTTTGTTGGTCGATCACTCCTGGGGAGAGTAACAATGGTCTTGAATTTCCTCCATTTGGACACAATCTGTCTGACTGTGGATTGGTGGAGTCCAGACTCTTTAGAGATGGTTTTGTAACCTTTTCCAGCCTGATGAGCATTAACAATGCTTTTTCTGAGGTCCTCAGAAATCTTTGTTTGTGCCATGATACACTTCCACAAACGTGTTGTGAAGATCAGACTTTGATAGATCCCTTTCTGTTAAATAAAACAGGGTACCCACTCACACCTGATTGTCATCCCACTGATTGAAAACACCTGACTAATTTCACCTTCAAATTAACTGCTAATCCTAGAGGTTCACATACTTTTGCCACTCACAGATATGTAATATTGGATCATTTAACTCAATAAATAAATGACCAAGTATAATATTTGTCTCATTTGTTTAACTGGGTTCTTGAGAAACAGAGTATTTTTTGTATTGTTTGCAAATACAATAAATAAAAACTTTTTACATAACAGCCAACAAAATAATTTCCAATTAGAATGTAAACAAACTGGTGAAGTGACAGTAGCAATTTGTGGAAAATATCATAATTCTTGAAAAAAAGTTCTTACTATCAAATATTTGTATTCCATATTTTGTTGCATTTTTTGTATTTTTTTTTTTTTTGGGGGGGGGTCAAATAGAGTTTATTTTGTCCAATGTTGTTTCAGCAACATGTTCCGCCCTTTTGTTTTTCTCTACTCAGGGTATATGAGCTGACAGCCTGGTAGTAGATCAGAGCCAATCAGAGCGCATGATTGCTCATATCCAATGAATTTGAATAGAATAAATAAATAAATAAATAAATAAATGACATCCATCAATTATCTATAACTACTTCTCCTGTGCAAGGTCTCGGGCAAGCTGGAGCCTATCCCAGCTGACTATGGGTGAGATGCAGGGTACACCCTGGACAAGTCGCCAGGTCATCGCAGGGCTGACAGAGACAAACAACCATTCACACCTACAGTCAACTTAGAGCCACCAATTAGCTTAACTTCCATATCTTTGGGGGAAACTGGAGCACCTGGAGGAAACCCAAGCAGACACAGCAAGAACATATAAACCCCACACAGAAAGGCCCCTGACTGCTGCTGGGCTCAAACCCAGAAACTTCTTGTTGTGAGGAGACAGTGCTATGCCACCTCTCTCTCCCCAAACATATCAGAGACAAAAGTTGTGAAGTATAGAGCAGGGTTGGGTTAAAAAAAAAATCCCAGACTTTAAATATCCCAGGGAGCACCATTAAATCCATTACAGCAAAATGGAAAGAATATGGCACCACTAGGAACCTGAAAACAGAAGGCCGGCCACCAAAACTCACAGACAGGGCAAGGAGAGCATTAATCAGATGCAACAAAGACACCAAAAAGAACACTGAAGGAGCTGCAAAGATCCACAGTGGAGATGGGAGTATCTGTCCATTGGATCACTTTAAGCCGTACACGCCACAGGGCAGGGCTTTATGGAAGAGTGGTCAGAAAAAGTAATTGCTTCAGAAAACACATTTGGAGTTTGCCCAACAGCATGTGGCAGACTCCCAAAACACATGGAAGATTCTCTGGTCAAATGAGACTAAAATTGATTTTTTTGCCCATCATGGGAAACGCCATGTGTGGCGCAAACCCAACACCCTGAGAACATCATTCTTACAGTGAAGCATGGTGGTGGCAGCATCATGCTGTGGGGATATTTTTTCATCTTCAGGGACAGGAAAGCTGGTCAGGATTGAAGGAAAGATGGATGGCACTAAATACAATACAAGACAGAGGTTTGTGACTGGGATGAAGGTTCACATTCCAGCAGGACAATGACCCTAAACATTCTGCTAAAGCTACACTGGAGTGGTTTGAAAGGAAACATTTAAAATGTCTTGGAATGGTCTAATCAAAGCTCAGACCTCAATGCAATTGAGAATCTGTGGCATAACTTGAATACTGCACCAATGCAACTCATCTAACTTGGAGTTGGAACAGTTTTGCCTTGAGGAATGAGCAAAAATCCCAGTGGCTAGATGTACTAAGCTAATAGAGACATACCCCAAGAGACTTGCAGCTCTAATTGCAGAAAATGATGGCTCTACAAAGTATTAACTTTTTTTTTCTTTTTTTTTTGGGGGGGGGGGGTACCTACTCCAGCTCTCATTTTTTCACCTTAATTGTTGTTTGTGTCACAATAAAACAACAAGTTCCACATTTACATTTGTAGACAGGTGTAAATCAAATGGTGCTCAGCCCCAAAATTCCATTTTAATTCCAGCTTGTAATGCAACAAAACAGGACAAACACCAAGGGGGATGAATACTTTTGCAAGACACAGTATATACACAGGGGGCTGCAAAAGTAGGTATACAGTAAGGATTATTCCAGTATTACCAGTATTATAATAAATAAAATAACATTGTGTGAACATTTGTTTTTTCATTACTGTATACCTACTTTTGCAGCCCCATGTGTGTGTGTGTGTGTGTGTGTGTGTGTGTGTGTGGTGTTTACAATGCATACAATAGAAATGCCAGAAACTTAAATATTAAGCTCATATTTATAACTAACGTTACCTTCGTAATAACATACACAAAAGAACTCGGAAGGCATGAAGCAAGAATACACCATGACCAAGAATATAATTTAGTAATATATACACAGTATGATTCAAACTCTAAACAAGACACAGGTGTCACAGATAATAGGCGGAATACATGAAAGCCAATGAAGGAAGGGGAATGAAACCAAAACAATAAGAAAAGCACACGGAGAACTCAAAACAAGAGTATTTGTTAACACTGGTATCGATGATGCATGTTAAGACAGGGAATTCTTGACAACCAAGATGAGACTGTCATCCTCCGCCCCGGACATCCACTCCGGAGATTACGGATCTCTCATGCCAGCGCCGATCCGGAACCGGGACAGGAATTCTTTCACCCCTGAACTTATGGTACTTCCTGGTTTTCACTGCTACTTATTTAAAGGCCATTCTCAGACTGTTTTTGCCAGAATGTTTCATTTGCTACTCTAGCCGTTTTTGTGCCGCTCTTGCTTCTCATGTTTTTTTTTTTCTCTAGTTACTTACCTTGTTCATGGTTTTTGCACTAAGGGTTTTTTTTTTTCCTTGTTCATGGTTTTTTTACACTAGCATTTTTGTCTTTGTCTCATGTTTTTGTCAAGTTGTTTCTCTTTTTGCCCTTATTATTTTTGCCATTTGTTTATTGTCCTGTTTACCTTTTTGCCATGCCCTTTCTTCTCTGGATTAAATCATCTTATTTATTGGATTACTGTCTGTGTTCTGCTTTTGGATCCTAATTCTACCACACCTCCACCAATCCTAACAGGACGTTCTGGCCAACATGGATCCAGCCGAACTCTCCCATCTGAGAACAGCCATCCAGCAGCAAGGGACTCCCCTTGGGACCCACCAACAAAACCTACAACAAATTACCCAGAACCTCGCCACCCTGTCCAACACACTCAACCTTCTCACCACGCACATGCAGTGCTGTCAAGCCATGCCTACCCCTGTTCAGCTGTCTCCTACTTCAGCTCCTGCCACCGCCCTTCTCCACGAACCGAGACTTCCAGCACCTCAGCCCTACAATAGAGAACCAGGTACTTGTAGATTGTTTTTGTCTCAATGTTCGTTGATTCTAGAACTGCAACCTCTGGCCTTCCCCACAGAATGCTCCCGGTTAGCATATAAATATAACGCTCCTCACTGGCAAGGCCAGAGAATGGGGAACTGCAGACTGGGATGCCAATGCACCTTTTTGTTCCAGTTTCAAGGATTTCTCCGAGGAGATGAGGCTGGGAGGTGTCTGGCTGGGAGGTGGCCAGAGAGCTCATGGAGCTGCGGCAGGGGTCCCGGTCTACCTCGGATTACGCCATCAAGTTCCAGACGTTGGCGGCTTCGTGCAGTTGGAACAAGAATGCCCAGATTGACACGTTCCTGCATGGCTTGTCCGATGCCATCAAGGACGAGTTGGTATCACAGGAACTGCCGTCAGACCTCTCCAGCCTCATGGACCTCGCCAACCACATCGACACTCAGATCCAGCAACGGAGGAGAGAGAAGAACCGCCCCAGATTCACCTCCTCTCCACCTCCCGCTGCATCCGTCGAACCCATGTAGGTAGACCGGGTTCAGGTGTCAGCAGAGGAACGACATTGCTGGTGGAGCACAGGGGCCTGCTTCAACTGCAGTCAGCTGGGACACATCTGCCAAGCCTGCCTGCTAAAAGGATGAGCCCACCAGTGAATCAAGGGGCCCTGGTGGGCAACGCTAGGAACCAGTCCCCCACTAATTGTCCGTTACTTCCTGTCATCATTATCCATGATGACCAGCATCACCACCTCCAGGCCCTTGTCGACTCAGGGGCGGACAGGAACCTGATCTGCCACTGCCAAGCGTCTGGGAATCCCGCTACTTGCTTTTGATGTCCCTCTCACTGTCCTGACACTCAATGGCACTGGCTTGACCAGCATCACCCACCTTACCACCCCGCTCACCCTAAGAATTTCCAATAACCACTCAGAAACCATCCAGCTTCACATTATGAACACCCCCACGTACCCATCATTCTAGGATTTCCATGGTTAATGCAGCACAACCCCCACCTTAACTGGGCTGACAACACCACCCTAAGCTAGAGCCAGTCCTGCCTAGCTTCCTGTCTGAACTCCGCTCTGCCTCCTGCCAAACCACCGCAGCCTTCAGCCAGCAAGTTCCCAGACCTCTCTCACATGCCTTTGGAATATCTGGATCTCAAACTTGTTTTCAGCAAGACCCGAGCAGTGTCCTTCCCTCATCACAGACCCTATGACTGTGGAATCAACCTCCTACCTGGGACAGCGCCACCCAAAGGATGACTCTACTCTCTCTCTCTCTCCCGTCGAAAGGCAAGCCATGGAGAAGTACATCTCCGACTCTTTGGCAGCTGGGATCATCTATCCTTCCTCTTCCGCAGCAGGGGCGGGATTCTTCTTCGTGGAAAAGGACAAGTCACTCTGCCCCTGCATTGACGATCGGGGTCTCAACGCCATCATGGTCAAGAACCACTACCCACTACTGCTCATGACCACAGCCTTTGAACTACTCCAGGGAGCAAAGTTATTCACCAAGCTAGATCTACGCAATGCATACCATCTCATCAGGATCAGGGAAGGGGACAAGTGGAAGACAGCCTTTAACGCCACCACTGGTCACTATGAGTACCTTGTGGTCCCTATCGGCCTGACCAATGCGCCCACAGTCTTCCAAGCACTCCTTAACGACGTCTTAAGGGACTTCCTAAACATCTTCATTTTTGTGTATCTGGATGACATCCTGATCTTCTCCTGCTCCCTGGAGGAACATCAGGGTCATGTCCGGCAGGTCCTCCAACGCCTGCTTGAGAACAAGTTGTTCGTCAAGGCGGAAAAGAACAAATTTCACCAGAGCTCCGTCTCATTTCTTGGATTCATCATCTCCCCGGCAAGGATCCAGATGGATCCGCTCAAGCTCGAGGCAGTTGCCGATTGGCCCACCCCATCTTCGAGACGAGAGCTCCAGCACTTCCTAGGATTTGCCAACTTCTAAAGGCACTTCTTTCACAAATTCAGCATGGTGGCCAGACCTCTTTCAGCCCTGGCCTCAACCAAGACCCAATTCAAGTGGGGGGAGGAAGCCGAGAAAGCCTTTTCCATGCTCAAGCATAGGTTTACCATGGCACCCATTCTCACCATACCCGATCCTACCAAGCAGTTTATTGTCAAGGTCGACACTTCTGAGTCAGGGGTCGGAACTATACTATCCCAGAGGGCCAGTGACAACAAGGTCCACTCATGCTCCTTCTCCCACAGGCTATCCCCAGCCGAATGGAATTATGACATCAGCGACCGAGAACTACTGGCTGTTAAACTAGCCTTGGAAGAGTGGAGGCACTGGCTGGAGGGGTCAGAGCTCCCCTTCCTAGTCTGGACTGACCATAAGAATCTGGAATACCTCAAGTTCGCCAAACGCCTGAATTCCCGTCAAGCCCATTGGTCTCTCTTCTTCTCCTGGTTCAACTTCACGCTTTCCTACCACCCTGGCTTCAAGAGCGGCAAACCCGACACCCTGTCCAGGATGTTCTCTTCCCACCAAGAGGAATCCAAGCAGCCCAAGAGCATCCTTCCTCCATGCTGCCTGGTGGGAGCCACCATTCTAGAGGTTGAGATGCTCATGCAGAAAGCCCTAGAGCAGGACCCCAGTGAAGGTAACCCCAACAACACTCCTCCTAACCATCTGTTTGTTCTCTGTCCTGTGCAAACCCAGGTGCTGCAGTGGGGTCATGGCTCCAAGCTGGCCTGTCATCCGGGAGCCGCCCGAACCCAGCACTCATCCAGCAGTGCTTTTGGTGGCCATCCATCAAAGAGGACATCTAGGAGTTCGTGGCAGCCTGCGACACATACTCCCAGAACAAGACAGCCAATCAACCCCCTGCTGGCTTGCTAAGACCCCTCCTGACTCCACATCGACCTTGGTCTCACATCGCCTTGGACTTCGTCACTGGACTCCTCAATTCAGGTGGCAACACATCAGTGGCGGCTGCTGGTTTTTAAAACAGGGGAAGCCCATTTTACACATTCATCATAAAACCTGTAGGCCGGATATCAAAGCATAGAAAGGTGTGCCCCATTAGCATAGTGAACTAGACAACCCTACCTAGTGGCAGAAAGTATTTTTGCTTGTACATTTCATGTTATAGTCTGGCTTGCCAGGCTAGTGCCTCATATCCTTAATCAAAAATATCAAACATCCAAAAATCACTGGCTATTCAACGAAGAGCCTTGAACATCATACCCTGATATGGAACACAGAGTCTTTAACACAACACCCAGCTGTGCAACACATCCTTGAACATCTTCTGCAACACAGTCTGGAAATTCATAACCAGGCAGGCTATGCAACACACAGAACCTTGAATATTATACCCAGGTATAACCTATAACACAGAGCCCACCATTCTCTTAACATTACTGAACAATATACACACTTCAGATTCATGAACAAGGGCGGCACGGTGGTGTAGTGGTTAGCACTGTCGCCTCACAGCAAGAAGGTCCGGGTTCGAGCCCCGTGGCCGGCGAGGGCCTTTCTGTGTGGAGTTTGCATGTTCTCCCCGTGTCCGCGTGGGTTTCCTCCGGGTGCTCCGGTTTCCCCCACAGTCCAAAGACATGCAGGTTAGGTTAACTGGTGACTCTAAATTGACCGTAGGTGTGAATGTGAGTGTGAATGGTTGTCTGTGTCTAAGTGTCAGCCCTGTGATGACCTGGCGACTTGTCCAGGGTGTACCCCGCCTTTCGCCCATAGTCAGCTGGGATAGGCTCCAGCTTGCCTGCGACCCTGTAGAAGGATAAAGCGGCTAGAGATAATGAGATGAGAATGAGATGAGATTCATGAACATTATATGATGCACACTATTTATACACAAATTCTGCCCTCCGCTCCTTTTCCAGAAAATGGTCTGTGACCCTGTCATACTAGCTGGTTGTGCTTTCCAGAGACTTCAATTTCTGTTAGCAGCTAGCACTGCAGATCCCAATAAGGCTCAAGCTAGCCTACAACCAGATTGAACTACAAATGAAATAAACAAGCGAATTCGCAAATGATCAAACTGATAGAATGGATGAAAGTTAACGGAGCACAACGAGTAATATTTACATTTATTTACAGAGTAATGTACAGAGACATCAATGAGAAGAAACGTCTATATGAAAAGAAAGTCGGACAGCACTTTGGCACACGACTACACTTTCTCGACATCTGCTGGGGACTGACTGATCATACTTCTGTGTTCCTCGCCGACGCCGAAGTACAGAGCCCGCCCTCCTCATGTCTTTCAAACACTACCTCCAATAATCCTTCATCAGCCTGGCTTCTTGTCCCTCCCACTGTCTCGTTTAGTCCCAGAGAAGCCCGGCTTCCCTGGAAGTGACGATTTTGTCGATTTTAACCAATAACAACTAGCCGAAATTGGCTGTTCAGAGCCCTCTCATAGACTGCAACGGATACCCGGCTGCCAGCCATAGAGCCCATTGAAATAAGAAAGGTTACAGCCAGTGTTGCCAGATTGGGCGGTTTTAAGTGCATTTTGGCGGGTTTTGAACATATTTTGGCTGGAAAACGTCAGCAGTATCTGGCAATGCTGGTTACAGCCTGGCAGCAAAGGTGATTCTCGTAGCGAACTGCAAGTTCGTCAGACATCACTCAAATAAGTTACAGGATAGTTATGAACGTAAATACAATCTTGGGCATATATTATGTTATGCAAGTTATTGTTTTAATGAGAATTCAACATCGTAGATGCCGCAGTTTGGGGAGAGAATTTTAGGGGAAGCTTGGCTTCCCTTGTTGTCTCTGAGAAATCGCCCCTGCAACACATGCATTCTCACTGTCATTGACCGTTTCTCCAAGACCGTCCATTTCATTCCTCTGCCTAAGCTCCCCTCAGCCAAAGAAACTGCAGAATTACTCATCCACCATGTCTTCCACCTACATGGACTACCCACCAACATTGTTTCTGACCGGGGCCCTCAGTTCACTGCACAGTTCTGGAGGGCCTTCTGCAAACTCATCGGGGCCACCTGTAGTCTCACCTCAAGCTTCTACCCACAGACCAATGGCCAGGCATAATGGGTGAACCAGACTTTGGAGGTTGCACTCAGGTGCATGGCATCCAAGGATGCCAGTTCTTGGAGTAGGTACTTACCCTATCGACCAAATCAACAACTGGAGGTCACAAAATTTTCAGCTGAACACAGATAAAACAGAAGTAATTCTATTTGGGGAAAAAAGATGAAAGACTCAGGATTACCACTATTCTTGACACAAAGGGGATTAAAACAAAAGATATTGTTAAAAATCTTGGTGTTTTCATTGACAGCGAGCTAAACTTTGACAGTCACATGAAAGCAATCACTAAATCGGCATTTTATCACCTAAAAAACATTTCCAAACTAAGAGGACTTATGTCAAAAAATGATCTAGAAAAACATGTATGCCTTCATCTCTAGTAGGGTTGATTACTGCAATGGCCTTTTCACAGGCCTGCCAAAAAAGACCAAAAGACTTCAGGTGATTCAAAATGCAGCGGCTAGGGTTCTCACACGAACAAAAAGAACAGAGCACATTACTCCAATTCTAAGGTTCCTTCACTGGTTCCAGTAAGCTATAGATAGTTTTCACATGACATCACAGAGTCGGGGATTCCCTGGTGGCGGCCATCTTGGAGGGCTAGCTTACCATACGAGTCACTGAGCACCCATTGTAGCGCGCGAGTTACATTCATTTACCGTATATATTATTTACATTTATAGTTACATTACTATTTAAAGCTAGCAATGGTGCACACCTGTTGTATTCACGGCTGTCGTAATAGGTCAGATGAAGAAGTCAAGCGGAGCTTTTATGGAATTCCCACTGTACGGGAGCACTAAGGCAGCAAACAAACTCAGCATACAAAGGAGAAATCTATGGCTTGCGAGAATCAACCGCAAGGATTATCAGCCTTCCAAACACAGCAAAGTATGCTCCGATCATTTTATAAGTGGTAAGTTGTTTAAATAAACAATCAATTGTGTTTAAGTTTGTTTTTGGAAACCAAAACATCATGTGAACAATCTCTGGAGAATGCCTAACTGGAACTGCTGAGTGTACGTTTACATTGTAATGTACACTTAATATCGCTCGTTTGTCACGTTTCTATTTGAAACTTGTCACTTCACTCACGCAAGGGTCATTTTTGAAAAACATTTTAGGTATATTCTGTATGATTTGATTTGTGTTTGGGATGCAAACAGCGCGCCTTTTGGCGGATGCCACCTGAATCGCACAGATCCGATTTTTTTTTTTAGGGGGGGGCGTTGGGGGCGTTGGAGTGTCTGATTATAATTTCAAAGTAAATTCTGTATTAAAATTACTAAATAAGCAAATCTGTTACAGTCCATGAAACAGGAAGTATAAAGATGAGAAAAAAAAACAGTTTAAATCGGGAAGCTGCGCACATTTGTGCAGCCTGAGCGGTGTGCAGGACTGCGCAAATGTGCGCAGCTTCCCGATTTAAACCGTTTTTTTTTTTTGTTCTGCGCGATTCAGGCGGCATCCGCCAAAAGGCGCGCTGTGAATATATAAAGTTGTATATATCCATGGGCGTAAAAATGTGTATGGACGCAGACGCGTTCATACCAATATTCAGCTGAGTTTAAAATGTCCATACCATTTTTGAATGGAGAAGCCGCGATGCGGGAAACGCTGAATAAAAACACCAAACGTGGTATTGCTTCCAGCTGATTTTCAGTTGTGAACAGACCTCTCAAAGACGGCTGACTGTTGGTGGGGACAGGTAAAAAAGCTTTATGAAGCTTTGATTGGCCCACCTCCCGTTGCCTTGACATTGCTATGGTTTTTTGTTGTCATTGGCTGTAAGCAGTAGCAAGCGGTAAAATCAGCATCCAGCTCGCTGCTACAGCAAAACAGCACACAGGCAGTGATGTCGGGCAATAAAAGAAAACGTAAGGAGGACATGACATTTTTGTCATATGATCCTGTAACAGCAAGGAGTTTCTGTTTGCAATCTCTCTCTCTCTCTCTATGTCTGTCTGTCTCTCTCTCTCTCACACACACACACTAATAAATGCTTATAAGTAAACATTTAGCATTACCTATATTTACTGTAACAGCAAGGAGTTTCTGTTTGCAATCTCTCTCTCACACACACACACACACAAATAAATGCTTGTAGGTAATGCTAAATGTTTACTTAGATTTACTTTTTTCTTGCTCATTGTTTGCATGTATATGCATATGTATATATGCATGTGTATATGCGCATGTATGTAACCTCTGCAATAAAATGTGAAAATGTAAAAATGTGAAACAATTGTCACTTAACCCTTTCAACTTAATGAATAAACATTTGTGCAAAATGCACTACAACTACCAAAACTCTTCACACTTCTACCACCCATACCTACATTACTTCCAGATTCTGAAATTGCAGTAACTCAAAAGGAAGCACATGATGTTTCAAATGTGTGAAAATAGTAAAAAGTTGTGTGAAAATGAAGCAGCAGCACATAATTTTGATTAATTGTGCTGTTGTATTTTGGGTAGGTCATCCACTACAGCGAAATTCATAGCAACTTCAATGTCCACTTTCTCTGTGTGATAATGTATTGCCCGTATACATGCAGATGTTAGCCTAAGTCTAAGACTAAGTGTACCTGGTGCTAACAATCAAAATAACACAAAGGAATGGACAACCAATCATTTGTACAGTGTAGGCCACATTTTGTGCGACAACCATGGTGCACTGGGGCGCTTGGCCAAATTATGTCCCCGCCAATATCAACACCGTTTGTAAAAATTTGCCCTTGTATATATCAGACAGCCTTTAAAGTTTGATGAAGTCAGTTTCAGGGTTTGGAGCAGGCTTTGGCAGTTTCAGGCTTTGGCAGCTCTGCATAGTCACTTGAAAATGCATCTTTGTCCACTTCGTAGGGTCAATTCCCCCAATCAAGGCCAGTTTGGCTGCATACCGTTGTTGTGAGATGTGTATCTATATACTTCTGTTTGCTTGATTTTGCCGACATTGATCTTTATTTTAGAAAACTGACTATATAACTTTATAAATTCGTCCGAGATAACGTAGGCAGTAGTGGCGATGGTCCGTTTTGTTTGCCCCCCAGGATGGCGGCTGGGGGGCGTTCCCCGGAATGCCGTGACGTCAGTGAAAACTATCTATAGAATTGACTTTAAACCACTGCTGCTGGTGTACAAATCTCTAAATGGTACAGGGCCCAATTACCTCTCTGATATGTTGCAGCGGCCTAACCCAATCAGATCTACCAGATCGCAGCAGCAAAATTTACTGGTAAAACCTGTTGTTAAAACAGTGTGGTGAAGCAGCTTTTAGCTACTATGCAGTACAGCTATGGAACCAACTCCCAGAGGACATCAAAAATGCTCCTGCTGTTGGCAGCTTCAAATCTAGACTAAAGACCAAGCTGTTTTCAGATGCTTTCTGCTAACTGATTAATATTGTCATCTTTACATGTTTTAAACTTTAACTTTTACAGTCTCTGCATGTTTTAAACTTTACTTAACTTTTATTCTATTTTATTCTGCTGTTTTTTTACTGAACTTTTACTTCATTTTATTATTTTATTTCTACTATTGTTTAATTCTTATTTTTTCTCTCTTCTTCCCCATTTATTTTATGTCATTTTATTTTCTATTGTTTACTGTTTTGCTTTTACTTCTGTAAAGCACATTGAACTGCCACTGTGTATGAAATGTGCTATATAAATAAACTTGCCTTACCCTGGATCGAGTATGCTCATAACACTCTGCCTTCATCTGCCACAGGTCTCTCACCCTTCCAGTACTCCCTAGGTTACCAACCTTCCCCAACCAAGAGGAAGAGGTCATCGTACCCTCAGCCCAGACCTTCATACACCGCTGCAGGAGGATGTGGGCATTGGCCGGGAGAAAACTAATTTGCTCTGCCCTAGCATCCAAGAGGCAGGCCAACAAACGCCGCTCTAAGGCACCCACTTACCGGGTGGGGCAACGAGTCATGCTCTCCACAAGCCATCTGCCACTTAGAACCATCTCCCGCAAGCTGGCTCCCAGGTACCTAGGACCCTTCCTCATCAGTTGGGTGCATGCTCGTGCGGCGACCTGCAGCAAGTCACGTCTGTGTCGTTTTGTGCTATGTTTGTGTCGTTATTTGTGCTTTTTAACATACATGATTTGTAACATGAATTACATTGATTGATCAGTCAAGTGTTGAACTATGCTACAGTACATCGCGACGATCCGATGAAGATTAAACCATGGATTTTATGGGCCTGCTTCTGCTGTGGACGGCGGTCTATCTCGTGGAGGCTCTGGCCGGCTTCTCCAAACCACAGCGCATTAAATACAGCAGAGACTTTCTCCTTCAGTGGAGGAACTTCCAAGATCTGAGTGCCATGGATTTAGTCATTCCTGACATTAATTGTTTTGCTGATTACACAAGAAGCAAAAGGGAGTTAAACAACGCAGTTCACCGAAAAACCAGGAAGCAAGGTAAGCGGGCTGGTGTGCATAACAGATTGAGGAAGCAACCTCTATCCCGCACCCCCCTGCCATCCATAATTCTCTCAAATGCCCAGTCACTATGGAATAAGACTGATGAGTTGCAGGCCAACGTGAGATCTCAACATGAGTTTAGAGATTCTTGCTTGTTGGCTTTTACAGACACATGGTTGCAAGATAGAGACTTGGACACTGAATTAGCCATAGATGGATTTGGCATACTGGTGCGGCTGGATCGGAATGCTGTGGTGACAGGTATGTCACGCAGGGGTGGGGTTTGCTAATATGTGAACCAAAGATACTGTAAAAATGTTCTTGTAAGGGAGAAACTGTGTACAAAAGATGTGGAACTGTTGTCCGCGTCATTGCGCCCCCCCCCCCCTTATTTGCCCCGCGAATTCCCTCAAATATTTGTTATGGTAGTCTACATTCATCCAAGGGCAAATGCAGATAACGCATCAGACACCATAACACACACTCTCCAAGGACTGCAGGCCATATCTCCGGAAGCGCCTGTTTTAATCCTTGGGGATTTTAACCACTGTTCTCTTAAGACCAACTTAAGAAACTTTGACCAATACGTTACATGCCCGACTAGATTCAATAAAACACTGGACTTGTGTTATGGGTCGATTGAAGGCGCTTACAAAGCGCTCCCCCTTCCCCCACTAGGAGGGGCCGATCATAACTATTCATTTAATACCGAAATATCGCCATACCTGCAAACTTGTTGCTTTTTGGCGACAGTCACCTTTTTCATTGTCAATTGGGTCATTCACGTGAATCGTGTAGAACCGGAGAGTTTTTTTTTGGGGGGGGGGGGCGGCATCTGGGCCGATCGTAATCTCAACTGAGCTCACGCCTGTCAAGAGAGGGGGGGGTGGGCTTGCTGCCATGTTATAGGCCATTATTGGACAATTCTTATAATTGACATTTTTTCTGGACCAATCGGAATCTCAGCCTTTGCCTCAGGATCTTGAAACACACTGCCATCTATGTTCGCGCTTGTTAAGAGACCCCTGAACCTAATGTGGAAACTCTGATGGTAATTGAAGGTAAGTCAGCCTTTTTGGAGCTAAAACAACAGATATTTGTTTGCTAAAGCATGTTTCACAATTGGATCACGATCAGAAGTGACCAAACATTCGTGCGACCGATACATTTTCATATTGATCATTAACTGTTGCCGAAATAATCGCATATGAAAAAGTAGTCATGCAAGCGACTGTTGTGCAATGCAAAAGCATGAAATCTTGCGATATCTCTTGCGACTGTTGTACAATGAAAGCAGGTGTTGTAAGATAGTGCGATAGGGTGGCGCGAATCATCTGGTAATTGGACAATTGAACGCGCGGCGCTCGTGCAATTAACGAATCCATGGTATGAGTGCACGTACGAGTCAGGTTAGAGTCGACGACGGATAAGTAATGCTAGCACGCCCAAACGTCTTTGCTGGAGTTCTTGGAGTTGTACTCAGACATTCAGCAATCCCAATAGACAGCGAGGAGGTATTGGTGCAGCAGCATCCATGGTCAGTGGTGGTCTGAAGCAGCTGACTATACAGAGTTTATATACTAGTGACAAAGCGTGGCAAATTGAAGCTGATAAATCGCGCACTGATAGTAAAACATTGCAAGATTACATAAAATGTTGTGCAACAGTCTCATTGTTGCAAAACAGATGCACAGGGAGCTGCGATTCATCCTATGATCTTTAAAACTCGTGCATCAGTATTCATTCATTTTCATTATTCATGCAAAACATACTGAAAAATAGTGTTTTTCAGTTTCCCTCCATGGTGTTTGCGTGCGTAAGAGTGTTTGTGAAGCCCTTGTCCAGGCTAGAGAAGGAAAAAATAAATGTTTTTCAGTATAATATAATTTGTGTTTTGGTTCTTTTATTGTTTTCTTATTTCTTAACACTTACTTGAGTTCAGTGTCGGCGTCGGTGTCACCATTATCCGCACCCCCCCCCGGACACTGTCACCTGACGAGTTTGCAGGTATGATCGCACTGCCTTGCAGAGGGAGAAATCCCTCATTAAACAAGTTAAAGTCTGGATTGAAGATTCTATACTCAGCCTACAAGGATGCTATGACTGCACGGATTGGCAGGTGTTTAAGGATACCTGCTCGGACCTAGACAACCTGACAGATGTTGTCAGCTGCTATGTTTCCTTCTGTGTGGACAATGTAATCCCGGAAAAGACTATTAAGATATACCCTAATAGTAAACCTTGGGTAACATCACTGAAGACTTTGCTTTATAGGAAAAGGTGTGCATTTAGAGAAGGAAATATTGTTGAACTTAAAAGACTGAATAAAGAGGTGAAATCTGAAATATGGAGGGCAAAACGTGACTATAAAGATAAGCTTGAAGGGGAGTTGGGGAAAATAATTTAGGGTCTGCATGGGATAGTATGAAGACTATAACGGGAACTAAAGAAATAAGGGATTCAAAAATTGTGTTGGATGGTAGAGCCCTGCACTCCTGCGGGACTCGCGGGACCCGCCGCAAAGCAGTGCGGCGCGGGAGAAATTTTGAAAGCTCATTGCGGGCGCAGGCGGGACCGGAAGTGCACATATGCGGGCGGGAGCGGTGATAAGCTGCAGTCCCGCTAACTAAAAACGTGTTTGAAATAAAATTTATAAATTATTCATTTATAAAATTAATTAATATGTCTATCATATATCATTTGTGCTAGATATTTTATTTGGCATTAATAAAAACATGTTAAGATGCCTAAATTTGCAGAGAGTCAGATTGCCAGATTGAGTGAAGAATGGCATCTTAAATTTGCCATTGATCATCCTAACGGGAAATCCTTTGATCACTCTAATGACTCGCCGTTCACACCCAGCTAGCAAGAGAACCATGAGTAAAGTGATTTACTGCTTGAGTTAGTCTACAACTCAAATCAGAAAGACAGGTTACACAGTGACGGTAGGCTTGACTCAATGCTATCCCAGAAATCCTTCCTGTAATATGCAAATTTGGCTGTCCAATCAGAGGCGGCCAAATTTGCATATTACAGGAAGGATTTCTGGGATAGCATTGAGTCAAGCCTACCGTCACTGTGTAACCTGTCTCTCTGATTAGAGTTGTTCATGCATGGTTCTCTTGCTAGTTCTGCTTTGCAATAAAAAAAAAAAAAAAAAAAGCAAGCCCATTCACTTTTATGCTGATCAGAGAATTACAATGGTTTCTCATGTGACAAGAATGTGCGATTCGCTATTAAATATTTTAATTGCTTGACAGCACTAATTATTATTAGAGACATTACATGCTGAATTCAGAAACAAGGTAAATAATAACGAACGTGAGCTGTAGATATTTATGCTCAAATCCACTCAAAGTAGGGGGCGGGGCACCAGTGTCAAGACAAGAACTTTCCTGAGAAATAACGCGAACGTCTGCATCATGCGGGATTTGCGGGCGGGAGCGGGACTGAAAATCATAATTCTTTGCGGGCGGGAGTGGGACTGCACAATGCGGGCGCGAGCAGGAGCGGGACTGAAAAATCCGACCCGCGCAGACCTCTATTGGATGGTTTTTATTGTGACAAACAGCTTGCACAGGAGCTGAATTCATTTTACCTGAGGTTTGACTCACCAACATTTAACAACACCATTTTGGAGTTGAAACATTACCTTACTGATAGTGTCCCCCCACTTTTCAATGTACATACTGTGATCAATGCTTTTAGACACACTAACCCTAAGAAGAGTCCTGGGTCAGACAATATAGGGGGCAGATTACTCATGTCATGTGCTGAGCAGCTTGCTCCAATATTTTATCATATTTTTAATCTCCCTCTTAGTCAACAGAGAGTCCCCAAAATCTGGAAACACTCCATCATTGTCCCAGTGGCTAAACACAACCACCCCAGGGTCCTGAATGATTTTAGGCCAGTCGCCCTGACCTCCTTGGTTATGAAGTGTTTTGAAAGACTTCTCATCTCATTATCTGTAGCCACTTTATCCTTCTACAGGGTCGCAGGCAAGCTGGAGCCTATCCCAGCTGACTACGGGCGAAAGGCGAGGTACACCCTGGACAAGTCGCCAGGTCATCACAGGGCTGACACATAGACACAGACAACCATTCACACTCACATTCACACCTACGGTCAATTTAGAGTCACCAGTTAACCTAACCTGCATGTCTTTGGACTGTGGGGGAAACCAGAGCACCCGGAGGAAACCCACGCGGACACGGGGAGAACATGCAAACTCCACACAGAAAGGGCTCGAACCCAGGACCTTCTTGCTGTGAGGCGACAGCGCTAACCACTACACCACTGTGCCTGAAAGACTTATGAAAAGGTTTATTTTACTTGGCACAGAGAGGTTTCTGGACCCTTTACAGTTTGCTTACAGATCCAAACGAGGGGTAGAGGATGCCATTGCCACTTTACTACACATGTTATTTAAACATCTTGAGGGCAGCAACACACATGCAAAGATTTTATTTGTGGATTTCTCATCTGCTTTTAATACTATTTTACCACATATTTTAGTTGATAGGCTGATTAGCAATTTTAAGTTGGACCATGGCTTAGTGGGGTGGATTCTGGACTTTTTAATTAACAGAACCCAGCAGGTGAGGGTAAATGGGGTATTTTCTGAAAGAATGACATCCTCTACAGGATCACCTCAAGGATGCGTTTTGTCTCCTCTGCTTTACATCCTGTATACTGATGACTGTCGTAGCCAGTATGCAAACCGACACATACTGAAATTTGCAGATGATTCAATTATTCTTAGCCTTCTCCATGGAAATGAAATAGATCGTGGTCTCGTTTTAGATGATTTTATTGCCTGGTGCGACAGTTCTCACCTTCACTTGAATGTCACAAAAACAAAGGACATGGTCATTGACTTCAGGCGCAACCCCCTCCCTGCTCTGACCACTATCATCAAGGGGCAGGCTGTGGTAGACTCTTAAGTACTTGGGTAGTTGGATTGACAATAAGTTAAATTTTAATATTAACATAGAACATGTGTACAAAAAGCCAACAACGTCTCGTCTACGTAAGCTAGCCAAATTCAATGTTGACAAAACCATGATGACTTTTTTTTATAGATCCTACATTGAATCAGTTTTATCATTTTCTATATCTTGTTGGTTTAATAACCTCAGTGCGAAAGCCAAAAACTCCCTCGCCAAAATTGTGAAGGTCAGTGGCAAAATCATAGGTGCCCAGCAGAGCAGCCTCACTGATCTGTACAAGAAAGCCACCTTGAGGAAGGCTGAGTCTATTTTATCTGTCACTGCCCACCCTCTCCACTCTGAATTCCAGCTACTTCCATCTGGTTCACGCTTTATGTTCCCGTCTGTCAAAACCAACAGATTTAGATTTTCATTTGCCCCCAGTGCCATTTCCCTGAGTTTAAACTCAGATCCTCACTGATCACTTGACTTGATCTCTGGTGTTGTTTATGGCATTTTATGGTGTGATGATGATTTTATTATTATTATTTTTCTTTTTCTTTTTTCTTTTAACTTTTCAATGACCAATTGCACTTTATGGTCTGTCCTGTTATGTGTTGTCTATATGTGTTTATGTTGTCTTGCTGCACACTCAATCGCCCCTTTTGGGGACAATAAAGTTGAAAGTTGAAGTTGAAAAAGGTAATCAACCCATGTTCCGTCAGACTGGCACTACCACTCATCATGCGACGCATCCATCCCACGTTCCATGTGTCACAGCTTAAACCTCTGGTCTCCAGTAAGTAGGATCCAAAAGCAGAAACACAAACCAGAAAATCCAATGAATAAAAAAAAAAATTAAAGTCCAAGAGAATAAATGAACAAAAATAGCAAAAATAGTCCAGACAAAAAAAAAAAAAACTGTAAACAAAAAATGTAGCACAAAAACATGAAAAAATGGCAAGACGAGAGTGCAAAAACTGTGGCAAAGAATAGGCAAAAACAGAGAGCAAAAATCCAGGAAGTAAAATGGCACAGAGACAACGTGAGAAACAGACAAAACATTCTGGCAAAGTCCCCTTCTGAGAATGGCCTATTTATACACAGCAGAGCAGACCAGGAAGTGAATGCCAGCAAGATGGAAGTCCCGTCCCGGATACAGATTGCGCTGGGCTGGGAGATAATAAATCTCCGGAGTGGAAGTCCAGGGCGGATCATGCCATGAGCAACTCTCCAATGGCACGTCTTGTGGAGTGTCCCCGATATGCAGTGGTTAGTACCTACCAAAAGTGGTCCAAGGAAGGACAACCAGTCACTACGTTTACATGCACATAGAGAGAATCGAATTTCTGCCGTTGCTCGACTGAAATCGAAGTTCAAAATGCCATGTATACACCTTAATTCGGCTGAAATTGAACCGAACTTGATTTCTCGGAATCGAGCTACACGACCTAGTTTATGCGATTTCTGCCGAGCTACTTTGTGCATGTATACCCTATCGAGCTAGTTGTCGAGCTACTTCCGGAAGTGACGAGTGACGAGACCACAAGCAGGAAACACAACAGCCTCGGTCGGCATGACAACGAATCATGACAACGGCATGAATCTTTTCTTTTTGTGGCATTGTTTGCACTGTTAAAATTTAGCTCACTTACTGTATCACCAAATACATCTGTACAGCTGTTGCATAGCTGTGAATTGTGTACATAAACAAGTCATTGTGTGTGTGTGTGTGTGTGTATGTATATATATATATATATGTCCAACATCTGAAGAATGTCAATAAAAACAAAACAATTGAACTTTTTGTGTGTTTATTAAGACATAAGTTAAATTGTAAGCAAAAAAAAAATATTTTTTTGTAAGCAAAAAATGACTTTAGAAAAATATTATTGTGCAAAATAAGTTGTCTTACAAAACAGTGGTCTGCGCCGGACAGTTTGTAGCCATAGTCTGTTAGAGCAAGCCTAACAGCTTGAACACGGAACTGCTAGTGTTGCCAGATTGGGGGTTTTAAGTGCATTTTAGCGGATTTGAACATGTTTTGGGCTAGAAAACGTCAGCAGTATCTGGCAACACTATAGCTCTTCTTCATGATGACAACCGGCAGTGTACCAACACGATGGGGCGTGTAGCGCCACGTGTGGCTCGGGTGCACAATGCACCTTGCACAATAGCCCGATTTCACTTGTGCATGTAGGATTGGATTTCTCTGGCACCCCTGCTGGGACCCTTTGCTCGATTACCAACAGCAGCTCGATTTGGACGTGCATGTAAACGTAGTCAGTGTACCGGTGACAGGCTCATGGTTGCCGAAGGCTCATTGATTGGCATGGGGCATGAAAGCTAGCCTGTATGGTCCAATCCCATAGAAGAGCTACTGTAACACAAACTGCTGGAAAAGTAAATGCTGACACATTTCTGTTTTTGCCAGCATTAACTTTTTCAGCAGTTTGGTCTGTTAGACAATATTAGATAACCCATTAGGGTCTCTTTACCTTCCACACACTGTCCTTAGTCCCCATTAGAGGACTCTTTAGGGTCTCTTTTCCTTGTAAAGACTATCCTCAGGTGGGTGTGATGACAATTGGCCTCAACTGGTGGTGTAGTGGTTTTAGCACTGTTGCCTCACAGCAAGAAGGTTCTGGGTTTGATCCTCATGGCCAACTGGGGCCTTTTGGGATGGAGTTTGTATATTCTTCCTGTACCTGCATGGGTTTCCTCAGGGTGCTCCGGTTTCCTCCCACAATCCAAAGACACGTGGATTTGGCTACTCAAAACTGCCCATAGGTGTGAATGTGAGTGCATGGTTGATTGTTTCTGTGTTAGCCCTGCAATAATTTGCCCAGGGTATAGCTTTCCTATCACCTGAAGTCAGCTGGGATTGGCTCCAGGTTCCTCCGAGACCCTGACGGATAAGTGGTACAGATCTTGGATGGATGGGGTTTATTTATAATACATTTTAAAAAAAAATGAATCTCATGATATTGACTAGGAATGGGGTTGATTAAAAATGTAATGCAACAGTAGGTGATACTTAAAAAAAATATATTTGCTGGCTTTTTTTCATGGTATTTCAGACATATTCCATTCAGCTAGCATGATCTTGAACAAGTCGAAGGAGAGTTGCTGAATGGAATATAATCTGATATACCAGGAAAAAAGTCAGCCATTATTATTGTACATACACATTCATTTCAGCTGTTCAACGCATCTTTCTTTTTCAAAATTCTCTCCAAGTCTTCTGTATTTAACAAAGCAAACCTGGTGGCCATGTTTGTTTAAAAATTTTCACAGTCGCTCGCTAATGGAGAAATTTTATGTCTCTGACATGTGATATCATGTTCTCTTGAAAGCCATGCAATATCATAAACCATATTCAGTGCTCATTCTCCATTAGGTAGAGTGACATAATAAACATAGGATAAGTGATATGCTAACAATATTGCATGCTATCAAATCAAAGGAATGAAACCCGCTAGAAGGGAATAGAATATGTGTTTTTATTCCATCAAAAAAGTGTACAGTATGTATAATATGTTTTAGGAATCCATATGAATTTTGTGTAAGATTGGATTGGCATCAGTGAATTAAACTGAAAGTCAGAGGTCTTTCTGTTCTAATTCTAGCTCTGTGAAAAAATTCAGACTAAAAGCCATTACTCATTCAAGCAGGAAGGACATGGGTGATATACTAAAGTGCATAATGTTCACAGTGTCACAAATCTGATTGCATAAAATTAAAAATAAAAAAAAGAAATAAAACAAAATCATAAATTTCCTTCTCCTACCCTTCTGTGTTTATGACTGTGCTCCTTGTAAATTCCCTCTGACTGTGTGTGTGGGGGGGATGACTGTTAATGTAATTTCCCCATATGACAGCAGTAAATGGGCATTAAAACGTTTCTGCTGGTGTAAAATGTGAAAGAAATACATTTGCTCGAAGCCAGAGGAGAAGCTTTGAAGATAAAGATGAAAGTCAGCAGTGCTGGTGTTTCAGAACTAAGTATATTAAACTGGAACTGAAGAAACTTGAATGAGTGGATCATAATTAGACTGCAATTAGTAGATGGTTGAATATGGATCATCACTAACTGTTTCAACTCAGATCTTATCAATCACTTCTTTACTTTTAAATAATGATAAGAAGCTTTGAGAGGAAGCAGGTTCGAAAGGGAATCCATTCTCTGCTGAATGACCCCAGAAAATTCAGTACTTTTTTTAACTGAAAAAAGGGTGTATCCTGTAAAGACAAACAGAATGGAGTATGCTGAAAGGATTAGCAGGATGGTCAGTCCTGGGATGAGCTCAGGAAACTCTTAATGTAGGCATATCAGACACTTGCTGGCTGTGCTGTGAAAATTGGGCATGCACACTCTCATCTAAGTTTCCAAATCTGTAATTGCTTAACTCTTGAATATCTTATATTGTGAATACTATCATTAAAAAGCTTATTTTTGCTTTCCAAAGAAATTTATCTTGTTAAGATTTGTTCAGTACGTTGGGAGTAACAGCAGGTTGAAGTTGGTACAACAGAGTAAAAACTCTGTTCGCATGATGTTGGGAAACTGACGGTGCTTTTTGAGTCACGGGAAAATGGTCAGGCTCTCTCTCTCCTGATCAGTTTCTGACTGGATTACTCGTAAATATCAATCAGATAACTTTTTTATAGGGATGTTCTCTAGTTCTCACTGTTTCTGATGAAGTATTCAGTAAAATGTCTCGTCAGCTAGTTTTGATGTTATGACTCATGGGAGACTTTGAAGTGAGACATTTTTTTTCAAATAAAACTTTAATTCAACTGAATTAAAGAGAATAGTTATATATTCACATGAATGTGTGAATAAATAACTATTTTAGAATATAACAGTAGTTGTTTTGATGAAAAATATTGAGATCTTAGTGGTTGGAATGAGATTTAAAAAAGCGGAAGTCAGAAACATGAGTGTCAATTGCGGTTCAGTTAACTGGAATTGTTTATTGGATGTAGCTCACACATTTTTTTTTCAAGGTTAGCCTAGAAAGCTGTGGAAATTACTCAAAATAATAATTTATATTCTTTCATATAAACACAAGTTGGCCCTACTGAGAAATACAAAGGCCTACAGAGCACAAAGAGGGTATTAGAAATAATATTTGATTACTTTTTTTTATTGAGTGAACCAATTTAAAATTTTAACTAATTAGCATATTTTTACTAATTGGATATTAATTTGCATAATTCGTTTTTACTACTTTTTCAAACTTTGCATTCAGTATACAACCATATATGTGCCTGCCGATTTCCATGTCAATATCTTGAAAAAAAAGTTATTAAGAAGAAACATTTCATCTCATTTGTTAATGAGGCCCATTTTGGACCATGTGATCCTAATACATAATATTATGGAAGTTTTCTAAAAATTAAGCCATTTTTTTCAGTCTTTGATTTGTAATACCTCAAGAATGGATGAACATATATTAATTCTGTAAAAAGGTGTTCTGCAATCAATTCTGAATTCTATGAGAGCAGTTTCAAGCAATTTAGATTGAATTTGAATTTTCACCTGATATGCCAACTTAATGATTACAGTAGGAGGTTTTTAAACGTTCAACTCTACACGCATCCACTGAAACATCCACTGCACCAAAAAATATATAATAATAATAATAATCCATTTGATTTATTTTGTTGGGTATTAAAATTATTTTTATACTTCTTTTCTTTTTTCTTCTTTATTAAAATTCCAATTTTAATTCCAAAACATAAATATTTACCCCCAGTGGTCAAATCATACAACTCTTTTCAGGGTGTTTCAGTCTTTGGTTCTAAAGCTTTCAACATCTTGTTTGTTTGCATATTTGTTTGTTTGTTTGCTTGTTTGTCTCTTTCAGCAGACAAACAGAGGACAATATGAATTTTTAGCAATATATAATGCCACATTTCTTCTTCTTCACCTGTCCAGTGCATTCTGGGTTGGGTCCCTATCCTAGGTTTTCTTGGTTAAGTAAGTACAGCTGGCTAGCCACTCCTCTGCTGCACTGTTTTTTGGTCATGGACAATTTAGAGTAGCCAATTAGCCAAACTGCATGTCTTTGGACTGTGGGGAAAACCAGAGAACCCAGAGGAAACCCATACAGACACAGGGAGGATATGCAAACTCCACACAGAAAGGCTCCTCATCGGTCATGAGTTTCAAACCTGGAACCTTCTTGCTGTGAGGTCACAGCGCAGTGCACTGCACCACCATACCACACGTAGGGTATATTTCACAGACTAATAAAGCCACTCTTAAGAGGAAATAAATAATAAAGGAAAGGAGAAAAAGATAATCATTATAATAAAAAGGAGATAATAGAAATAATTAATATAAATAAAAAAACAATAGAAATTTTAAAAAACAAAACAGAAGGACACTCAGTAGAGTGCATACCTCCAACAAGGCACATATTTGGATTTGCATAATAATAATAATTAATGATAATAATAATCCTGGCATCACATACATAACCAGATTTGCATCAAAATCTAATCAATTGTTCCTTGGCCCATGGCCCAACTTTCCTCCAAATTTAATCAAAATCCAATCACAACTTTTTGAGTTATGTTGGGAACAAACAAACAAATGGAGGTGAAAACATAACCTTGTCCAACAAAGTTAGGAGTAAAGATGACAACAAAACAGAAATCAGTATATGTGAGGGGGAAATGGGGAATAAATGAAAGAAAAACACAGCCACCTGCAAATATTCCTGTCACTTCCTGTCACCTTCTCTATGGAGTTTTCACTACATATAGATGTCAAATAACTTACATTCTGAAGATTATCTCAAGCTTTTTGTATCCTATCCCTAGCATTTGCCTGACACATCACATTACATAGCAGAAGCTATACATTTCCATTAAAGGTGCAGGCTATCTGCTGGTACCTCGTATAGTGAAGGCTACATCAGGGGGCAGAGCCTTTTCTTACAAAGCTTCACAGTTATGGAACAGCCTTCCAAGTAATGTTCGGGAATCAGACACAGTCTCAGCATTTAAGTCTAGGCTGAAAACTTATCTGTTTAGTCAAGCCTTTTGTTAATGGTGTTTATGAAGTAAAGGTGTAGATCTAGAGGGTCCTCAGACATAGAGTGTTTTGGTAAACTGGGATGTACTGTATGGATGCTGTCAGTCCCCACTCGCTTGCTCACTCAAGTTTGTTGACAGTGTAGTGGCTGGCTGTAACCAATCCAGTTCTTCAGATCCAACCTTTTTTTTTTTTTTTTTTTTGTGTGTGTGTGTGTGTGTGTATACAAGATGCTCTAGATGAAAAAAAAAATAAGCAGGCTTTAGCTTAATAAACATGTTAAAATTGTAACATTTAGTGCATTGGGCCATTTCCCTGGGCACAGCCATACTGGATTAGCCAGATGCATAAATGCATTAGGAGACGAAAACGAGGGTGGTGCTGCATGACGTAGGATTCTGCATGTCTTGCTCATTCCATCCTGGATCCAAAATGTTTGGCCGAGTGGCTTCATCAGGTAAAGAGAGAAAACTTTACTGCTGGAAAAAAAAACAGCAAATTGTGCAGTGAGCATTTTACAGAAGATTGTTTTGTGAAGGACTTGTATGGAAAAATCACTGGGAAGAAGCGAGACATGAGGCAGAAATGACAACTGAAGCTAGATGCGATCCTGACTTTGTTTCACCACAAAACACCAACAGCTCAACAGCATACTGTATCACGCCTCAAAGGGATGGAAGATAAGCAGGTAAATATATATATAAAATAAACTAGCCACAACTTTATTTTGATTCCTTTTCTAATACTGCATTGCTATAATTTTTGGGGAGAAATGCAATCAAATTGACCTAGAAGTAACATTAGACCATAATATTATACTGTAGTATAATATTATGACCTCCTCTGTGCTTGCTGAAATGACATCACACACAATGGAGGTATGGCAGCCTCCCTGACAAAAATTAGTCCCATCTGTTTTCATCACTTTAGTGGTTATATCGTTAAGAACAAATTCAACATGCATCTTTTTTTTTATTTTTTGCTGGGATAGGCTCCAGCTTGCCTGCAACCCTGTAGAACAGGATAAAGCGGCTAGAGATAATGAATGAGATAAAGGACAGACATAAAGACAGACTTTTAGCTCAATTTGTTTATTTGTAAGATATGTTCTTTAATGACTGGAAGTGCACCTGGTAGAGCGCATACCTCAGCCCATCCACATATTATCAACATGAAAATGAAATCACTTGGATGGAAGTATTATCCACTAGAATAATACTAAAGCTGTCCACCAAATTTCATCCAAATCCATTCACTACTTTTTGAGTTTCATTGTGAAAAGGCCAGGCTTGTAGTACTCGAGTCCGACTCGTGCCCTAATTTTAAGGACTCGTGAATTGACTCAGACTTGAGCACTGATGACTCGGACTTGCACTCAGACTCATTCATTAACTGCATTTGGACTCGTAAATTGGAGATGAGGACTCAGATTTTTTTCTTTATTTTTTGTAAACATGCCATGATAATTTGGCATATTTATACCTACATTAATTTATATACTAATTTTGTGCAAGAGAATGCACATTCACCTCTTCATGCCTCATGTTCAGGAACAAACTAACATTAATAGCACTAAAATGCCTGGAGAGAATGCCCCTAAAATTGCCCGCTTTGCTTATACAGACTTCTCATGCAGTAGGTAAAAATGCACTGCTGTGTGTTCCATATGTAGAAGAGCTATCAAGGAGACAATGGGGACAACCTCAAACTTCAGTCATCATTTGGCAAGACTCCACCCAGAGAACGAAGTAACACGCTGTGTTTATTACTCTGATAGCAAGGCTTGCTTGCTGACCAATGAACTAGCTAGTGTTAACCCTCTCTCATGTTATTTGCCCTGTTGACAGCGGGGCTAACTGAGCGATAAACAAGCTTTTTATCTGTAGCCTATTAACTAAAATGGGGCAGTTAAGCAGTAACATTAGTCCAACACAGTACGTAGCATGGTGCAGTTGGAGTCTTGTTCTTGGACTCGACTCGAAATTTTCTTTAATGACTTGGCCTTGACTTGGACTTGAGTACTGGGGACTTGAGACTGGACTTGGGCTCAAGGTTTAATGACGTAGCTATAACACTGGAAGAGACAAAAAAAGTTCTGGATCCACATACATATCTGGAATTGCATCAAAATCTAACCAATTGTTCCTTGGCCCATGGAGAACCTTTCCACCAAATTTCATCAAAATCTATTCACTACGAGTTACATTGGGAACAGACAAACAAACAAACAAATGAGAGGAGAAAACATAACTTCTTCCAATAAAGATGGTGGCGGTGAGGTTATTAACTTCATATTCAACATGCAATAATCAATTTATTACACAAAATAAATGCAACATATATTTAATGAAACCTCTTCAAGCTATTAATCATTTCTTTATTTTCCATCCATTTTTCATTTACCCAGCCAAAAAAAAAGAACAGAACTGAATTTATCACGTTGACATACATTTTGGTGGGACCCTATTAAAATAATCATTAATTGATGTCAGCTAAGCTCGTCTAATGTTAGCAAATTCAAATGTACACTGATATATTATTTATTATTCTATCAACATTCACTGGATATGAGCAACCACATGCGCTGATTGGCTATTCTACTGCCAGACTATCAGCTCAAATACCGTGAGTAGAGATAAACAAAATTGTAGAGTCTGTTGAACCAATCGAGGATGAACTATAGACTCTACTCAAAAACAAAACCCAAAAAATTATCAAGTATTTAAAAGAAACATCTCATATCATTATCTCTAGCTGCTTTATCCTGTTCTACAGGGTTGCAGGCAAGCTGGAGCCTTTCCCAGCTGACTACAGGCAAAAGGTGGGGTACCAGTACACCCTGGACAAGTCGCCAGGTCATCACAGGGCTGACACATAGACACAGACAACCATTCACACTCACACGTACGGTCAATTTAGTCACCAGTTAACCTAACCGGCATGTCTTTGGACTGTGGGGGAAACTGGAGCACCTGGAGGAAACCCACGTGGACACAGGGAGAACATGCAAACTCCGCACAGAAAAGCCCTTGCCGGCCACGGGGCTCGAACCCGGACCTTCTTGCTGTGAGGCGACAGCACTAACCACTATACCACCATGCCGCTCTTTAAAAGAAATATAAATAGCTTAAAGAATATAGGTGGTTTGTTTTGTTTTGTTTTGTGTTTTGATTTTTTTTTCTCAAAACCTCCTGTTCCACACTCCAGCCCAGTCAGTGTGGTAATGCACCTTTAATTTGGTTTGCCAACTGACAAAAAAACCCTAAAGAAGGAGAAGAAGCAAACCCCCAAAAATACAAAAAAGCAACAAAATATGGAATGAACCTATTTGATGGTAAGAACATATATTTTTATTTTTCAAGAATTATTATTATAGCATTGTAACAGATCTCTGACTTTGGGAAACAGAGGAATGGGAAGCAGGCTTCAGAACAGGTCAGTTATTTTATTTTTGCACACTTTTCAGTGACTTTTCACAAAACAAACACACACACAATGGGGTGTCACAGCTCTCTCTCTCTCTCTCTCTCTCTCATTCCTGAAAGACACAGCTTAATAGACAGCCAGTAATTTGACACAGGTGCACCTCATCACATTTTACCTGCTGGTTCGCCCTGCCTCGGCTGTTCATAGCCGACGCTTGACCACACCCCCACTGCCACATATCCCCACCACCCGACTCAGGCCAGGGAGCCATCTCCAGATGGGTCCCAGCTCTGCCCTCTCCAGGACGACCATCACCAGAGCCACAGGAACCTCCTCTCTCCACGGTTTCAGGAGATTGAGGTGGTAAATTTGACATATGTCACTCCTATCTGGCCATTTGACCTCATAGTTGACCTCCCCAATTTGCTGTGTGACCTCAAAGGGCCCTTGCCACTTGGCGAGCAATTTTGAGCTTGAGGTGGGCAGTAAAATGAGGACTTTATCTCCCAGTGCAAATTCCCTTAACCATGCCCCTCTGTTGTACAGGCGAGCTTGACATTCTTGGGCCTGTAGCAAATTCTCCTGGGTTATGTGATTCAGTGCATGGAGTTTTGCTCTCAGGTCAAGAATGTACTGAATTTCATTTTTACTTTGAGAAGGCCCCTCCTCCCAATTTTCTTTAATGATGTCTAAGACACCACGGGGCTTGCACCCATATAGCAATTCAAATGATAAAAACCCAGTGGAGGCTTGTCAGACCTCACACACTGCAGACAACAGAGGATCGAGCCACCTGTCCCAATTTTTAACATCCCCATGAACAAACTTAGGAATCATGTTCTTATGTGTTTGGTTAAATTGTTCGACCAGCCCATCCATTTGCGGATGATAAACACTAGTACAAATCAATTTAATCCCCAATAATTCATATAATTTGTTCAGTGTGTGTGACATAAATGTAGTGCCTTGATCAGTCAGGATTTCTTTTGGAATTCTGACTCAGGAGATAATGCAAAAGAGTGCCTCCGCAACACTGCGTGCTGAGATATTGCGGAGAGGCACTGCTTCTGGATATCGTAACACAAAACGATACCCATGTGCAGATCGATCTAATGGCCTGATGAGATCCATGCCAATTCTTTCGAAGGGGATCTCCATCAGTGGCAATGGGTGCAATGGTGCTTTTGGTGTGGCCGCTGGATTTACCAGCTGGCATTCGCAACCTACCGCACACAACTTGTGGACATTGGCATGAATCCCTGGCCAATAGAAACAGGCCATGAGTTGATCTGGTGTTTTATCCTGCCCCAAATGCCCAGCCATAGGATTATGATGAGCCACATGGAATAAAAGTTCCCTACGGCTCTTTGAGACCAACAACTGTGTTATCCTTTCTTTAGTTTGAGTGTACTGCATCACTCAATACAGCCTGTCCTTGATAATACAAAAATAGGGCAAGAAAGCACAATGTTAGGCTGGGGGATTTGGCCATCAATTACTTTCACTTGGTCAAAGAAGTGTCTCAGAGACTCGTCACATGCCTGCTCCAATGGGAAGTCCCCTAAGGGATTCCCCAGAGAGGGAGGAGGGCTCTCCCCACTGTCTGTGTCAACATGATGTGGCGCTGATATGGGTGTGCCTGAGACCACCTCCCCAACCAACATTGCAATGGGATCCCCCTGTGATGTGCTATTGCAGGACTCACCCACTGCTAATTGTTTCATTAATGTTTTAAAACGCAGCCAATCAGTTCCCAGGATCGGGGGGAGAGGGACTTGGACTAACCGTGGTCTCTATGCTATGCTTTTCTCCCCGGAAGTGGATAGTGACTGGCATCAGCGGATATCTGTGTATATCACCGTGCACATACTTAACCATCACCAAATGTGCATTTCCTAGTGCCCCACATTGAGTCAGGCTTTGATGTATGGAGGTCTGATTACAACCTGAATCCACCAAAGCCTGATGTGTACCCCCTTGAATACTTAGTTATCATGTACGCCCCAGCTCGATCAGGGAAGCCTGAAGTGCATCAGGAACGTGAATCAGTAACCCTGCCTCCTTGAGGAAGTGCTGATTCCCCTTCCCTTTGCACTTATAGACCTGCCTGGGCTCGCTCGCGGTTCTGGTGGGCATGGATTAGTTCATCTGTGGAGAGAGAGAGGGGGTTAATGGTGGCACAGACACAGAAAGAGAAGGGAGAGTGGAAACATGGGAATAGACATGGGTGCGGGAAACAGGTTTTGGGGGAGTTGGCCCCGTTTCCTCGGGGCTGAGATAGGGGAGGGGCAAGGGGGGGAGGAGAAAGTGAAAGTGATTGAGAGAGAGAGAGGGAGTTGTAATAGAGCCTGCTTCCAGATATGCCATCAGATGATCTTCAGCCAGTCAGACTGCCTCCTCCAGCGACATCGTTCGTTGACAGTGGAGCCATGCTGATGTCCCGGTCAACAGCTGAGCAACAAACTGCTCCAGTGTCACTTGCTCAATGATGGCTTCAGTGTCACACTCGCCAGCCAGAAGCCACTGTCGGCAGGCATTCCGGAGCTGTTGGGCGAACACGAATGGCCAGCCCGCTTCGCCATAAGCCAGTGTGCGGAAGCACTGGCACTGCTCTTTTGGGCTGCGTCCGACCCACTGTGGGATGGCTCACTTCAGGTGGGGGTACTCCAGCATGTTGGAGGCTGGGAGCTGTCGAGCCGCGAGCTGGGCCTCCCCCAACAGGAGTGGCAGTAGGCGAGCTGCCCACTGTGAGGTTGGCCATGAGCTCGCCTCTGCGACACACTTGAACAGCTCGATGAACAGATCGATGAACAGATCGGGGTCATCCTGCGTCCCCATCTTTACCAGCTGGATGGACACGCTGGCCACAAGAACGATGGCTGGAGCACCCACAGACTGGACCCAGCTCCGTATTACCTGCCAATCCTCTGCCTGGGCTTCAAGCAGATCCTGGAAGCACCAGTCCAGGTGGACGGAAAGTGTGACGAGGTCTGGTGCTGTAGGTCATCGATGAGCATTTGGAGGAGTTCTTGGACTGGTTTGGATCTCATTGCAGCGTTCATTCCTCAGTCCTGGGTTTCGGCACCAGTGTAACAGATCTCTGACTTTGGGAAACATTGGAACGGGAAGCAGGCTTCAGAACAGGTGAATTCTTTTATTTTTGCACACTTTTCAGTGACTTTTCATGAAACAAACACATGGGGTGTCACAGCTCTCTCTCTCTCTCTCATTACTGACTGTCTGAAAGACACACAGAGACACAGGTTAATAGACAGCCAGTAATCTGATACAGGTGAACCTTATCACATGTTACCTGCTGGTTCAACCTGCCTCCTCGCCATTCACAGCCAATGCTCAACCATGCCCCCACTGCCACATGCATTTTTCAGAAATTGCTCCTGTCATTTTGCCGGTTTGTTTACACTGTAAGTGGAAGTGATTTTGTCGGATGTTTTGTATAAAGTTTTTATTTATCGAATTTGCAAAAAATAAAAATGCTCTATTTCTCAAAATCCAGTGAATGTCGATAGAATAAAAGAGTTATTCCACTCAATATCGTCACACATGGCTTATAGCCAACTCAGTGCTACACACTTCATCGGCTATCAGCTCATGCATGACTCAGTTTTGTGGAATAACTGAAAATTAGCCTACTAATGTGAGATCAGTAAAAGGGGGAAAGGCTTCCTGGGTATTCCTGAGAATTTAAAACACCTACTCACCTGTCAATCATATGGCAATTTTCTCATCTGCTTCCTTTTTTTTCAGTGTATTTTGTGCAACGGTCTGGGTTGTTCACCAAAAATGTCAAAAGTAAAAGTTTCTTTCAGATCTCTTTCTCTGTGCCAAGTAAATGTGAGTTATCAATTTGTCTCTCATCGCCTGCCATCTGCACGCTGCTGCTTAATTACATCCTGAAACCTGGGGAGATTAGCAGCACTAAACTGATGAGGATGATTTCAAACCCAGAGGAGGAGCAGATTTGTGCCTGGGGGAAATGTACACACAAACTCATTTACAAACGCAAATAAACTGCAGAGGCCATGAGTACACAGTATCAACTCTCAGAGAATCAGACGGGTGTTAAACTTGATTATTGCTCTGCTGAAACCATAGCGAAGTCGACATGCATATTGAAGTTAATGCTTTTTGATTAAAATGACATTAAGAGTTTTAAAGACATTTTTATGAAAAGCACCTGTCATACACATCACTAGATATTTTACTTCTTGCTGATAATTACACATTTGCTAATGCAGTAATCAGTCTCATACTGTATAATCAGTCTGTAATTTACAAATTATTTCCTTCACTTTTTCCTTCTTGTGGAGAAATTTATTTACTACTAAATCACAACTTGTAGATCATTTAAAAGTGAGCCAGTGCTACCTGGATTTTTTTTTTTAAATATTCATGAAAAGCAGTGTCCATCACATAACACCATTCAAACACTCATCCACACCAAGGGGGAATGTAGAGTAGTCCATCCACATATACCCCTTTTTGACCACCAGGGAATCGGTTCTTGACCCGGTTCCATTCAGGACACCGTGAACCTTGGTGCCAGTGAGCAAACCGACCCATGTTTTCACCAGTTTTGTTCAGAACCGTTGTAATCAAGGATGTGTCATGAATGGAGGGTGTGACACAATTCACAACGGGAACAAACAATTGTAGCAAGATGGTGGATATCACTGATGACCTGCAAGCTTTTGTTCTGTTATAAGCTCATCCAGTCGACAGGTGATGAGTTTATGCCATCTTGTCTCGTGCGTTGTCCATCCCGCATCGTCCACATTTCACAAAAATCACTTCTTCCCCTCAGTTCTTCACTGATATTTATTCTTTTTGGCAGGAAGGTAGGTCTGTCTGGGGCACATATGGCTTCTACCCAAATTTTCATAACTGCAATTAATAATGAAGATATGGAGTAATTAAACCCTAATGAGCAGTTTCCACACAAATTGCTTCTTCTCCCTCAATTCTTGACCAATTTTGATTCTTTCTGGCATGAAGGTAGGGGTATCTAGGGTGCATATAACATCTACACAGATTTGCTTAATTACAGTTATTAATGAAGTTATGGAATAATAAACCTTAATGAGCATTTCAACAAAAATCGCCTCTTCTCAGTTAATTCCTCGCTGTTTTGAATTCTTTCTGGCAAATAGGACCACAAGATATATATATACATACACAGTGCTCAGCATGCTGAAAAGTAACATTTTAAACAATATCTCAATGAACGCAAACAATTTCCAAACTGTTGACAAAAGTTTAATATAATATCTGTTTAACTTATAACACGAAAGTAAGGTTAATAATATAACTTAGATTACACATTTTTTCAGTTTTACTCACATTATGGTGGTGCACAAATGAGTACACCCCACAACAAAAACTACTACATCTAGTACTTTGTATGGCCTCCATGATTTTTAATGACAGCGCCAAGTCTTCTAGGCATGGAATGAACAAGTTGGCAACATTTTGCAACATCAATCTTTTTCCATTCTTCAACAATGACCTCTGTTAGTGACTGGATGCTGGATGGAGAGTGATGCTCAACTTGTCTCTTCAGAATTCTCCAAAGAAAATAATTTCTTTACACCACAAAGGTGAAGGCTACAAGAAGATCAGCAAAGCTTTACTTATCAGTCAGAATGCTGTAGCAAAAGTGGGACAAAAATTTAAGAAAGATGGAACTGCAATCACAGAGATGTCCAGGTCGTCCACGGAAGTTAACACCTCAACAGGAGCGTCGTCTGATGAGAAGGGTTGAAGAAAATCAGCATGCAAGTTCACTGCAGTTATCTAAAGAATTAGAAAGCCAAACTGGGGTGACTATTTCCCATGACACAATACGGCACACACTGCAGAGGAATGGCATGCATGGATGCTGTCCACGAAAGAAGCCTCTCCTAAAGCCCAGGCACAAAAAAGCCTGCCTAGAGTTGAGGGAGAAGAAGCCTAGAGTTTGCCAGGGCCCATGCTGACAAAGATGAAGACTACTGGGACTCTATACTCTGGAGTGGTGAGACCAAGATACGTAAATGTTTTTGGAACTTTTATCTTGGTCTAGTGTTGTTGTTCTTGAAGGCCTGTTTCTTTCGTCAAATATATTGTTTGATTTCAGGAGTAATATAGTCCTTATTGTTTGGGTATATCTTAACAGTCTTTTTTGCCACCATGGTATCGACGCAAAAATGAATATACCCTGTGATAGCCTCAGCAATATTATCAATGTTATTGTCCCCGTAAAAGACATTCCAGTCTGTGGCCAGGAAACAACCACTTAACGCTTCGTTATTACCCTCCTGCCACACACTGACAGTCTTTATGAGTGGTTTGCTCATTTTTAGAGCAGATTTAAAAGTTGGGATAAGTTGTATCGTATTATGGTCCGAATTTGAAAGAGGTGGACCGATTTTTGAAGCATACGCATCTTTGATGTTGCCATAGCATTTGTTCAATATATTAATTTTCCGTGTGCCAGCAGTGACATATTGCTGAAATCCAGGAATAACGCAGTCCATATTGCAACGATTAAAATCACCCAGTATAAACTTAGGTGCATCTGACTTGCTCTGAAGCTGCTTATAAACACAGTTGGCTATGTGTGAGGCGGCAATTGATGTGTTACCGCTCGGTGGAATGTAAACAATGCAAATGACAACATTTCCATAATCCCGGGGTAGGTAGAATGGCCTTAGACTCAAACACAAGAGTTCAAGATCAGGTGTGCATACCGAGTCCTTTACAGTGTAATTATTGCACCAAAAGTCATTAATGTACACAGAAATTCCATCCCCCCCCCCAACTTTCCCCGAGTTACTGTTTCTAACCATACGGACATTTTTAAAGCCTTGTACCTGAATCAGCTGATCAGGAACATTACACTGAAGCCACGTCTCCGTGAAAATCATGAGGGAAGACTCACAGTATTCATGACAAACTTTTGTGTTGATGCGTAGCTCGTCCATTTTATTCCTGAGGGAATGAACATTACTCAGAAGTATATATGGCAGAGGAGGTTTTTTCCACCTTCAGCGAAGTCAATGTTGGATACCGCCTCTTCTCCCACATTTCCATAGCCGGCAGTCCCCCCTCCTCCTTAGCAATTCCTCTGGAACTTTGTCTAGCAGGCCTGGTTCAGGGGTAGCCTTCCGGCGTAGGGACAGCAAGCATTCCCTACTGTGCACCTGTAACAGCTGATTGTGCCCCCCCTTGAAGCGTTGAACAGCCGGTGTCTTGTTGCAGTAGACCAGTGCAAGAAGCAGCCAGAAACACCAGTATTAAAAATGCCCCAATCCTCCTCTTCTCCATCATCATAACTCTATCCGCTCATACAAACAACACACAATGCTGTATACACACATACAAGTCCATAGCAAACTTTCATACAGTAAGGAAAACAGTGAGGAAAACAAACAAACAACAACCACCTGCCTCTTGCACCTGAGTCACAGCTGATCCGCACCACCGGAAGTCCTGGTGAAGTCCTGTGATGACCTGGTAACTTGTCCAGGGTGTACCCTTCCTCTTGCCCATAGTCAGCTGGGATAGGCTCCAGCCTGCCTGCAACCCTACACAGGATAAGTTGTTAGATGATGGATGGATGGATGTTTCACACTGTTGGCTGTAGAATGGGACTCCATGCATTCTGTATGCTGCTATTGCAGTGTTTCTGGTCAGTGCTTGGGCAACATTAGTGTCTTTTTTTTATTGGTTTGAATGTGTATAATATGGGACCTTTTGGTTTTGTAGATGATATTTAATGGCAAGCATTCTTTCACGCTACATTTTTTGGCTTCTTTAAATAAAGGGTTTCCTCATAATGTGAATATCTCTTAACACAAATGAAATAAAAACTCAATTAAAACGAGCTCTGAGTTCCTCAAAAATAAAAATCAACCTAAAACTGCTTATGCACTCCTAAAACTAGACTGAAACTGAGACACAATAATATAAACTAATTAAATTTTCAAAACTACAATAACTCTGCACCAAATACTGCCCCCCCCCCCCCCCCCACACACACACACACACATTTTTTGTTAGCACCAGCTGCCACTGATTACTTTTGATTATTAGCTCATCCGGCTGACAGGCGATGGGCTTATGCCATCACATGTTGTCCGTCATCCATCTGGCATAATCTACATTTCACAAAAATCGCTTCTTCTCTCTTAATTCTTCACTGATTTTTATTCTTTTTGGCAGGAAGGTGGGTCTGCCTGGACTGCATATAGCTTCTCCCCAAATTTGCACAATTGCAATTAACAATGAAGATATGGAGTAATTAAGCCTTAATGAACAGTTTCCACACAAACTGCTTCCTCTCCCTCAATTCTTCACCAATTTGGATTCTTTCTGGCATGAAGATGGGGTACCTAGGGTACATAGAACTTCTACCCAGATTTGCTTAATTAAAATTATTACTGAAGTTATGGACTAATTAATCCTTAATGAGCAATTCAACAAAAATTGCTTCTTCTCGGTTAATTCCTCACCATTTTGGATTCTTTCTGGCAAATATTTGAGCTGGATTGGTTGAGAGGAGAACTGCACAAGGTGGCCCAGTTTAGATTATTCCTTCTGGACTAGATGGGGCCAGAGTGAGCTATGCTGTCATTGACAGTCTCCTTTTCATGTAACATTGACAAATTCTCTATATTAGTTCCAACAGTAAACTAGTAAACTTTTCAGGGATTTTTTTTTTCTTTTCCCAAGTTGGTAAATGGCCTTGACCTTATTCTTCTCTATTTTTTTTCTCTCTCCCTGACCAGACTAGGAACTTTTCACATTTCAGCTTTGTGAAATGATTATTGATATTTCCTCTCAATCTTTTTTATTAATCCTCTCACTGGCTGTAAGTGATGACCATGCACTTGCGAGAAGCTCGCACTATCTATTCTTGTAAATGATGTTGATTTAGAAGGTTTAATAGAGCATACTTAATGAAAGACTGAGAGCAGATAGGAAATGGTTCCTTAATGTGGGGTCCATAAGTCTGAGATCACTAATGAAAATACAACTATTTTGCATTCTTTTTCTAATTTAAAGGTCCCATGGCATGAAATTTTCACTTTCTGAGGTTTTTTAATGTTAAAATTAATTCCTCTGACCTTCTTAAGTCACCCCAGTGGCTAGAAATTTCATAATGTGTAAACCAAACTATGCCCAACATTTGAAAATGGCGCGTCAAACGGCGTGTTGATAAACTCTTCCCTTTACTACGTCAGCAAGGGAGATGATCCCCATGCCCCCCCTCTGGATTCCCACCCACTGTATGAATTGCCCGCCCAGTTGTAGTGAGGAGACCATAGAGGACACAACAACATGGCATCACCTAAGCGAGCGAAACATGGAAATTGCGCTATACATGGATGTGACAACACAGAAAAGAGTCTGTTTTTACTGCCGACGTGAGAGCCCCTGAAGACGCAGTGGCTTAATTTTATTTACTTCAATAATACACCGGCGAGTCTACCTAAGACGGTGTATGTTTGTCGGAAGCAATTTCCTGATGAATGTTTCCACAACTTGGGACAGTACAGGGCAGGTTTTGCACATCAACTGTCACTGAAGCCTGGGTCCGTACCAAGCATCCCTGCCGCATCAGCCACAAACAGCGAACAAGTAAGTGTATAACTGTTAAGTTGTTTTGCCGTGTTTTAAAATCGGTGCCACGTTAGCCTTGCAATGGCTACATTAGCTGTGCAGCTAACCGCTTCCTGCAGTTAGCCAGGTACTCTGCGCTACAAAACCAAAAAGCATGCAGCATGCTCTGTTAAACTGAGTTTAGTCTGGAAATTGACTGTAACTTATGAGCTTATGTTTTGCCGTGTTTTAAAATTGGTGCCACGTTAGCCTTGCAATGGCTACATTAGCTGTGCAGCTAACCGCTTCCTGCAGTTAGCCAGGTACTCTGCACTACAAAACCAAAAAGCATGCAGCATGCTCTGTTATAATAGCCAATCAAAAGAGTTTTTACAAAGACACCCACATTCTTTTTTTTAAGTCATTCGTTCATTTTATTTGTTTGTTTGTTCAGTAAAAACCCAAACATTTGTTGAATTTATTTTATTTCCTCGCGTCGCACCTTAATGACATCAGCACGTGGTATTTTTCCCTTCGCGGTTTGTTCCTTCTCTCTCGCCATAGTAAGACACCCACATCCGCTTGTTCTGACCCACTGGAAGTAGCGTCACAGTGCTGTTAACCAATCAGAGCTAACAAGTTTACATGTCATGAATATTAATGATAAGACCCGCCCCCACCCTCTACCCTTCCCCGCCTCCTGCTTCTCATTAGCAAAACGACGCACTGGGAAAAGTGCTGAAATGGGGCTTTCTTCCAGGAGGCTATATCTACGTGCCGAGGGTTCATTTCGAGAAAGGCTGCGGATATAACATGCGGAAACCTCCACGAGCCTGTTTAAAGCATCAACAAACCACCATGCCATGGGACCTTTAATACACTTTTCTTCACTACAAATTACAACCCTGATTCCAAAAAAGTTGTGATGCTGTGTAAAACATGAATGTAGCGGTTCTCACAGAAGGGCGGAGCACAGAAGACAGCAGGACAGAGTTCAGGTTAATAATGGGTTTTTTTTATTGTCACACTTTCCAGTGAACAACTGACATATAACCGCAGACACACACACAACCGGCGTCTAGTTCGGGGAAGAGCTCCCTCTGCTCTCGCTCTCCCTCCTTAAGTAGGGCGCGGTCACTGGGAAGACACACAAACACAGGTTAATTGACATCAGGTGTAGTGATTCTGCCACTTACCTTCCCTGACTCTGCCCTCCCGTCACAGACCGGCGCTTGACCACGCCCCCGCTGCCACAATGAATAAAAACAGAATTCAGTGTTTTTTTCAAATACTTTTATAGCTATATTAAATTGAACACAAAGCAAAAAGACACGCTTTTTAATGTTCAAACTTATTATTATTATTATTATTATTATTATTATTATTATTATTATTGATTTATTTTTTAATATACATTCATTCTGAATTTGATGCTTGCAGCACTTTCCAAAAAATAAACTTGGGACAGAGGCGCATGTTTACCACTGTTACCCTTTTTCCACCAAATCATTTCCAGGGCTGGTTCGGGGCCAGTGCTGGTGCTGGTTCACAACTCGTTCAACTTGTGAGCCAGCTGAGAACCAGTTTGCTTTTCCATAGCTCGGGGTGCTAAGGGGAGCCACGTCATTACGTCACTGTATACATCAGTTACGTCGCTGCGTTTGCATAAACCTTGGCGCGAACATCAAAGCAACAACAACACGGAGAAGAAGAAGAAGAAGCAGCAGCAACAACAACAACAACAATAATGGATGACTGCTGCTTTACTGTATCCATGATATCTCGATATCTCGTCGCTTATTTAAAAATGGCGACCTTTCGCGGTCTTGCTATTGTTGTTGGTCTTAACAACTCCGCCCCCCCACTGACGTAAGCGGTTCTTTCCTCTGGCTCAGCAAAGAGATGGTGCTAGCCTGGAACTGTTTTTTTCTGGCCCCAGAGACAGTTCTTTGTCAGTGGAAACAGAAAACCCAGTTCCAAACTAAGCACTGGCCCCGAACCAGCCCTGGAACTGATTTGGTGGAAAAGGGGCATGTGTGTCAGTAATCCCGATGTGAAGCAGCAGACTACAAACACTCAGGACTACAGCTCCCATGACACACAGCGCCCTCTGTCCCCAGCCTACTGAAGTACAGCTGTCACGCATTTCCTTAATCACTGCTTCCACTATTTAAACCGCTCATTCATACCACTCCAGTGCAAAGTATCGTCCTGCCATTTCAGTACATACCGAGCCTTGTATCTTTTCTGACTGTCTCTAGCCTTTCCTTACCTTTTGCTAGTTCCTCTCCATTTTTACTCTTTGTCTTTTCCACATCACATTGTTCGCCGATCGCCTGACCCTCGCTAGTTTACTGACACCGATTTCAGTCACACATTTTTGCTTTGTTGACAGTCTGCTGATCTGCTTCCTCCGCGCATACATCAGTAAGTGCCTGCACTCTCACAGGATACTTCACTGTAATGGATGTAGCGGAGGGTCCTAAACAGATGGCTCTAAACACGCAGGGGTGTTTGCTAGGAGAACATCAACAGATCCTTGACAACCTTAACACTCGGATGAAGCAGATCACATCTGTGATATCGCAGGCCCTCCTAGCACGCTCCAAGCCTCCTCTTAGTCCAGTGCTTCAACTCCCCACTCCAGAGAAGTTTGCTGGAGATGTCATCGCATGTAAGGGTTTTTTACTGCAATGTTCTATGTATTTTTCCACCATGCCACATTTATCAGAGGAGCACAAGATCGCAAAATTTATATCTTTTCTCTTGGGCAAAGCACTTCTCTGGGCCACCGCCATTTGGAATAAAGGGCATGAGCAAACCGAGTCCTATGAACAGTTCTTCACCATATTTAAAAGGGTGTTTGATCATGAACCAGAAGGGATAGAGGTTGGAGAGAGTCTTCTTGCTAGTTCCCAAGGCTCCAGAAGTGTTGCTGAATATGCCTTGGAATTCAGAACACTAGCAGCTGCCAGTGGGTGGAATGATCTGGCTCTGAAAGCAGTCTTTTGCCAAGGCCTACATCTAGAGATCATTAGTGAGCTGGCTTGTAGAGATGAGAACCTCACTCTGGACTCTCTCATTGACTTAGCTATTTGACCTGACCAATTGTTAAAGCACTGACCATCTATCCACTTCAACACCAAATCTGCCCAGTCTATGGAGGATGGCTCACCCATGGAGGTCTCATGTACCCATCTAACCTGCGCCGAATGTGCTAGGTGGCGCAAGCAGGGGTTATGTGTCTACTGTGGGAGCCCTGAGCATAGCATCTGGCAATGTCCCATATGACCAGCTCAAGAGACCCCAACAGAGAGGCCTGTAAGCTCCACAAGTCCACTGAGAAAATTCAGTTCTAAATCCTTTACCATCCCAGTCCTACTCAGGGTAGGGTCCTCCACTCATGTCTTATCTGCCTTTGTTGATTCGGGAGCAGAGGGGAGCTTTATCAGTAGTGCCATCGTGCAGAACCTCAACCTGCCTACCATCCCCCTGCACAGCACACTCAGTATCAAGACCATCGATGGAGGACCCATAGGCAATGGACTGGTCACCACTCACACACAACCAGTACAGATTCAAATAGGGGCTTTACACAAATAATTCACATCACTTTATGTAACCACCACCCTCAATCATGACGTCATCTTTGGCTATCCCTGGCTATAGTTACATGATCCATTGATTTCATGGCAAAACAAGGAAATTCTTCAATCGTCACCCACATGCTTCCAGAACTGCCCCTCTGTCCCTCAGATCAGAGTAGCTTCTATCTCCATAGACAATATTCCAGATTGTTACTTAGACCTTGCAGAAGTCTTCAGTAAGGGGAAGGCCTGCAGGTTACCTCCTCACAGGCTGTACAATTGCTCAATCGACTTACTGCCAGGTATGTCTCCTCCACATGGTTGTATTTATCCCTTGTCCCAAAAAGAACAGGTGACCATGGAGGAATATATTCAGGAGGCTCTCAAACAGGAGTACATCCGGCCTTCCAAGTCACCCGCATCGGCTGGTTTCTTTTTTGTTGAGAAACGAGGTGGACTGAGGCCTTGCATCGACTACAGAGGCTTAAACCAGGTTACCGTAAAGTATCGTTATCCTCTTCCCCTGGTTCCAGCAGCTCTTGAACAGCTTTAGTCTGCTAAGATATTTTCAAAGCTCGATCTACGAAGTGCATACAACCTGATCTGAAAAAAGGAGGGGTGACGAATGGAAGACGGCCTTCAGCACGACCGCGGGGCACTTTGAGTACCGGGTCATGCCGTATGGTCTTTCTTCGGCACCCAGTGTGTTCCAGTGCTTCATCAAAGATGTGCTATGGGACATGCTGGGCAAATATGTCATTGCCTATATCGACGACATCCTGATTTACTCTTCAAATGTCCAGAGTCACCAGGAACACGTCAGAACCGTTCTCAACAACCTCTATGTAAAGGCCGAGAAGTGTGAGTTTCATCTAAACAAGATTTCCTTCCTTGGCTATATCATTAGCGCTGAAGGAGTGTGCATGGACTCCTCCAAGGTAGCAGCCATCACGTCCTGGCCTACACCCAAGTCTGTAAAGGAGCTCCAGTGATTCCTAGGCTTCACAAACTTTTATAGCTGGTTCATTCAAAGTTTCAGCTCTCTAGCAGCTCCCCTAACCACACTGTTGAAGAAGGGCCCCAAGCGCCTACAGTGGAACTCTGCGGCCGAGGAAGCCTTCGGTCGACTTAAGCTTGCATTCACATCGGCCCCCATACTCCAACACCCTAACCCCACTAAGCCTTTCATCATGGAAGTAGACGCATCCAAGACTGGGGCAGGGGCCTTCCTGTCACAACGCTTTGGGGAGAAACTGAAGCCACACCCCATAGCATTTTTTTTCTAAAAAAAATAACTTCAGCAGAAAGGAATTATGATGTGGGGAACAGCGAGCTCCTCGCTATTAAATTAGCCCTTGAAGAATGGCGGCACTGATTAGAGGGAGCCACACACCCCTTCGTCATCCTCACAGACCACAAGAACCTCGAGTATCTCCAAAAGGCCAAGAGGCTAAACCCCAGGTAGGCCAGTTGGGCATTATTCTTCACCCGGTTCAATTTCTCAATTTCTTTCCATCCAGGTTCCAAAAACACCAAGCCAGATGCATTATCCAGAACTTTCAGTCCTTCTCAACAAGACTGTAGCCCTCATCCCATCATCCCATCGCATTGTTTCATGCAATCCATCACCTGGGAACTGGACAAAGAAATAAGCAAGTCTCAGCACTGAACCTGCCCCATTCATCTCCCACCTGGTCTTCTCTATGTGCCCAAGCACCTATGCAGTCAACTCATCACCTGGGCTCACTCAGCTCCTGCCACTAGACATCCCAACAGCCAACATACTCACCAAAAGCTAAGAAACAGGTACTGGTGGGAGAACATGTTATCTGAAATCAATCAGTTCATTGCCTCATGCTCCAAATGCACCCAAGCAAAGGTCCCAAGACACCCCCACCCCCCTGCCAGCAAGTTATGTCCTCTATCAATTCTGCAAAGACCCTGGTCACATCTGGCGATTGACTTTATCACAGATCTCCCACCCTCTCGAGGGAATACCACCATAATGGTAACTATCGATCGATTCTCAAAAGCTCTGAAACTCACCCCTTTACCTGGCATCCCCACAGCTTCTCAGACTGTTGAGCTGTTATTTCAACAGGTCTTCCGATACTACGGCATCCCCGAAGATATAGTCAGTGAACGGGATCCCCAATTCATCTCACAATTCTGGGCAAGTTTCATGGAAAGGTTGGGAGTATCAGTAAGTCTCATGTCCAGCTACCACCCCCAGTCTAATGGCCAAGTGGAGAGAGCAAACCAGCTGCTTCCTGAGAATATACTGCATGTGCAACCAGGGGACTGGGTGCACTTCCTACCTTGGGCTGAGTATGCACAAAACTTGCTCAAACACTCAGCCACCCAGCTAACACCGTTTCAGTGCATACTCAGCTACCAGCCGCCCTTGTTTCTTGAGGATGACACACCCAGGCCATCAATGACTGGTTTTGACAAAGTCAAACCATCTGTGAGGAGGTCCACCAGCGTCTGGAAGCAGTCAGTGCCAAGTACAAGGAGTATGCAGATAAATATAGAGGTAAGACTCCCGACTTCCTCCCCAGTGACAGGGTGTGGGTAACCACAAAGAACTTGAGATAAGCGAACACCTGCAAGAAACTTCATCCACGCTACATTGGGCCCTTCAAGGTCTTGCGCTGAATCAACGACGTATCGTACCATCATGAAACTCCCACCTCTCTGTCTAATATCCCCTACATTCCATGTTTCACACCTCAAACCTGCTATCCCGGGGCCCCTTGCCCACAACTCACCAGACCAGGAACATTCTGCACTCAACCTTGAGGGAGACCCAATCTACCAGGTAAACAAAATCCTCAACTCCAGATGACGAGGAGGCCAAATCAAGTACTTGGTAGATTGGGAAGGATATGAACCTGAGGAATAAAGTTGGGTTAAGTCCAAAGACATTCTTGACCCACTGTTGAAGCAAGAGTTTCACGCCCAGTATCCTAACAAGCCAGCACCCAGAGGTAGAGGTCATCCTAGAAAGAGTGTAGCTCCCGGAGGTAGCTCCTGGGGGGGGGTGTCAGTAACCCCGGTGTGAAGGAGCAGACTAAAAACACTCAGGACTACAACTCCCATGGCACACAGTGCCCTCTGTCCCCAGCCTACTGAACAACAGTTGTCATGCATTTCCTTAATCACCAGTTCCACTATTTAAACCGTTCATTCACACCACTCCAGCGCAAAGTATTGTCCTGCCATTTCAGTACATACCAAGCTTTGTATCTTTTCTGACTGTCTCTAGCATTTCCTGACCTTTTGCTATTTTTTCTCCATTTTCGCTCTTTGTCTTTTCCACATCACATTGTTCGCTGATCTCCTGACCCTCGCTAGTTTACCAACACCAATTTCAGTCATGCCTTTTGGCTTTGTTGACAGTCTGCTGATCTGCTTCCTCTACGCATACATCAGTAAGTGCCTGTACTCTCACACTGTGTTACATCACCTTTTCTTTTAATAATACTCAGTAAGCATTTGGAAACTGAGCACACTAATTCTTGAAGTTTGGAGAGTGAAATTCTTTTTCATTCTTGCTTCAGTTGCTCAACAGTCCAGGGTCTCCACTGTCATATTTTATACTTCATAATGCACCACACATTATCAGTGGAAGGCAGGCAGGCCAGTTTAGCACATGCACTCTTTCACTTTGAAGCACCGCTGTTATCACACTTGTAGAATGTGGCTTGGCATTGTCTTGCTGGAATAAACAGGGACATCCCTGGAAATGATACTTTCTGGATGGTAGTATGTTGCTCCAAAACCTATATGTACCTTTCAGCATTAATGGGGCATTCACAGATGTGTAAGTTACTCCTGCCAGTGGCAATAACACATCCCCATAACACCACAGATACTGGCTATTGAACTTTGTGCTGGAAAAATCTGGATGGTCCTTTTCGTCTTTAGCCTGGAGGACACAATTTCCATGATTTCTAAACACAATTCAAAATGTGGACTCATCAGACCAGAGCACAGTGTTCCACTTTGTGTCAGTCCATCTCAGATGAGCTCAGGCCCAGAGAATTTGGAAGCATTTCTGGATGTTGTTGATATTTGGCTTTCCCTCTGCATGGTAGATGCAGCGATAAACTGTGTTTACTGGCAACAGTTTTCTGAAGAGTTCCGGAGTCCATATATTAATGTCCTTTATACAATCATGTCAGTTTTTAGAGCTGCCTAAGGGATCAATGTTCATGATTTTCAATGTCAGGTTCAGTCTTGCCCCTTATGTGCAGGGATTTGTTTGGAGTCTCTGAATCTTTTCATGATATTATGGATTACTGATGGTGAAATTACGGAATTCTTGGCAATTGTACATTGAGAAATGTTATTCTTAAACTGTTGGAGTATTTGCCAGTGCTGTTTTTCACAAAGTGATGAAGCTTGCCCCATCCTCGCGTTCCAATTACCAGTTAACCTGTTTACCTATAGAAAGTTACAAACTTTTATTTTTAATTAATTAATTTTTTTTTTAACTTCCACAACTTTCCCAGTCTTTTGTTGCCCCTGTCTCAACTTTTTTGGAACATGTTACAGGCATCAAATTCAGAATGAGTGTATTTTTACAAAATACAATAAAGTTTATCAGGTTGAACATTAAAGGTAGACTGCCTTTCAGAGTTTTCAAGTGTAGGTCATAAAAAGAACTTTCCCTGACACCCAATTATTTTTGTTTAGTGAACTGAAATCTACTGAATTTGAATCACAGACTTCCATTATTTTATTTTATTTTTTTAAATAGACCAATTTAGGGCCATGTGGCCCTAAAGTCTCCGTTATTTTTTTTTTCTGCTTCACCATGACCCAATTCAAGATACTACATCATGCATCATGTGGTGGGCTTTCCCCATTTGTGCAAGGCATTGTGGGATACAAATTTTGAAACAAAAGAGAAAAATGGAGGATGTGAATGTGCAAATGAAACGTGAAAGACTGACTACAGTAATGGAAAACAAGAAGAAAAGACGTTATGTGGAGAAGGAAAGGACACGCAGGACTAAACTAATAAATATCGGCGGTCAGTGAGCACCTTGTTGTGATCAGCTGTTTGTTTAGTGACAGAATGATGTAACTGTCAGTGCATGGTCAAAGGGAAACCTGCGCATGCACATACAAACTTCTGTCTGCTTGACTGTGTAAAACAAGCAATTTCATGCATATTATTTGCTAGGGAACCCCCTCAAATTAAATAACTTCCCAACCACAGAATGGCCTGATATTTTGTGAGATATTACAGAAATAAGCATATATCACAGTGACCAAATTTCAGAGGGAACTAAATTTCACTGATTTAATGAAATCGAAAGGCCATCTAGCTTTAAATATTATGCATTCTGTTTTTATTTATGTTTTACACAGCATCCCAACTATTTTTTTTTTTGTTTGTTTGTTTGTTTTTGGAATCAGGGTTGTATATTATCAGCAACAACTTAAGTGAAAGGTGAAATATTTTAATCAACTTCAGAATTTCTTAGTCTTTGCTGTGTATAAATATACTAACCTGCTATAGAGCATTATGGTAGGTTGTTGCTGGCTTTACATAATGTCAGTTCATTTAAATGTCCTTCACCTGTAAATGAAACCTCATTTCATGACAACACTTGACAAAGCTTCATAAGCTCTCTTTGAAGTAATCTACATGATGTGATAACATATTTGTATGATTATTCACAAACAGGACAGACATACTGCATATGCTAGCATTTTGTATACTCAATAATAGATAATTTAGTCCAAAATCTAAAATATTGATAACAATAAAATACATAAATAAATATACATTTTAATATCCTGTTTGAAAAACAAATGAAATGTATGATTTTGAAGCTGTATGTTCCAAACCCCAAACAGTTACAGCTGTAACCAATAAACAGTTATGCCTTATGGATAAAGAAATTTATAGACGGTACCCACTTAGCTTCATTGACTGCAGCAGTAAGTGTCTCACCCAGCTTCAGCTAAAATCCCAATTAACACATCTCTGAGATACACAGACCTTTTTTCTTTCATTCCCCTACAAGCAGATGGACAATTTGCTCCTCTCCATCTGTAACCATTGCAGTATAACAAGGAGAGATCAGGATACAAGCAGTGACCACATTTCCCATGAGCCTTTTCTGAGAAGGTGTTCTGTTAGGACAGCTGGAGAGGTGAAACCTGTCAAACAGGTTGGGGGGGGGGCTGTTTCTTTTTATAAAAACACCCAGGATGGAAATCCTTTCATGCTTATACACTAACTGGCCACTTTATTAGGAACACCCATCCACCTGCTGTTTTATGCAATTCTCTAATCAGCCAATCCCTTGACAGCAGCACAATGCATAAAATCATGCAGATACAAATCAAGAGTTAATGTTTGCCTCAAACAACAGAATGGGAAAAATTGTGATCTCAAAGTGTTTCACTGTGGCATGGGTGTTGGTTTGAGCCAAATGGACTGATTTGAGTATTTCAGAAACTGCTGATTTCCTGTGGTTTTCACACACAACAGTCTCTAGAGTTTACACAGAATGGTGTGGAAAAAAATGAGTGAGTGACAGTTCTGTTGGGGGGAACAAATGCCTTGTGGATAAGATAGGTCAGAGGAGAATGGCCAGATTGGTTTGAGATTTTTTGGCAGGAATAGTAACTCATATAATCACTCTTTCCGACTGTGATGAACAGAAAAGCATCTCAGCATGCAGCCTGCAACAGCAGAAGACCACATTAGGTTCCAATCCTGCAGCCAAGATCAGGGATCTTAGAATCAAGAACAAGTTCCCGTTAACATGGCCGGTGAGTATAAACTGATTAAACAACAACAACAACATATCATTCTTTATTTAAACAATGTACTTGTTTGTCATTTTCTCTGGTATAAGAGGAATAAAACACTTCCAGACATGCTGTTATCAAGAAATAATCAACTTCAGGGAAGTAACAATGACTCCACTTTCGTCACACCACTCCAATGTTAATTATTTTCCTGTAACATCACAACTCCAGGTGTTTGATTTCTTGCAAAACACCCAGTCAACTTTATAATGAAGCCAGTCTGAACCATTCAGCTGCTTCTACTAAGTGGATGAAATGTGTTAATGTTGAGTAATTGGCTGTATAAAGCTGTTTTGTTTCAGTGAACAGAATACATAGAATTACAGTCCTGCTAACAATCAGGCCATTTATCATTGTAATATTACTTATTTATTGAGTTTACCATTAACCATATGCAATCCTGAAGCTGAAAAAGCACATATTTTTCAAAAAAGCAATAAAATTTCTCAGTTTCAACATTTGATATGTTGTCTTTGTACTATTTTCAATGAAATATAGGGTTTTCATGATTTGCAAATTATCTCATTCTGTTTTTATTTACAGTTTCCACAGCATCCCAACTTTTTTGGAATTGGGGTTGTATAATGTGGTAATTAATAAGTGAAACTATTTTACATCTTTGGACAATAACATTTTTTTTTTAATTCCAAGTGCATTTTTTAAAATTAAATAAACAAACGTTCACCTAAAAGAATAAACAAATAATCAGCTAAATAATTAAGTAAATGGTTTCCCTGTGACCACTCATTTCATTGTTATCCCCCGATCATGCAGTCATGATTATTTCAACTGTTATCCACAATGCCAAGTTGGCAGTGTTCTCCCTTATGTATACCGGCAGCAGATTCAACACCAGTTTCCACCCATTGGCTGTAAGAATCCCTCGGAGGTGCATGCGCATTCTGTGAATTTGGCTGTGAGGAGACTATCTTTGTTGTGAAAGAATGATCCAGGTCCATCATAAGTTAAAAGTGAATCAAAGTACTACTTTGGCTATGACGGTGTTCAGGAAAACCACATTAGCTTAATGACAGATCTTAAGAGCCAACTAAAGATGCTCTTAGCCTTAAGAGGCTTTCGGGAACCCCACATTAGATTATTCAGGAAGTAAAAAAGAAAAAGTGCTTGATATAATTCAGTGCTGAACTGAACCTGCATGTGACTGCCCTGTCTGAATGTGTGTCCCATTATTTCATGAGAATAAGTTATTAATGAGTTTAATGCATGTCAGTATACTCCCTGCCATACTTGCAATGGTTTACAATCAAGGGAATATATATATATATATATATATATATATATATATATATATATATATATATATATATATATATATATATATAATAAGCAGGGTAGAAAGAACCTGGTCACCTGGCTACTACAAAGAGCAAAATGTCATTAATTTTTGAATTAGTGTGCACTGAAGAAATTCTGGTTGGTTTAGGTGAAATGGTAGTTGGACAGCAGGCATGTGATGGACAGGTTTAGATACACTAGATTCTTGCAGTATTCACTTTCCAATGATCAATCTTCCCAACAGCTCCAGTACCATCAACTACAAAATTGATGATGTCTCAAAGCATCAGCCATGCTTTACAGTAGATTTAAGAACTTTTCCTTGTTTCAGAGTTAATTTTTTAAATAAACATGGTTGTGTTCATGACCAAAAAGTTTTGGTCTCATTTGACCACCACACAATTTCAATCATGGTTCCAATGGTGCTTGGCCAAGTTAAATTCTTTATGTTTCTTTTTCAGAACACTGATGTTTCAGTGACTCCCAATCTGTTGATATGAGTATGTGAGTGATGCTCAGAGAGCCTCATCTCTTTTTTTGTCCAAAGAAACAACAATATTGACAGGGTGAAGAGGGTCTCGGGAAGCGGAGACCGCCGGAGGGCTGATGCACACTGAGAAAACACTGTGTAACAGGCTGTGCTGAGCAGATCCCAATTCTCTGATGTCGAGTGCAACTTGATCAAATACAGTCGAGGTGGTACAGCAGTTATGCAGTTTGGGAAAGTGGCTTTTCATATTCCATCAGGGACATATAGTCTTGCAAAACCCTTGATATTTTGGATTTTAGGCTTCAGAAGACACTTCACTTTGGAAAGAAAACACAACCCCAAAAACAATAGCAACATCTAATATGGATTGAAAATATGCCACAAGAATAAAAAGCAGCAGTGGCTCAGGAATTAGTTTTGTAGGTCTTACATTTGCAAGTCACTTTGGATAAAAGCACCTGCCAATTGAATAAATGTATATGTAGCACTGAACATTTCTCAGTGGGACATTTCTGAAATAGTGCACTTTTTTAATCTTTTATTTTCATGGCACATTTTTCTCTCCTCAGTTTAAAACAAACATTCAAGGAGTCCAGTCCTCTGAGCTCACTTGAGGGGAAAAAAAAGAACATAAAGAGATGAACTGTGGAAAAGCACCAAGTGTGTCAAGGAAATAGTGAAGCCTGGCAGGTTCCTGAAAACTATAACCCTGAAAAAATCCTCTTCTTCTTCTGCTTCTTATTCTTATATTAAATTTAAGATTGTTATAATAATAATAATAAGGGCGGCACAGTGGTGTAGTGGTTAGCGCTGTCGCCTCACAGCAAGAAGGTCCGGGTTCGAACCCCGTGGCTGGCGAGGGCCTTTCTGTGCGGAGTTTGCATGTTCTCCCCGTGTCCGCGTGGGTTTCCTCCGGGTGCTCCGGTTTCCCCCACAGTCCAAAGACATGCAGGTTAGGTTAACTGGTGACTCTAAATTGACCGTAGGTGTGAATGTGAGTGTGAATGGTTGTCTGTGTCTATGTGTCAGCCCTGTGATGACCTGGCGACTTGTCCAGGGTGTACCCCGCCTTTCGCCCATAGTCAGCTGGGATAGGCTCCGGCTTGCCTGTGACCCTGCAGAAGGATAAAGCGGCTAGAGATAATGAGATGAGATGAGATAAGATGAGATAATAATAATAATAATAATAAGGGCGGCACAGTGGTGTAGTGGTTAGCGCTGTCGCCTCACAGCAAGAAGGTCCGGGTTCGAGCCCCGTGGCTGGCGAGGGCCTTTCTGTGCGGAGTTTGCATGTTCTCCCCGTGTCCGCGTGGGTTTCCTCCGGGTGCTCCGGTTTCCCCCACAGTCCAAAGACATGCAGGTTAGGTTAAATGGTGACTCTAAATTGACCGTAGGTGTGAATGTGAGTGTGAATGGTTGTCTGTGTCTATGTGTCAGCCCTGTGATGACCTGGCGACTTGTCCAGGGTGTACCCCGCCTTTCGCCCATAGCCAGCTGGGATAGGCTCCAGCTTGCCTGCGACCCTGTAGAACAGGATAAAGCGGCTAGAGATAATGAGATGAGATGAGATAATAATAATAATAATAATTAAAGGCATGTAAAAGTGTCATTTGCTAATTTTAGGAAATATTTTTGGAAAAAAAATAACAAAGCAGAATTTACTATTATCACACCAAAAGTTGATTATTTTCCCATAACAGCACATTCCATGATTTATAATGTATATAAATCATAAAGAATAAAATGATGAAATTTCATTATTCAATTCGGGTAATGAATTGGAATATATCATTCTTACCTTTGTGTGTGTGTGTGTGTGTGTGTGTGTGTGTGTGCACGCATTCGTTACAGATACGCATGTGTGTGTGTTTGCATGTCTGTCCATGGCAGTGAATCAATAAAAAAAGGAACAATAAGTGTTTAATTCAATTGAACCTTACAGGGCTTATACAGAAGTGTTGAAATGTTCTTATCCTGTTGGTGTTCAAGGCCAAGAAGAAGTCAAACAGCTTGAGCAACAGGAAAGGACACAGGAAGAGGAAATATATGGGAAATAAATTGCTGTGTAGCCATACTGCACCAGTGGAGTGCTCTCAGTGAAAATAATACAAAGAAAGGACAGAGTAGCTGCATATTTCATGCTCCATTTTACTCACAGCTTCTATGTTACATATTCTTTCAGCTACCAGAAACTGACTTCAAACAGTCATGATGGTGATGATACTAAATTCGCTAATGCTCATGACCGAAATGCTTTCTAAGCTTCTAAATTTATGATAAAGCTGGAATATTTTAAACACGAAAATGGTTACACTGCATTTTCAACATGATATCATGGTACCCTATATGGTGAAATGTTTGTCGACTCCTGACCATCACACCCATACGAGCTTGTTGAAATTTCCATTCCAGATGTTGTCCCTCTTTTCTGTAATCATAACCTCCAGTCTTCTAGGAAGGCTGTCCAAGAGACCCCACAGCATATCTGTGAGGATCTATGTTCATTCAGCCACAAATGCATGAATGAGCTCAGGTCTGGGGTGCAGTCAGTGTTCCAGTTCATCCGAATGGTGTTCAGTGGGGTTGAGATCAAGGTTTCATGCAGAACACTTGAGTTCATGGAGCCAGCTTTGTGTTTAGGGGCTTCTGTTGGAACCTCTTGGTTTCATCCATTCATCATCTGTCAGGGTCACGCGTGAGGCTGGAGCCAATCCCAGTTGAAGTCAGGCAAGTGGTGGGGTCCACCCTGGACCCTGGGCAGGTCACCAATCTACTGCAGAGCAAAAACAGAGATCAACAATTATTCACACGCACATAACGAGTTGGACTGTTGGAGGAAACTGGAGCACACAGAGAAATGGGGAGAACATGCAAATTTCACACAAAAAGGCCTCAGTCAGCCACCAGGTTCAAATCTAGAACCTTCTTACTCTGAGGCAACTTGCTAACTACTGCATCACTGTGTTGCTTCCTCCAGTGAAGGGAAATTGTAATGCTGCATACTGAAAGCAGGCAGAGGAGGAACCATCACAGAGATTCCCAATAGCTCCAGAGGTGGATGAGGGCAATGCCAGATGGACTGGCTATAAGATGTGACTCTGTTAAAGTGAGTTAGCAGCAGTACATTGCAGTTTCAATGCCAAATCCTGTATATGTGCCGCAGTGAAAGGCCTTGAATTCATAGTGTGTGGGCCATGGCCTTGCAAGCTGAGGTCCACCTTAAATAAAGCCACATCTAAGACTCTTCTTCCCAACAGCACACAAAGACATTCTATACAATTGTTTGCTTCCAACATGGCTACAATTTGAAGAAAAAACACATATAAGGGGTGTGATCATGAGGTGTCCACATACTTTTGCTCATATAGTGTATTTTCAACATGGTAAGATGCCGTAACCTGTTTGTTTGTTTGTTTGTTTGTTTGTTTGTTTGTTTGTTTGTTTGTTTGGTTGGTTGGTTGGTTGGTTGGTTGGTTGGTTTTTAAGATGGTAACATTCATTCAACTTGGGAACAATTTTCAACATGGCAACATGGTAAAATTTTTCAACATGTTTACATTTCATAACCCTGTCCCAGGGCTCAACATTAACTTTTTAATCCACAGCAGGATTTTTCACTCGTCCTGACTGTAACCTTTTTATTCCTATGTGTTATAGTTCAGTGAAAGGAAAGTGATTAACAAAGTTTATCAAAAAGCAGGTATAGTTATGATAATCATTATGATTTATAATTTTTCAATAAAACTCCAACTTTAATTGTAACAATAAAGAAAAACTCTTCAGTGTCCCATTATGGTGCATGTGTTGTTATAACCCATTACCTGATCTGCAGTTTTAATAGTTAGACTCACCCAAATTCAGAGCTTCTGGAGGAAATAAAGTTAAATCTTGATTAATCCAGTAAAACTTGAAGTATAAATTAATTTCAGGAAATGAAATTGGAAGAAAACAAGTTGGACATGATAAGGGTGACAGAATCACGTTGGGAATGAAAACAAACCGTAAGTGAGTATGTTACACTGTTATAAAATTCCCAGGAAATATTTAACGACATTTGCGATGGTTTATGTGAAAATCAGAAATACAATGACTGTCTTAATGAAATGAAGATTTCCACAGATATTTATTTTATTGAGGTATTTGATCGTGGTTTCTCCAATTTCAATGAATTCAGAGTCTAATAGTAATTAGATATTATGATGTGGTTATTTTTACACACACACACACACACACACACACCTGCTGTACTCGGCTTCCCTGGAATTTTGTAAACAATGACATGGTCGGATCACTGAGGGGATTGAACTAGTTTTCTTGGCACTTTATTGATGTAACCCTAGAATAATTACTAAAAAATTGTGATTTTCAACAAATATTTAACTTCTCCTGTCAGACAGGCAGATGAGGTTTTGACCAAACATTTGGGTGTCCCGGACAGTTGGACTACTGTTAATGTCGAGCCCTGTGTCCTTAGGCAAAATACATCACCAGAGACTTTTACTTACTTACTTACTTATTATTTATGTTCAGTTATCCTAGGTCTTTTGCAGTTCCATGTCTTCATTTCTCACTGGATGCTCTTGATATGACTTTATCACACATCACATCACATTATCTCTAGCCGCTTTATCCTTCTACAGGGTCGCAGGCAAGCTGGAGCCTATCCCAGCTGACTACGGGCGAAAGGCGGGGTACACCCTGGACAAGTTGCCAGGTCATCACAGGGCTGACACATAGACACAGACAACCATTCACACTCACATTCACACCTACGGTCAATTTAGAGTCACCAGTTAACCTAACCTGCATGTCTTTGGACTGTGGGGGAAACCGGAGCACCCGGAGGAAACCCACGCGGACACGGGGAGAACATGCAAACTCCACACAGAAAGGCCCTCGCCGGCCCCGGGGCTCGAACCCAGGACCTTCTTGCTGTGTGGCGACAGCGCTAACCACTACACCACCGTGCCGCCGCGATATGACTTTATCATAAATTAAAACAAAAGCAAACACAAAACAAAACAGAGATGATTTATTCAGACGACAGCTTTTTTTTTAAAATCAATTCTGCAGTAAGGCCAGATATTTGATGTATTATAGGATAAGAAATGAATGTGTAAAGATACAATATGAAGGGACTGTAAAAACCCACTGTCCTCTTCAGTGTCATTAATTAAAATCACCATTCAGTAGATATACATGAATTGTTTTGCCACTGAGTGAACGATGTCCAACAACTCGAATAAACAAAAGCAAAGAGTAGAGTTGAAACAGGGCTCAGGGTCCAGACCATCATACTGCCTCTGTCGGCTTGCCTTCTTCCCATTGTGCATCCTGGTGCTACTGTATAAACTTCTATTTCCACAAATCATCTTAGTGTTTGGATAATATATGTGTTTAAAAAAGGCGGCACGGTGGTGTAGTGGTTAGCGCTGTCGCCTCACAGCAAGAAGGTCCTGGGTTCGAGCCCCGGGGCCGGCAAGGGCCTTTCTGTGTGGAGTTTGCATGTTCTCCCCGTGTCCGTGTGGGTTTCCTCCGGGTGCTCCGGTTTCCCCCACAGTCCAAAGACATGCAGGTTAGGTTAACTGGTGACTCTAAATTGACCATAGGTGTGAATGTGAGTGTGAATGGTTGTCTGTGTCTATGTGTCAGCCCTGTGATGACCTGGCGACTTGTCCAGGGTGTACCCCGCCTTTCGCCCGTAGTCAGCTGGGATAGGCTCCAGCTTGCCTGCAACCCTGTAGAAGGATAAAGCGGCTAGAGATAATGAGATGAGATGTGTTTAAAGAGTATAAGATGACTATTGAAATACAATTGTGGATTAGATCTACATTCATGTAATTTATAACTGTATTATAGCATTATTTAGTTTTATTTCTTTTGCATATTCAAGTGTAACCACAGCTTTCCTTCTCTGCAGGGTATTTAGTGCATTAAATTCTATTCCTTTTTTAGAGCCATGTAATTCCTCAATTATATTTTCCTTTTGCCCTGATGCTTATATTTGCTGGAAATAATTTCATCACATCCAATTAGCAGGTATGGTGAGGAGTGATGGTGAATTTTGAAACATCTTAAAATGGAAGAAAATGATTGTGATGCTAAATCTGAGGTCAGGGTCAGTGTTGTCCCAGAATGAAGTGCTTGATTGCTTTTCAGCATGATAAACATGAGGAGATTATTAGTTCAGCTCAAATGGAACAGCATTGTTTTGGATACTCAAGCGACGTTAATAGAATATTGTTTGCTGGAGATGCAAACAAACAAACAAACAAACAAACAAAACAAAAACTCACTACAAATACAAAGGGTGTTTCGGTCTCCTGAGAGAAACATTTATGCCTTTCAGATAATGAACGACTCCCAACCAGTGGGTCATGGAAAATAAAAGCCGTAATGCAGTCACATCTTTTATGACACTGGTAAAGTCCAGATGACCAGAAGTCTAGATTAACATAAATGAATATGCTTCGAGGTCCAAAGGACTGGATTGGAGCAGTGAGGTGATATCGTGACTTGTGTATTGTAGGGAAAGTAACAGTTGGCACTATTTGTGAAGATTTATATACTTTTTGGTATACACATGAGACACACAACCCCAATAATAATAATAATAATAGGACACTGCCCATGTTATAAAGGGAATGGCTAACACTCTCCACTACCATGCTAATGTTAATGTTACAATCCATCCTTTGCAAAGGTATTATAAGGTATATACCTTGTTAAAAAGCACAAGAAATGCACAAAAACCCTGACAATCTGTCGAAAAATATGGTAAATCATAGATACTCACCGTACACTATATAAGGAACCTGCTGTTTTACGCAGTTCTCTAGTCAGCCAATCCCTTGATAGTAGCATAGTGCATCAAATCATGCAGATATAAATCAAGAACTTCAGTAAATGTTCACTTCAAACAACAGAACGGGAAAAATTGTGATCTCAAAGTGTGACTTTCACTGTGGGATGGGTCTTGGTTTTGGTTTGAGTCAGATAGACTGGTTTAAGTATTTCAGAAACTGCTGATCCCCTGGGGTTTTCACACAAATTTAGATTAGATTAGATTAGATTAGATTAGATTAGATTAGATTAGATTAGATTAGATTAGATTAGATTAGATTAGATTAGATTAGATTAGATAGAATTTTATTGATACCTTTGGGAGGGTTCCCTCAGGGAAATTAAAATTCCAGCAGCATCATTACAAGATAAACAGAGAATAGAAAATAGAGAAAACTTCTAGATAAATTAAGTATTTACATATACAAATATAAAAAATAAGATATGAAAAAAGCCGTGGCTTTGAGTCCCACACAGTCTGTGAGGTTAGCAGAGTGGTGCAGTGGGAGTCTGCTGAGCCCATAACTGAGGGATTGAAACCATCGTTTTGGGGCGGCACGGTGGTGTAGTTGTTAGGGCTGTCGCCTCACAGCAAGAAGGTCCGGGTTCAAGCCCCGTGGGTGGCAAGGGCCTTTTTGTGGGGAGTTTGCATGTTTTCCCCGTGTCTGCGTGGGTTTCCTCCGGGTGCTCCGGTTTCCCCCACAGTCCAAATACATGCAGGTTAGGTTAACTGGTGACTCTAAATCGACCGTAGGTGTGAATGGTTGTCTGTATCTATGTGTCAGCCCTGTGATGACCTGGCGATCTGTCCAGGGTGTACCCTGCCTTTCACCCGTAGTCAGCTGGGATAGGATCCAGCTTGCCTGTGACCCTGTAGAACAGGATAAAGTGGCTAAAGATAATGAGATGAGATGAAAAAAAGCCCAGCAGGAGAGGTATTGCACGTTATATTTCAAGTCCAGCAGTAGAGGTATTGCACATTATATTGCATACAGTAGTCTCTAGAGTTTACACAGAATGGTGCAGGGGAAAAAAAAAAAAACATTGAGTAGGCGACAGTTCTGTGGGTGGAAACAAATGCCTTGTTGATAAGAGAGGTCAGAGGAAAATGGCCAGGGGTGGGTTTCCCAAAAGCCTCTTAAGGCCAAGAGAGTCTTAAATTACCACGTAAGATCCATCGTCAAGCTAACGTGGTTTTCCCAAACAACATCGTAGTCCTTTAGTTTGCTTGGAATTTACAAGAGACCCAGACCAGTCATTCAAAACAAAGAGTGACTCACTTGCTGCTGAATACACAGACTGTGCATGTGCCTCCAAGGGACTCTCACAGTCAATGGGGAAACTGGTGTTGAATCTGCTGCAATAATTTTTCAATAATTTTTCTTGTACATTGCAAGGACATCAAGTTAATTATTAAATAAATATACACAAAACAGGGCGGCACAGTGGTGTAGTGGTTAGCGCTGTCGCCTCACAGCAAGAAGGTCCGGGTTCGAGCCCCGTGGCCAGCGAGGGCCTTTCTGTGTGGAGTTTGCATGTTCTCCCCGTGTCCGCGTGGGTTTCCTCTGGGTGCTCCGGTTTCCCCCACAGTCCAAAGACATGCAGGTTAGGCTAATTGGTGACTCTAAATTGACCGTAGGTGTGAATGTGAGTGTGAATGGTTGTCTGTGTCTATGTGTCAGCCCTGTGATGACCTGGTGACTTGTCCAGGGTGTACCCCGCCTTTCGCCCATAGTCAGCTGGGATAGGCTCCAGCTTGCCTGCGACCCTGTAGAAGGCTAGAGATAATGAGATGAGATACATAAAACATTATGAACATATTTCAATATGTTATGGAATTATGTATGGATATCGGAATGTCACATTGATATCGCCACATTTTAATCAAATTTAACTCCATTAGCCAAGTGATTATTGAATTTAATGTCATAAATGAGACACATTTCTGCACCTGTAACATTGTGTGTGTGTGTGCAAGAGAGAGAGAGCTTTTGATCCTAAGCAAGTATATATAAGAGGTCAATTCAACCTCCTTAGGTAGAGACAGATCAAAACCTCTCTCTCGCATGCATGCATGCATACGCGCACATATAAGGAAGAACATTGCCAGCTTGGCATTGTGGATAACAGGTGAAATAATCCTGACTGTATGCTTGGGTAACAATGAAATGAGCGAGCATGGGGGACACATTTACTAATTATTTAGTTTTTTATTTGCTCATTCTTCTGTGCGAACGTTTATTCCTTTAATTAAAAAATAAGCTTGGAATAAAAAATATTGCCCCAAAATGTAAAATATTTTCAATTATTAATTACCACATTATATATGCAATGCTTAATGATGAAACAATATATAAATATATTTTAAACACTTTATATTTCATTGTTTTTTTGGAAAAAATGAACACCATGTGACCTCATCGACTGGATTTAGCAACTACTAATGCCTTTTGCAAAGAAGCTCTTCATCCTGTTGCTCTTTAGACTCCTTCTTACAAGTGAGTTCAGGAAAACCATGTACAGAGACAATGTTCGTTGCTGAAGAGAGTCTCTCAACTCATTCTAAAGGGCAATGTTATCGGGAAACCTACCCCAGATTGGATAGAGCTTTTTTTTCTCTTTCTTTTTTTTTTTGCTAGGAAGGATATAGTAACTCATATAATCACTCTTTATTTTTATATGGTTAAATATTTTTTAACCATATTAACATGCCATTGTTGTGTATTATGCCTGATGTCAAGACTCTCATCTCTGCAAGCCTACCACACAGATTTAATACTTGTGTCATTTTTAGGGCATACCTAACAACCTGTGTTTTCTCTCTCTCCCTCCATCCCCTCCTGTGGAGGACGGCCCCATGAGGACAGTTGAGGGTTATACCTGGAGGATGCTCTGGACTCTTACAGTAATGCTTTTATGGCTGAGGACTACAGTTGACTTGCTAACTTTAGGACTGCAGTTGTCATGAACAGTTTTGCACTCAAGTTTCCATCAATGAAGAGTTTATAACATCAACGAAAATGACTTCATGTTAAAACTGTTAATGTTATAGTCATGCTGTCTGTTGTTGCCCAAAAGAGGAAGGGTTCCCTTTTGAGTGTGGTTCCTCCCGAGGTTTCTTCCTCATGTCGTCTGAGGGAGTTTTTCCTTGCCACCATCACCACAGGCTTGCTCATTGGGGATAGATTAGGGACAAAATTAGCTCATGTTTTAAGTCGTTCAAATTCTGTAAAGCTGCATTGCGACAATGTTTATTGTTAAAAGCGCTATACAAATAAACTTGACTTGACTCTTTACAACCGTGGTGATCAGAAAGGCATCTCAACATGCAACAGCAGAAGACCACATTGGGTTCCACTTCTGCAGCCAAAAACAGGACTCTTAGAATCAAGAACATCCATCCATCCATTATCTGGAACCACTTATCCTGTGCAGGGTCACAGGCAAGCTGGAGCCTATCCCAGCTGACTATGGGCAAGAGGCAGGGTACACCCTAGACAAGTCACCAGATCATCGCAAAGCTGACACATAGTTGTAGAAACAAACAACCATTCACACCTACAGTCAAATTAGAGCCACCAATTAACCTAACCTGAATGTCTTTGGACTGTGGGGGAAACCAGAGCACCCAGAGGAAACCCACGCAGACGCAGGGAGAACATGCAAATTCCACATAGAAAGGTCCTCATCAGCCACTGGGCTCAAACCCAGAACCTTCTTGTTGTGAGGCGACAGTGCTAACCACTAGACCACCGTGCCACCCAGAATTAAGAACAAGTTCCTATTAAAGTGGCCAGTGAGTGTATAATAAAGGAAATGCCTGGCATGTCCCTCCAACCATTTTCATAATAATGTTTAATGTAACCCTTACAACTGGGAACTGGAAGCTAATGTGTCAGGAAAAATATATTAATTTGGCACACAGATTCTTTTATTCTCAATTATTTTGGCCAGTGACCCCATGTTACGAACCCAGAATTCTCACAAAGAGGTTGATTATTATTATACACATTACTTGTACTTTTACATTAGCATTATAAGGGGTCCAAGCAGGATTCCTACTTTTGAAATATTACTCGGAGAGTTTCAAGCATGTTTCCTACATTTTAAAACAATATTATTTGTGGTCCAAGCACTATTTTTGCTTTTATAATACAACCCCGATTCCAAAAAAGTTGGGACAAAGTACAAATTGTAAATAAAAACAGAATGCAATAATTTACAAATCTCAAAAACATATTGTATTCACAACAGAACATAGACAACATATCAAATGTCGAAAGTGAGACATTTTGAAATTTCATGCCAAATATTGGCTCATTTGAAATTTCATGACAGCAACACATCTCAAAAAAGTTGGGACAGGGGCAATAAGAGGCTGGAAAAGTTAAAGGTACAAAAAAGGAACAGCTGGAGGACCAAATTGCAACTCATTAGGTCAATTGGCAATAGGTCATTAACATGACTGGGTATAAAAAGAGCATCTTGGAGTGGCAGAGGCTCTCAGAAGTAAAGATGGGAAGAGGATCACCAATCCCCCTAATTCTGCGCCGACAAATAGTGGAGCAATATCAGAAAGGAGTTCGACAGTGTAAAATTGCAAAGAGTTTGAACATATCATCATCTACAGTGCATAATATCATCAAAAGATTCAGAGAATCTGGAAGAATCTCTGTGCGTAAGGGTCAAGGCCAGAAAACCATACTGGGTGCCCATGAACTTCGGGCCCTTAGACGGCACTGCATCACATACAGGCATGCTTCTGTATTGGAAATCACAAAATGGGCTCAGGAATATTTCCAGAGAACATTATCTGTGAACACAATTCACCGTGCCATCCACCGTTGCCAGCTAAAACTCTATAGTTCAAAGAAGAAGCCGTATCTAAACATGATCCAGAAGCGCAGACGTCTTCTCTGGGCCAAGGCTCATTTAAAATGGACTGTGGCAAAGTGGAAAACTGTTCTGTGGTCAGACGAATCAAAATTTGAAGTTCTTTATGGAAATCAGGGACGCCGTGTCATTTGGACTAAAGAGGAGAAGGACGACCCAAGTTGTTATCAGCGCTCAGTTCAGAAGCCTGCATCTCTGATGGTATGGGGTTGCATTAGTGCGTGTGGCATGGGCAGCTTACTCATCTGGAAAGACACCATCAATGCTGAAAGGTATATCCAGGTTCTAGAGCAACATATGCTCCCATCCAGATGACGTCTCTTTCAGGGAAGACCTTGCATTTTCCAACTTGACAATGCCAAAACACATGCTGCATCAATTACAGCATCATGGCTGCGTAGAAGAAGGGTCCGGGTACTGAATTGGCCAGCCTGCAGTCCAGATCTTTCACCCATAGAAAACATTTGGCGCATCATAAAACGGAAGATACAACAAAAAAGACCTAAGACAGTTGAGCAACTAGAATCCTACATTAGACAAGAATGGGTTAACATTCCTATCCCTAAACTTGAGCAACTTGTCTCCTCAGTCCCCAGACGTTTACAGACTGTTGTAAAGAGAAAAGGGGATGTCTCACAGTGGTAAACATGGCCTTGTCCCAACTTTTTTGAGATGTGTTGTTGTCATGAAATTTAAAATCACCTAATTTTTCTCTTTAAATGATACATTTTCTCAGTTTAAACATTTGATATGTCATCTATGTTCTATTCTGAATAAAATATGGAATTTTGAAACTTCCACATCATTGCATTCCATTTTTATTTACAATTTGTACTTTGTCCCAACTTTTTTTGGAATTGGGGTTGTAGTATTGTCAGGGGTCCGAGCATGACTCATATCTTTAAAATAGTATTAAGATGAATGCAATCATGCTTCTTACTTTTAAAATAATATTATGAGTGGTCCAAGCACTATTTTTATTTCTTCAAAAGCCTAATCAGGAATATTATTTAAACATTATCTTGATTATATAAAGCCTTATCTAACATTTAAAGTACAAACACAAATTTAAAAAAAAAAAAGTTGGTACGGTAAAGAAAATGCAAATTAAAAAAGAAAGCAGTGATTTCTAAGATGCACTTTGACTTGTATTTAATTGCAGACATAATGAACCCAAGATATTTCATATGTAGTAAATATCAGTCTCCAGGAAAGGCCTAGTCTTTGAGAAGCAAAGATGAGCCAAGGATCTCCAGTTTGTCAACAAATGCCTGAGAAAATGATTGAAATGGTTAAAAGCAATGTTCGTCAAAGAAAGACAGAAAGGGATTTCGATATTTCACACTGTACAAAGAATAATATCATTAAACAATTCAAGGAATCTGGAGGAATTTTGGTGCATAAAGGGCAAAGGCCCAAGCCTAATCTGAGCACCCGTGATCTCTGATCGCTCAGATGGCACTGCATCAAGAACCATCATTCATCTACAGCTGATAGAACCACATGGGTTTAGGATTACTTTGGGATTACAAAACATTGTCAAGCTACAATATGGAGTTACATCCACAAACACCAGTTAAAACTTTACTGTACAAAATGGAAGACTTATATTAACAGTGTGAAAGAAGGAATCCTCATTAAACCAGCTTGCCCATTTTACAGGCTTGCATGTCTTTTTACACTCAGAAATAGTTAATGGATCAGGTCATGAGAGATGTGAATCTCCCCACAAGTTAAACATCTTTTCTAAAGCAGCAGTAGATTGGTGTTAGCTCTTTAAACACCTCCTTTCTGACAGTATATTGACTTTTTAGGTCAGCAATACTTCTCAGAAAATGTGTTTGTCTATATTAATGGCTGCTTAGCTGTGCGTATCCTCTGCTCTATCACAAATTCACATGGATGAATCATTTCTGAAAGATGCTGATGTAGGGTTTTGATGCCTGAAGCAGTTAAGATTTCAATCTCACATCTATCTATGTACTCTCTCTATATATTTGTGTGTGTGTGTGTGTGTGTGTGTGTGTGTGTGTGCACATGCTTGACAATGCATTTGTGTTTGCTCAGGACAGGACAGAAAAGTTTAGAATATTCTCTGTAACATGATGAGCTGTTTGTTGTTATTTATTGTTGTTGTTTGTTGTTTTTGTTGGCTTATTAAAAGAGGAAAAAGAGAGATGGGGGGCTGATTAACTTGGCTATAACATCTCATCTCATTATCTGTAGCCACTTTATTCTGTTCTACAGGGTCGCAGGCAAGCTGGAGCCTATCCCAGCTGACTACGGGCAAAAGGTGGGGTACACCCTGGACAAGTCGCCAGGTCATCACAGGGCTGACACATAGACACAGACAACCATTCACACTCACATTCACACCTACGGTCAATTTAGAGTCACCAGTTAACCTAACCTGCATGTCTTTGGACTGTGGGGGAAACCGGAGCACCTGGAGGAAACCCACACAGACACGGGGAGAACATGCAAACTCCCCACAGAAAGGCCCTCGCCAGCCACGGGGCTCGAACCCAGGCCTTCTTGCTGTGAGGTGACAGTGCTAACCACTACACCACCGTGCCGCCCTGGCTATAACATATGCTATGTAAATGTTCTACAATGATAAATATAACTTTCTGACATTACATTAATGGCATTTAGCAGACACCCTTATACAGAGCAACGTACAGTGTACAACACATCCAGTGCAGTCGGGGGAGCAGTTGGGGGTTAGGTGCCTTGTTCAAAGGCCCTTCAGCCATTCCTGCTGGTCCAGGGAATTGAACCAGCAACCTTTTGGTCCCAAAGCAGCTTCTCTAACCACTATGAATTGATATGGTTTGTCTTTCTTTAAAAAAAAAAAAACCTTGGAATCACTGGAGGGTGGCACGGTGGTGTAGTGGTTAGCACTGTCGCCTCAAAGTAAGAAGGTCCTGGGTTCGAGCCCAGTGGCCAGCGACGGCCTTTCTGTTTGGAGTTTGCATGTTCTCCCCGTGTCTGCATGGCTTTCCTCTGGGTGCTCCGGTTTCCCCCACAGTCCAAAGACATGCAGGTTAGGTTAATTGGTGGCTCTAAATTGACCGTAGCTGCGAGTGTGAATGGTTGTTTGTCTCTCTGTCAGCCCTGCGATAACCTGGCGACTTGTCCAGGGTGTACCCTGCCTTTCGCCCATAGTCAGATGGGATAGGCTCCAGCTTGCCTGCGACCCTGTAGAACAGGATAAGCGGCTACAGATGATGGATGGATGGAATCATTGGCAAATTGCTGTAGTATAAGAGGAATAAAACCCTTTGGAACATGGTGCTTTAAGAAGATAATCAGCTTCAGGATCGTCCCAGTAAGTCTGCTCCAAGAACACCAAATACAAGTGTTTTATTTATTACTTATTTCTCAATGTTTTGTCATTAACAGAGGGACTCTTAATTGAGTACTACAAAAATATATAGAGATCATTCCTCCAGTACTAATAAATGTACTTCAAGAAGCTTTTCAAACAAGCTCACTCACACCAATACTCAATGAAGCAACACTCAATGAAGAGGAAGTCATGGCCCATACATGTCAACCTTTGGTCAATCAAACCTGTATAACCAACCTCCAAAATCCTTATTTCCCTTATAAAATCCTTATAAGATGCAAATTAAAATAATTTACCTAAAATTTGAATGATAATTAACAATGATATATCCGTTACTTTTTATTCAATATTAATAACAATAAGCCTTCAGAATGAATACAAAGCTCCAATGTTTGACAAAAACACAAAGTGTCACTCTAATGTTCTGAATTGTACTCCATGACAGCTTTTTTAGCACTCTGCACCAATACCTCACTAGGCTGCATGTCACAGCAAGTGTCTGTGTTGATCTTACACTGCAGTAGGCCAGGTCAGTTTGTCTGCATTCAGGTTCTTTCTGCTCTCTGTGTGTATCTTCCTGACTTGAGAGAAAACTCTCTCACAGTCAGCATTACTGTGGGGTAAACAGAGCACTGCCTAACTTGAACTAAAACGCCCACTACCTTGTGTTTTCTGTCTTTTCCAGTTGTTGGCATATCAGTTTTTGAGCACGCAAATACTGTCATCAGTGGCTGATTTTGCCTTCGGCTTGCATTCCGCTGATGTAGTTTTGATTTGAAATGTTCTTTCACATCATACACTCCGATGCTGCAACTTTGATGTAACGCACACACAGTGTGCAGTGTGCGTATTCTTTGTTTTTGGAGGCTGCCGGTTGGATTATGCCATTGAAAAGGTCCTTCCATTCAGGGAGAAACCTACCGCTGTATTGTGTTTTGAATTTCTTTGCCGGAGTGCCCATTCAGAATCTTTTCAGTCGCTATTGAAAGTCGCTCAGGTGGAAATACACTTTTCAAACAAAATGTTACTTCACGGTTGCCGGGATTCTCGCAATGCGGTGTGCGCATGATCAAAAGTGGAACGAAGTCTCGCTACCACAAGATAATGCGCGATTTCATAAGACTCTTTACTGGCTGTCTGTGATTTCTGTGGTGTACAGTACATGTTATGTTATGTTACAGTAAATGTTATGCGCTCTTTTATCATTGTGGGAATTGATTATAGCTCTAAATAAATATTGAAGTTTTTTTAAAGAATCTGTATAACTTTATTTGTACGCCCGTATACTACATTTATCGAATCAAATCCGTATAAAATACGGACATTCCGTATAGGTTGACATGTATGCATGGCCCAATGGGTAGAGAAGCAGCTTTGAGAGCAAATGGGTGTTGGTTCAATTCCATGGCCCAGCAATAATAGCTGAAGTACCCTTGAGCAAGGCACCTAACCCCCAACTGTCACTGATTCATAAGAAAGGCAGTGACCATACAGACTTTGCTATTTTTCAACCAATCAGTCTCCTTAATGCTGATCGTTAAATCCTGGCTCTGAGACTTGAAACAGTTCTGTGACATCTTATACATATTGGTCAAGCAGGTTTTATAAAAGGTAGGTCTTCTACTGATAACTTACATAAGCTATCGGTAGAAGCTTTTTTACCTATATCTAATGTAGTGGGGAGCAGCCATGGCCTCAAGGTTAGAGCCTTGGGCCCAAAGGGGCTGGTTCAGTTCTCTGGAGTGGCAAGAAAATCCATGGCTGAAGTACGCTTGAGCAAGGCACCTAACCCCCAGCTGCTCCCCAGGTGCTGGGTGTGTGTGTTGTATGTCACTCCGGATAAGAGCGTTAATGTAATGTGGCTAAATTCTTCCAGCACAGTACCAATGGCCACATCTCACTGGATGCTGAGAAGGCCTTTGACAAGGTCAATGGGCATTTTTACTTGCAGCTCTCTCACAGTTTGGTTTTGGCCCGGGTTTTAGTAAATGGATAAAACTAATATATAATAATCCCAAAGCAGCAGTCATGACAAATGGGGTAATTTCCTAATTTTTAATCTTTCCAGAGGAACACAACTGGGATGCCCCTTTTCACCACTGCTGTTTATAATTGCCTTGGAACCTTTGGCGAGAGCCACAAGAGCCAACTCTGCCATTAAAGGAGTGGAAGGTGGTGGGAGTCAGCATAAGTTAATGCTTAATGCTGATGATATACTTCTTTTGACTTCCACTGCTACCCACAAGTAATAACACAGTATAATTATCGATGGATTCCAAAAGGCATGGTATACTTCAGTATCAAGCTTTGCCCAGATCTAAGCAAGGTGATGACACTGAATTTTGAACCACTCGTTCAAAAAATTTAAATAAACTTGGGAAAGTAAGAGAAGCTTAACCTATCTTTGTGGTGCAAAAGAACTGCACAAGAACTCCCATTGTAAGCAGTATTATGCCTCACTTTGGCTTAATCCAGAAGTACAAATAGGGAAAGTAGATTGGAGACGATGGCTAGACAGTGGCATACATACCAGAAGTGATATTTACAGAGACAGTATATTTATGTTATTTACTGAATAAGCCCCAAATTACAACTTGCAAGAGAAGGGTGATTTCTGAAAGTATCTATAAATTAGACATTGCATCGCTAATAAATTTCAGTCAGTTGAAGCAGACAACCCAAGAGTTAATTATCTTGAAACCCCTTCTCAGTCAGAGATCTTTAGCATTTTATAATAACACAATTTATCTAATTAGTGGCACTTGTGACAATCTGAGGATCATATGGAAAAGAGGCCTTGAATGTGAACTCGACAAGGATCATTGGGAACAAATTTTGGGCAATAATGGTGATTATTATATATACAGGACACTTTTTTCATTGGAATAAAAACATGTATTCTATTCCCTTCTAGCGGGTTTCATTTATTTGGTTTGATAGCATGCAATATTGTTAGTATATTGCTTATCCTATGTGTATTATATCATGCTACCCAATGGAGAATGAGCATTGAATATTGTTTACAATATTGCATGGTTATCAAGACAGCATGACATCACACATTGGAGCTGATGCGAATATCCAATGAGAAAGTTTTCTGCTGTGCATGCACAGAAGCATTTGATTGTTTGCCAGTGAAGAGAAAGACATGTTGAACACCTGAATGGCTACCAAAACTTAATTAGATATTCTTCACACATTATTTAACACATATTATTATTATTATTATTATTATTATTATTATTATTATTATTTAACTATATTATGGATAAGAGAAAAACAGACCAACGGACATCGAAAAACTGGAAAAGAGAGTGTATGTGTTAGTGGCAAACTGTTACTATTAGAGCTTGGACTTCAGCTCAGCCAAAACTTAGCCAGACACACCAAAAAAGCAACAGGGCAAAGGATTTTGCAAGGGATTAGCAACAGGCTGCCAGGTAGCTCTGTTGTGTGTAGTTGTCAATGCTGATTTTAAAAGTAACTAAATAAATTACATACGGAAAAATACCGTGGCGAGCATGCATGGAAGAAGACTCTGGAGACAGAAATCTTAGTTTCTCAGTTGTTAGCCTGTGCTACTTGCTCTCGATAGCACTGGCTTGACCGCTTTATTAGCATTTGCTAACACTACTGATGAACGCTACACCGGCCACTGCACTGATGGCAGCAACTCACGGTTAAGTCAGCGTTGGCCTTTGAGAACACCTACAGCAATAGATTTTTGGTCCCTCCCACTATAAACCAAAATCTGATTGGTTAATTAATCTGTCATTTCCTACATAAGCATACACTGCCATGGCCTTCTGTCCTAGCATTGACGTCCTAACCAATGAGTGAGCCAGCTCAAAAATCTTCTCAGCCTAGAGACAACAAACAGAAAAAAAAATCTCACTGGATAACTCTATTTTAATGTTTCCAGGACAGTAACCCTTTCACTTCTGAAGCAAATTTGATAGAAAATGAGGCCAAATTAGAATTTGAAGCGAATATTTAAAATAAAATTATGAAAGAAATTAAATATAACATTTGAAATGCTGGGGCGGCACGGTGCGTTTCTGGGTTCGAGCCCAGTGGCCGATGAGGGCCTTTCTGTGTGGAGTTTGCATGCTCTCCCCGTGTCCACGTGGGTTTCCTCCGGTTGCTCCGGTTTCCCCCACAGTCCAAAGGCATGCAGGTTAGGCTAATTGATGGCTCCAAATTGACCGTAGGTGTGAATGTGAGTGTGAATGGTTGTCTGTGTCTATGTGTCAGTCCTTCGATGACCTGGCGACTTGTCCAGGGTGTACCCCGCCTCTCGCCCATAGTCAGCTGGGATAGGCTCCAGCTTGCCTGCGACCCTGTAGAACAGGATAAGCGGCTACAGATAATGGATGGATGGAATGATAGATTTGAAATACTGATATGTTTGGCCATTCTCTGAAGGCCTATAAGGTCCTGACGGTTCCTATCTGGTGTATGTATTATAATAATAATAATAATAATAATAATAATAATAATAATTCAGCTACTTGTCTTTGACTCGTTCAATATCATGCTAGCTGAATGGAATATACCACTCAGCACCAGCCAATATTATTTAACTATATTATGGAAACTAGAGGGAAATGTATTCAATATAAAGTCCTGTACAGATATTACTGGACACCATGTAGACTTTTCAAGATAGGACTAACAAGTAGCAGTACATGTTGGAAATGTGAAAAAGAGATGGACACTTTTCTGCATCTTCAGTGGGACTGCTCTCTGGTCAGACCATTTTGGTATGAAGTGCTGGAATTTCTTGCAGACAGGGTTGGGACAAATTTTGCTGTTATCCCCATGTTTATGCCTTTCGGGTGAATAAACAGAAATTCTAAATGTGACAATAAGTATGTATTCAGTTTTGATGGTTGGTATGGTCTCAACTACCAGAATTATACTGAGACATTGGAAATCGCCCAACACTTCATGAGTGGAGGGTACTGATCAGTGAAACAGCATCACACGAGGTTATGTTGGTGTGGATAAGGGGGAAAGGACCTGTGGCATTGGGAACCTGGTTCAATCTATATGGACATGAGTGTTTTATTGGGAAATACACCACTCATATTTTTCATACGAACTCCATCCAGGACATGGAGATCCAGAACTGTGACATAAATCTCTACGTGTCACTCATGAGGAAATTAATCAAAGTTTTTGATAAATTTGGATACTTTTTGTTTGTGAATGTGTCTATATTATAAAAATAAATCACATGGCTTGAATGAGTTTATCTTCTCATGTTGAAAAACTTGGATTTTTCATACGAAAGTGTGGCAGCGGGGGCGTGGTCAAGCACCGGTCTGTGACAGGAGGGCGGAGTTGGGGAAGGTAAGTGGCAGAATCGCTTCACCTGAGTGTCATTAACCTGTGTTTTGTGTGTTCTCCCCAGTAAACCGCCCTATTTAAGGAGGGAGAGCGAGAGCAGAGGGGGAGCCGGACGAGACGCTGTGTGTGTGTGTGTCTGTCTCTCTCTCTCGCGCTAGTGAAAACAGTGTTGCAACTCTGAAAAGTGTGGCAATAAAGCCGGTTAACAAACCTGATCTCTGTCCTGCCGTCCTCTGTGCTCCACCCACACGCGATTCGCGCTACAGAAAGATATCGCGGATCTGAGTGACATATATAGATAATATTGGCTGGTGTTGAGTGGTATATCAGATATATTCCATTCAGCTAGCATGATACTGAATGAGTCAAAGATGACACACCATGAAAAAAGCCAGCCAATATCCATCCATCCATCCATCCATTATCTGTAACTGCTTATACTGTGCAGGGTCACGGGCAAGCTGGAGCTTATCCCAGCTGACTATGGGTGAGAGGTGGGGTACACCCTGGACAAGTCACCAGGTCATTGGAGGGCTGACACATAGAGACAAACAACCTTTCACACTCACTCCTACGGTTAATTTAGAGCCACCAATTAACCTAACCTGCATGTCTTTGGACTGTGGGAGAAACTGAAGCAACCAGAGGAAACCCACACAGACTCTGGGAGAACATGCAAACTCCACATAGAAAGGTCCCTGTTGGGCACTGGGCTTAAACCCAGAACCTTCTTGCCATGAGGCGACAGTGCAAACCACTACACCAACATGCAACCAATGTTGTCATAATGCTAGAGCTTATATCATGTTACATTAAATTAGTGGCATTTAGCAGATGCTCTTATCCAGATTAACATCCAACGTACCCCGAGCAGTCTGGGAAGCAGTTGGGGGTTAAGTACCTTGTTCAAGGGCAGTTCAGCCATTCCTGCTGGTACAGGGAATCAAACTGGTGTGAATTGTAAGATGTGAATTGGGTGTTAATTAAGTGTCATAATGCACCCTGATTCTCTTCCTCCAGACCACCAGAGGGCACCCTCTCCTGAAATCTGAAACACTTCTGTTGTTTTTTTGAGCACTTCCTGTTGAACTGCTATATGAAGCGGATGAACATGCAAAGTCTTACAGTTTGATCTTTTGTATTTGAGCGTGCCTTGACCCACTCCGCCCTGTCTCTCCTCATTTTGCCTTTTGCCAAGCTGCTTGTTTTTATCACTTATTCTGATATTTGATATTTCTGATCCTGCCTTGTCTTGCAGCCACGTTTTTTTTCACCTGTTTTCTTCATCTGTTTTGGTAATGACTTACACTGGTCTTTGCATTGTTTTATGCAACAACCCCCTGAATATCAATCCGTATTCTATCTGCCTGAGGCTTCCACTACAAATAATCAATAGGTCACTGGTAAAACACAAAGTACTACATGCTTCCTCATAATCCTATGATCCTCAGCACCACATGTACATGCACTACAGATAGATTCTGCACTGAATCACAAAAAAAGAGCCTGCTTTGTGTTACAAGATTCTAGCTCTTTCCGAGTGACTCAATTTCCATTTGGTGGTTTCCCAATACCAGAAGAGGTTCAGCGTATCACTGAGACAATTAGAAATAACCGTGCTTGCCGTGTTGAACAAAAATCAAGGAATGTTTTTTACCTCCAGTTTAATGCCTTTTTTAAGCAAAAAGGGGAAACAGCAATGTAGTAAAAGGGCAATTCTAAATCATGCCATTTTATTCATGAGGTGAGAAGCAAGGAGCTGTTTAGAATATTTATCAGTGTGTTTAAGAGACCCCAAGTCACAGGAACACAATCTGTGCACAAGATTGGCAGAAAACTCATTACAGCTGTTATTTGCCAGCGTAATGCAAATAACATTACAATTTGTATTTGCTCATCACTCAGACATAGACCAAGCGCCACTGATGATTGGGCTGCACAAATATTTGGACGTTTATACACACTGCTATCTGCAAGACAGCTGAACAGAAAAGGCAGCTGAGTGGAAATCTCAGATGTTATCCACTACATTGTTCTCATGTTGTATTGTATTTAAGGGTACTTGTGATGTTCTGTAGATGTTCAGTAAAGAAAAGACATCTTTGTCTGAAAATCCTTGTGAAGACCTTCTTCTTCTTCTTTAGTGATCTGCCTGATGGCAGGTCCTGCTCTGACAGCTTCAGGCATCAAAGTTTTTAGGGAAGAATTACAGTAATAATTCTTAATTTCCCTGAGGGAACCCTCCCACAGGGATCATCTCATCTCATCTCATTATCTGTAGCCGCTTTATCCTGTTCTACAGGGTCGCAGGCAAGCTGGAGCCTATCCCAGCTGACTACGGGCAAAAGGCGGGGTACACCCTGGACAAGTCGCCAGGTCATCACAGGGCTGACACATAGACACAGACAACCATTCACACTCACATTCACACCTACGGTCAATTTAGAGTCACCAGTTAACCTAACCTGCATGTCTTTGGACTGTGGGGGAAACCGGAGCACCCGGAGGAAACCCACGTGGACATGGGGAGAACATGCAAACTCTGCACAGAAAGGCCCTCACCAGCCACGGGGCTCGAACCCGGACCTTCTTGCTGTGAGGCGACAGCGCTAACCACTACACCACCGTGCCACCCCCAAAGGGATCAATAAAGTTTTATCTAATCTATCTAATCTAGTAGTTTCCCATTGCCTTCAACTGGATTATTATAGAGGTTTTCTCCTCTCAACCATTCACACCTACAGGCAATTTAGAGTAGCCAATTAACCTAACCTGCATGTCTTTGAACTGTGGGGGAAACAGGAGCACCCACACAGGAGGAAACCCACACAGACATAGTGACAACATGCAAACTCCACACAGAAAGACCCCTGTCACCTGACAGGGGCCTTTTCCTTGCTGCTGGGCTTGAACCCAGAACCTTCTTGCTGTGAGGCGACAATGCTAATCATGGCACCACGGTGCCACCCCATGAGGGCCTTCAACTGCAGCGAATTAACATTGTGACTACAACTAAATCTAACCCTAAGATTAACATCAGGGACCAAAAATAAACCACTTTGGCTATTTTTACCAAATTTTGTTGGAGGATTATGTTTTCTCCACTATTTGTTTGGTTGGTTGTTTATTCTCAATGTAACTTAAAAAGTAGTGAACAGATTTTGATGAAATTTGAAGGATAGGTTGGTCATGGGCCAAGGAATAATTACTTAGAATTTGAAGCAAATCCAGATATTTATGTGGATCCAGGATCCGAATACGAATATGGATGCAGGATTTGTTTTTGTCTTTTCCCAATGTAACTCAAAAAGTAATGAACAGATTTCAATGAAATTTGGTGGAAGGGTGAGCCATGGGCCAAGAAATAATTGATTAGATTTTGATGCAAATCTGGATATGTATGTAAACATAGTAAACATCTGGATATTCCAATATGTGGCTTGGCAAAAGTATATAATCCACTGAGTGCCCTTCGAGTTCAGAAATAAAATTGGCAGTAGTTTGTAAAAACAACAATAACAAGCTGTTTTGTTTATGGGGATCGGAAAAATGTCACCACAAGGTCAAGACTGTCAGATATGCCTTTTATTGTCAAGATATGTGGTCCACATATTGTCGAGATATGTCATCCACAAAACACATTTTTATTTTGTGTGTTTGTTTAAAGTGCATAAAAAAGAAGGATGCTTCACCACATCTTTTCTTGTTGAGTTCTGGTCCGCTGGGCCTGCACTCCTCTGATCCTAAGGAATATTTTGGGACAAGCTGGGCCAATCAATAGTATAGTGGTGCTTGAAAGTTTGTGAACCCTTTAGAATTTTCTATGTTTTTGCATAAATATGACCTAAAACATCATCATATTTTCACAGTAGTCCTAAAAGTAGATAAAGAGAACCCAGTTAAACTATTGAGACAAAAATATTGTACTTGGTTTTATTTATTGAGGAAAATGATCCAATATTACATATCTGTGAGTGGCAAAAGTATGTGAACCTCTAGGATTAGCAGTTAATTTGAAGGTGAAATTAGAGTCAGGTGTTTTCAATCAATGGGGTGGCAATCAGGTGTGAGTGGGCACCCCATTTTATTTAACAAAAAGGGATCTATCAAAGTCTGATCTTCACAACACATGTTTGTGGAAGTGTATCATGGCACAAACAAAGGAGATTTCTGAGGACCTCAGAAAAAGCATTGTTGATGCTCATCAGGCTGGAAAAGGTTACAAAACCATCTCTAAAGAGTTGGGACTCCACCAATCCACAGTCAGACAGATTATGTACAAGTAGAGGAAATTCAAGACCATTGTTACCCTCCCCAGGAGTGGTCGACCAACAAAGATCACTCCAAGAGCAAGGCATGTCATAGTCAGTGAGGTCACAAAGGACCCCAGGGTAACTTTTAAGCAACTGAAGGCCTCTCTCACATTGGCTAATGTTAATGTTCATGAGTTCACCATCAGGAGAACACTGAACAACAATGGTGTGCATGACAGGGTTGCAAGGAGAAAGCCACTGCTCTCCAAAAAGAACATTGCTGCTCATCTGCAGTTTGCTAAAAATCACATGGACAAGCCAGAAGGCTATTGGAAAAATGTTTTGTGGATAGATAAGACCAAAATAGAACATTTTGGTTTAAATGAGAAGCATCATGTTTGGAGAAAGGAAAACACTACATTCCAGCATAAGAACCTTATCCCATCTGTGAACCATGGTGGTGGTAGTATGATAGTTTGGGCCTGTTTTGCTGCACCTGGGCCAGGATGGCTTGTCATCATTGATGGAACAATGAATTCTGAATTATACCAGTGAATTCTAAAGGAAAATGTCAGGACATCTGTCCATGAACTGAATCTCAAGAGAAGGTGGGTCATGCAGCAAGACAATGACCCTAAGCACACAAGCCGTTCTATCAAAGAATGGTTAAAGAACAATAAAGATGATGTTTTGGAATGGCCAAGTCAATGTCCTGACCTTAATCCAATCGAAATGTTGTGGAAGGACCTGAAGCGAGCAGTTCATGTGAGGAAACCCACCAACATCCCAGAGTTGAAGCTGTTCTGTATGGAGGAATGGGCTAAAATTCCTCCAAGCCAGTGTGCAGGACTGATCAACAGTTACCAGAAATGTTTAGCTGCAGTTATTCCTGCACAAGGGGGTCACACCAGCTACTGAAAGCAAAGGTTCACATACTTTTGCCACTCACCGATATGTAACATTGGATCATTTTTCAATAAATAAATGACCAAGTATAATATTTTTGTCTCATTTGTTTAACTGGCTTCTCTTCATCTACTTTTAGGACTTGTGTAAAATCTGATGATGTTTTAGGTCATATTTATGCAGAAATATAGAAAATTCTAAAGGGTTCACAAACTTTCAAGCACCACTGTACATGATGCTTCAAATCCATTTAGTGCTTCAAAAAGTAATACTCATACTTTAAAACCATTTAGTATAAATGTGAATGTGATTCTTGAAAATCATGCACTCTTGTTGAGAGATTCGCACTATTTCTTGATAATCACCTTGAGCGACTCAGAAAAATGGCACCAATTTGCTTGGTTACCGTAAGTGAGGAAGAATTACCAATGATGAAAGAAAATGCTACTTCTAAAAGTCCTAAATATGCTATGAAGTTTGGTCTAAAACTATTCAAAGGTAAGGTGGAATTGTGATTTATTTTATCAATTTCAAAACAAAGTATTTTATGTGAGTTGGTGTAGATAAGTGACACAAGTCTGTGCCACGCTGTTATTACATGTGCATGCCACTTTTGAAGTTTGAAATAAGTTATTTTTTTAAACACAATTTTTTTTTTAAATAATAACCTGTGTATTTATACTAAAACAATTATCCGCCTCAGGCTCATTGAATATCGGTGAATAATAGCTATGACTTCATCTCGATTATTATTCACCGATATTCACTTCACCTTCAGTGAATAATTGTTAATTATACAAGAATCCAGAAAGCAATCAAAGTCACGTCGATTGGTGTAATGTGTTCTCTCTGTAAGATGTGTTTGCATCCTGACAGTGGACTCTTTCAGAAAAGAAGAACTGCCATCTTTCTTACTCAGGCCTTTTCAGAAAAAAAAATAGTTTTATTTATATATATATATATATATATATATATATATATATATATACACACACACACACACACACATAATATATATATATATATATATATATATATATATATATATATATATATATATATATATATATATATATATTAGTGTCAGTGTTTGTTAAAGTATGGTGATAAATCAGTCACAAACCTGCAGCTCCAGAAGTAGTAATGACATGAGTCATTATCCAGCATGCTTCAAAATCGGCTTTTAAGCAGCCGCAGTTGCGCTGGCCATCAGAGCAAATTGGTCAAAACAAGACAAATGTGTTTATTGTGTAGTGTTACATGTGTGATGGTTAAAAAAAAAAAAAAACTATTGAAAACATGACATAAGCAAGAACAAGAGCACATGTAGTAACAACAACAACTGTACATGCAAAATACAAAAAAAAAAAAGTTGTGCTTTTTCAGCTTCAGGATTGCATATGGTTAATGATAAACTCCATAAATAATTAATACCTAACAATGATAAACTGCCTGATTGTTAACAGGACTGTAATTCTATGTATTCTGTTTACTCAAACAAACAGCTTTTAACAGCCAATTATTCAACATTAACACACTTCATCCAGTTCATCCACACAGGGTCAGACTGGCTTCATTATAAAGTTGACTGTTGCTGTTGTTGTTGTTTAATCAGTTTACACTCACTTTTACCAGCCACTTTAATAGGAACTTGTTCTTGATTCCAAGATTCCTGTTCTTGGCTGCAGGAGTGGAACCCAAGTGTGTTTTTCTCCAAGTGCACATTTGCACGCACATTTGCACGCAGCTTTCCGATTTAAACTGTTTTTTTCTCATCCTTATACTTCCTATGTTTCATGGACTGTAACGGATTTGCTTATTTAGTAATTTTAATACAGAATTTACTTTGAAATTATAATCAGACACTCCAAAGCCCCTCCTAAAAAAAAAAAAAATCGGATCTGCGCGATTCAGCCATGAAAAAGGCGGCATCCGCCAAAAGGTGCGCTGTTTGCATTCCATAGACCTAAAATGTTTTTCAAAAATGACCCTTGCATGAGTGAAGTGACAAGTGTCAAATAGAAATGTGACAAACGAGCTATATTAAGTGTACATTACAATGTAAACGTACACTCAGCGGTTCCAGTTAGGCGTTCTCCAGAGATTGTTTACATGATGTTTTGGTTTCCAAAAACAAACTTAAACGCAATTGATTGTTTATTTAAACAACTTACCACTTATAAAATGATCGGAGCATACTTTGCTGTGTTTGGAAGGCTGATAATCCTTGCGGTTGATTCTCGCAAGCCATAGATTTCTCCTTTGTATGCTGAGTTTCTTTGTTTGCTTGCCTTCGTGCTCCCGTACAGTGGGAATTCCATAAAAGCTCCGCTTGACGTCATCATCTGACCTATTACGACAGCCGTGAATACAACAGGTGTGCACCATTGCTAGCTTTAAATAGCCTGCTTGGGTTCTTTTGAAGACTTTGTACTCACGCGTTACAATGTGTGCTCAGTGACCCGTACGGTAAGCTTGACCCACAAGATGGCCACCACTAGGGAATCCCCAACTCTGTGACGTTATGTGAAAACTACCTATAACGCCACCAACTGGCCAAGGAAAGAATAGGGTTTTGAATATGTGTGTTTTGACACATGATGAATTTTAACATGCTCCTCTTAGACGGTTTATGAGATTCATGTGAAATTTGTTATACATGATGCCAAGATGTCGCTGATGTTAAATTGCAAAGGAATTTTTGATATCTTGTTTTATGTTGAAATGGCCTTATGATTTTAATATCTTGCCACATAAACAGAAAACATGTCAGAAAGCCACAGTGCATTTACTGTATGGTCGGACACTTCTTACTTCAATAGATATTATGATTATTATGATAACCTGATGCTCAATGGGCCTGCCTGTTATAGCGCCACCACCTAGCCAAGCAGGAAATGTGCCAGAAATTGGCAATGCCTTAACTGATTGATCTGACACTTTACAAAATATTGTGTATTATGATTGTGATGATATTCACGTGTAATTCAGATGCCTAGCACAGCGCCACCATCTGGCCAAGCAGGAAGTGTGCCAGAAATTGGCAATACCTTAACTGATTGATCTGACACTTTACAAAATATTGTGTATTATGATTGTGATGATATTCACATGTGTAATTCAGATGCCTAGCACAGCACCACCATCTGGCCAAGCAGGAAATGGGGAAAAATGTTCAATTCATTGATGGATTGATCTGAAACTTTACAAAATATTGGATATCATGAGTCTGATGATATAACATATACAATTCTGTGCACAGTCATATACATATTTATGCAAACACACATACACTCTCTCACAAGTATGCACTCACATACACACGCAACATCTATGAGCACACTCTCTTTCACACACACACTCTCTCACTCTCCCTCTGGCAAACAGACACACACACACACACACACACACACACACACAATAATAGCGGAGCTCCAGCGGAGCACCATACCTAAGAAAAAACGGAAACCCATTGAGTCGATATTTTGTGGTTTGTCCATGTACGTGTACCACCAGTCATACACACCACCTAGTGGTCAGTGTTAGTAATTACCAGTCATACACACCGCCTAGTGGCCAGTGCTAGCCAGTAAAGAAATAAAACAAAAGAGACTGGCTAGGATATAAGAAAATTCTACAACCCAGAAACAGATGGGAGCTCCGCTTTTAGGCAGTGCCTAAATCTATATATTCGTGACCTGCCACCATTGTGCATTTTGTTGCAGACATATGAAAACTCTGCATGTACACACACACACACACACACACACACACACACACACACACACACAGGAAAGCTAAGATGACTTAAGATTACAGTGTGAGATAGAGATAAGGAGGAGAAGCATGTATAGTTTTGTACATATATAAATGTACATTTTCACACCACAGAAGCACACACACACACACACACACACACACACACACACACACACACACACGCACGCACGCACACACACACACACTTACAGTCTTTGACTGTCTATCTCTCATCTGTCAAGCAGTCATGGCATTTGCAACATCCACATCACCTTTGAACATTTGATGAATATATGAGATGTGACTGTTTTGTTGGGTGGCAGGGTGTCCTGGGTTGCGGAACCACACTTGCAAGGGCCTGTCAAGGCCGCTCATGGTTTTAATTATTATTATTATTTTTTTTTTTCATTTTAGTATTACATATTATATTAGAAATATTTAGGTTTATATTACTTTGTCCTTTGGTAATCTTTTGTTTTTACTTTACATTGTAACATAGTGTAACGGCCAAAGTAGAATTCATATAGATGTGAATTACAATTTATGTTACATGGTATATATAATTTCATTTGAGTGTGTAATTTCATATAAGTAGTTTATTTCATGATTAAGATGATGAATAATATGTGGCAAGGTTAAAATAATTAGAATTAGAATCAGAATTCATATGTTAAGCACTTTTCTCAAGGTCTCACTATGAACGAGCCTCTACAATAGTAAGAAAAACTCGCTTGACATCGGTGTGGGTGCAATCAGTTAATTATTGATATTAAGTGATCAATCTCGTTAAATCAGTCTCATTAAATTTTGAAGGTCAATAATTAAAATGAATCAATCCCATTGAATCGTTTAATTTGACTCGTTTGAATTGAATCATACCATAGAATCAGTCTCATTTGAAGTGAGTCATTCAGTGAATCGTTCAATGAATCGTTTAGTGAATCATTTAGTGAATCGTTCAATGAATCATTTAGTGAATCATACCATTAATCCTGGTGCTTAATAATAAATTACCAAACAGCTAAATTATGGTATTTTCCAAATTATTACAATCACTTACCACATTACATAACTTTTATATGCACCCTTTTTGAATTCTTTGAGAAGATTGGGGACTTCAGATATTGTTCACACAAATAAACACAGTTTGTTTAATAAATGAATTTATTATACAAAGATAAAAATAATAAATCAATATATACAAGCAGTGAGGTGTGTGTGTGTGTGTGTGTGTGAAGGACTTGACCATGTGTTTAGCCTCATGTAGCTAACTACACGTGGTGGAGGCCTAGCTTGTTGGTAGCTAAACAAAAGAATGTTATCTAAACAGAACAGAGGATTAGCTCTGTGTTTAGCCTTGTGTTGCTAGTATGGGTTTGTGAAAGGCCCTATGGCCTAGCTAAAAAGTGTGTTTGTTAGGCCTGGTGAGGCCTACTGAGCACGTGTTGCTAAAGACAAGGGTATTAGCCGTAGCTAACTAAAAGCTAGCTTGTGGATTTTTAGCTGAGGTGTGGTTTATCAGGCCTGATGGCCTGCTGAGCACATGGTAGGCCTTGATTAGCTTTGTGTTGCTAAGCAGACAAAAGGGAAGCTGTAGCTAACCCACTAGCTCATAACCATACTGAATCCACTGAAATCTTGAGATCAAGATGTATAATAATGAAATTATAATGTTAGTAAGAACAAAAGAGAGAAGCATGCACAGCCTATCTATTAAACAATTGAGAGAACATAGAACCAAAATAAATCAACACGCTGCGTGTCTAACAGTGTAACAGATAAACCTGGGTTTAAATTCACACTATTTCAAATAAAAGCAAATTCCTAAGACTATCCTAATTATGCCCAAATGCCAAAATCTTACTTAATCCTGCCTTTAGCAAGATATGAAGAACTATTCGCCGGTGTAGTCTCGGGCCTCGCCGTGGGAGCACGTGAGCCGCTCGTGATGGAGGCGCAGAAAACTTTCGGGTCCAGCGGAGCACTTGGGTGGTTCCCGTGGAAAGCAGAGGATTCTTGGTCTGAATCTCAGCGTTCGTGAGGAAAAGTCTCTGATCAGAATAAGATGCACAGTGCTTTTGAGTTAAAAAGGATTCAATCGCTTCTTAACTTTTAACTGCCTGGGCTGCAGTCGTGACGTCACTTCTAATGCAAGTAAACCGGTTGTAACTCAGGTTGAGTTTAAAGATCGCGCGACTGTAGAGTTTACCTTTGCCAAGGGTAAGAAAGAAAATAGCGCTGAGTGATGGATCTTGCAAGAAAGAAGACGTCTTTTTGGGTGGAGAGCGCCTCTTTATACGTCCAGATTCATCGGAAGCCAGACGTGAGAGACAAAGATGGTGGAGCTTCCGCTTGGATTTATGCGTGCATGGCAGACTGACGTAGGTGATCCCGCCCACGCGTGACGTAGGTCACACGGAAGTTGCCTGGGAATTGTAGTTCTGACACAAGATGGCGGCATGATACCTACAGTCCCCCTTTTGGTCTCAGGGGTATGACTGAGTCGTAGCACTGAGAGCACCGCATCGTATCATCGCCGTGTCCATAGTCCTTGAGGTAGCCTTGCTCTGCACAGTCCATGGTGTCCTGCGGAGACTGTGTAAACTTGTGAATTCCAGTAAGACAGTTGGAGACAGAGCCATTTTGGGCATATAATCACTATGGGCATTTTGGGCATATCTTCACTATCTAACTAGATCAAAATCACATAAAAAAAAATTAAACATTGAACATGAAACATGTAGTGTTCAATTTCCTATGCATAAAAAAAGAAAAAGAGAAGAAATGAAGGAAGGAAAGAAGTATTAGTGTTTGGGTTGGCAAACCTAATCTTCTGGGAAGGTGATAGCAGTGGGGGGTCTGGCTAGAAAGCGTGCGCTACTGCGGCTAGCTGTCGGGGACACAGACCATCTTATCTAGCTAGGTGTGTAGTGTTATGTATGGGTTGCCTGGGCAGACCCAGTGGATGTCTTTCGTGAAGGTGCACATCACTAAGTTTTGTGGATTCACAAAAGTGAGGATAGCACTGCCAAGACTATATGCCAGGTGTATTTGTGATGAATACACACTAGTAATAATAGCGGATTTTAGTATTTTATCTACCATGTTATAATGAAGGGTTACTTCATTGTGTTGGTGAAGTCTGACCGGGAATGTTAGTGTACGCTTATGGTTGAGCGATGCGTACAAGCTAGGTGGACATGATGGGCCTAGCTGTCGTCCACCCCCTTTTGGAGCGAGGACTGTTCAAAAGGTTTGATTCGATTATCATGGAAATCGATATGAAAGCGTTTGATTAGGCCTAGATGTCCTAATGTGATACGCGACGGGGAACGGTTTTCCCACGATCGAAAGGTCTCGACCAGAGTGGTTGGAACTTCTCTGAGATTCGGGCGTAGTAGGCTTTGTGTCCTTCTACTCTCGAATCGAGATTCTTTTGGGCACCTGTAAAGATTGACTGTAGGTGGCGTTGTAGGTCGGCGACATGTTGATGTGCGGTGTATGCAATCGCGATGCTCATGGCCTCTGGTTTGTATAGGAGATGCGGGGGAAGAACCGACTCTCGCCCAGTCATCATCCCAAAGGGTGTGACTTCAGTGGCGCAATGAGGGGTGGACCAAATGGCCCTTAGCACCAAGGGAAGTTTCACGTCCCAAATCTTACCATGGTTTGTGATATACTTTCGCAGCATGCTCACAATGGTTTGAATGGCTCGTTCAGCCTGACCAGAGAATTGAGGGTGGTATGCGATATGGAATTTTGCCTTGACGCCTAACATGTTCCACAGTGCAGCCATTACACCAGCGGTGAAATGGGTGTCTGTGTCTGAGTCGATGGATAGAGGGAGATTTTTGCCACTAGGGGGAGTCGCGATGTCAGGTGTTTCGACACCGGACTCGGTGTGCAAAGACATGAACTGAAGTTCTTCAGAAATTTGATCTCGCGTGGCGCTCGGTTGATCGGTGTTCGCACTGATCTCGTCGCAACGGGTTTGTGCATTGTAGCTTTCCCTAGGTGTGGGTGGAGCACAGAGGACGGCAGGACAGAGATCAGGTTCAACAAATGGTTTTATTGTTTCACTTTTCAGGGGACACAATAGGTTTGACGCAGACACACGCACACACAAACATCAGGTGTCTGGTTCGGGAGAGATCTCCTCTGCTCTCGCTCTCCCTCCCTAAATAGGGCGCGGTCCCTGGGAAGACACACAAACACAGGTTAATTGCTCTCAGGTGAAGTGAATCTGCCACTTACCTTCCCTGACTCCGCCCTCCTGTCACAGACCGGTGCTTGACCACGCCCCCGCTGCCACATACCCCCACCGCCCGACTCAGGCCGGGCAGCCGTCCGGCCCGCAGCCGACTCCCCCCCCCCTTGACGGGAGAGGAAGTCTGCCACGACCATCTGCGCCCCCGGCCTGTGGACCACCTTGAAATTAAAGGGTTGGAGCGCCAGATACCAACGGGTGATCCGCGCGTTGGCATCTTTCATGCGGTGGAGCCACTGGAGGGGCGCGTGGTCCGAACAGAGGGTGAAAGAGCGCCCCAGCAGGTAGTACCGGAGGGCGAGGACCGCCCATTTGATCGCCAGGCACTCCTTCTCAATCGTGCTGTAGCGCCCCTCACGCACTGACAGCTTCCGGCTGATGTATAGGACCGGGCGATCCTCCCCCTCCACCTGCTGGGACAAAACGGCCCCCAGCCCTCTGTCCGACGCATCAGTCTGTAACATAAAAGGGAGAGAGAAGTCAGGGGAGTGTAAAAGTGGCCCCCCACACAGTGCAGCCTTTACCTCAGAGAAAGCCCGCTGGCACTGCTCCGTCCACTGGACCGGATCTGGCGCCCCCTTTTTAGTAAGGTCAGTCAGCGGGCTGGTGACGTCCGAATAATTAGGTATAAACCTACGATAGTAGCCAGCCAGCCCCAGGAACTGTCTCACCCCCTTTTTGGTCTTGGGCCTCGGGCAGGCCGCAATCGCTGCTGTCTTATTAATTTGGGGACGCACCTGCCCGTTGCCCAAGTGGAAGCCCAGATACCGTACTTCCACCCGCCCAATCGCACACTTCTTTGGGTTGGCCGTGAGTCCCGCCCGTCTCAGCGACCTAAGGACGGCCCTTAGGTGTTGCAGGTGCCGCTGCCAGTCGTTACTATAAACGATAATGTCGTCCAGGTAGGCGGCCGCATAGGTGGCGTGGGGCCGGAGGACCCGGTCCATCAGCCGCTGAAACGTAGCGGGCGCCCCAAACAGCCCAAACGGAAGTGTGACGAACTGGTGTAAGCCGAACGGTGTGGAAAAGGCCGTTTTCTCCCGGGATAATGGAGTCAAGGGGATCTGCCAATATCCCTTCGTTAAATCCAGTGTCGAGTAAAAGCGAGCCGTGCCTAGTCGATCGAGCAGCTCATCAATACGAGGCATTGGGTACGCATCGAATTTAGACACCGCGTTGACTTTTCTATAGTCCACACAGAACCGGACCGAGCCGTCGGCCTTGGGAACCAAGACCACCGGGCTGCTCCAGTCGCTGTGGGACTCCTCGACGATGCCCATTTCGAGCATGGCCTGAAGTTCTTCCCGAACCACCTTTTTTTTGTGTTCGGGTAGTCTATAAGGGCGGCTACGCACTACCACCCCCGGGGGTGTCTCTATGTGGTGTTCTATGAGGTTAGTGCGACCGGGCAGGGGCGAGAACACATCCGAAAACTCGGCCTGCAACTGGGCGACCTCCGTGAGTTGGGTCGGGGAGAGGTGGTCTCCACAGGGGACCGGAGAGGTACGTGATGCCAAATTCCCTTTTTGAACCTCCGGCCCCAGCTCCGCCTTCTCCGGAACTACCGACACCAACGCCACGGGGACCTCCTCGTTCCAGAGTTTGAGCAGATTGAGGTGGTAAATCTGTAGCGCCCCACCCCTGTCTGTTCGCCTCACCTCATAGTCGACGTCCCCGACTCGCCGTGTGACCTCAAAGGGTCCTTGCCACTTGGCGATTAATTTGGAGCTCGACGTGGGCAAGAGTACGAGTACTTTATCTCCCGGTGTGAACTCTCTAAGGCGCGTACCCTTGTTGTACAGGCGGGCTTGCCGTTCCTGGGCCCGCCGCAAATTCTCCTGAGTTAGGTGGGTGAGCGTGTGGAGTTTTGCGCGCAGGTCCATAACGTACTGAATTTCGTTTTTGCTCTGTGAAGGTCCCTCCTCCCAATTTTCCCGCAGCACGTCCAGGATGCCGCGCGGCTTACGCCCATATAATAATTCGAACGGGGAGAACCCCGTGGAGGCTTGAGGGACCTCTCGCACTGAGAACAGCAAGGGTTCGAGCCACTTATCCCAATTACGTGCGTCCTCACTTACGAATTTTTTAATGATATTTTTGAGGGTGCGGTTGAACCGTTCTACTAAACCGTCCGTTTGTGGGTGATATACACTGGTGCGGATCGGCTTAATCCCCAATAACCCATACAGTTCGCGTAGTGTTCGTGACATAAACGTAGTGCCTTGATCAGTCAGAATCTCTTTCGGGATTCCAACTCGGGAGATGACGCGGAAGAGTGCCTCTGCAATACTGCATGCTGAGATATTGCGCAGAGGCACTGCTTCCGGGTATCGCGTTGCATAGTCCACTAGAACTAATATAAAGCGGTACCCTCGTGCTGACCGATCTAATGGCCCGACGAGATCCATCCCAATTCTTTCAAACGGGGTCTCGATTAACGGTAGAGGGCGCAATGGCGCTTTTGGAATGGCCGCTGGATTTACTAACTGGCATTCGCGGCATGCCGTACACCACCTACGGACATCGCCGCGAATCCCCGGCCAATAGAATCGGGCCATTATTCGGGCTAGTGTTTTATCCTGCCCTAAGTGTCCAGCCATGGGATTAAAGTGAGCCGCCTGGAATACCAATTCCCGGCGGCTCTTTGGAATCAAAAGCTGCGTGACTCGCTCTTTAGTTTGAGTGTCCTGCGTCACTCGGTATAATCTATCCTTCATAATCGCGAAGTAGGGGAAGGACGGGGTGGCGTTCGGCGGGAGCGTTTGACCATCGATTACTCTCACTTGGTCAAACGCATGCCGCAGAGTCTCGTCTCGCGACTGCTCTAATGGGAAATCCGCGAGGGATTCCCCAATAGAGAGAGGAGGAGCCGGTGGCTCCTCACCCTGACGCGGAGATGATGTAGACGGCTCCGCGACAGCTGCTCCCGCCAAAACGACACCGGGACCTCCCCCTGTCAACTGGCAGGACCCACTCTCTACTAGGCGCGTCATTAAACCCCGAAATCCCGGCCAATCCGTCCCCAAAATTAACGAGTGGGTAAGGCGAGGATTAACCGCCGCCTTCACTATAAATTTTTCCCCTCTGAAAATAATATGGACCGACACCAAAGGGTAGCTGTGAACATCCCCGTGCACACACAAAACCTTCACCCCTTGTGCTCCCCCCAATGCCTCGTTTTGAACCAGGCTTTGGCGAATTGAGGTCTGATTACAACCAGAATCCACCAATGCCTGATATGTAGCCCCTTGGATACTCACCGGTATGCGATACGCTCCGGCCCGATCGAGGGCGGCCTCTGGCGCGTCGGGGATCCGAACCACCGCGCCCACTTCCATTGCTGTGCACTGCTGTTGAAGGTGGTCCGGTTCCCCGCAGCGCCAGCAAACCGGCCCGGGCTTCCCCTCTGCACCGGTGCTCTGGGGCTCACTCACCTGAGGTGGGGGAGAGACAGACACAGAAGGGAGAAACGGGAGGGCACCGCGGGTGCGGCGGGCCGGCAGGGGTGGTGCCGGCCCCCGCCTCCGCGGTGGGGGAATGGGGCGAGGACGGGACACAGAAGGAGGGGAGAGAGAGAGAGAAAGAGAAGAGGAGAGAAGAGATGTCGACATCTGCTGTCCTGCCGCCGAGACAGCCGCCAGATGATCCTCCGCCAGCTCGACTGCCTGATCCAGCGACGCCGGGCGGTGGCACTGGACCCACTCCGCGGCTCCTGCTGGTAAGCGGGCGATGAACTGTTCCAGTACCACCTGATCGACGATTCCCTCGGCGTCGCGATCTTCGGCCCTCAGCCACCGCCAGCAGGCGTCCCGGAGCTGCTGGCCGAACGCGAACGGGCTGCCGACTTCCTCCATCCGCAGCGCGCGGAAGCGCTGGCGCTGCTGCTCCGGCGTGCGCCCCACGCGCTGAAGGACAGCCCGGCGAAGGTCGGCGTAGGCCAGCCGGCGATCGGCGGGGAGCTGTAGTGCAGCCAGCTGCGCCTCTCCCGTCAGGAGGGGGAGGAGGCGCGCCGCGCGCTGCTCCATCGGCCACCCCGAGGCTTCAGCGACCTGCTCGAATAACGTGAAGAAAGCCTCGGGGTCATCCTGCGGGCCCATCTTAGTTAAGGTGAAGGGAGACGGGCCCGCGGCCGGAGCGCTGGTGGGCCCCGCCGACGCGAGGAGACGCCGGAACGCCTTGCGATCTTCTTGCTGGGCCAGCACCAGGGCATCGAAGCGCCGCTCTTGTTCCTCTCGGAGTGTGACGAGCGCCTGGTGCTGGCTTTGCTGAGCCGTGGCGAGGGCGTGGACCAGGTCGGTGAACGGGGAGGATTCCATGGGGCTGCTGGGTTGGTGCTCCATTTCCCGGGTTTCAGCACCACTGTAGCTTTCCCTAGGTGTGGGTGGAGCACAGAGGACGGCAGGACAGAGATCAGGTTCAACAAATGGTTTTATTGTTCCACTTTTCAGGGGACACAATAGGTTTGACGCAGACACACGCACACACAAACATCAGGTGTCTGGTTCGGGAGAGATCTCCTCTGCTCTCGCTCTCCCTCCCTAAATAGGGCGCGGTCCCTGGGAAGACACACAAACACAGGTTAATTGCTCTCAGGTGAAGTGAATCTGCCACTTACCTTCCCTGACTCCGCCCTCCTGTCACAGACCGGTGCTTGACCACGCCCCCGCTGCCACATGCATATTTTGTGGGATCCAACGACTGTGGGGTTTTGTTTTATGTGAAGTTGACTAAGTTTATGTCGCAGGGCTTGGTTGGGATTGGGTCGCCTTGTGAGAGCCGTGTGTCTGAGAAATGGTGGTGAAGACTTTAGCGCACGTGAGAGGTGCGTTTTGTGTGTTTGCCTTCGCCACCAGGGGGGCCCTACATCCTGACCCTCGCCTGCTGTTTCAGAGGGATCTCTCTCCCCCTTTTACGAGATATACCCGTGGTTCCTGGCCTAGTCATGCCAGTGACTGGTCTTTTGTCATTTTTCTTGGGCTCTTGTGTTTTATCTGTTGAGGGGTCTGACGTCTCCTGTAACAGTTCTTTAATCTCAGCCAACTGGGCTTTTAAAGAGTCCAGCTCTGAGTGGAACTCACCAGGTTGGTCTGAGTCACTGTGTTGGTCGTCTCTACCCTTGCTTTTAGAGCTATGGTCGGAACGCTTCTGCCGTTTCTGGTTAGAGCGGGGATGACGGTTTTGCTGCCAACCGTTTTGTTCCCTATGACCCTTTTCATGTGATGGGCAATTGCCATAGTCACTGTGGACTCGCCCTCGGTCCCTCCTGGCCTTACCTTGTCGATTTTTCCACTCACCCTTGTGATGGCTCGGCAAGGATCGGGCTGGACCGGAATTTTTCCAGGTGGGTCCCCCTTTTGGAGCTTCGCCTCCTTCTAAGGTTAGCGGGGGCCCATTTGCATCCTGGAGCCTAAGGACTCTGGGTTCATCATCATTTTCGTTTGCGGTTTTGACAATGGTCTCCCAGGTCATTTGGGCTAGTCGCCTAGTTTCCCTCATCGAATAGCGACCTTGTCGACACGTCAGTGTGACATGGGTCCGCACGCTTGGGTGGAGGTTATGTAAGAAGAGAGATATGAAACCTCTATCTTCTTCCAACCCTGGTGCACTACTACCTTGGAAATAGGCAGTACGTAGCCGTCTGTAATATTCACGAGGCGCCTCAGACCGTTTATGTTTGACTTGTAATGCACACAATATCGCGGAGGTTTCGTCCGTGTATGGCGCATATTCTTCCCTCATGTAATTGCGAAGTTTCGAATAACTATCGCGAATGTTTGGGGGTAGAGTCTCTAAAAAGGCACGAACGTTACTACTGGCGGTCTTCCAGATTAGTCTCAGTTTTTCACGTGTTGTGGCATTCGGCAGGTCCATCAGGCATTGGTCAATTCCTTGTAAATAATCATTTACGTTAGTTCTTTGATTGTCGGGATCGAATTGTTCGATATCTTGGGCAAGTAGGTCAATTTGCCGTAGGCGGAGGGCTTGGTGCGCGTCCTTACGCGACTTCCTTTGCTCTCCTGAGTACTCACTGTCTGAGCTACTCTGGAATCGCTCCCGCTTCGCACGAGATGCGTGGTCTGATTCATCTGAAGATGGATCAGGGAGACTGAAGCGCACTGACCTAGGTGTGCTACGGGCCTGGGCTCGAGATGAGCACAGGGCGGCTCCATCCTGGCTAGACGACGACGATGGAGTCGTGTAGCGAGTTGATGGAGTTTGGCGGGGTGTCTGGTCCTTGACCAGATCATTTACGGTGTCCGGTTCGGACGCCTCTTCCCGCTCTGAGCTTTGGCGCATTGTTGGGGGTCTTTCACGCCCCTCGCGCTGCTCTTGGGGGGTCTGCTCCTGGGCAGCCCTCTTAGCAACCATTTCGGCTTTCTCTAGCCGTTTGGTGCAATCATCAAGGGAGGTCTTCAAGAGCTCACACTCCCTATGTAAATCATTATTATCGGCTGTCAGCTTGGCATTGCTGGTGGTCAGCCTTTCAACCTCTCCGCGAAGGCATCTGATTTCTGAATCAGCATTTTGGAAGTATGATAGGAATAGCTTACCTAGTGCCGCTTGGACACTAATAGTTGTTCTTTTTGGATCTCTCATATGTTTGTTTGAATTGTCTATGGTGTTTTGGCATTCACTCTCACTCATGTACTTAATGTTTGCCTTTTCGGAGGCAGAGCAGTGAATGAGGCCTGCGATGACCTCAAGGAGAGACACGTCTTGAGCGTTGTCTTCCATTTTTGAGACATGAGGGGATGCCATTTTACTTAGGCTGGATGCTAGATAATTAATCAAGTTAATTATTAATTTAATCATTATTAATTAACTATGTAATTAATTAATAAGGTTTATTTGGAAATGCTCTCTTATCCTAAGTTGAATAGGTTATGAGTATTGGTGATATGGTTATCACACGACTTAACCGTTTTAACACACCTGGGGATATACCTTAGCAGTTGCTGAACTAAACTGAGTTTATTTGTTGTTGAACAATATTCCAGAAGTCAACAAACCAATCCTCCTCACACAGGGCACCAATTTAACTGTGGGTGCAATCAGTTAATTATTGATATTAAGTGATCAATCTCATTAAATCAGTCTCATTAAATTTTGAAGGTCAATAATTAAAATGAATCAATCCCATTGAATCGTTTAATTTGACTCATTTGAATTGAATCATACCATAGAATCAGTCTCATTTGAAGTGAGTCATTCAGTGAATCGTTCAATGAATCGTTTAGTGAATCATTTAGTGAATCGTTCAATGAATCATTTAGTGAATCATACCATTAATCCTGGTGCTTAATAATAAATTACCAAACAGCTAAATTATGGTATTTTCCAAATTATTACAATCACTTACCACATTACATAACTTTTATATGCACCCTTTTTGAATTCTTTGAGAAGATTGGGGACTTCAGATATTGTTCACACAAATAAACACAGTTTGTTTAATAAATGAATTTATTATACAAAGATAAAAATAATAAATCAATATATACAAGCAGTGAGGTGTGTGTGTGTGTGTGTGTGTGTGTGTGTGAAGGACTTGACCATGTGTTTAGCCTCGTGTAGCTAACTACACGTGGTGGAGGCCTAGCTTGTTGGTAGCTAAACAAAAGAATGTTATCTAAACAGAACAAAGGATTCGGTGTTTAGCCTTGTGTTGCTAGTATGGGTTTGTGAAAGGCCCTATGGCCTAGCTAAAAAGTGTGTTTGTTAGGCCTGGTGAGGCCTACTGAGCACGTGTTGCTAAAGACAAGGGTATTAGCCGTAGCTAACTAAAAGCTAGCTTGTGGATTTTTAGCTGAGGTGTGGTTTATCAGGCCTGATGGCCTGCTGAGCACATGGTAGGCCTTGATTAGCTTTGTGTTGCTAAGCAGACAAAAGGGAAGCTGTAGCTAACCCACTAGCTCATAACCATACTGAATCCACTGAAATCTTGAGATCAAGATGTATAATAATGAAATTATAATGTTAGTAAGAACAAAAGAGAGAAGCATGCGCAGCCTATCTATTAAACAATTGAGAGAACATAGAACCAAAATAAATCAACACGCTGCGTGTCTAACAGTGTAACAGATAAACCTGGGTTTAAATTCACACTATTTCAAATAAAAGCAAATTCCTAAGACTATCCTAATTATGCCCAAATGCCAAAATCTTACTTAATCCTGCCTTTAGCAAGATATGAAGAACTATTCGCCGGTGTAGTCTCGGGCCTCGCCGTGGGAGCACGTGAGCCGCTCGTGATGGAGGCGCAGAAAACTTTCGGGTCCAGCGGAGCACTTGGGTGGTTCCCGTGGAAAGCAGAGGATTCTTGGTCCGAATCTCAGCGTTCGTGAGGAAAAGTCTCTGATCAGAATAAGATGCACAGCGCTTTTGAGTTAAAAAGGATTCAATCGCTTCTTAACTTTTAACTGCCTGGGCTGCAGTCGTGACGTCACTTCTAATGCAAGTAAACCGGTTGTAACTCAGGTTGAGTTTAAAGATCGCGCGACTGTAGAGTTTACCTTTGCCAAGGGTAAGAAAGAAAATCGCGCTGAGTGATGGATCTTGCAAGAAAGAAGATGTCTTTTTGGGTGGAGAGCGCCTCTTTATACATCCAGATTCATCGGAAGCCAGACGTGAGAGACAAAGATGGTGGAGCTTCCGCTTGGATTTATGCGTGCATGGCAGACTGACGTAGGTGATCCCGCCCACGCGTGACGTAGGTCACACGGAAGTTGCCTGGGAATTGTAGTTCTGACACAAGATGGCGGCATGATACCTACATCGGATTGCAAAACGCTGGAGAGGTTCGCTGAAACTGGAAAGAAGATTCATCGAGGGATTTACCGAGGGACTTCTGAACCAGCACGATCACGTGCTACACTCGTGGCTGGTGATTGACAAGTGGATGTGGCTGCAATGTGACTGTCGCAAGTGGAATCAGAACAAAAAAACGGACCGACGTTCAAAGCAACCATGACGGATAAAGAAGAAAAGACGGTAAGCCTTCCGAGGGAAAAACGTCAGCGTAAACCAACACAATGGCCATTGGAAAATAGTCTGCAGACAAGAATTGACTCCAGAAGAGCAAAGCTAGGAAAACTGACTGAGAAAAAAAACGAATTGCTTGAATTAATGGATAATGATGCAAACGTGGAAATTATAACAAAGAAAGCATTAACCAAGTATGAAGAGCTGATAGGAGAATTCAGTAAGATAAATGCTGAGGTCAAAGACCTGTTCAGTCAACTTGGATGCATAGAGAATATGAATGCAGATCAAAGTGATTGGTTTCAGCCAAGATATGATGAGCAATGCAATTTTGTGCAAAAGGTTAAGTCATGGATACAAGAGGCAACGCTTCGCATAGAAGAGTCTGAAAGAGTGAACAATGAGGTAAATCCTGAAGATAGCGTTTCAGTCACATCCAGAAAGAGTAAAAAAGCCAAGTCTGTCTCTTCTGCTTCTGTAGTATCATCAGTTCGCGCTGAGCGCTTAAAAGTTGAAATGGAGAAAGCTGCTTTGTTAACCAAGACAGCCACATTGAAACAGAAAAGGGCTTTGGAGGAGCATGAGCTACGGCTCAAGGAGCAGGAGCTACAGCTCAAAGCAAAAAAAGAAGAGTTGGAGGTACAAGCAGAGCTCGCTGCATCAGATGCAAGATTAGCTGTGTTAAGAAAATATGAAGACGCAGATGTGTCAAGCGGCTCTAAAGGCAGTAGAGTGGATTCACTGACGGCTACACAGAGACAACATGTCAGCCACAATAGGAGCAGTGGGGCTAGTAATGTATCTCAGCATAGCCATAGTAGTGGAATAGCTGCCGATGCAACGCCTGTTGTGCGACAAGAGCCTGTCACTTCAAAGGGCAATTCTGCAAACACAGACAACCTGGCTTCTGTCATGCAATGCCAAAATGAGATAACTGAGAGTCTAATAAAGCAACAAAAGCTATCTACATTGCCATCGCCAAATATTCCAGTTTTTAAAGGAGATCCAATGGAATGCCATCTATTCATGAGAGCTTTCGAGCATCGCATAGAAAACAAGACTGAAAATAGCAAAGATTGGCTTTATTATTTGGAACAGCACACAAGTGGTCAGCCTAATAGCTTAGTGTGCAGCTGTTTTCATATGGACCCTGAACGGGGCTACCCAGAAGCCAAGAAATTATTAAAGGAGCACTTTGGTGACAAATATAAGATCTCGATGGCATACCTGGACAAGGCTTTAAACTGGCCTACTATCAAGTCGGACGACGCTAAGGCACTTGAAGCATATGCTCTGTTTCTGATCAACTGTAATAATGCAATGTCAGATCTGGAGTACTTGGATGAGATGGAGAATGCCGCGAACATGCGCACAGTTATCTCCAAGCTCCCATACAGGCTGAGGGAGAAATTCAGGAGTGTCGCCATTGACATTCAGAAGAAAGATCGGCGAACAAAGTTCCAAGACGTGGTGTCATTTGTAACCAAACAGGCTGAAATGGCAGCACACCCTGTGTTTGGTGAAATCTCAGGTCAAACAAAGTGCCAACCTGAAAAATCAGCTGGCAAGAAAACCATCATAACGCTAGCCACTGAAGCTAAAGAGCAGAAAGTAGTGAAAGATGTTGCTGGTGCCAAGAACAAGAAAGCTAAAGAGAAGAAACCAAACATGGACATGGCTTTCTTGAAACCATGCATCTTCTGTCAGGGAGAGCATACCATGGAACAGTGCAAGAAACTTCAAAAAAAGCTGCACAAAGAAAAATTGGAATTCCTTAAGAGTAAAGGACTCTGCTACAGCTGTCTTATAGGAGGACACATGAGCCGTGCCTGTGAAGAAAAGAAGAGCTGTGAGATGTGTTCAGCTAAACACCCTACACTGTTACACATAAAGCAGACCCCTAAAGACATAACAAAAGAAGACACTTCAAGGGAGGAACCAAAAGAGGAGTCTTTACAGGAAGAACAAACTGTGGTCAGTGGATTCGTGGATGCAGGGAAAACTTGCTCTCAGATGGGGGCCGGGGGTGCAGGAACCATCCTCGCCATCGTTCCGGTGACAGTGAAGGCAAAGAAAGGCAACAAGGTGCTGACCTGTTATGCGTTCCTGGATCCAGGGAGCAACGCCTCCTTTTGCACTAACAAGCTAGCCAACAACCTTAACCTGCAAGGAAAAAATGTGAACATCCTACTTACTACTATGGGAGACCAAAAGACCGTCTCGTGCAAGGTGTTGCCAGACCTAGAAATCAACAGTCTGGAGGGGGATGACTTTGTCGGGCTCACTGGTGTGTTTACGCAAAGGGCCATACCTGCTAGTCAGGAGAATATCCCAACCCAAGAGGACATGGATAGGTGGCCACACTTACGAGGTGTACAAATTCCATTGATCAAGGCGGATATCGATCTTCTAATTGGGACTGATGTCGCAAAAGCTTTAGAGCCAGAAGAGGTAATCCGCAGCATGAAAGATGGACCGTATGCAGTACGTACAGTCTTGGGATGGACAGTGAACGGGCCGCTGCGTGAGAACATCGGAAGCTGGTCAAAGAATGGATACCCACAGATCCAAATGAATCGGATATCGGTGGCTCGACTTGAAGAATTGTGGACCCAGCAATTCAAGTATGACTTTCCCGAGAATGCTCAAGGAGAGCAGCTTGAGATGTCAAAGGAAGATCAACTGTTTATGGACAGAGTCACCACATCCACAAAACTGGTTGACGGTCACTACTCTATCGGACTGCCATTGAAGAACAAAGATGTGAAAATGCCTAACAATAGAGCAATGACGGAGCAACGAGCACTCAACATGAAAAAGAAGCTTCAGAGAAACCAGACGTTCCGAGAGGAATACGTCAGCTTCATGAACCAGGTCATAACCAAGGGATACGCCGTCAAGGTCCCAGACGAAGAGCTTAACAGGAGTGATGGAAAGGTGTGGTTTATTCCACATCATGCTGTCTACCACCCCAAGAAGCATAAACTTCGAGTGGTATTCGACTGCGGCGCTTCATATCAGGGAACCACACTTAATGAGCAACTACTGCAAGGGCCTGACATGACAAGCAGTCTGGTTGGAGTCTTAACACGATTTCGTCAGGAGCCAATCGCAGTTATGGCAGATGTGGAGGCCATGTTCCACCAGGTCAAGGTCCCATCTGAAGACGCAGACCTTCTCAGGTTTTTATGGTGGCCTGATGGGGATATCTCAAAGGAGCTGCAGGAGTACAGAATGGAGCTACACTTGTTCGGAGCCACCTCTTCACCCAGCTGTGCGAACTATGTGCTGAGAAGATGTGCTGAGGACAACAGGAGTACTTTTGATGCAGCAGCTGTGGAGACAGTGTTGAACAATTTTTACGTCGACGATTGTCTAAAATCAGTTAACTCAGAACAGGAAGCGATGAAGCTACTCCACGACTTGACGGCCATCTGTCAAACAGGAGGCTTTAGACTGACAAAATAGACGACCAACAGTCGAAACGTGTTGTTAATCATTCCGCTTGAGGACCGAGCAACAGAAGTCAAAGATCTTGATCTCGACCAGGACTCACTCGCCATCAAGAGATCCTTGGGAGTACAATGGTGCATCCGGTCAGATCATTTCAAGTTGCAGGTGAACATCGAGCAGAAGCCTTTTACCAGGAAAGGAATCCTGTCTACAATGAGCTCTGTCTATGATCCACTAGGAATGTTGTCACCAGTCATACTACCTGCTAGAAACATCTTGCAAGAATTGTGTAGACTAAGAACAGCCTGGGATGACACTGTGCCAGAACACCTTGCACAACAATGGACCAAGTGGACTGAAGAACTCCAACAGCTCACTGACTTTGGAGTAACCCGATGCTTTAAGCCACCTGAATTTGGCAAAACTGTGCAAGCTCAACTGCATCACTTTTGTGACGCATGTGAAATAGGCTATGGTACTGTCACATACTTAGTCCAGAAGAATAGCAGCAACCAAGTACACTGTGCATTCGTCTTGGGGAAGGCGGGGGTCGCCCCTCTGAAACCAGCTACTATCCTGCGGTTGGAGCTGATGGCGGCTGCCTTAGCTGTGAAGGTGGATGTCATGCTGAAGAAAGAGCTTCAGTTGCTGCTATCAGATTCCAAGTTTTGGACAGACAGTACTGCCGTACTCAAGTACATAGCCAAGGAGATAGAGGATCATGACTAATGGGAGGAATCGTGAAGACTGTGGAGGACGAACATGGAGTCGTCCGCAAGGTTCGAGTCAAGACGAAGATGAATGAACTTGAGCAGCCGATCACCAAACTCTGCCTGCTTCAAGAAGCAGAATGAAAAGGACTGTTAAGTACATTCAATGTTGTAATTGTTTCTAGGATAGAAAGCAATTAGGGCCCGGGTATGTAACGGCCAAAGTAGAATTCATATAGATGTGAATTACAATTTATGTTACATGGTATATATAATTTCATTTGAGTGTGTAATTTCATATAAGTAGTTTATTTCATGATTAAGATGATGAATAATATGTGGCAAGGTTAAAAGAATTAGAATCAGAATTCATATGTTAAGAATTAGAACTGTCTCACGCTTCTTAAGAATTCATATGTGAAGAATTAGAACAAGAATTAGAACTGTCTCACACTTCTCAAGAATTAGAATTAGAATTCATTCAGCTATATAAGAACGGTCTCGCGCTTCTCAGGGTAGATCTCGAGAAGCCGTGGAAGCGAACAGTTTTTCTTACCTGACTCTCTGACTCACCGACTCTCTGTATCTTAGAACCTTTGTAATTGTTAAACGAGGATTAAAGTTCAACTTTCAAGACGTTTCAAGTGGATTTATTGCAAGGCACACGGACACTGAGAGTGGAAACAGTTACTTTGGGACAGAGACTTCGTCAGCGTAAGCTATAGCACTTTTCTCAAGGTCTCACTACGAACAAGCCTCTACACATAGGATATTTAATTTTATCTAATGCAATAAAGATCGATGAATGAACCTGCAGTGGTGCTTGAAAGTTTGTGAACCCTTTAAAATTTTCTATATTTCTGCATAAATATGACCTAAAACATCATCAGCTTTTCACACAAGTTCTAAAAGTAGATAAAGAGAACCCAGTTAAACAAATGAGACAAAAATATTATACTTGGTCATTTATTTATTGAGGAAAATGATCCAATATTACATAACTGTGAGTGGCAAAAGTATGTAAACCTTTGCTTTCAGTATCTGGTGTGACCCCCTTGTGCAGCAATAACTGCAACTAAACATTTCCGGTAACTGTTGATCATTCCTGCACACTGGCTTGGAGGAATTTTAGGCATTCCTCCATACAGAACAGCTTCAACTCTGGGATGCTGGTGGGTTTCCTCACACGAACTGCTTACTTCAGGTCCTTCCACAACATTTCGATTGGATTAAGGTCAGGACTTAAACATAAGCATTAACTTTATTCTTCTTTAACCATTCTTTGGTAAAACGACTTGTGTGCTCAGGGTCGTTGTCTTGCTGCATGACCCACCTTCTCTTGAGATTCAGTTCATGGACAGATGTCCTGACATTTTCCTTTAGAATTCGCTGGTATAATTCAGAATTCATTGTTCCATCAATGCTGGCAAGCCGTCCTGGCCCAGATGCAGCAAAACAGGCCCAAACCATGATACTACCACCACCATGTTTCACAGATGGGATAAGGTTGTTTTGCTGGAATGCAGTGTTTTCTTTTCTCCAAACATAATGCTTCTCATTTAAACCAAAAAGTTTTATTTGGTCTCATCTGTCCACAAAACATTTTTCCAATAGCCTTCTGGCTTGTCCACATGATTTTTAGCAAGCTGCAGATGAGCAGCAATGTTCTTTTTGGAGAGCAGTGGCTTTCTCCTTGGAACCCTGCCATGCACACCATTGTTGTTCAGTGTTCTCCTGATGGTGGACTCATGAACATTAACATTAACCAATGTGAGAGAGGCCTTCAGTTGCTTAGAAGTTACCCTGGGGTCCTTTGTGACCTCGCTGACTATTACACGCCTTGCTCTTGGAGTGATCTTTGTTGGTCGACCACTCCTGGGGAGGGTAACAATGGTCTTGAATTTCCTCCATTTGTACACAAGCTGTCTGACTGTGGATCGGTTGAGTCCAAACTCTTTAGAGATTGTTTTGTAACCTTTTCCAGCCTGATGAGCATCAACAACGCTTTTTCTGAGGTCCTCAGAAATCTCCTTTGTTCGTGCCATGATACACATGATACATGCTACATGATACGTGTGTTGTGAAGATCAGACTTTGATAGATCCCTATTCTTTAAATAAAACAGGGTGCCCGAACTCACACCTGATTGTCATCCCATTGATTGAAAACACCTGACTCTAATTTCACCTTCAAATTAACTGCTAATCCTAGAGGTTCACATACTTTTGCCACTCACAGATATGTAATATTGGATCATTTTCCTCAATAAATAAATGACCAAGTATAATATTTCTGTCTCATTTGTTTAACTGGGTTCTCTTTACCTACTTTTAGGACTTGTGCAAAAATCTGATGATGTTTTAGATAATAGTTATGTAGAAGGTCTAGTGTTGTGCAGAAGATCTAGTTCTTTCAAATAAAACAATCAGAAATGAAATCCATTGAGAACTGAGGGAGGAGACACAATTTAACTGAAAATAAGCAAATTACCAAGTTTTGTTCCTCATGGGAAGATGTACCCAAAACATCAATTCAGAACTGAAATCAGATGAGAAATGAGAGAAGAGACAAAATTCTAGTCAGAGGCCTGGAAAATTAGTTAATTTGGCCTAATTAGTAACTCGTTAAACAAACAAAAAAAATTGACAAAATAATGACCAAGTTTTGTGCCGAGTGATGAGTTCTTTCAAACAAAACAATGGGAACAGAAATCCATGGATAATTGACGGAGGAGATACGATTTAACTCGATTGTGGATGACGGACGCCACACCATGGCAACAGCTCATCGGCCTTGTGGACAGATGAGCTTAGAATAACTTAGGATGGGCTGTTATGGAAAGTAATCATTTTTCAGTTGATCAAAGGAACTCTGCTTTATCACATCAAACTATTGTTGATTACATTCCTCAGTGTTTCCTTCTGCTTAAAACCTGGCAATAGATTAGACATTTTTCTTTCTTAAAGAAGAACAATTCATATTGCTAATACCAGCAAAACAAGATATCCCTTGCCATCACTTAGGTTAGAAAAAGTTGCTCAATCACCAGCCTCTCTCTCTCTCCCTCTCTCTCTCTCTGACAGCATTTGGGATATTGAATTTAGGAAATATGATCTCAGAATTTCCCTGGGTTCAGTGCTTACGATACCCCTGGAAACTTCCATCAGTGAGATGTCTCCCAATGGTGTGCTGGCTGGAAATGTTTTTTTTTTTTTTACGAAACAAATCTTATATTCAGGTTCATTAGTGCAGCATTGATTTTCACTCTGGGTGGTGCACCACAAGCATTATTTAATATTTATGAATAGAGCCTTAAAGAGACCTCTTGAATGAGATTTAGTAAGAAAGACAATCATTCTGAGGATGAGGAAGAAGGGATAACTGTAAAGTGTGATTATGATGATGATGATAGAGGATTAAGAGAGAAAGAGAAGAAGAACATGGCAGATCAGGAATGAAAAATATCAGGCATGAATTAGCATTTATTTTTCAGTACAAGTCAAACTTTGGACACAGTCACTCATTCATAGTCATGAAAATCTTAGAGTTTTGTGAATACTGAAAGGAGCTTTGGATTTCAGAAAATGCATCATTTTCTTGTGAAAGTCAACACACACACACACACACACACACACACACACACACACAGAGTAGTGCTTGAAAGTTTGTGAACCCTTTAGAATTTTCTATATTTCTGCATAAATATGATCGACTTGTACGAATTGTCTGTAATCTGTGCACTGTGTTTTTTTCGCACAATCTACAAATGAGTGTGTAGTGCGTATCGAGTGTGGGTGGAGCACAGAGGACGGCAGGACAACACTTTAGATACACAGAGGGCTTTTATTTCACAACTTTTCAGTTTAAATCGCCCGTTTCTAATATGCGGTGTAACGCACAAACACACACACACACTCTGCGTTCTCATCCCGGGTTGCACTCTCTCTCCTCTCTCTCTGCCTCATTAAATAGGGAGCGGTTACTGGGAAAACACACACAAACACAGGTTAATTACAGTCAGGGGTAGCGATTCTGCCACTCACCTTCCCCGGCTCCACCCTCCTGTCACAGACTGGCGCTTGACCACGCCCCCACTGCCACATACCCCCACCGCCCGACTCAGGCCGGGCGCCCGTCCGGCCCGCAGCCGACTCCCCCCCCTTGACGGGAGAGGAAGTCCACCACGACCATCTGCGCCCCCGGCCTGTGGACCACCTTGAAGTTGAAGGGTTGGAGTGCCAGATACCAACGGGTGATCCGCGCGTTGGCATCCTTCATGCGGTGCAGCCACTGGAGGGGCGCGTGGTCCGAACAGAGGGTGAAAGAGCGCCCCAGCAGGTAGTAACGGAGGGCGAGGACCACCCACTTGATCGCCAGGCACTCCTTCTCAATTGTGCTGTAGCGCCCCTCACGCACTGACAGCTTCCGGCTGATGTATAGGACTGGGCGGTCCTCCCCCTCCACCTGCTGGGACAAAATGGCCCCCAGCCCTCTGTCTGACACATCAGTCTGCAACAAAAAAGGAGAGAGAAGTCAGGGGAGTGTAAGAGTGGCCCCCCACACAGTGCAGCCTTTACCTCAGAGAAAGCCCGCTGGCACTGCTCCGTCCACTGGACCGGGTCTGGCGCCCCCTTTTTAGTGAGGTCAGTCAGCGGGCTAGTGACGTCCGAATAATTAGGTATAAACCTACGATAGTAGCCAGCCAGCCCCAGGAACTGTCTCATCCCCTTTTTGGTCTTGGGCCTCGGGCAGGCCGCAATCGCTGCTGTCTTATTAATTTGGGGACGCACCTGCCTGTTGCCCAAGTGGAAGCCCAGATACCGTACTTCCACCCGCCCAATCGCACACTTCTTCGGGTTGGCAGTGAGTCCTGCCCGCCTCAGCGACCTAAGGACGGCCCTCAGGTGTTGTAGGTGCCGCTGCCAATCATTACTATAAATGATGATATCATCTAGGTAAGCGGCCGCATAGGTGGCGTGGGGCCGGAGGACCCAGTCCATCAGCCGCTGAAACGTAGCGGGCGCCCAAACAGCCCAAACGGAAGTGTAACGAACTGGTGTAAGCTGAACGGTGTGGAAAAGGCCGTTTTTTCCCGGGATAATGGAGTCAAGGGGATCTGCCAATATCCCTTTGTCAAATCCAGTGTCGAGTAAAAGCGAGCCGTGCCTAGTCGATTGAGCAGCTCATCAATACGAGGCATTGGGTACGCATCGAATTTAGACACCGCATTGACTTTTCTATCGTCCACACAGAACTGGACCGAGCCGTCGGCCTTGGGAACCAAGACCACCGGGCTGCTCCAGTCACTGTGGGACTCCTCAACGATGCCCATTTCGAGCATGGCCTGAAGTTCTTCCCGAACCACCTTTTTTTTGTGTTCGGGTAATCTATAAGGACTGCTACGCACTACCACCCCCGGGGGCGTCTCTATGTGGTGTTCTATGAGGTTAGTGCGACCGGGCAGGGGCGAGAACACATCTGAAAACTCGGCCTGCAACTGGGCGACCTCCGTGAGTTGGGTCGGGGAGAGGTGGTCTCCACAGGGGACCGGAGAGGTACGTGATGCCAATGACCCTTTTTGGACCTCCGGCCCCAGCTCCGCCTTCTCCGGAACTACCGACACCAACGCCATGGGGACCTCCTCGTTCCAGAGTTTCAGCAGATTGAGGTGGTAGATCTGTAGTGCCCCCTCCCTGTCCGTTCGCCTAACCTCATAGTCGACGTCCCCGACTCGCCGTGTGACCTCAAAGGGTCCTTGCCACTTGGCGATTAATTTGGAGCTCGACGTGGGCAACAGGACGAGTACCTTATCTCCCGGAGTGAACTCTCTAAGGCGCGTGCCCTTGTAGTACAGGCGGGCTTGCCATTCCTGGGCCTGCCGCAAATTCTTCTGAGTTAGGTGGGTGAGCGTGTGGAGTTTTGCGCGCAGGTCCATAACGTACTGAATTTCGTTTTTGCTCTGTGAAGGTCCCTCCTCCCAATTTTCCCGCAGTACATCTAAGATGCTGCGTGGCTTATGCCCATATAATAATTCAAACGGGGAGAACCCCGTGGAGGCTTGGGGGACCTCTCGCACTGCAAACAACAAGGGTTCGAGCCACTTATCCCAGTTACGTGCGTCCTCACTTACAAATTTTTTGATAATATTCTTGAGGGTGCGATTGAACCGTTCAACTAGACCGTCCGTCTGTGGGTGATAAATGCTGGTGCGGATCGGCTTAATCCCCAGTAGCCCATACAGTTCGCTCAGTGTTCGTGACATAAACGAGGTGCCTTGGTCAGTCAGAATCTCTTTCAGGATTCCAACCCGGGAGATGACATGGAAGAGGGCCTCTGCAATACTGCGTGCTGAGATATTGCGAAGAGGCACCGCTTCCGGGTATCGCATTGCATAGTCCACCAGAACCAATATAAAGCGATACCCTCGTGTTGACCGATCTAATGGCCCGACGAGATCCATCCCAATTCTTTCGAACGGGGTCTCGATTAATGGTAGGGGGCGCAAGGGCGCTTTTGGAATGGCCGCTGGATTTACTAACTGGCATTCGCGGCACGCCGTACACCACTTACGGACGTCGCCGCGAATCCCCGGCCAATAGAATCGGGCCATTATCCGGGAGAGTGTCTTATCCTGCCCGAGGTGTCCAGCCAAGAGATTAAAGTGAGCCGCCTGAAATACCACTTCCCGGCGGCTCTTTGGAATTAACAATTGGGTGACTTGCTCTTTCGTCTGAGTGTCCTGCGTCACTCGGTATAACCTATCCTTCAAAATGGAAAAATAGGGGAAGGACGGGGTGGCGTTCGGCTGGAGCGTCTGACCATTGATTACTCTCACTTGGTCAAACGCGTGTCGCAGAGTCTCATCTCACGATTGTTCCAGTGGGAAATCTGCAAGGGATTCCCCAATAGAAAGAGGAGGGGCTGGTGGCTCCTCACTCTGTCGCGGAGATGACGTAGACGGCTCTGCGACTGCAGCTCCAGCCAAAGCAACACCGGGACCTTCCCCTGTTAACCGGCAGGACCCACTCTTTACTAGGCATGCCATTAAACCCCGAAATCCCGGCCAATCAGTCCCCAAGATCAAAGAGTGGGTAAGGCGAGGATTAACCGCCGCCTTCACTATCGATTTTTCCCCTCTGAAATATATGTGGACCGACACCAATGGGTAGCTGTGAATATCCCCGTGCACACACAACACCTTCACCCCTTGTGCTCCCCCCAATGCCTCGTCTTGCACCAGGCTTTGGCGGATCAAGGTCTGATTGCAACCCGAATCCACCAACGCCTGATATGTAGCCCCTTGTACACTTACCGGTATGCGATACGCTCCGGCCTGATCGAGGGCAGCCTCTGGCGCATCGGGGATCCGCACAACCGCCCCCACTTCCATCGCTGCACACTGTTGCTGCAGGTGGCCCGGTTCCCCGCAGCGCCAGCAAACCGGCCCGGGCCTTCCCTCTGCAGCTGTGTTCTGGGGCTCACTCACCTGAGGGGGGGAGAGACAGACACAGAAGGGAGAAACGGGAGGGCACCACGGGTGCGGCGGGCCAGCTGGGGTGGAGCCGACCCCCGCCTCCGCGGTGGGGGAACGGGGCGAGGACGGGACATGGGAGGAGGGGGGGGAAGAGAGAGAGAAGAGGAGAGAGAAGATGATGTCGTCCGCTGTCCTGCCGCCGGAACAGCCGCCAGATGATCCTCCGCCAGTCCCACGGCCTGATCCAGCGACGCCGGGCGGTGGCACTGGACCCACTCCGCGGCTCCCGCTGGTAAGCGGGCGATGAACTGTTCCAGCACCACCTGGTCGATGATCCCCTCGGCATCATGATCTTCGGTCCTCAGCCACCGCCAGCAGGCATCCCGGAGCTGCTGGCCGAACGCGAACGGGCTGCCGACTTCCTCCATCCACAGGGCGCGGAAGCGCTGGCGCTGCTGCGTCGGCGTGCACCCCACGTGCTGGAGGACAGCCCGGCGAAGGTCGGCGTAGGCCAGCCTGCGGTCGGCGGGGAGCTGTAGTGCGGCCAGCTGCGCCTCTCCCGTCAGGAGGGGGAGGCGGCGCACCGCGCGCTGCTCCATCGGCCACCCCGAGGCTTCGGCGACCTGCTCGAATAATGTGATGAAAGCCTCGGGGTCATCCTGCGGGCCCAGCTTGGTCAAGGTGAGGGGAGACGGGCCCGCGGCCAGGGCGCTGGTGGACCCCGCCGACGCGAGGAGACGCCGGAACGCCTCTCGAGCTTCCTGCTGGGCCAGCACCAGGGCTTCGAAGCGGTGCTCCTGCTCCTTTTGGAGCATGACAAGTGCCTGGTGCTGGCTTTGCTGAGCCATGGCGAGGGCGTGGACCAAGTCCGCGAACGGGGAGGATTCCATGGGGCTGCTGCGTTGGTGCTCCAACTTAATCCCAGGTTTTGGCACCACTGTAGCGTGTATCGAGTGTGGGTGGAGCACAGAGGACGGCAGGACAACACTTTAGATACACAGAGGGCTTTTATTTCACAACTTTTAAGTTTAAATCGCCCGTTTCTAATATGCGGCATAACGCACAAACACACACACACTCTGCGTTCTCATCCCGGGTTGCGCTCTCTATCCTCTCTCTCTGCCTCCTTAAATAGGGAGCGGTTACTGGCAAAACACACACAAACACAGGTTAATTACAGTCAGGTGTAGCGATTCTGCCACTCACCTTCCCCGGCTCCACCCTCCTGTCACAGACCGGCGCTTGACCACGCCCCCGCTGCCACAGAGTGTTTGTGGTTTATTGATTTAATAATTTTAATTGTGAAGTAACCTTTTGTAGTGGTTGATAGCATTGAACAAAAAAAGAAATATTGAAATCAAATATCAACATGCTGCAACAAAGTGAATTTCTCTGTAAACTAGCCACAGCTTCGAGACTTGTCTTGATGATCAAACAACCTTTACATCTTAGCGTAGTCTCTTCTTCTTCATCTTCTTCTTGCTTCACAATTGCCATATTTTAAACAATTGATATCTTAATTTTGGTTGTTTTGTCATTCCTGAACATTTATATTGCACTTTTAATTAATTGCCATTCATTCTAGGATACTTTAGTGGAAGTTTCTTTCATTTATTTACATATTGCAACTGTTGGTTACTAAGGAGACATGATTCTCATTTTTCTCATTGAAATTGATCTTTTTTTGGTTGAAGACTTTCTAGCTTTATTTGTCAAATATATATGAAAACATTAATATGTGATATCAAATGGACTTTTAATAATTTGAGTAAGTTTTTAGGAATAGATTCCACTCTTAGCAAAACATATGTCATGCAGGGCAAGAGATATAATCCCCCTGGTTAATTAATTTGGCAAATGCATAATTATTGACAGTCAGTTGAATTTTTGATATGATCAGAATTCCCTGAAGTTATCTGTGAAGTTATTTATGAGTTGTGCTAAGAGACTTTAGAACTTATGCTAAAAGGCTTTAGATTTGTGCTAAATAACCAGATACCCTTGAAACCCATGCAGACATGGGGATAACATGCAAACTCCACACAGAAAGGCCCCCCATCAACCATGGGGCTCTAACCCAGAACCTTCTTGTTGTGAGGCGACAGTGCTAACCACTACACCACCATGCCACCCTTCCAAAAATTGTATTTACTCTTTTTAGACATGATTTTCAGGTTGAATCTTTGTTAGTACAAAGATCAGTGCATAATACCCTGATTTGCATTTCTCAATCTAAAGAGAGAGAGAAAAAAAGGCTTATTGTCTGTAAAGATAATGGCAGGGACTGTGGTAAAGTCTATGTAAACTTCATAATGTTGTAATGCCAGCAACAGCAGTAATGCCTCCTTCTTGACAGTACTGTAATCCAATTTATTAAAGAGCTCTTTGGAGAAATAACAGGCAGGTTTCAGAAGGATGGCACCAGCTCCAGTTGTGCTTGCATCAACCTTGAGTTGAAAAAGCAGATGGAAATCTGGGACTACAATTATGGGAGCACTGCACAATAAGGCATGAAGGTGTTATGAAAAGCAGTCTGGCAATCTCCCGACCAAACAAAATCACAGTTATTCCACTGCAAATTAGTTAGAGGCAACACAACATCAGAAAAGTTCCAACAGAAGCTGAGGCCTATATTTCAGACTATCACTCTGAATGTGGTAAACACGGCTATGATTACAGGTGTGGTGTGGTGTGGTGTGGTGTAGCTTAGTGTGGCATGGTTCTGATGTAGCATGGCCATGACAACCCAGAACCCTTTGTATCATGCGGAACCCCAGTCGCGTGTGTGGGAGGAACAAGTAATTAGTCATCATCTGCCCATGGGACATCCTGAAACATAAAAAAAGCACAATCAAAATACACACAGGGAGGTAACACTATGTAAAACCTCTTAAATTAAACCTGAAAGTCTGCACTTGAGCCATATCTTGATTGCTTCATTTCAAATCCACTGTGGTGGTGGTGCACAGAGACAAAATTGCTAAAATTGTGAATTGGAATTGTGTCACTGTCTCAATACTTATGGACCATCTGGTATATATGCCAGATTACTGGTATTCCCTAATAGCACAGTGGCCTCTTTCATCAGCATAATGCGCTCTGCCACACTGTCAAAAAATTGTTCAGGAATGGTTCAAGCTGTTGACTTGGCCTCCAAATAATTGAATTGGCTTCCCCAATTTTGATCAAGTATCTGTAGGATGTGCTGGACAAATAAGTCTGATCCGTGGAGGCCCCATCTCACAACTTACAGGGCTTAAAGGATCTGCTGCTATTGTCTTGGTACCAGATACCACAGCACACCTTCAGAGGTCACACCTTCAAATTGTTTTATAAGAGCTAATAAGGAGTAGGTTTATTTGTTTGTGCATTTGTTTGTTGACTCTCTTTCTTGTTCTACTAAAATGACCATTTATCAAATGTCATATAAGTCAGCTATTTTACAGGAAGAACATGGCATATGAATTGCTTCAGTATTACATTACATTACAGACATTTAGCAGATGCCCTTATCCAGAGCAATGTACAAGTGCAAAAGTCAGGTACAAGAAGTGCTGAACATGTCTGTGAAGATTCTCAATCATCCAGGTCATAGTAAACTGTGGGTGGTAGAAATGGGCAACTGGAATGAAATGAGTCCTGAAATGAGTGTCCTTTGTTGTTAAGATAAATGTAGACAGCCGAGTCCTGGCCTGAGGAGCTGGCTCTCCTGTGTTGGGCCAAGCGCCTGTATAGTGGTTGTTTGGTCTCACCAATATACGAATCCATGCAATTCTCACTGCACTGAATTGCATACACTATGTTGTCCTGTTTGTGTCTGGGTATTCTGTCCTTAGGGTGGACCAGTTTCTGCTTCAGGGTGTTACTGGGTCTGAAATGTACCAGAATGTTGTGTTTGTAGAAGATCCTCCTGAGTTTCTCAGATAGACCAGAAATGTAGGGAATGACAATGTTCTTGCGTTTGTTCCTGTTATCATCCTTGTCAGTTATGTTCCTTTTTATGCTCTTTAGGAAAGCCCAGTTGGGATAACTGCAATTCTGAAGTGCTTTCTTGATATGATTCTGCTCCTTCTCTTTTCCCTCTAATGTTGTAGGAATGTTCTGAGCCCTGTGTTGCAAGGTCCTAATGACCCCCAATTTATGTTCCAGTGGGTGGTGAGAGTCGAAAAGTAGGTACTGGTCTGTGTGTGTGGGTTTCCGGTAGACCTCGATACTAAGGCTTCTGTCTTGTCTGATGTGTACATCACAATCCAAGAAGGCTAGATTATTCCCACTGACATCCTCCCGAGTGAAGTTGATGTTGCTATCCACTGCATTGATGTGTTTCGAGAAAGCTTCCACCTCCTGGATTTTGATTTTAACCCAGGTATCCTCCACGTATCTAAACCAATGGCTGGGAGCAACTCCTGCAAAAGTGGTCAAAGCTATATGTTCCACTTCCTCCATGTATAAATTGGCCACAATGGGGGACACTGGTGATCCCATGGCGCATCCATGCTTCTGTCTGTAGAAACTTTCATTAAACTGGAAATAACTTATTTCACAACATTCCGGTACATTTCAGACCCAGTAACACCCTGAAGCAGAAACTGGTCCACCCTAAGGACAGAATACCCAGACACAAACAGGACAACATAGTGTATGCAATTCAGTGCAGTGAGAATTGCACGGATTCGTATATTGGTGAGACCAAGCAACCGCTATACAGGCGCTTGGCCCAACACAGGAGAGCCAGCTCCTCAGGCCAGGACTCGGCTGTCTACATTCATCTTAACAACAAAGGACATTCATTTCAGGATTGTAATGTACGCATTTGAGCCAGAGAGGATCGTTGGTATGAGCGAGGAGTTAAAGAAGCCATTTTTGTCAACCTGGAATGGCCATCACTGAACAGAGGTGGGGGTCTAAGGCTACATTTACATTAGACCGTATCTGTCTCGTTTTCTTCATGGATGCACTGTCCGTTTACATTAAACCGCCTGGAAACGCCGGGAAACGGGAATCCGCCAGCGTCCACGTATTCAATCCAGATCGTGTCAGCTCCGGTGCTGTGTAAACATTCAGAATACGCGGATATGCTGTGCTGAGCTCTAGCTAGCGTCTCATTGGACAACGTCACTGTGACATCCACCTTCCTGATTCGCTGGCGTTGGTCATGTGACGCGACTGCTGAAAAACGGCGCGGACTTCCGCCTTGTATCACCTTTCATTAAAGAGTATAAAAGTATGAAAATACTGCAAATACTGATGCAAATACTGCCCATTGTGTAGTTATGATTGTCTTTAGGCTTGCCATCCTTCCACTTGCAAGTAGTAAGTGATATGCGCTGGGATCACACACACAGCGGCTCAGTCCCGAATCGTGGCTTGTGCACTTCACTCGCGCGCTGTGTGAGCTGCGCAGGGCCGGAGTGCGCACCCTCCAGAAGGCACTCGCTGTTCAGGGCGGAGTGATTTGGAGCGCAGGATGCCTGCGGAGCCGAGCGTATCCGTGTATTGGTGTTGCTATGTGCACGCAAATCGTGTATTGGTGTTGCTGTGTGCACACTAATCATTTTAAAAACGTTAATCTGATGATCCGCTGATACGGTCTAATGTAAACATGGGCTAAGAGACATCATTTGTCAACCATCTACAAGGCGGTATTGGACACTCTTCCCAGATGGCTGGGTGTATGCCAGGACCCAGCTGTTTTCAGTGACTCACAGGAGGACAGAGAGAGTCAGATTGCCATTGATCACCCTAATGGACAATCCTTTGATCACCCTAATGACTCGCCGTTCACACCCAGCCTCCAGTGACCCACACCAACATGATGCCTCAATGGCACCTTAGATGAGCTGGTCATCAGAATTCTGATTCTGATTCTGATCCAGGAGAGGATAAATATCTGATACTCCCTATTAGTCAGACAGAACTGAGGAAGCCTTTTGGACGAGAGGTGAAACGTTTTCAAGAATCTTCAAGCAAGTCCAGTTGCCCATTTCTACCACCCACAAGAAGTGCTGAACTACTAGACAAGAAAATTCTCATGCCAATTGAACAAATGACAGAATAATACTGAGTGTAAACTTTTCTTGAAGTAACAACAATCAGCAAACAGCTAAGGAAAGCAAGCCAACCATATAAATGAGTCGACAAAATACAACTAAATAGAAAGAAATAAAGCCCCAATGACTAACCCCAAATCATCGTGACCAGGCTAGACAGTACACAGCCTGGGTTGGTCAAGACCGCTATGTGATTACACAGTGGGCAGGGAAGCAGGGGAGAGGTGCAGCCTGAAGAGGTGAGTCTTCAGTCTGTGCTTGAAGGTGGTCAGGGAGTCAGTAGTTCTGACCACAATGGGAAGATCTTTCCACCAATAGGGAACCAGGACAGACAGCAGTCTTGAGTGGGCTGGGCAGGAGCAGAGAGGAGGAGGGGCCAGGTGACCAGCAGTACCAGATCATAGGGATCTGGCTGGTGTGGAGGGTCCGATCAATCTCTGGAGGTATGCTGGACCTAACCCCTTGACTGCCTAGTAGACTGGTAAGCTAGCACCAACATCTTAAAGTTGATGTGAGCTGCAACAGGTAGCCAGTTAAGGGTAGCAAGCAGTAGATATTTAACAGTTATTCCACAAAATCAAGTTGTACATGAGCTGATAGCCAATGAGGTGCATAGCACCAAGTGGGCTATAAGCCATATACAACGAGATTGAGTGGAATAACTGTTTTATTATATCCACATTCACTGGATTTTGAGAAACAGAGCATTTTTATTTTTATTTTTTTGCAAATTCAACAAATAAAAACTTTATACAAAACATTTGACAAACTAATTTCCACTGAGAATGGAAACAAACTGGTGAAATGACAGTAGAAATTTGTGAAAAATGTGATAATAATTCTTGAAAAATGAAAAAAATATGTTCTTACCATCAAATACTTTCATTCCATATTTTGTTGCTTTTTTTGTATTTTTTGAGGTTTTATTTTTCAAGTAGTTTTTATTTCGTCCTTGGTTGGTGCAGCAACATGCTCCACCATTTTGTTTTTCTCTACTCACAGTATATGAGCTGATAGCCTAGTAGTAGAGTAGCCATTCAGAGCATGTGATTGCTCATATCCAGTGAATGTGTATAGAATAAAACTAGACGCTAGTAGATATAACACTGGTCAACAATTTTTCAGAAGTTGTCTGCTTCAGATATGAAATTGGCTGTTTGTTATGAAATTTGATGTGTTGAATTCAAATATAACAATTAAAACAGCTGATTGACTATGGCTTCCAAGATATTTAAGATTTTACATTTTATACTTATGTACACTGTGCAGATAATAAGTATGAATTGTAAACCTAGGTCTCTTCATGTGTTTATGGTTGGTTTACATGATATTTTACCTGTTCTTCTTATGTAACACTAGAAAATCAGCAAAAAAGTTTATATAAATAAAATGTATCATGAACCAAATGGCAAGAAACAATTATGTATAAGTACTGAATAGGTTTAGTCCTTATTCAGTGTGTACTCAGTGCTTTTTGGCAGCTTGTCTCTTGTATTCATGAAACAGAACATCTCTTGTCAAGCTTGCCAAGCAAAGACTTAATCTCGAGTGCATAGTACTGAATGATTTTTTTTTTGAGCTGATATAGTCATAGTCTCAGCGTGTAAGTCTAGGCTGAAAACATATCTGTTTCATCAAGCCTTTTGTTAATAGTGTTTATGAAGTAAAGGAGTAGATCTGGAGGGTCCTCAGGCATAGAGTGTTTTGGTAAACTGGGATGTATTGATGCTGTCAGACCCCACTCATTTGCTCACTCAAGTTTGTTGACAGTGTAGTGGCTGGCTGCTTTATGTCCCGGGGCTCCCTCATGACAGTGTTACCTTCTGGCTCTCCCCTTTAAGTTATACTGTCATAGTTAGTTTTTGCCAGAGTCCCTGCTTGCATTCAGTGCAAAATGTATAATGTTCCTACTCATCAGGTGACATTGGGCATACCTAACAATCTGTGTTTTCTCTCTCTTTATCTTTTTCTCCCCTCCCCCCACTCTGCCTGTCCCTCTGAGTTACATGTCAACCCTGAGATCCAGATGCTGACCTCTTCTGCTCCTCGGACCTGCCTGGTCCATCCTGATGCCCTATGTCTGACTAGAGTTTCATCACATTGCTCCTGTGGAAGACAGCCTCATATGGACAGTTGAAAGTCACATTTGGAAGATGCTCTGGCCACTTACATTTATGGCTGAGGGCTACAGTTGACTTGCTAACTTTAGGACTACAGTTTTCATGAACAGTTTTGCACTGAAGTTTCCATCAATGAAGTTATAACATCAACGAAACAGACTTCATGTTAAAACTGTTAAAAATGCTATAATCATGTTGTCTGTTATCACCCAAATGAGGATGGGTTTCCTTTTGAGTCTGGTTCCTCTTGAGGTTTCTTCCTCATGTCGTCTGAGGGAGTTTTTTCCTTGCCACTGTCGCCATAGGCTTGCTCATTGGGGATAGATTAGGGATAAAATTAGCTCATGTTTAAAGTCATTAAAATTCCATAAAGGTGCTTTGTGACAATGTATATTGTTAAAAGCACTATAAAAATAAACTTGACTTGATATAGGGCAATTTGTTCAGAAGAGTGATGTAAGTTGATTTATGACTGCATCATCAGTGACTTCTAGGAATAACATGATATCATGTATGATGCAATACTGGCTTCAGATTGCATCATTCATTGTTTTGCCAAAAAAGCAAGTACTATCCAAACCCAATCATAGATTTATACATAGAGCCAATCTTGAAAACTAGAGCCAATGAACAATTTTAAGTTTCATTTTTGTTCTCAGCGACCCAGAATTAGTAAAGTTTGAGTATATTTATTTCTGAAGCATTTTGGCTGTAAACCAGTGTAATTAGATTCAGTAGATGTAACTAGATTCTACATTTTTATATGCGTCTTACAATTCTACTTGTGATATCTGTTAGCAATTGAAACTTTTTATTTTCGACTTTGAATGCTGTTCCTATCCTCAGAGAATTTGTCAGACGTCACTCTCTACAGTTTTCTACTGGATTACATATTTCCTTTTATTTGGGGAAAATCATCAATCATCTCAATATTTGCCTGAGGCCAATGTTCTCCCCGAGACACGGACATCCTGATACTGAGCGTCAGACCTCCCGTTCATCCAGTACTATGATAAAGACAGATTTACAGTCAACGTTTTTTTTCCCAAATGGAAGAAGCCAACTAGCTGAACCTGGAACACAACATGGAATTGTTGGTGTGTGGAAATATTGATGATGAATGTATACTGAAATTTCATAAACAAACAAACAAACAAACAAACAAACAAATAAATGTACAAGCCACAGCTGTTCTTTCCATTTGGTCTTTGCAATGTAACTGTGACTAGCAAGCTATGCTAACCTGACACAATTTTTGGCAGTGTTTTTAATTGTTTAAATATTATTTTTACTTCTAATGAGAGGTGGCTTGCTAATCTACTGACATATTTTCTCATCACCCTGCGATGACCTGGCAACTTGTCCAGGGTGTACCTTGCCTCTTGCCTGTACTCAGCTGGGATAGGCTCCAGCTTGCCTGCAATACTGTACAGGATAAGCAGCTACAGATAATGGATGGATGGATTTTCTGATCATATTCATAAACCTTCATAATCTTAATTGCTAATTCTACTCAGGTAGCTAATACAGTATAAACCAACCTGACAATGTCTAGGTACATATTTTTGTTATATAAATCTTCATAACCTTAACAGAACATGTTAGCAATATTTAATGGAGGCTAATCTTCTGGTAAAGGTAAGATAACCAGAATAGGGGGATTTTTAAGTCATATTTGTATATGTTCATAATCTACACTGCTCACAATAGCAGAAGCTAACAGATGCTAAACTACAGTTTTTGGAAGTAATTTTAAGTTGTTTTAAACATGTTTACAATGTGTACTACTACTAAAAGATTGCTATGCATCCATCCATTATCCATAACCACTTATCCTGTACAGGGTCGCAGGCAAGCTGGAGCCTATCCCAGCTGACTATGGGCGAGAGGTGGGGTACACCCTGGACAAGTCACCAGGTCATTGCAGGGCTGACACACAGAGACAAACAAACATTCACACCTACAGTAAATTTAGAGCCACGAATTAACCTAACCTCCATGTCTTTGGACTGTGGGGGAAACTGGAGCACCCAGAGGAAACCCATGCAGACATGGGAAGAACATGCACACTCCACACAGAAAGCTCCCCATTGGCCACTGGGATCAAACCCAGAACCTTCTTGCTGAGAGGTGACAGTGCTAACCACTACACCACCGTGCTGCCTAATAGATTGCAAGTTAACATCAAATAACCTGACAGAATTTTTTTTTTAATAAAAAAGAAAGTTTCATAATCATGACTGTTAATGCTAACTAGTGAGGAAATATAGCCTAACCTGACAGGACTTTGTTGTTGTTTTTAAAAACCTGCAAATAATATTCATTGCTAACAATAGGTAGCTTATTAATATTAGCTAACATTCATGAATGTTCACAATAACAGTGAACAGCTGCTATATTTAAACCTGAACAAATGTCTAAGAGGATTCCGGTGCCATATTTATCATCTCATCTCATTATCACTAGCCGCTTTATCCTTCTACAGGATCGCAGGTAAGCTGGAGCCTATCCCAGCTGACTACGGGCGAAAGGCGGGGTACACCCTGGACAAGTCACCAGGTCATCACAGGGCTGACACATAGACACAGACAACCATTCACACTCACATTCACGGTCAATTTAGAGTCACCAGTTAACCTAACCTGCATGACTTTGGACTGTGGGGGAAACCAGAGCACCCGGAGGAAACCCACGCGGACACGGGGAGAACATGCAAACTCCACACAGAAAGGCCCTCGCCGGCCACGGGGCTCGAACCCGGACCTTCTTGCTGTGAGGCGACAGCGCTAACCACTACACCACCGTGCCGCCCCATATTTATCATATTTCATAAATTAACCCATTCAGTGCCGCGCTGTTGACTAAAGGCACCTGAATATTCTAGAATGCCATTCATGTTCTAGAGATGAAAGCAATGAAAGATGCCACTTTGACCAATCAAAATACAGCTATATTGTGAAATAGAATGAACTGATGACCCAAAGATGATCTGTAGGGTTGACGATGTTTATCTAACTTGCATATCCTATCTATTTCCTATATTTAAAAAAAATAGCATGTAGCATGGTATCAGCAATCACAGAGTGAGAGCATGGCGGATGTTGTACAAAGTAAGTTTATGAGTGAAGACAGCAAGGAGGAGGTTTTTTTTGTTTTGAAGAAGACAAACTGGAGGGGCACTGGAGAGTCTTGAGTGTGAGGAGGTGATTGAAGAGGATGGATAGAAGGAGGGAAAGGAGGAGTAGGGAGAGAGGATGCCTCAGGGCAGTGGTGAATGGTGTCAGGTTGAGCATAGCTTATCCAGGAGACTACTGGGCAGCCTGAGGAAAAAAAAAAAAAGGATGAGGGTTTTCTTACTTTCCCAATCTTGGTCCCCAGCAAATAGACCTATGCAGTAGCAATAGATTATTTTCTGTCCATGTTTTCACCTGACATTATCCAATTATGTTTTGTTGTTGTTTTTTTCAGTCAGTATGTTACAGTAAGGGGCAGCATGGTGGTGTAGTGGTTAGCACTGTCACCTCACATTAAGAAGGTCCAGGGTTCGAGCCCAGCAGCCGGCGAGGGCCTTTCTGTGTGGAGTTTGCATGTTCTCCCTGTGTCTGTGTGAGTTTCCTCCGGGTGCTTCGGTTCCCCCCACAGTCCAAAGACATGCAGGTTAGGCTAACTGGTGGCTCTAAATTGACCATAGGTGTGAATGTGAGTGTGAATGGTTGTTTGTCTCTATGTGTCAGTCCTGCGATGACCTGGTGACTTGTCCAGGGTGTACCCCACCTCAAGCCCATAGTCAGCTGGGATAGGCTCCAGCTTGCCTGGAACCCTGTAGAGGATAAGTGGCTACAGATAATGGATGGATGTTACAGTAACTAGCAACAAATATAATTATTGTTTGGCAATGTGATTCATTTAGGAGGATACTTTTTTTTAAATAAATGTATTACCTTTTATATCATATGTTATTTATGCACTGTTAAGTATTGCACTCAGTCTTTGAATATATAACTGTTGAATTTGCAGTTACCTCTACTTTTGCATAGTTGTCGTGTACAGTATTTTATTATGTTTACATTCATATCATTGTCACTTTTTATAACTGATAATTACTCACCGACCACTTTAATAGGAACCTGTTAGCTGCGTGTGTGTATATGTGACAAATAAAGGCTTCTAATTCTGAAAATCTAATCAGAATTTTGTGTAACCAAGTGATTTTTTTAAGTATTTTTTTTATTTGAGAAACAGATTATACATGTTGCTCTTAACTTTACATTGTTACCAGTCTTTGTCATCAAACCAAAGTAAAATAATTAAATAAATACATAAAAAAATTCAAAGCACCAATACTCACATCCATCTCCATACTCCTATACATACAGTATATACATATTCCTGATCACGTAGGCAAATTCAAAATAAATAAATAAATAAAATGAAAGCAAAATAAAAAAATGCACATATGTTTATCTATGCCTGTATACACACTCTCATATACATCTACATTCCCTTCATCCATACATGTCCATATTCAGGTGTACCCCTGTACAACCCCGATTCCCAAAAAGTTGGGACAAAGTACAAATTGTAAATAAAAATGGAATGCAATGATGTGGAAGTTTCAAAATTCCATATTTTATTCAGAATATAACATAGATGACATATCAAATGTTTAAACTGAGAAAATGTATCATTTAAAGAGAAAAATTAGGTGATTTTTAAATTTCATGACAAAAACACATCTCAAAAAAGTTGGGACAAGGCCATGTTTACCACTGTGAGACATTCCCTTTTCTCTTTACAACAGTCTGTAAACGTCTGGGGACTGAGGAGACAAGTTGCTCAAGTTTAGGGATAGGAATGTTAACCCATTCTTGTCTAATGTAGGATTCTAGTTGCTTAACTGTCTTAGGTCTTTTTTGTCGTATCTTCCGTTTTATGATGAGCCAAATGTTTTCTATGGGTGAAAGATCTGGACTGCAGGCTGGCCAGTTCAGTACCCAGACCCTTCTTCTACGCAGCCATAATGCTGTAATTGATGCAGTATGTGTTTTGGCATTGTCATGTTGGAAAATGCAAGGTCTTCCCTGAAAGAGACGTCGTCTGGATTGGAGCATATGTTGCTCTAGAACCTGGATATACCTTTCAGCATTGATGGTGTCTTTTCAGATGTGTAAGCTGCCCATGCCACACACACTTATGCAACCCCATACCATCAGAGATGCAGGCTTCTGAACTGAGCGCTGATAACAACTTGGGTCATCCTTCTCCTCTTTAGTCTGAATGACACGGCGTCCCTGATTTCCATAAAGAACTTCAAATTTTGATTCATCTGACCACAGAACAGTTTTTCACTTTGCCACAGTCCATTTTAAATGAGCCTTGGCCCAGAGAAGACGTCTGCACTTCTGGATCATGTTTAGATACGGCTTCTTCTTTGAACTATAGAGTTGGCGGATGGCACAGTGAATTGTGTTCACAGATAATGTTCTCTGGAAATATTCCTGAGCCCATTTTGTGATTTCCAATACAGAAGCATGCCTGTATGTGATGCAGTGCCATCTAAGGGCCCGAAGATCATGGGCACCCAGTATGGTTTTCTGGCCTTGACCCTTATGCACAGAGATTATTCCAGATTCTCTGAATCTTTTGATGATATGATGCACTATAGATGATGATATGTTCAAACTCTTTGCAATTTTACACTGTCGAACTCCTTTCTGATATTGCTCCACTATTTGTCGGCGCAGAATTACGGGGATTGGTGATCCTCTTCCCATCTTTACTTCTGAGAGCCTCTGCCACTCCAAGATGCTCTTTTTATACCCAGTCATGTTAATGACCTATTGCCAATTGACCTAATGAGTTGCAATTTGGTCCTCCAGCTGTTCCTCTTTTGTACCTTTAACTTTTCCAGCCTCTTATTGCCCCTGTCCCAACTTTTTTGAGATGTGCTGCTGTCATGAAATTTCAAATGAGCCAATATTTGGCATGAAATTTCAAAATGTCTCACTTTCGACATTTGATATGTTGTTGTAGCGTGAATAACGTGTGGGTGGAGCACAGAGGACGGCAGGACAATGTTTAGATATAAATATATTAATATAAAGCGGTACCCTCATGTTGACCGATCTAATGGCCCGACGAGATCCATCCCAATTCTTTCGAACGGGGTCTCGATTAATGGTAGGGGGCGCAAGGGCGCTTTTGGAATGGCCGCTGGATTTACTAACTGGCATTCGCGGCACGCCGTACACCACTTACGGACGTCGCCGCGAATCCCCGGCCAATAGAATTGGGCCATTATTTGGGCTAGAGTCTTATCCTGCCCGAGGTGTCCAGCTATGGGGTTAAAGTGAGCCGCCTGGAATACCAATTCCTGGCGGCTCTTTGGAATTAACAACTGGGTGACTCGCTCTTTCGTCTGAGTGTCCTGCATCACTCAGTATAACCTATCCTTCAAAATGGAAAAATAGGGGAAGGACGGGGTGGCGTTTGGCTGGAGCATTTGACCATCGATTACTCTCATTTGGTCAAACGCGTGTCGCAGAGTCTCGTCTCACGATTGTTCCAGTGGGAAATCCACGAGGGATTCCCCAATAGAAAGAGGAGGGGCCGGCGGCTCCTCACTCTGTCGCGGAGATGACGTAGACAGCTCTGCGACCGCAGCTCCAGCCAAAGCGACACCGGGACCTTTCCCTGTTAACCGGCAGGACCCACTCTTTACTAGGCGTGCCATTAAACCCCGAAATCCCGGCCAATCAGTCCCCAAGATCAAAGATTGGGTAAGGCGAGGACTAACCGCCGCCTTCACTATCGATTTTTCCCCTCTGAAATATATGTGGACCGACACCAACGGGTAGCTGTGAACATCCCCGTGCACACACAACACCTTCACCCCCTGTGCTCCCCCCAATGCCTCGTCTTGCACCAGGCTTTGGCGGATCGAGGTCTGATTGCAACCCGAATCCACCAACGCCTGATATGTAGCCTCTTGTACACTTACCGGTATGCGATACGCTCCGGCCTGATCGAGGGCAGCCTCTGGCGCATTGGGGATCCGCACAACCGCCCCCACTTTCATCGCTGCACACTGTTGCTGCAGGTGGCCCGGTTCCCCGCAGAGAGAGAGAGAGAGAGAAGAGGAGAGAGAAGACGACGTCGTTGGTCGTCCTGCTGCCGGAACAGCCGCCAAATGATCCTCCGCCAGTCCTACGGCCTGATCCAGCGACGCCGGGCGGTGGCACTGGACCCACTCCGCGGTTCCGGCTGGTAAGCGGGCGATGAATTGCTCCAGCGCCACTTGATCGATGATTCCCTCGGCGTCACGATCTTCGGCCCTCAGCCACCACCAGCAGGCGTCCCGGAGCTGCTGGCCGAACGCGAACGGGCTGCCGACTTCCTCCATCTGCAGCGCGCGGAAGCGCTGGCGCTGCTGCTCGGGCGTGCTCCCCACGCGCTGGAGGACGGCCTGGCGAAGGTCGGCATAGGCCAGCCGGCGGTCAGCGGGGAGCTGTAGTGTGGCCAGCTGCGCCTCTCCCATCAGGAGGGGGAGGAGGCGAGCCGTGCACTGCTCCATCGGCCACCCCGAGGCTTCGGCGACCTGCTCGAACAAAGTGATGAAGGCCTCGGGGTCGTCCTGTGGGCCCATCTTAGTCAAGGTGAGGGAAGACGGGCCCGCGGCCGGAGCGCTGGTGGACCCCGCCAACACGAGGAGACGCCGGAACGCCTCTCGATCTTCCTGCTGGGCCAGCACCAGGGCTTCGAAGCGCTGCTCCTGCTCCTTTCGGAGCGTGACGAGTGCCTGGTGCTGGCTCTGCTGAGCCGTGGCGAGGGCATGGACCAAGTCCGCGAACGGGGAGGATTCCATGGGGCTGCAAAGCTGGTGCTCCACCTTTGTTCCCGGGTTTCGGCACCACTGCAGCGCGAATAACGTATGGGTGGAGCACAGAGGACAGCAGGACAACGTTTAGATGCAGAGAAGGCTTCTTTATTTTGCCAACTTTTCAGTCTGAGCAGAGTAAGCTTAAATACACACACACACACACACACACACACACACACACACACACACACACTCTTGGCATCTGCTCCCGGGTTGTGCTCCCTCTGCTCTCTCTCTGCCTCCTTAAATAGGGAGCGGTTACTGGGAAAACACACACAAAACACAGGTTAACTATCGTCAGGTGTAGCGATTCTGCCACTCACCTTCCCTGGCTCCGCCCTCCTGTCACAGACCGGTGCTTGACCACGCCCCCGCTGCCACAGTTGTCTATGTTCTATTGTGAATACAATATCAGTTTTTGAGATTTGTAAATTATTGCATTCCGTTTTTATTTACAATTTGTACTTTGTCCCAACTTTTTTGGAGTCTGGGTTGTACAATAATATTCACAAACACCATATACATATTTCCTATACATATTATTTAATAAGGAGAAAACAACAACAACAACATAATAATAATAATAATAATAATAATAATAATAATAAACTGGCTGTTGAAATATATACCTCTGAACCATGTCATTTTTACTGGCAACAAAATCTGTGAATCAACAGACTTCACTTTTCTAAAGTTTAAATTTCACTCAGGAAGATAACACATACACAGTACTGACACGGATGCTAGTAAACAATCCTGTTGCAATACAATACGATTCTTGCATCTAAAAATATTGCTTTTCTCAATGAATAAAAGAAACAAAAGCATGTTACATAAAATGAATACATAAAATACATTGTTTTTATTTTGGTAAATTGTTCGTTTCTATCATGGCCACGAAGATACAAACACCATCCATTGAAACTCAATGGCTATGTGATTAATTTTTTTTTTCCTGTAAAAATGAGCCTCAAGTAAATTTAGAAAACTACCTTGACAATTCTTCTAGAAAAGGACATAGATTCAGTGCTATAAACTGCTGAAACGTTCGTGCTTGAACTTGTTGAGGGTTTTGTTTACTTGAAAGTGTGCTCTCCAGTTTGGTGTTGCTATGTGGTATCCAAGCATGTGACGTGACTACTAGCTACAAAGAGCCTATTCAAAGTATCAAGGTTAGGACGTGCGAGCGATCATGACACATTAGGACTAACAACCAATGACAAGACAAGGGAGAAGACAAGACATAACCAAAAACAAAAGCACATGGCAATGTCAATAAACAATGAGACAACAACCTGAAGCACACAGCCAAGAGAACAAAGGAGTGGCTTCGGAGAAAGTCTGTAAATGTCCTTGAGTAGCCCGGCCAGAGCCCATACCTGAATCCAATTGAACATCTGTGGAAGGAGCTGAAAATGGCTGTGTTCCGATGCTCCCCATCCAACCTAATGGAGCTTGCAAGGATATGCCAAGAGGAATGGGCAAAAATGTCCAGAAACAAGTGGGCCAAGCTCATAGCTTCTTTCCCAAGATGCCTTGAAGCTGTAATTGCTGCCAAAGGTGCATCAACCAAGTATTAGGCTAAGGGCGTGTACAAATATGTAACCCCTAAATAACCTATTTTTGTCAGTAAAATAAAATTGCATATTTTCTAAAAACCTGCTTTCACTTTGTCATTATGGGCTATTTTGTGTAGAATTTTGTGACAAAAAATGAACTCAATCTATTGTAGAATAATTCTGTAACATAATAAAACGTGGAGAAGGTGAAAGGGGTGTGCAGACTTTCCAGCTTGACTGTATATTTATAGGGTTGATACTTTTTATTGTAAATGCTAACTAGCTAGCTACCATGGGCTAATTTGACAGGATTTTTTAATTGTCTGAAAGAAAAGCCTATCAGTGCTAACCAGGCCCGGCGCCAGGAACAGTTTACTAAGGGGGCAATTAGAAATCGCAAGGGGGCAAATATTTTTTCATATAGTGTGTAGTAGTGATGGCGGTCTGACAACGTGTTTCAAACAATTAACTGCGCCAACCACAAAACCACCACAGCCCCGAAGGTTGCTTTAGTCCGGGAAAATCATGTGGCATATTACCAGGGCAGTTGCGCTTTATCAGCACCCGTGCCCACCTGTTAACTCTCCCCTCCAATTTTCTCACAGACACGCATTACAACCGGAAAGATGCCAAACATAAAACAACACACAAACCTACAGGCAAGTCCTTTTCATTTAAAATACATACAAATAGCTCCGCGGCATGAAAACAAAACGTCAATGCAAGTCTAAGGTACTTGGCTCGGCGGCCAAAATCATAATTTAAAAAAATCAACAGACCCCGCGGCTGCACCAGTAATAGCCTTCCTGACTCGCACCGAGTCAATGCTAACCACTTAATCCGCGATCCCAGTTTAGGCGTGTAGGGGACTAAACACTCTGAAGTGATGAATTTTCACCCCCGCTGCATGGGGGGGTGACGTCAACGACACATATTCTTACACTATTTGCGCACAAAGCGGACCATATATGAACACATACACCAACATAAACGGAGATAAACTTAGCCTACAAAGAAAGAAAATGGATTCACAATATTGTGATTGAATTCGTTTAATTCGGTGGGGGAAAGACTACTCCCGTAAACTGACTGCATATTGCAGGATATTGCAGAGACAGTGCACTTGTAAGTGTGCATGTAAAACCCCCGCCCGCACGACCCTTGTCCTCCTTATCACAGGTCTGTGTGTGCGCGGCTGTGTCAGCATTTCACACATACACCCACAATAACTAGTCCCCAGTAGTTAGGATTGATACATATGTCTAAAACAGGGTTAATATTAAATTCAGGCTTTTTGAAATAATCCTACCTTAATACAGTTGAATTCTACGATTGCAACGTAAGAATCATAACAACCAATCAGATTTGTTCTACCGTGCCAGTTTTAGTAGTGATTTATGTGAAATGTATTTTTGTGCAATGCGCAACCACTTAATATTTCGTATTTCAAAAAATGCAAATTATTAATACGTCTATAATACATTATATTTTCATAAGAAAACAATTAAGTGATCTGAGTCTCCTCCGTTGAGGGGGCGGGGCTGTAGCCATGAGGGGGCGACGCCCCCTTTCGCCCCCCCATGGCGCCAGGCCTGGTGCTAACACTAGCCAACTATCATTAGCTACCCTGAATGATTTTTCCCTTTTGAAGTCACAATTGCTAATGCTATCCAGCTAACTAATGAACGAGTAGAGAACAGGAGTTAAACTTTTTTACTGAGCTGACCTCCAGTGAAGAAATAGATAAGGTCACACCAGTAGGGAGAAGTTTGGGGAAATCTGACAGCATTGCATGGACATGGCATGCCCTTTGGCCTTGATTAAATTAGATCAGAGACTCCTAAGACCCACATTAAATCCCTCTTGATGCTCTATCATTGTCTCCCATCCTTTCACCAAACCAAAAAAAAAAACCAGCCACAAGTGACATTTGGTACCTTTTGTAATTAACCTTTGGCTGTACCGTGATGCTGTGCTGGGCGCATGAATTGAGCGCCTGCAGTAACAAGGAGCTCAGGGACTCTCGTATCATCTGTTTTAAAGTCAAGGAGAATAAATATCCAGCCTACGGTGGAATGCCTGCATCTTTTATTTGTTTTTGTTTGTTTTAGTCTTCAGTCTCAGGCAAATCCTTTGTTCAAAGTATTTAAAGTAATTGATGGATATTTAACATCCCCTGGTGATCTCCTTCTAGAAATACTTTACAGGTGTGATGCAGTGCTCTGCTGCAGATCCACCTCCAAAACAGCAACTGCAGTCTCGGAGGAGTTCAGATCTGCTGGATCAGAGATGGACAGCTCAGCCCAGGATTGCTGATTAAAGAGAGATGTTTATTTTGCCATAAAACTTGGATTGAACTTTACAATTAATGCTATATTTTCTATATATAAAAAATTATATGGTCTTGTCATGTATAGCAAATTATTTCCTACCTGGAATATGTGTAATAATGCTGAATAAAGTAGAACCAGGTTCTCAGAAACAATGCTTACTATAGACCAACAGTTGCTGTAGAAACAATAATGTATTAGAACAAGGACTTGAACAATGCATAAACTTGTGATTTGCAGCTGTGCTACTACACTGGGGAAAATGATTTATTGTTAAGAGAAAATATTTTGAATACGTGGTCTTATTTTATTAGCAGCTAATTTTGTTTCTTTCTAGAATGAAATGCTTAAAATTAGCAAAATTATCTGCCAATAGAATAAGAAAATTTCAAGCTTGAAATGAGGAAAAGCATCCAAAAGTACGGTACATCTTATATTTGAGTTCTAATAATCTTCTAAGAATAAATATTCGATAAATTCATCCATATTAAAGATGTTTTCTCTTACCAAACACAGCACGTGTAGTTTTTTTTATTATCCTTACATTTTTATCTGGATATTGTAGAGTCCGCTTGTTCCCGTGATTGATTATCTATCTATCTATCTATCTATCTATCTATCTATCTATCTATCTATCTATCTATCTATCTATCTATCTATCTATCTTTCTTTTCTTTCAGCAGACACTCACTGGACACTTTAATAGGAACTTGTTCTAAATTCTAAGATTCCTGTTCTTGGCTGCAGAAGTGGGACCCAATGTGGTCTTCTGCTGTTGCATGCTAAGATGCCTTTCTGCTTGCCATGATTGTAAAGAGTGATTATATGAGATACTAAATCCTTATAACCACTCTGGCCATTTTCCTCTGACCTCTCTTATCAACAAGACATTTTTTTTTCTACCCACAGAACTGGCTCAATGTTTTTTTGTTTTTTGCACCATTCTGTGTAAACTCAATGTTTTTTTTTTTCCGCACCATTCTGTGTAAACTCTAGAGACTATTGCGTGTGAAAGCCCCAGGAGATCATCAGTTCTTGAAATACTCAAACCAGTCCATCTGGCTCAAACCAACACCCATGCCACAGTGAAAGTCACACTTTGAGATCACAATTTTTCCTATTCTGATGTTTGAAGTGATCATTAACTGAAACACTTGCTTTGTATCTGCGTGATTTTATGTCAAGGGATTGGCTGATTCAAGAACTGCATAATACAGTAGGTGGATGTATGAGTGTTCCTAATAAAGTGTCTGGTGAGTGTCTCAGAGCTGCTGTTAAAAAGAATTAATCAACACCTTCTGACCAATCAGAACCACTAGTACTGTGGATAGCACTGAATGTAAAAGGTTATTTGCTGCTCAGTAAATTTGGATTCTTCATAATTAACAGGGGATAATTAATGGCATCTTGAGTTTATTTTGCTTGTACTTTTTTGGTGTAAACTTCTTTCATTGTTTTTGGTTACAGGTTTCCTACATTACATCCAATAACCTTCGACAACCTGCTGATACTGCTGCAGTTGGATTCACATGGCCTTCAATTTCCTTCTGAGGTCGTATTTCTAACATGCTTTTCAAGAAGTTTTGATTCGAAAAAAAATAAATACAGAAATAAGTTAGTTAGTTAGTTAGTTAGTTAGTTAGTTAGTTAGTTAGTTAGTTAGTTAGTTAGTTAGTTTATTAAAGACGGCATGAGAAGGCTATTCCTCATCATCATCAATGCAAAGATGCGCACAAAATGGATACAAACTAAAACTGTGCAGTACAAAACTGAATAAGGTCCCATTGTCCTGAACAGTTAACCTGCTAAAGAGGTAACTTACCATGACTTCTGGTTATTGACAGCATTGGCCCTTGTTTCACGTAAACATAAAAAATAGTGATGCTTTAATATGTTAGTCTGTCCAGCTCTCAGCTCCTCATCTGTACTCTCTACTCAGACAGATCAGCTTCCAATGCTTTAATTTTAATGCTAATGCTGCTCTCAATGTCATTGTGCTCGTTATCTTGTAGATTGCTAACTAATCGAGCGAGCGGAGTCTCTGTCATAATATTGTATCGTTGCATTGCATTTTTGGACTTTTGAGTCTTATGTTTGCATCAATGTTTCCACTAGCATTGGATTTCTCATAAATAAAATACACTCATCAGCCACTTTTGAGGAACACCCATCCAACTGCTGTGCTGTTTTATGCAGTTCTCTAATCAGTCAATCGCTTGACTGCAGCACAATGCATCAAATCATGCAGATACAAATCAAGAGCTTCAGTTAATGTTCACTTCAAACATCACAATGGGAAAAATTGTGATCTCAAAGTGTGACTTTCACTGTAGCATGGGTGTTGGCTGGAGCCAGATGGACTGGTTTGAGTATTTCAGAAACTGCTAATCTCCTGGGGTTTTTACACACAACAGTCACTAGAGTTTACACAGAATGGTGAGGAAAAAAAAAAAAACACGGAGTGAGTGACAGTTCTGTAGATGGAAACAAATACTTTGTTGATAAGAGAGGTCAGAGGAAAATGGCCAGATTGGTTATAAGGATATAGTAACTGATATAATCACTCTACAACCATGGTGAGCAGAAAAGCATCTCAGCACGCAACAGCAGAAGACCACATTGGGTTCCACTCCTGCAGCCAAGAACAGGGATCTTAGAATCAAGAACATGTTCCTATTAAAGTGGCTTGGGAGTGTATGACATTGAATATAATGTAGATGATCAGTGAAAAAACAATCTGCTGTTCTTTTGTTTCTTGAAGCTAACAGCAAAACCTGGGCCCTGTACTACGAAGCGGGTTTTCTGGCTTACCAGGGTAACTTCGAGAGTAACTTGATCACGTGCAGCGTAACTTCCCGATTAACCCATACTACGAAAGTTGGCTATGTTCAAACCGAGGTATGCTGCCATGGCAACTTACGCTGCATCTCAAACCTGCTCATCTCAGGTTATGTTCTTGGTTAACCCGAGGTTTCCGATTAACCACACCCTTTTTAAACACCACCTCTCCACCGACATTTCCTCTAGAGACAATGCCAGCATACCTGGATGACCCATGCGATATCGGAGCGCAGATTAGAGATGGGATTTATGGCTCTTTGATGGGATCCGCATCTTTGTGATCTGTTCTTTGAAAAGAGTCGTTCAAAAGACTGGCTCATTTGGCTCTTTTTAAATATTTATTCAGTTTTAAGAAGACAGCGTCTAAAGAAGCCAGATCCCACTGCTTAGACAGTGACATCAATATTTCTGGACATACCTTTTATATAAAGCAACCTAGACTTACATTATTGTAACCCCTAAACGCTCATAAATAACCATTAAAAAACAATGAGGGCTTCAATGAATGTCCATGCAGAATGGCTTTTCTGTAAAAAAAAAAAAAAAGAACCCACTCAAGAACATAGTTACCAAGAACTCAAGAATATTTTATAGAAAAACACTTGTTTTACAAAAATATTTAAGTCTGAGATACAAAATAGATACAACTACAATAAATATAACACAAGAACTAGTTATCACACAAGAACATTTTAATAGAAAAAAACAAACTTTCTATTTTAAAAATATTGAAATTGTAACAAAAATAGATACAACTAAACAGTCAGATAAATAGATAAAGTTATAACAAGAACACAATATTATTTTAATAGGAAAAAACAAACTATTAATGCAAAAAATATATTATTATTAGAAAAATAGATACAACTCGACAAACAGATAAATAAATAAAATACACAAAAATAGAACAAACAAAATGACGATAGAATAAATTAAATGAACGTCCGTGCAAAGTAGTTTTCCCACAATATTATCATTAATATCACACAACAACATTATAAACTATATACAAAACAATTTGAACTATTAGGCAAACAGATAAAACTTGAATAAATAAAAGGCAAATGAATGCTTGCTTGCACGCGCACACACACACACCATTATGAATGATGTTTTTATATTTCATTTTCACCTGTTGCCAGGTGCATTTGGCACTGCTGTTGCCTCTGAAATGTTCACAGGACATACACCAACTTAGTCAAAGGGACTGAACAGTCAGTCATCCTAATTCATGTGACTCTGTGCACATATCAGCTTAAGTAGGCTACTCCATGAATTTACCATACCAAATTTTATTCAGGATTTTTCGGACATTAAACAAGCTATATATGACTGGGGCCACGTCGAAGGACCATTTTCTGTGACTTGTGATTGATCATGAAGCTTTCTCTCATCCTATACTTCTGTTCTGGAACATGTAGAAGGGAGAATGTACTTATGCATTTACCCGATCGGCAGTTCGTTGCCAACAAGATGCGATTCTTATTGGCAGCTGCTGTGTAAGATTTTGCTCTTAATGTTGTTTTGAACTCCTCGTAGCTTTGCATTATGACAGCGCATTCTTCCTCCGTGAAGTACGGCGACCGTGCCATTGTGAACAGTGGTGATTTGCGCTGATAACCTCCCCTTTAATGTGAACGCGCATTAACCCTGATTAGGTTAAACCAGGTTCAACAAATCAACTTCATAACTGGCGTCGTAGTACTGTTTAACCCCAAACAAGATAACCAGGTTTTGTCAACCCCGGTTTAGTGGGGGAACCCTGGGTTACTTCTGGGTAGGTTAACCTCCGTTCGTAGTACAGGGCCCTGATCATTATCCTCAAACACATCCATAGTGTTTGAGATTGTTTCTTTTTTTTCCCCTGTACACTATATGTACATATTTTGATATCACTAGTTTATTCTATCCATATTCACTGTATATGAGTAATCATGCGCTCTGATTGGCTACTCTACTGCTAAGCTATCAGCCCATATACAGTGGTGCTTGAAAGTTTGTGAACCCTTTAGAATTTTCTATATTTCTGCATAAATATGACCTAAAACATCATCGGATTTTCACACAAGTCCTAAAAGTAGATAAAGAGAACCCAGTTAAACAAATGAGACAAAAATATTATACTTGGTCATTTATTTATTGAGGAAAATGATCCAATATTACATATCTGTGAGTGGCAAAAGTATGTGAACCTTTGCTTTCAGTATCTGGTGTGACCCCCTTGTGCAGCAATAACTGCAACTAAACATTTGTGGTAACTGTTGATCAGTCCTGCACACCGGCTTGGAGGAATTTTAGCCCATTCCTCCATACAGAACAGCTTCAACTCTGGGATGTTGGTGGGTTTCCTCACATGAACTGCTTGCTTCAGGTCCTTCCACAACATTTCGATTGGATTAAGGTCAGGACTTTGACTTGGCCATTCCAAAACATTAACTTTATTCTTCTTTAACCATTCTTTGGTAGAACGACTTGTATGCTTAGGGTTGCTGTCTTGCTACATGACTCACCTTCTCTTGAGATTTAGTTCATGGACAAATGTCCTGATATTTTCCTTTAGAATTTGCTGGTATAATTCAGAATTCATTGTTCCAACAATGATGGCAAACCATCCTGGCCCAGATGCAGGAAAACAGGCCCAAACCATGATACTACCACCACCATGTTTCACAGAAGGGATAAGGTTCTTATGTTGGAATGCAGTGCTTTCCTTTCTCCAAACATAATGCTTCTCATTGAAACCAAAAAGTTCTATTTTGATCTCATTTGTCCACAAAACATTTTCCAGTAGCCTTCTGGCTTGTCCACATGATCTTTAGCAAACTGCAGATGAGCAGCAATGTTCTTTTTGGAGAGCAGTGGCTTTCTCCTTGCAACCCTGCCATGCACACCATTGTTGTTCAGTGTTCTCCTGATGGTGGACTCATGAACATTGGCTAATGTTAATGTGAGAGAGGTCTTCAGTTGCTTAGAAGTTACCTTGGGGTCCTTTGTGACCTCGCCGACTATTACACACCTTGCTCATGGAGTGATCTTTGTTGGTCAATGTGGGTGCAATCGGTTAATTATTTAAATTAAGTGATCAATCTCGTTAAATCAGTCTCATTAAATTTTGAAGGTTAATAATTAAAATGAATCAATCCCATTGAATCGTTTACTTTGACTCATTTGACTTGAATCATACCATAGAATCAGTCTCATTCAGTGAATCATTTAGTGAATCGTTCAATGAATCGTTTAGTGCATCATTTAGTGAATCGTTCAATGAATCATTTAGTGAATCATACCATTAATCCTGGTGCTTAATAATAAATTACCAAACAGCTAAATTATGGTATATTTCCAAATTATTACGATCACTTACCATACTACATAACTCATATGCACCTTTTTGAATTCTTTGAGGAGATTGGGGACTTCAGATATTGTTCACCAACAAGATGAATACACACAGCTTTGATAATAAATGGATTTATTATAACAAAGACAAAAATGGATAATCAATATATACAAATATGGTGTGTATACATGTGTGTGTTTATGTGTGGTGTGTGTATGGCCTAGCTTGTTGCTAGCTAAAACAAAGGAATGTTATCTAAATAGAACAAAGGATTAGCTCTGTGGCTAATGTGTGCTTGTGTGTGGGGGGGGGAAGGACTTGACCATGTGTTTAGCCTCATGTAGCTAACTACACATGGTGGAGGCCTAGATTAGCCTTGTGTTGCTAGTGTGTTTGTGAAAGGCCCTATGGCCTAGCTAAAGTGTGTGTTTGTTAGGCCTGGTGAGGCCTACTGAGCACGTGTTGCTAAAGACAAAGGGAAGCTATCTAAAGTGTATCAGGCCTGGTCAGGCCTGTTGAGCACGTGTTTTCTCAGTAACAACACTCACACTCATAACATTACCGAACTCACTGAAACCTTGATAAGGTCAAAATGTATGATAAGAAAATTAAAGTGTTAGTCAGAGAGGAGCATGCACAACCTATTAAACAATTGAGAGAACATAGAACCAAAATAAATCAACACGCTGCGTGTCTAACAGTGTAACAGATAAACCTGGGTTTAAATTCACACTATTTCAAATAAAAGCAAATTCCTAAGACTATCTTAATTATGCCCAAATGCCAAAATCTTACTTAATCCTGCCTTTAGCAAGATATGAAGAACTATTCGCCGGTGTAGTTTCGGGCCTCGCCGTGGGAGCACGTGAGCCGCTCGTGATGGAGGCGTAGAAAACTTTCGGGTCCAGCGGAGCACTTGGGTGGTTCCCATGGAAAGCAGAGGATTCTTGGTCCGAACCTCAGCGTTCGTGAGAAAAAGTCTCTGATCAGAATAAGATGCACAGCGCTTTTGAGTTAAAAAGGATTCAATCGATTCTTAACTTTTAACTGCCTGGGCTGCAGTCATGACGTCACTTCTAATACAAGTAAACCGGTTGTAACTCAGGTTGAGTTTAAAGATCGCGCCACTCTAGAGTTTACCTTTGCCAAGGGTAAGAAAGAAAATCGCGCTGAGTGATGGATCTTGCAAGAAAGAAGACGTCTTTTTGGTGGAGAGCATCTCTTTTGTGCATCTAGACTCCTTGAAATCGGGACGCGAGAGACAAAATGGCAGAGCTTCCGCTTGGATTTATGCGTGCATGGCGGACTGACGTAGGTGATCCCGCCCACGCGTGACGTAGGTCATGCGGAAGTTGCCTGGGAATTGTAGTTCTGACACAAGATGGCGGCATGATACCTACATCGACCACTCCTGGGGAGGGTAACAATGGTCTTGAATTTCCTCCATTTGTACACAATCTGTCTGACTGTGGATTGGTGGAGTCCAAACTCTTTAGAGATGGTTTTGTAACCTTTTCCAGCCTGATGAGCATCAGCAACGCTTTTTCTGAGGTCCTCAGAAATCTCCTTTGTTCGTGCCATGATACACTTCCACAAACATGTGTTGTGAAGATCAGACTTTGATAGATCCCTGTTCTTTAAATAAAATAGGGTGCCCACTCACACCTGATTGTCATCCCACTGATTGAAAACACCTGACTCTAATTTCACCTTCAAATTAACTGCTAATCCTAGAGGTTCACATACTTTTGCCATTCACAGATATGTAATATTGGATCATTTTCCTCAGTAAATAAGTGACCAAGTATAATATTTTTGTCTCATTTGTTTAACTGGATTCTCTTTATCTACTTTTAGGACTTGTGTGAAAATATGATGATGTTTTAGTTCATATTTATGCAGAAATATAGGAAATTCTAAAGGGTTCACAAACTTTCAAGCACCACTGTACCATGAGGAGAAAAAAACAAAATGATTGAATGTTTTGCTGAACCAACTGAGGATGAAATAAAAACTCTCCTCAAAAACAAAACCCTAAAAAATACACAAAAAGCAACAACATCTCATCTCATCATCTCTAGCCGCTTTATCCTGTTCTACAGGGTCGCAGGCAAGCTGGAGCCTATCCCAGCTGACTACGGGCGAAAGGCGGGATACACCCTGGACAAGTCGCCAGGTCATCACAGGGCTGACACAAGCAACAACATATGGAATTAAAGTATTTGATGGTTAGAATCACTTGACAGTAGCACAATTCTTCAATCTTTTTTTATTTTTCAAGAATTATTATGATAGCATTTTTCACAAATTGCTACTGTCATTTCACTGGTTTGTTTACATTCTAAGCTGAAATGATTTTGTCAGATGTTTTTCATAAAGTTTTTATTTATCAAATTTGCAAAAAATAAAAATAAAATGATCTGTTTTTCAAAATCCAGTGAAGGTGGATAGAATAAAACAATTATTCCACTCAATCTCATCATACATTGCTTATAGCCAACTCAGTGCCACGCGCCTCGTCGGCTATCAGCTCATGTACGACTCGGTTTAATGGAATAACTGCTAAGTATTTAGCAACGAGATGCAGAGGAAACAAGATTTTCAGAATAAATGATGATGAGAAAATGCCATGTGGTCCCACCCAGGACCTATTGATTATGACACATGAACCTGTTAGAGAAAGATGAAGCAAAATCTTTTGTGAAGATTTATGGTGTGTATTAGAGCATCATTGTTGCTCAGTATAGCTGAAAGATGGATCCTGTAAATTAATGCATCTCCTTCTGATTAACCAATTCCATCATATGTTTACCACAAATGTCATGCTCAGATGTATATTAATAACCTTAATAACCTGCTGTGCATTACTGTTCATTAATTTACTCTATGCATTGTTCACCGCATGTTTAATTAGTCTCACTGGTATCTCTAATCAGTTCCTAACACACACAATAATAAACACAGAGTATTTATTCCATCCTCTCACCTACAGTATCTCCAGTTTGCACAGAAAAATACAGCATCTGTCCTTTTCAGATATGAGAGGAAACGTGTGAGAGCACATCACTTTTATCTCATCTGTTCAATATTCCCCTATGAAACCTCCATGTTTCTTCTTTTGCCTACAAAGTGCACCATCAGTTATGTTAGGGAAAAAAAAAGAACAATAGTGCTAAAGCTTTGCTAGCTCACATGGCCTCCTGGTAATAAGCTGGGCTTTCAGGAGCTGTGGAGTCTGATGTAAGTAATGAAGATGCAGATCCATTAAGAATCTTTCCCGACATTGCCAAAATGCTGAAAAATAGGCACACATCCAGCTATCGATCATCCAAGTCCTGCAGTGTAATGAAGTTAATTAATCATTACTTAAAGAGTCACTAGAATTCCATAATGATCTTCAATATATTGTGCTTGACTCACTAACCTTTGTGATGATCATGGATTTTTTTAAAAATTTTTTTTATCATAGCCCTAATTAGATGCCTTATTCATCTCATCTCATCTCATCTCATCTCATCTCATCTCATCTCATCTCATCTCATTTTCTTCCGCTTATCCGGGGCCGGGTCACGGAGGCAGCAGTCTGAGCATGGAAGCCCAAACTTCCCTCTCCCCAGACACCTCAGCCAGCTCCTCAGGAAGAACACCAAGGCGTTCCCAGGCCAGCCGAGAGACATAGTCCCTCCAGCGTGTCCTGGGTCTTCCCCAGGGCCTCCTCCCAGGGGGATATGCCTGAAACACCTCCCCAGGGAGACATTCAGGAGGCATCCGAAAGACATGCCCAAGCCACCTCAGCTGATTCCTCTCGATGTGGAGGAGCAGCGGCTCTACTCCGAGCTCCTCCCGAGTGACTGTGCTTCTCACCCTATCTCTAAGGGAGCGCCCAGCCACCCTGCGAAGGAAACTCATTTCGGCCACTTGTATCCGCGATCTTGTTCTTTCGGTCAGTACCCAAAGCTCATGACCATAGGTGAGAGTCGGAACGTAGATTGACCGGTAAATCGAGAGCTTCGCCTTTTGGCTCAGCTCCTTCTTCACCATGACAGACCGGTAAAGCAACCGCATCACTGCGGAGGCTGCACCGATCCGCCTGTTGATCTCACACTCCATCCTTCCCTCACTCTTGAACAAGATCCCAAGATACTTAAACTCCTCCACTTGAAGCAGGACTTCTCCACCAACCTGAAGAGGGCAAGCCACCCTTTTCCAGTCGAGAACCATGGCCTCAGACTTGGAGGTGCTGATTCTCATCCCAGCCACTTCACACTCGACTGCAAACTGCCAGTGCATGCTGAAGGTCCTGGTTTGAAGAACCCAACAGGACAACATAATCTGCAAAAAGCAGAGATGAAATCCTGTGGTTCCCAAACAGGATTCCCTCCAGCCCCTGGCTGCACCTAGAAATTCTGTCCATAAAAATTATGAACAGAACCGGTGACAAAGGGCAGCCCTGCTGGAGTCCAACATACACTGGGAACAGGTCTGACTTACTGCCAGCAATGTGAACCAGACATGTGGTTCACAAAGCACATGTGGACTGGTTGGGCAAACTCCCATGAACCCTCGAGCACCCTATGAAGGGTATAGAGCTGGTCCAGTGTTCCACGACCAGGAAGAAAACCACATTGTTTGTCCTGGATCTGAGGTTCGACTATTGGCAGAATTGTCCTCTCCAGTACCCTGGAGTAAACCTTCCTGGGGAGGCTGAGAAGTATGATTCCCCTATAATTGGAGCACACTGTCCGGTCCCCTTTCTTAAAAAGAGGGACCACCACCGCGGTCTGCCACTCCAGAGGCACTGTCCCCAACCGCCACGCGATGTTGCAGAGGCATGTCAGCCAAGACAGCCCTACAACATCCAGAGACTTGAGATACTCAGGGCGGATCTCATCCACCCCCGGTGCCTTGCCACCGAGGAGCTTGCAAACCACCTCAGTGACTTCGGCTTGTGTAATGGACGAGTCCACCTCTGAGTCATCAGCCTCCGCTTCCTCAATGGAAGACGTGATGGTGGGATTGAGGAGATCCTCGAAGTATTCCTTCCACTGCCTGACAATATCCCCAGTCGAGGTCAACAGCTCCCCACCCACACTGTAAACAGTGTTGGCAGAGTATTGCTTCCCTCTCCTGAGGCGCTGGATGGTTTGCCAGAATTTGCTCGAGGCTGACCGATAGTCCTCCTCCATGGCCTCACCGAACTCCTCCCAGTTCTGAGTTTTTGCCTCCGCAACTGCTCGAGCTGCGGCATGCCTGGCCTGCCAATACCCGTCAGCTGCCTCAGGAGTCCCGGAGGCCAACATGGCCTAATAAGACTCCTTCTTCAGCTTGACAGCATCCCTTACTTCCGGTGTCCACTGCCGGATTTGGGGATTGCCGCCACGACAGGCACCAGAGACCTTGCGGCCACAGCTCTGAACAGCCATGTCGACAATGGAGACAGAGAACATGGTCCACTCAGACTCGATGTCCCCCGCCTCCCTCGGAAGCTGGGAGAAGCTCTCCTGGAGGTGGGAGTTAAAGACCTCCCTGACAGAGTGCTCGGCCAGACACTCCCAGCAGACCCTCACCATACGTTTGGGCCTGCCAGGTCTGTCCGGCTTCCTCCTCCGCCAGCAGATCCAACACACCACCAGGTGGTGATCAGTTGACAGCTCAGACCCTCTCTTCACCCAAGTGTCCAAGACACAGGGCTGGAGATCAGATGATATGACAACAAAGTCGATCATCGACCTCCGACCTAAGGTGTCCTGGTGCCACGTGCACTTATGGACACCCCTATGCTCGAACATGGTGTTTGTTATGGACAAACCGTGACTAGCACAGAAGTCCAATAACAAAGCACCACTCAGGTTCAGATTGGGGAGGCCGTTCCTCCCAATCACGCCCCTCCAGGTGTCACTGTCGTCGCCCATGTGAGCGTTAAAGTCCCCCAGTAGAACAATGGAGTCCCCAGTCTGAGCACCTCTCAGTACCTCTCCCAGGGACTCCAAGAAGGCTGGATACTCTATACTGCTATTCGGCCCATAGGCACAAACAACAGCAAGAGCCCTCTTCCCGACCCGAAGGCACAGAGAGGTGACCCTCTCATTTACTGGGGTAAACTCCAACACATGGTGGCTGAGCTGGGGATCTATAAGCAAGCCCACACCAGCCCGCTGCCACTCACTGTGGGCGACTCCAGAGAATTGGAGAGTCCAGCCCCTCTCGAGGAGCTGGGTTCTGGAGCCCAAGCTGTGTGTGGAGGTGAGCCTGACTATCTCTAGCCGGTACCTCTCAACCTCCCGCACAAGCTCAGGCTCTTTCCCCCCCAGAAAAGTGACATTCCATGTCCCAACAGCTAGCTGCTATGTTCGGGGATCAGGTCGTCAAGGCCCCTGCCTTCGACTGCTGCCCAATCCACACTGCACTGGCCCCCTACAGCTACCTCTGTGGGTGGTGAACCCACAGGAGGTCGGGTCCACGTCACCACTTCGGGCTGAGCCCGGCCGGGCCCTGTGGGCAAAGGCCCTGCCACCAGGTGCTCGCATATGAGCCCCAACCCCAGGCCTGGCTCCAGGGTGGGGCCCCGGCTGCACCACACCAGGTGACATCATGGTCCTTGATTTTTTTAATTTCCATAAGGGGTTTTGGTGAAATGCTCTTGGTCTGGCCTGTCACCTAGGACCTGTCTGCCTTGGAAACCCTAACAGGGGCGTAATGCCCCCGACAACATAGCTCCTAGAATCATTCAAACACACAAACCCCTCCACCATAATAAGGTGGCAGTTCTAGGAGGGGGCCTTTTTCATTTTCAGTCTTTTTTTTTCATTTTTTATTCAATTTAAGTCTTTTTTTTTGCAAAAAATGAAACACTTAGAAGTGTGCTGTTATAGGAAAATAATCAGTGATGGGGTGCTGAGATGAAATGGAGTTACCGCTTAGAATTTGATCCATTTTGAGACTGGCAAGCTCCTAAGCTCTGACTTCTGCAGGTTTTAAGCCAACAGGTTTCTGCTCAGCCAACCCTGAAGCCTACAAGCTCTGAATTCTGCCATTCTGAGGTAAACAAGCTCTTATTTCTACCACACTGAGACCTTAAAACTCTTATATCTTCCATCTTGAGGTGCCTGTGCCTTCCTGAGGCCGAAAACCTCCTACTTCTGCTTCAGGGTAGGTCCTCTCCCAGAACAAGAGGAACCATGAGTGACAAAAGTATATGGTGATTGGTCTAGACTAAAGGTGATGATACATGGGGCAACTTTTTGGGCACTGTTGCTAGGGAATTGTGCTTTGACACTTTCCCATTGAGATTGGGCAACATAATTTCTATCTGAACAATTCTGATAATTTTGGGCAACTTTTTAAGATCATCCAATCAGAGTGCTAGCAGAGAATCACATGACCACCTGAAAGCATCTGAAATTTTCAACAAGAATGGCAGCCCAAAGTGGTGACTTTAGCTCAACAAATGCTTAGAAAACCAACAGACATCTATTTTTATGTGCTCAGGTTGGAAATAAGACATTGATTTTTTTTTTTCAGCTAAGTGTAAACTACCATCAACTAACCACCACTCCAGAGAAACTGAATGAGCTTTAGCTGACAAGCGGTGTCTTTTGCTAACATAGTTAGCTGAAAGTTATCACTAGCTATGTAGTTTTGTAGTTTAATTTAATAAAGCTATGTAGTTTAATTTTAGCTCTTGCATTAAGTGATGGGCAGCACATGAATTTTTATTTATTTATTTATTTATTTATTTATTTATTTTTGTGAGTTGTAATAGAGATTGTCTAACATTTTCTGATCTAAAAGTGATAAAAATGGCAGCTGCAAATGTTTCAGTGTCCATCTTTGTGGTATCTGTCTCCCTGACAATAGATTAATAAGGAGGATAATTAATTAATTAATTAATTAATTAATTAATTAATTAGTAGGAACAGTATACATATTGCACTGAGTACAAGCAGGGACTCCGGCAACTATGACAGCATAACTAAAAGGGGAGAGCCAGAAGGTAACACAGGCATGAGGGAGCCCCAGGACATAAAGCAGCCAGCCACTACACCATCAACAAATTTGAGTGAGCAAGCAAGTGGGGACTGACAGCATCCATACATCCCAGTTTACCAAAACACCCTATGTCTGAGGACCCTCCAGATCTACACCTTTACCCCATAAACACCATTAACAAAAGGCTTGACTAAACAGATATGTTTTCAGCCAAGACTTAAATGCTGAGACTGTGTCTGATTCCCAAACATCACTTGGAAGGCTGTTCCATAATTGTGGGGCTTTGTAAGAAAAGGCTCTGCCCCCTGATGTAGTCTTCACTATACAAGGCACCAGCAGATAGCCTGCACCTTTTGATCTAAGTAGGCATGATGGGTCATAGAGGAGCAGAAGTTCACTCAGGTATTGTGGTGCGAGACCATTTAGTGCTTTAAAGGTCAATAGTAGTATTTTATAATCAATACGAAATTTGGTTGGGAGCCAATGCAGTGTGGATAAGACAGGCGTGATGTGGCCATATTTTCTAGTTCTAGTAAGGACTCTTGCTAAAATAGAACTTTTTGGTTTAAATGAAAAGCATTATGTTTGGAGAAAGGAAAACACTGCATTGTTAAAAGCGCTATACAAATAAACTTGACTTGACATTCCAGCATAAGAAACTTATCCCATCTATGAAACATGGTGGTGGTAGTATCATGGTTTGGGCTTGTTTTGCTGCATCTGGGCCAGGATGGCTTGTCATCGTTGATGGAACAATGAATTCTGAATTATACCAGCGAATTCTAAAGGAAAATGTCAGGACATCTGTCCATGAACTGAATCTCAAGAGAAGGTGTATCATGCAGCAAGACAACGACCCTAAACACACAAGCTGTCCTACCAAAGAACGGTTAAAGAAGAATAAAGTTAATGTTTTGGAATGGCCAAGTCAAAGTCCTGACCTTAATCTAATCAAAATGTTGTGGAAGGACCTGAAGCAAGCAGTTCATGTGAGGAAACCCACCAACATCCCAGAGTTGAAGTTGTTCTGTACAGAGGAATGAGCTAAAATTCCTCCAAGCCGCTGTGCAGGACTGATCAACAGTTACTGGAAACGTTTAGTTGCAGTTATTGCTGCACAAGGGGGTCACACAAGATACTGAAAACAAAGGTTCACATACTTTTGCCATTCACAGATATGTAATATTGGATCATTTTCCTCAATAAATAAATGACCAAGTATAATATTTTTGCCTCATTTGTTTAACTGGGTTCTCTCTATCTACTTTTAAGACTTGTGTGAAAATCTGATGATGTTTTAGGTCATATTATGCAGAAATATAGAAAATTCTAAAGGGTTCACAAAGTTTCAAGCATCACTGTATATGTGACTAAGGATTTTTATACATCTCAGAGAAATATTAAAAACTTAACAAAACTAAATGCTCTCATCCATGTTTATTTAGCTATCACATCAGAAAGTCTGTTATAAAATAATAACCCACACTTACATCTTTGGTAAATATATTTTAAGCAATCACCAACTACCACGCCAAGGCTTAAAAGCTCATACATCTACCATCCTGAAGCTGAAAAACACCTACTTCAACCATCCTGAAGCCAAAAAGCTCCTACTTCTGTCAACCCAAAGCATCAAACTTCATACATCTACCTTCCTGAAGCCTACACTTTGTACTTATGCCATCATCAAAATTGCAAATGCATATCTGTCTTAGATGTGTCTTAAAATCTGTCATTTTAAGGCTTGCAAACCTCTGCCATTCTTTTGCTGCTCTGAGGTCCATCAAGTTTCAGCTCCCTTCATACTATGGCCTTAAAAGCTCCTACATCTACCATCCTGGAGTCTATAATCTTCTGCTTCTCCTATCCTGAGACCCACAAATGCCTACTTCTGCCAATCTGAGGCCCATCAGCTTCTACTTCTAGCATCTTGAGGTCCACAAGCTTCTGATTCTGCACTTCTGAAGCCTAAAAGCTCCTATGTCTGCCATCATAACCCTTGCTAGCTGCTATTTTTTCCTACTTCTGCTATCCTGAGGATCAATGACTTTGGCTTCTACAACTCTAAGAGTCATTTTCTTCTGCTATCCTCATGCCTATCAAGCACCTATTTCTAGTATTTTGAACCCTACAAGCTCCTGCTGCCATATGGATGCCTACAAGCTCCTGTTTATGCTATCATTTGCTAAGGTGCAGCTCTCATTCTCATCTCATCTCATTATCTGTAGCGCTTTATCCTGTTCTACAGGGTCGCAGGCAAGCTGGAGCCTATCCCAGCTGACTACGGGCAAAAGGCGGGGTACACCCTGGACAAGTCATCAGGTCATCACAGGGCTGACACATAGACACAGACAACCATTCACACTCACATTCACACCTACGGTCAATTTAGAGTCACCAGTTAACCTAACCTGCATGTCTTTGGACTGTGGGGGAAACCGGAGCACCCGGAGGAAACCCACGTGGACACGGGGAGAACATGCAAACTCCGCACAGAAAGGCCCTCGCCGGCCACAGGGCTCGAACCCGGACCTTCTTGCTGTGAGGCGACAGCGCTAACCACTATACCACCGTGCCACCCAGCTCTCATTCTGAGGCATGCAAACTTCTGCTGTTATCTTTGGGACTTCACAACCATTTCCTTTTCCCTCTTTGAATGACTGAGGAGTATGAAGATACATCTCTTTTCAATAACTAAAGTACTGGCATCTTTATCGCAGCAATAAATTTATGTTCTTGTGATGGTTGAGATTTTAGAGGAAGATGGCTTCATGTTCGAAATGTTTTACATCTTTACAAGCCTTTATACACCACATGTAAAGTGGACTCATAGCTCATAAATACTTATATCTTTTAAAGTCATACCCCCCCTCCCCCCCCCCACACACACACAGGTCCAATGACAAACCCGTCAAGGATCTACTGAAAATGCACAAGCGTTTAGCTGAGCCCATCATTATTTATAGTACTGGGGATGAATAAAACATGTGCAGGTGTGATGATTAGGGGCAAAAAGCCAGGTGGTTCCTGGACGGTCTTTGTCAAACAAAACCTTTTCCTGCTATTTGACCTTTTCCTCATACCACAACTTTCCAGATTTCAGCCTGACACATGGTTAGTTAATCAGTGACCCTTTGCTCATTATGTTAATTTTGGATATTTCCAGCATTATTATAACTTGTAGAGAGGATTTGATGATGATGATCCTTGCAGACAGTAAAAGTGAAAAAAAAAATTGAAGCAGGTAAGCAGGGTGTGACTTCACATACCATGCCTTCCATGTTCCACTGCAGCAGCCATGGTGTATTTAACATTTTAGCATTTGCTCTCTGTACTAGTACAGTCTCCTCTCAATTCATGGCTCTCAACCTCAGCCAGTGTGTTAAGTGGCCCCTCAAAACCAATCCACATTGGACACACATCAGTACACATGGATAAAAAGCTCGACTGAGAGCAGCAGGATGCCATTTTCTCTGTTTCACCAAAGTGGCTCTCAGGTCATCAGCCCTCATCACTGTTCTTTACATTCACTCCATCAGAGCACTGAACACTTGGATAAATAAGTGATTAAGGTCAATGACAGTTGGCGTATAGACTGAGTGAAGAGTGGGAGGTGATGCAGTCAATGCTTGACAAGCACAGAGAGAAAGAACAGATGTACCAGTATCTGTACCTGTTCTCCTGAAGAACCTGTACACTTAGAGGAGATGGAAGAACCTGTTATAACATGAATGTCAAACCTTACAGAGGAAATCATGCACATTGACATGGGATCTTGGGTTTTTAATATGTTTTATGTTTATGTTGATATTTTATGATCTTAAAACTACAGGTCATAAAAATATGTAAATTAATCATCTGAAAAATCATGTGCAAAGAATTATGAGGATATAAACAAATAGAGAATTCATCCATTTTCCATAACCACTTATCTTGTACAGGGTCGTGGGCAAGCTGGAGCTTATCCCAGCTGACTATGGGCAAGAGGCAGGGTACACCCTGGACAAGTTGCCAGATTATCACAGGACTGACACATAGAGGCAAACAACTATTCACACTCACAGTCAATTTAGAGCTACCAATTAACCTAACCTGCATGTCTTTGGGCTGTAGGAGAACCAGAGCACCCGGAGGAAACCAATGCAGACACAGGGAGAACATACAAACTCAACACAGAAAAGTCCCCATCAGCTGTTGGGCTCTTACCCAGAACCTTTTTGCTGTGTAGCATCAGTGCTAACCACTACACCACCCGAATAGTAAAGCATATGTAGATAAATCATGTGTTTCAAAAAAATCTTGAGAAAATAAATGAATCATGATTTTTTTTAATGCATGGAAAACAAATATGTAAAAAAAGTCATATAATAACAAAATAATAATTAGTCATTTATTTTAATAAAAAAAAAACCTAATGAATTATTTGTGGTCTGGTGGTTAGCACTGTTGCCTCACAACAAGCGGGTTCTGGGTTCAAGCCCAGTGGCTGACAGGGGCCTTTCTGTGTGGAGTTTGCATGTTCTCCCCGTGTCTGTGTGGGTTTCCTTTGGGTACTTTGGTTTCCCCCATAGTAATGCAGGTTAGGTTAATTGGTGGCTCTAAATTGACTGTAGGTGTGACTGGTTGTTTGTCTCTATGTGTCAGCCCTGTGATGATTTGGTGACTTGTCCAGGGTGTACCCCACCTCTTGCCCTTAGTCAGGTGGGATAGGCTCTAGCTTGCCCATGACCCTGCACAGGATAAGCGGTTATGGATGAATCATTTGTTTAAAAAAATCACAAACATAAAAGCATAACTTTTAAAAATAATTGCAAACAATTAATGATAAAAATGATATGTGGAAAAAAGATTAACATATGGTTGAAATAAATCACATGTAGGGGAAAAAAAGGTGTCTAAAATGTCTGTTTAATAAGTGAAAACCCAAGCCCATTTTTATCCCATGCTCAAATCTATGATGGATTTCTGCCAGCAACAAATTTCAATCTCTTTTCTAATGACTATTTGATGAGGACAGACCTGATTGTGATTCCTGAGACATGTTTATGTTGATAAAGGGATTGATTAATAAATCCAGACTGAGAGACTGGAGTGGAGGGTCAGGGATTTGCATCATAATCACTGGCCAAAGACACGGATCAACTCTGATATTTTGATTATTACTGTTGATATTGGTTCAGCAGCAACCTTTCATCCATTAAGGGGCAATTGATTGGACTGGACTGGTCTTGGAAAACCTGTTAAAAAGACAGAAATAATCCACAATAAAGACAACTTTTTTATTATTATTATTAGCTCATCCTGCCGACAGGCTTATACTATCATGTGTTGTCTGTCATCCATCCAGGGTTGTCCACATTTCATGCAAATCACTTCTTCTGTCTTAATTCTTCACAGATTTTTATTCTTTTTGGCAGGACGGTAGGTCTGCCTGGGGTGCATATAGCTTCTACCCAAATTTGCATATTTGTAATTAACAATGAAGATATTGAGTTATTAAGCCCTAACAAGCAATTTCCACACAAATCACTTCTTCTCCCTGAATTCTTCACTGCTTTTGATTCTTTCTGGCATAAAGGTAGGGGTATGTAGGGTGCATATGATTGCAATTATTAATGAAGTTATGGACTACTTAAGCCTTAATGAGCAGTTCAACAACAACAAAAAAATTGCTTCTTCTTGGTCAATTCCTCACTGTTTTGGATTCTTTCTGGCAAATATTTGAGCTGGACAATGGTTGTCTGTGTCTATGTGTCAGCCCTGTGATGACCTGGCGACTTGTCCAGGGTGTACCCCGCCTTTCGCCCGTAGTCAGCTGGGATAGGCTCCAGCTTGCCTGCGACCCTGTAGAAGGATAAAGCGGCTAGAGATAATGAGATGAGATGAGATTTGAGCTGGACTGGTTGAGAGTAGAACTGTACAAGGTTGCCCACTTTAGATCACTCCTTCTGTACTTGACAAGGCTGGAGTAAGCTATGCCATCATTGATGGTCTTGTTTGTTTCTGGTAGGGGAATAAAGTCAGACATTTACAGGGAATTAAGTAATTTTTGACCTCCATACATTTTAGATATATGATGTCTGCATCTGCTTGCACTTAAGACTCCACTTCCCAGAATTCACAGTGGCCTTCAAATATGTCTGCCATGAACTACAACACCCATCCTGCGCCACACTGCTCAAAGTCTTCTTGAGTTCTATGCATCATACGGACCTGTTCACAATCATCACAACTCACTATTTAAGGACTTCACTTCCCACTGTTAATTGTTAAGCATACTCTCAGTTCCTTGTGTCTGACTTTACCAAGCCTTATGAACAGGCTCGCGTGACCATTGCCTGTTTTGTGATTCTATATTTTACCATTCTATTTGGATTCATCTGCCAGTTTGCCTGAATACACTCTCTTCCTGCTTTTACATCTGACTGTCACATGCATTCCTGACAAGCTACAAAGTTTGTGGGGGACATGGACACCTCCTTGTTAGCCAGCTAACCATTATGATTGGTGATATACACCGATCAGCCTTAATATTAAAACCACTGACAGGTGAACGGAATGACATTGATTATCTCACTACAATGGCAGTGGTCAAGGGGTGGGATATATTAGACAGCAAGAGAACAGTCAGTTTGTGAAGTTGATGTGTTGAAAGCAGGAAAAATGGGCAAGTGTAAGGATCTGAGCAACTTTGACAAGGGCCAAATCAGTGGTGTAGTTGAGTCACTCAACCTCGAGTCTGAGACCAATCTCAAGTCCCCAGTGTTCAAGTCTGAGTCAAGTCCAAATCATTAAAGCAAACTTTGAGTCGAGTCCGAGTCAACTCCACTGATGATCTGAGTCGAGTCCAAGAGCAAGACTCTAATCGTACTATTTGACAGTGGCTGTTGATGCCTTTATGTGAAACTGGACTAACGTTACTGCTTGACTGCCCCATTTTAGTTAACAAGCTACATATAAAAAGCTTGTTCATCACTCAGCAAGCCCTGCAATCAACAGGGCAAATAACATGAGAGAGAGTTAACACTAGTGAGTTCATCGGTCAGCAAGCAATGACCATATCATGTCACTTACTTCTCTGAGTGTAGTCTTGCCAAATGATGATTGAAGTTTGAGGTTGTCCCTGTCATCTCCTTGGTAGTTCTTCTACATATGGAACACATAGCAGTGCATTTTTTCCCACTAGACAAGAAGTCTGTATAAGCAAAATGGACAATATGGGCATTCTCTCCAGGTATTTTAGAGCCATTAACATTAGTTTGTTCCTGAACATGATGTATGAACAGATGAATGTGAATTCTCTTATATGAAATTAGTATAAAAAATTTATATAGATATAAATATCTTATGCCAAATTATTATGGCATGTTACAAAAAATAAAGAAAAAAAATCTGAGTCCTTGTCTCCAATTTACGAGTCCAAATGCAGTTAATGCACAAGTCCAAGTCTGAGTCATCAGTGCTCAAGTCCAACTCAAGTCATGAGTCCTTAAAATTAGGGCACTAGTTGGACTTGAGTCCGAGTCTTGGACTCAAGTGCTACAAGCCTGGGCCAAATTGTGATGGCAAGATGACTAGGTCTGAGCATCTCCAAAATGACACATCTTGTGGGGTGTTCCCGGTATGCAGTGGTTAGTACCTACCAAAAGTAGTCCAAGGATCCAAAGGACAACCGGTGAACTGGCGACAGGGTCATGGGTGTCAAAGGCTCATTGATTCGCATGAGATACGAAGGCTAGTCCATATGGTCTAATCCCACAGAAGAGCTACTGTAGCACAAACTGTTGAAAAATTGAATGCTAAAACAGTAATGTGCAGAAATGTTTTTATGATAGCTACTTTCTAACCTTGCCCTGGTGTCTACCTAAAGATCACGTCCTGTCAGGAAACAATTTTGTGGTTTGTCAGTCAGTTTACTTAAAGATATCTGAAATGTTGCAAGATGTCTGATTTCCTGACACATGCCCCTTTTCCACCAAAGCAGTTCCAGGGCTGGTTTGGGGCCAGTGCTTAGTTTGGAACCAGGTTTTCTGTTTCCACTGACAAAGAACTGGCTCTGGGGCCAGAAAAACCAGTTCCAGGCTAGCACCAACTCTCTGCTGGGCTAGAGGAAAGAACCGCTTACGTCAGCGGGGGGGCAGAGTTGTTAAGACCAACAACAATAACAAGACTGCGAAAGATCGCCATTTTTAAGCGACGAGAAGTAGCAGCTGTACAAACGCGAAGTCATCCATTATTATTATTATTATTGTTGTTGTTGTTGTTGTTGTTGCTGCTGCTTCTTCCGTGTTGTTTTTGCTTCGATTTTCGCGCCAAGGTTTATGCAAACGTAGCGACGTAACTGACATATACAGCGACGTAATGACGTATACAGCGACGTAACTGACGTATACAGCGACGTAATGACGTATCTTCCCTTAGCACCGCAAGCTATGGAAAAGCAAACTGGTTCTCAGCTGGCTCCCAAGTTGAACGAGTTGTGAACCAGCACCAGCACTGGCCCCGAACCAGCCCTGGAACTGATTTGGTGGAAAAGGGGTAACAGAGAAAGTCAGGCTTTTGTCACGCTGTTGGAGGGTTATATGAGTGTAGTGTGATGCTTCTCAAACTGAGGGGCAGGGGTCAGGGGGTGCGTGAACCTTGTAAGTAATCACAGACCCCTCACTCACAAAATGCAAGGATCGTGGATTACAGTTGCACCAACCAATCACTGCACCTTTGTCTTCAACCTGGTCAATGAAAATTGAAAGTTATCCTTTGAAATCTCAACAATGAACTGTAGTAGACATCCATAAGTAAGATAGTTGAGACCAAAACATACCTTGTGCGTATTGATAATTTTGTACTTTGATCAGTGTTGCAGCCTTTCAGCAGTGCTCACAACAGCATTTTTAAACACTATCCCTATCACCTCAATTCAGTTTCAAAAGGTAACCTTGGTCTTGCAACACTGCTATTGTAGTAGCCTTTAAGCAGACTTTTGAAAGGCTATTTTCATCTCCTTTCTTGTTTCTGTCTTGTGATTTCCACTCCAGTACATTTCATCTTTCCATCTCTTTTCCTACTGAGCTTAGCCTTTAGATTCCTGACACTGGTTTTGTATTGTGCAATAAATAAGAAATATGGTCTTAGCATTGCCATTAGGTGATAGCATTGCAATGGCCTTTCGAATAGCCTCCTGCCTTTATTATATTTATTCATATCCCAAGTACAATACTGACACATTCACTCATAACAGATCAATCAAAATCACTTTCAATTTGGGAAACATAGGCTAGCACACTATGCATAAAAGAGCTGCTCCAACTGATGCCTTGCCAGTAAAGAAACAAAAACAAACAAAACAAACAAAAAAAAACCCTCCTTCATGATAATAAGTGATCATAAGTCCAAATGTATTAATTAATAATAATAATAATAATAATAATAATAATAATAATAATAATAATAATAATAATAAACACCTTAATGATAACTATACAATGCCGTTCAGTGGATTGATGCACCTAAGCATTCTGTTCCTGGTTGTAATCAAATAGATCATTTATTCTGTCTTCGATGTGTTTTTATTTGTAGCTAGGCCATGTATACATTCATTCGTAAAGAAAAATAGAAAAAAAAATAATGAGAAATGACTAAGAATAGCAGAGTTTTCACTTACCTAGTGTTTTCTACAGCAATGCAAATGTCTGGTGGAATGAAGCATGCTCCAATCTCTATAAGAAGAAGCATGTTCTGTACAGTATGGTAGTCAATAAATGCCAAAACTACGGTATGTATAGTTCTTTTAACTTTTTTTTTCTTTAATAGTCAGTTATGGTGGTGTAGTGGTTAGAACGGTTGCCTCACAGCAAGAATGTTCTGGGTTCAAACCTCTTGGCTGATGGGGGCCTTTCTGTGTGGTGCTTGCATGTTCTCCCCATGTTGGTGTGGGTTTCCTCCGGATGCTCTGGTTTCCCCCACAGTTCAGATATATAGGTTAACTGGCTACTCTAAATTATCTGTGTGTGAGTCTACAGAAAAGAACTGGCCACCCTACTGCTGCAATTCTGGCCAAACATGCCAGACGCATGCTTCGGCAATGACAATATCAGTTGATAATACAAGAAAGTCTTTAAAACAAGAACAGCAGAAATTATTTTAAAAAATACTGATGAGCACACAACTGTTTTTGTTGTTTGTTTGTTTGTTTGTTTGTTTTTCCCACACAAATACTCATTTCAGTTGAAACTTTTATAATTCATGACAACAAACTGGGCAGAGGAATGAACAATTAAACATATTTAAACTTCACATTGTGTCATTCCACCAAAGATGTCATTCCATTGGATTTGAGGATACTACTACTACTACTACTACCAGGGCCGTAACTACCATTGAGGACACCGAGGTCATGTCCTCGGCATTTTTTTCCCATGTTTTTTTTTTTTTCACTCAGAAATGTGAAATTAATATATGATGAAAATCGTTCTGACTTTGATCGGTGGAAAATTCTAAATTCAGCTTGCATCCCCCTGTTCTCATTTGTTTGTCTAAAAATAAAGTCCACATAATCATTTTTAAACGAAGCTGAAATATCCGACATTGGTAACATTTCATATTCGGCAGCCTCGCGATAGTCAGCTAAGCACCACGGGATATACAAGAGCTGAGAAGTGTTCTCATCAAGGTCCGACTCCGCAGCCAGTCAGTTTGTCAATTAGTTGTGGAATCTGAAAATTGACATAAGATGAAGTCTACTACACTAAAACAAACCAAACTCAGCTCTGGAAAGTCAGCAAGTGAGAGAAAAAGAAAGAGGGAAGAAGGGGAGTTAATTTTGCCAGTCACTGACAGTTATGTGCCGGAATGCTTATGATCATTAACAGTGCAATTTTAATTAGCATTTCAAGCAACAACAGTGGACGCCACTTAGCTAGATAGGATTTTTGTTTTCCAGGCGGCACAAACTCTTTTATTCTCTCTCTCTCGATTTGATTTGGTGCGTTTCAGATCAGAAAAGGCTGGACAGTCGTGACCTGTTGTTTATGAAGTTATTGGGTGCTGACGAGACTTGAGCTATTTTGCTAACTTACCAGACTATAGGCTAACGTGAACACAAGACACTATTATCATTGGTTGTATTTTCGAACAGAAATGAAAACGGGTAGCAAACTTATGTTCACATTTTATTTACAACATGATGTACCACCTCTGACTGCTTTCTGTCAATCATGAAGAGCCCAGCCGCGTTCACAGCTCCTCCTCCGATCACCAGCTGGAGATGAGCCTCCTCTCGGGAAGTCTTGTCCCGCCCCTCTTATTGACTCCCATCTCCAGTGAGGCTCAGTCTCCGAATGGAGCGTTTTAGTCGGTTTTGTCCAATAACCGTCTAGTATTTTGCTATTGAAAAGGGCATATATTTTTTAAAAAGCAATTGAAGTCCATTCAGGCTCGGCTAGATTGCGTTGTCACTCTCTCTCTCTCTCTCTCTCACTCACTCACTCACTCACGCGCACACACACACACACACACACACACACACACAAAATACTTTTGTGATCGTGCAGTTTTGAAATTGTTAAAATAAACATGTTCACCTACATGTTCATCTTGTTGGGCTTGTGATTTTGACTCGTTTCCAAAATGTATGAAAAGTCACCATATTAGGACATTTTTTTTTGGCAAATAAGATGTATCGCAATGTTTGACCTCGGTATTTGAAAAATCCTGGTTACGGCCCTGACTACTACTACTACTACTACTACTACTAATAATAATAATAATAATAATAGCAGTAGTAGTAGTAAGCCTAAGCATCATCTAATTAATTAATTAATTAATTAATTAATTAATTAAAAAAAATAAAAAGGCAATGTATTCCATTCAGGGCCCATCCATCCATTATCTGTAGCCACTTATCCTGTACAGGGTTGCAGGCCTGGAGCCTATCCCAGCTGACTATGGGCAAGAGGCAGGGTATGCCTGGACAAGTCACCAGGTCATCGCAGGGCTGACACATAGACACAAACAACCACTGACACACACACACACACACACACACAGTCAATTTAGAGCCACCAATTAACCTAACCTGCATGTCTTTGAACTGTAGGAGAAACCAGAGCACCCAGAGGAAACCTACACAGACACAGGGAGAACATGCAAACTCCATACAGAAAGGCCCTCATCAGTCCCTGGGCTCGAACCCAGGACCTTCTTGCTGTGAGGCAACAGTGCTAACCACTACACCACCATGCCACCTCATTCAGGGTCACTATTGTTAATAAAATCCAAGACTAAATTTAGCAGTGAAAAAATAATTTCCTTTATATAAACATAAAAACAACAGTTAAAAAATGAAAACTCAAACTACAAAAAACAAAACAACATAACCCAAAATGAAACAGAACTACAGGAAAACCAGCTTTGTTTTGTTTCCCCCTCAAGAGAGTAATGGACCACAAAAATTGCTGTAAAACTCCAAAGAGGAAGATACTTGCTGTGTAGTACTTAAAAAAAACTAAGGCTGTGCTCCAATAGTCTGTCCTTTTTCCCCTCATAACCACTTTTCCATTACATCTTTGGGAAAACATCATGAGGTTAAGGAAAGATGTGAAGAATTCCTAAGGACATTGGAAAACACAACTATGGTGCTCAGAGAATCCAAACAAACTTACATTAGGCTATGTAATTATGCATTAGTGCATGTTATTGACATGAGTCTGCCATGTGAAACTACAATATTGTGAAGATGGATGACAAAAAGAGCTCTTTTCCAGAGTGATGTACAGTGTAACCAGAGAAGCCTGGGGAGCAAATGCCTTGCTCAAGGGCACTTCAGCCATTCTTGCTGACTCAGGGAATTGACCCAGCAACCTTTTGGGCCCAAAACTACTTTTCTAACCTTTAGGCCATGGCTTCCCCCTTCTTACTGTGTTGTTTCATGCAGGCTGTTACATGTGTCTTTTTTCCCCTTTTTGCTTGCTATTCTGTCTCTGCCTGTCCTCCTATGGCTGGATCCTACTGCCAATCATCATTAACTGTTGACAGGAATAGCCCCCAAGCATAACTACATCACTTGTTTACCGCAGTGCATTGTAGGGGATAGCCAGGGTCGGTAGTAGAGCGATATGATGGATGTCAGATTAATTTTACATGAGAGCAATGTGAGAGGAGTGATTTTGCCATTCTCTGTCGTGGAAGACAATGAAATTGGTGATTTAAAGAGGTGGAGAACATGTCGAGGGTTTACAGCAGGAAAATCAGAATCCAAATCAAGCTTGGTGAGAAAGTAAGAGTCTAGACTGAGTCTACCACACTGTACAACAACAACATCAAATCTCAGAATGTCTAATTTCTGAGGATGTATATTGGATCACAAAGCAATCTGAGACTTAAGTCTAAATTTGTTTCTTTTAATCTTCAGTTATTCCTTACCATTTTCTAAGAAGCTTTGTTCTAATGAAATCTTAGCCTTGTACTTAATCTTGATCCAGCACAATGAAAGTTACAGGTGCAGTAAGGGAAACTATGATGAAAAATCAACTGTTGGCTTAAGTCTAAGATTGCTTCATGATCCCGGGCCCAGATGAACAGCATCAAAACATTTATAAATGAGTGATTAGTTAAATAAAACTTGATATCAGGAAACATTACAAAAAAAAAAATCTTTGGAAACCCGCTGATCTGCCGTGTCATGTTCAGTATAAATGCATTTTCTTCAATAAATGCCACTAGTGAGGTACACTGAACATTATCTGAAAGAGAACCCTTCATGGTTTGTGAATTTTATTGATCAGACAGGCTCATTCAGCTGCTGAATGCTTCGCCACATTGAGAGGCAAAGGCCGAAGAATGCTTCTTTGTTTTACAGGCTTTGGAATATTGCTAGTTTCAGATGATGAACAGTGTTGATTGTTATAATCTTCTATAACTGAAGGCCATTCCACAGACCATGGAAATATTGCTGGATCACAGGTTAAGTACATCTTTTTCCCACCAGAGAAATGTAAGCTACAAACACTTGTCCATTTCGATTCAGTTCAAAGGTTTTCACTGTGGATTAAACTTATCCATTTCTTTCTTCTCTTCTTCTTGACTTAGGTGTTCTCTTTGTTGTGGAGACACAGTAAGGCACACAGCAATTTACTTTCAGCATGATTAAAACTGGTTAGACAGAACAATGCAGTGTTTAACAAAGACGAAAGTAAACAATATGGCGGGGCTGACCACAGGTATCACCCATAATGCATTGCAGTAAAGAAGCGATGACATAGTTATAGGTCTTGATGTGTCACCCCTATGATGACCTGGAGACTTGTCCAGGGTGTACCCTGCCTCTCGCTCATAGTCAGATCCAGCTTGCCTGTGACCCTGCACAGGATAAGTCGTTATGGATGATGGATGGATGGTTGTGACAGAATGCTACCATAGCCCATGTATGCCTCAATGATGCTCATGGATGCCTGCACAGTTGCAATGGGTGAATTCATCCAGCACTTGACCCATTGCAATTTTCAACATGACCAAACTTTCCAGGGATGGAAGCCATGCCCTCCCAGTTGTCAAGGTAGCTCCCTAGTTCTCATGTATTCCTGCAGAACGGCTTGGAATGTGTGCTGGTTGATCGATGAAAGGCCCAAAACCATCTACCAGCATCTACTGTGAAGTGATTCCGGGTATGTGAGAATGAGGTGTTAGCATATAGAGATTTCAAACAGCTTTTATCATGGCTGCGACTTAGATACTTCCGGATTGTTTCACTCGGTTCAGAACCTAAGGTTAGCAAAAAAGGACTATTAGGACACAGCCTAAAACTAAATAAAAACTAAACCAACACTGAAACTACAGTGGAATAAAAAGTGTACACACCCCATTAAGATTATAGGTTTTTGTGATATATAAAAAAAAAATGAGACCACAAGAAATAATTTAAAAACTTTTCACACCTTTAATGTGACCTATAACAAACAAATCTGTTAGGGAGAAAAAAAACCAATAAGAAACATACAATAAGCTGGTTGTATAAGTGTGCACACCCTTAAACTAATACTTTGTTGAAGCACCTTTTGATTTAATTACAGCATTCAGTCTTTTTGGGTACACACGTGCCATCAATTAAAATGACTGATTAACCCCAAATAAAGTTTAGACATTAACTCAGTTGCATCCTCCAGCAAAAGCCATGGTTTGCAGAGAGCTTACAAAGCATCAAAGGGATGTCATTGTTGAAAGGTATCAGTCAAGAGAAGGGTGCAAAAAAAAAAATTCCACTCCATTAGATATACCATGGAGCACATTGAAGACAGTCATCAAGAAGTGGAGAAAATATGGGACAACAGTGACATTACCGAGAACTGGATGTCCCTCCAAAATTGATGAAAAGACAAGATGAAAACTGGTCAGGCAGGCTGCCAAGAGGTCTACAGCAACACTAAAGGAGCTGCAGGAATTTCTGGCAAGTACTGGTTGTGTACTACATGTGACAATAATCTCCTATATTCTCCCTATGTCTGGACTATGAGAAAGGGTCAAAGAAAAACATCCAGGCCTTGTTAAATTTTGCAAAAAAAAAATAAAAATACATCAAGTCTCCCAAAAGCATGTGGGAAAATGTGTTATGGTCTGATGAAACCAATGTTGAACTTTTTGGCCACAATTCCAAAAGGTATGTTTGGCGCAAAAACAACACTGCAAATCAGCAAAAGAACACCATACCCACGGTGAAGCATGGTGGTGGCAGCATGATGTTTTGGGGTTGTTTTTCTTCAGCTGGAACAGGGGCTTTAGTCAAGGTAGAGGGAATTATAAACAGTTCTAAATACCAGTCAATTTTGGCCCCAAACCTTAAGGTGTCTGCTAGAAAGCTGAAGATGAAGAGGAATTTCATCTTTCAGCATGACGGTGACCCCAAAAAAGTTTTGGAATGGCCCAGCCAGAGCCCAGATCTAAATCCAATTGAAAATCTGTGGGGTGACCTGAAGAGGGCTGTGCATAAGAGATGTCCTCACAATCTGACAGATTTGGAGTGCTTTTGCAAGGAAGAGTCTAGATGTGGCAGGCTGATAGACTCCTACCCAAAAAGACTGAATGCTGTAATTAAATCATAAGGTGCTTCAACAAAGTATTAGTTTAAGGATGTGCAACCAGCTTATTGTATGTTTTTTTTTATTTTTATATTTTTTTATGTTTCCCCCCTACCTGATTTGTTTGTTTATCAATTGAATTGTACATGTTATAGGTCACATAAAAGATGGGAAAAGTTTTGAAATTATTTATCATGGTCTAATTTTTTTTTACATCAGAAAACCACTGTACATATTCACTTATAAAACTATCTAAAGCTAGACTGAAATAAGTAAAAACAAACAAACAAACAAACAAACAAACAAACAAAAAACCCTGAAAGACTAAATTAAATAAGAACAAATGAAAATTTACAAACTATAATAACTCTGATGATGAATCTTATCTGATATTGTGAATATGATAAAAATGCTTCTGTCAGGGTGGCATAGTGGTTAGCACTGTTGCCTCACAACAAGAAGGTCCTGGGTTTGAGCCCAGCGGCTGACGAGGGCCTTTCTGTGTGGCGTTTGCATGTTCTCCCTGTGTCTGCATGGTTTTCCTCTGGGTGCTCTGGTTTCTCCCAAAAACATGCAGGTTAGATTAATTGGTGGCTCTAAATTGACCGTAGGTGTGAATGGTTGTTTGTCTCTATGTGTTAGCCCTGTGGTGACTTGTCCAGGGTGTACCTTGCCTTTCACCCATAGTCAGCTCCAGCTTGCTTGTGACCCTGTACAGGATAAATGGCTACAGATAATGGATGGATGGATGTTTCTATCAATTTTCAAAACATTTTTAAAAAAGGTTAAAATTTTATTCAGCACTGAAAAAGTTTTTTTTTTTAAATTATTTATTATTTATTTATTTATATATATATATATATTTTTTTTTTTTTTTTTGGGGGGGGGGTCTCCCCCGCTCTCTTGGAGGATTTTAAAATGTACTTCCTGAGATGTATGCCTGTATTGTACAGAATGATATATGTTCAAAAGCATAACTAAACATGTGAAGGGTTTTCCCAGGACCCCACACACATCTGCATGTGTTTTATTTCCTATTTCTGTGTTTTTTATTATCTGCCCTCGACTTCAACCAGAATTTCATCAGAGGGACAAAAAAAAAGCATTAAAAATAATGAAGTGTTTTAAACTTCATGAACGAGGTGAAAAATTTAGATCTCTGACAGAAGCCTGCTGTTCAAGTTTGCCCATATGTCAATCAAACATTATTGTTTTTGTCCTCTGCAGCTGAAACAAGGTCTTTCTCAGCCTTCAAGTACAAAGTCTTTCATTCTGGCCACCAAAAAAAAAAGGAACCTTAAAAAGATTTACTGCACGGTTTCTCCTCAACTGATCATGCTGTGTTTACAAAGCAGGCATGGGATTAAAATGGTGATGAAAACATCACGATGCTAACAGAACCTGATGATTACATATTAGATGTGTACAAACTCAGAATACAAATCAAGGATGAAAGAATATGATGATGATATCTCAAGGCCAATGCAAGAACATTCCAGAGAAACCTCTGAATAATCCTCAGAAAATGTGTGAGCCTGTTCATTGAATGTTTGTGCAACTAAAGGTTTATTTTTAAGTTCTTTTTTTCAGTTCATTTCAGATTGATTTGTATAATAATATTTCTGAATATACACTATCGCAAAGCAGCTTTCTTCACAGAAATCCAGATGTACTGTAGATTTAAATCCATTGGGTGTGTGTTGGTATCGGAAAATAATCAACAACAGGGTGGTATGATGATGTTTTGATTATTTCCTAATAACGGAACATCCTGAGGTCTTTTATTCTTCTTATACCACAGCATTTGGGCAATTATTACAATATTTCTTTATTTATTTATCCTGCAGCCATCAGTGTCCATCAGTAACACCGCTTTATCTCTGGTTGACAAATTCACATATCTGGGTTTCCCAGTCTCGAACACTAACTGGTTCGATCCAGAGCTTGATATACATATTGGAAGGGCTTCCACGATGTCTAGCAAACTAAGCAAGTGCATCTGGAACAATAAGAATCTCTCATTGCTCCTCAAAGTTCATGTTTACTATGCATGTGTGCTTAGTACCCTTAGTACTGTAGACATGAACATTGTCTAAATGGCTTCTGTTTTTGCTGCCTTCTATCCATACTGGGTGTATGCTGGCAGGACCATGTCCCAGACTCTGTTATGCTTGAGAGAACAGGTTTCAGTGATCTTTACACCATCCTGCATCAACATCATCTCAACTGGGCTGGTCATGTTCATTGAATGGATGATTCACATTACATTACAGGCATTTTGCAGATGCTCTTATCCAGCACGACATACAACAAGATCCTGACATACCCAGTGGGCAGCCTGGGGAGTAGGTGGGGGTTCGGTGCCATGTTCAAGTGCACTTCAGCCATTCCTGCTGGTCCAGGGAACAGAACTGGTGACCTTTTGGTCCCAAAGCTGCTTCTCTTCCCTTTAGGCCATGGCTTTCCTAAAACTGCCAATAAACAAAGCAATATTACAAAATGGCATGTCTCCCTAAAACCTTGCTGTATGGCAAGCTGGCTAATGCAACAAGGTCATCCCCGCCTCTGTTTCAAGGGTGTCCCATACTTGCCAACTCCCTGAGAATGAAAAGCAGATGATCAGATTGTGCCATTTCCCTTTCTATGGGGGTCCAGGCACATGCTCCCATGGGAAATTTTGAAGGAAAAAGAAAATGGTGTAAAAGGGTGCGTCCTCCTACATTCTGAGAGCCATATTTGAATAAAATTGATCGAAAAATTGGATTGACGTACTTCACACAATGCTTCACACCTTGCCTCGATGCTTTCATGTTGGATGATCTGATGACCAAGTCACCTTGAACTTCTTGTCATTGTGAATCAGTTTTTCTTCAGTTTTCATTGTTTGTGATCACCAGAATGTGTTTGGTTTTTACAAATACTGCTGCAATTTGTTTTAACATGTGACCTCATTGCTGATTATCTAGAACCATAACGAGAACCAATGGAATGGCATGACAGAGCCATTCAACATCAATTTACATTCAACATCATTATCGCACCATTCCATTGGCTCTCGGCGTCATTTAATATGACTATTTGACACTGTATACTTGTACCCCCTGTGCTGAAAACAGCTAAAGCGAGATCAGAAGAGTGAATCTAACAGTGTTCACTGATTATTTTGTAATGTGATATTTTTTAAAACCAAAATCAGGAGGTGGTATTCACCTGTCAAAAATCAGTAGACTACCACATGAATTGGTAGAGTTGGCAAGTATGATGTCCAAAAAAGGAACCTTAAAGCCTTTGATATCAATCAGGCTAGTTAGGAAGCAATTGCTAGTGACAGATCCAAGTGGCGCACAGCAGTGAATAATGGATTGCAAGTCTCTCTTGAAGCCTATATGTCATTTCTGCAGGAAAGATGCTACAAGCAGAAAGTAGTTCATCACTCGTGACATGGACATAATAATCATAAAAATAAAAACTTCTTGTGCCTTTTGTCCTTTTACAGGAACATGTACTGTGTTGGAATAACTGACATTATAGCAGTCATTCCCTCATAACCTTGACTTCTTTTCTCTCTTATTTAAATTTTAAAAAATAATAATTCAAAAGCAGGAAGTTTTCCTGAAGCCTTCCTCTGACACTGCAGTCTCCTTCCATAAAGGTTTATCAAACATAAATACAATGGCTTGCAAAAGTATTCATCCCCCTTTGTGTTTGTCCTGTTTTGACACATTACAAGCTGGAATTAAAATGGAATTTTGGGGGTTAGCACCATTTGATTTACACAACATGCCTACCACGTTAACCTTCTTCTGGTGTTAGCTTTCTGTTACTATCTCTGATGTTAATGGGTCGGTTTTGACCCGTGTCTTAAATCAGCCATAAAATACCCTAAAAACAATTATTTATCATCCAATTTGTTTCTTACCTCTTGGTTACCTTGTTAGGCTCCCTTATCCATGAAAAGATTGGTTTTAATATTTTTGTTGTGGCCCCCTGGGCCTTTCTTTTAACAGCATACCCCTCATTTTCAATATAAAAAAGTGGTCAAATGAACCTCAAGAGAATAATGTAAACAAATAAAAGGTTATTCTGTTACCTGACTATTACTGAGGGGTATTAGATCACATCTCTTAAATGTTCAAAAAAAAGATTTTAATTTTAATATTATCAACTATAGTAACATCTATGGTGTTTCGAGTCAATTTCGACCCATATATATTTATTTCAAGAAAAGGGCAAAAAACAAGTCTTTTTTTTTTCTGTTGACTATCAGTGGCCTCATTGCTGGATCTGTACACTCCAGCAAGGAGAAGAACACCAATGTAGGCATCCAGGCATGCCCAGATTTTTATGCCATATTTGCCTGGCTTACTGGGCATGTATTGCTGGAACGGGCATTTTCCACGGAAAGGGAGAAAACGTTTATCTATTGTCACCTCTGGCCCTGGGTTGAACATCAGTGGAAGGAGTTGCACCCATCTCCCCCAGACATCCCTGATGGGAGCAAGCTTGTCAGATTTTGCTCTGGTGTCTCTGTTGTCAAATCTGAGGACTCTTGATATCATTCGAAAGGTCTGAAGTGACATTGTTGCCCGGAAAATATTCCTGCCTGTCGATGCGTCCCAGAGACTATCAGTGGCCTCATTGCTGGATCTGTACACTCCAGCAAGGAGAAGAACACCAATGTAGGCATCCAGGCATTCCTCATCAATGTCATTCCACATGTTGCCATGGACTTTTTTTCCTTCAAGGTTTGTCATAGCAATTATGACTTTTTTTAGTAACAATGGCATAAACAGATCAAAACATGACTTGATGTCACTTACTCTCGTCACAGCAAACCTTGTGATCCCAGGAGTCATTTTGATGACATTTGCAGCAGCTGTCCTGCCATGTACGTCAGGAGGTACTGAGCTCCAACAGATGTTGCCACTTTTGGAGCTGAATGTTTCAGCAGGAGCAGCTTCAGCACCGGTGACCTCCTCATCAGACTGATCAGATGTGTCTGTGTCTTCCGGTTGATATGCCACATCATCTTCCTCCTCAGAGACCTGCTCATCTCCATCGCTATACTGCTCTGTGTCCTCTGCCTCATTATCAGCAAAGATATGATCCAGAGCTTGGCTTACATTCAGTCCTCTTCTCATTGTTGCATGCTGTAAATTGGAGATGTGTACTCTGCAAGTCACCAACTCTAAACTCAATTGGCCTTACATGCCTGGACATGTCTGTCTTTGTTTGTTCTGTCAAACAGGCAAAGAGAAAAGCCCCTGACTGAAGCTCAAGTGGTTGGAGGAAGAGCTGGCTGTAGGCTGTTGGCTGATTGTGTGTTTAAGATTTCAGTTTTGGCATTTATTATTGTTTTATAATCTTATATTTTAACTGGGTCGAAATTGACCCTAACAACACAAAGGTCACAATTTTCACCAGAGCATTTTATAATTTAGTAAAATTATTTTTTTGGATTTTATTTTGTTTAAATAGAAGTTAAATAGAAAGTGTTGTTTTATTGTGACAGAAACAATAATTAAGATGAAAAAAAAAACAGAAATCTGGAGTGTGCATAGGTATTCACCCCCTTTTGTATGAAACCTCTCAATAAGATCTAGTCCAAACAATTCACTTCATAAGTCACATAATTCTTTGATTAAGCTCCACCTGTGTGTAATCAAAATATCGCATGATCTGTCACATGATGTGTGTGTAAATCAACCTGTTCTGGAAGGACCCTGACTCTGCAACACTACTAAGCAAGCAACATAAAAACCAAGGAGCACTCCAAACATGTCAGAGACAAAGCTGTGAAGAAGTATGGATCAGTGTTTGGTGATAAAAAATAGCCCAAACTCTGAATATTCCACAGCACACCACTAAATCCATTATAGCAAAATGCAAAGAATATGGCACCACTACAAACCTGAAAAGAGAAGGCTGCTCACCAAAAATCACGCACCAGGCAAGGAGGGATTAAATCAGAGATGCAACAAAGGCACCAAAGAGAATAATGAAGGATCTGCAAAGATCCACAGCAGAGATAGAAGTATCTGTCCACAGGACCACTTTAAGCCATACACTCTGAGCCATACATACTGAACCACTTTAAGCCATACAGAGGCTGCCCTCAATCGGGCTGGAGTGTATCGCATACCGGTGAGTATTCAAGGGGATACATATCAGGTGTTGGTGGATTCTGGTTGTAATCAGACCTCAATTCACCAAAGCCTGGTGCAAAACGAGGCATTGGGGGGAGCACAGGGGGTGAAGGTGTTGTGTGTGCACGGGGACATTCACAGCTACCCTTTGGTGTCAGTCCACATTTTTTTCCGAGGGGAAAAAGTTATAGTGAAGGCGGCGGTTAATCCTCGCCTTACCCACTCTTTAATTTTGGGGACTGATTGGCCGGGATTTCGGGACTTAATGACACACTTAGTCAAGAGTGGGTCCTGCCATTTAACGGGGGGAGGTCCCGGTGTCGCTTTGGCGGGAGCAGCTGTCACAGAGCCGTCTACATCATCTCCGTGTCAGAGTGAGGAGCCGCCGGCCCCTCCTCTCTCTCTTGGGGAATCCCTCGCAGATTTCCCATTAGAGCAGTCGTGAGACAAGACTCTGCGACATGCGTTTGACCAAGTGAGAGTAATCGATGGTCAAATGCTCCAGCCGAATGCCACCCCGTCCTTCCCCTACTTCGCGATTATGAAGGATAGGTTATACCGAGTGACGCAGGACACTCAAACTAAAGAGTGAGTCATGCAACTTTTAATTCCGAAGAGCCGCCGGGAATTGGTATTCCAGGCGGCTCACTTTAATCCCGTGGCTGGACACTTAGGGCAGGATACGACACTAGCCTGAATAATGGCCCGATTCTATTGGCCGGGGATTCGCGGAGATGTTCATAGGTGGTGTACGGCATGCTGCGAATGCCAGTTAGTAAATCCAACAGCCATTCCAAAAGCGCCTTTGCGCCCTCTTACATTGATCGAGACCCCGTTTGAGAGAATTGGGATGGATCTCGTTGGGCCATTAGATCGGTCAGCACAGGGGTACCGCTTTATATTAGTTCTGGTGGACTATGCAACGCGATATCCGGAAGCCGTGCCTCTGTGCAATATCTCAGCACGCAGTATTGCGGAGGCATTCTTCTGCGTTATCTCCCAAGTCGGAATCCCGAAAGAGATTCTGACTGATCAAGGCACCACATTTATGTCACGGACACTGCGCGAACTGTATGGGTTATTGGGGATTAAGCCGATCCGCACCAGCGTGTATCACCCACAAACGGACGGTTTAGTGGAACAGTTCAATTGCACCCTCAAGAATATCATTAAAAAATTCGTAAGTGAGGACGCACGTAATTGGGATAAGTGGCTCGAGCCCTTGTTGTTTTCAGTGCGAGGGGTCCCCCAAGCCTCCACAGGGTTCTCCCTGTTCTAATTATTATATGGGCATAAGCCACGCGGCATCCTAGACGTGCTGCGGGAAAATTGGGAGGAGGGACCTTCACAAAGTAAGAATGAAATTCAATACGTTATGGACCTGCACGCAAAACTCCACACGCTCACCCACCTAACCCAGGAGAATTTGTGGCAGGCCCAAGAATGGCAAGCCCACCTGTACAACAAGGGTACGCACCTTAGGGAGTTCACACCGGGAGATAAAGTACTCGTACTGTTGCCCACATCGAGCTCCAAATTTATCGCCAAGTGGCAAGGACCCTTTGAGGTCACACGGCAAGTCAGGGACGTCGACTACGAGGTGAGGCAAACGGACAGGGGTGGGGCGCTACAAATTTACCACCTCAATCTGCTTAAACTCTGGAATGAGGAGGTCCCCGTGGCGTTGGTGTCAGTGGTTCCGGAGAAGGCGGAGCTGGGGCCGGAGGTTCAAAAAGGGGCATTGACATCATGTACCTCTCCAGTCCCCTGTGGAGACCACCTCTCCCCAACCCAACTCACGGAGGTCGCCCAGTTGCAGACCGAGTTTTCGGATGTGTTCTCGCCCCTGCCCGGTCACACTAACCTCATAGAGCACCACATAGAGATGCCCCTGGGGGTAGTAGTGCGTAGCGGCCCTTACAGACTACCCGAACACAAAAAAAAGGTGGTTCGGGAAGAACTTGAGACCATGCTCGAAATGGGCATCGTCGAGGAGTCCCACAGTGACTGGAGCAGCCCGGTGGTCTTGGTACCCAAGGCCGACGGGTCGGTCCGGTTCTGTGTGGACTATAGAAAAGTTAACGTGGTGTCTAACTTCGATGGGTACCCAATGCCTCGTATTGATGAGTTGCTCGATCGACTCGGCACTGCTCACTTTTATTCGATGCTCGATTTGATGAAGGGATATTGGGAGATCCCCTTGACTCCACTATCCCGAGAAAAAACAGCCTTTTCCACACCATTTGGTTTACACCAATTAGTCACCCTTCCGTTTGGGCTGTTTGGGGTGCCCACTACGTTTCAGCGGCTGATGGACAGAGTCCTCCGCCCCCACGCCACTTATGCGGCCGCTTATCTAGATGATATCATCATCTATAGTAATGACTGGCCAAGGCACCTCGAACATCTGAGGGCCGTCCTTAGGTCGCTGAGGCGAGCGGGGCTCACAGCCAACCCAAAGAAGTGTGCTATTGGGTGGGTGGAAGTATGGTATCTGGGCTTCCACTTGGGCAACGGGCAGGTGAGTCCCCAAATTAATAAGACGGCAGCGATTGCAGCCTGCCCGAGGCCCAAGACCAAAAAGGGGGTGAGACAGTTCCTGGGGCTGGCTGGCTATTACCGTAGGTTTATACCTAATTATTCGGACTTCACCAGCCCGCTGACTGATCTCACTAAAAAGGGGGCACCAGATCCGGTCCAGTGGATGGATTAATGCCAGCGGGCTTTTTCTGAGGTAAAGGCTGCACTGTGTGGGGGGCCACTTTTACACTCCCCTGAATTTTCTCTCCCCTTTGTGTTGCAGACCAATGCATCAGACAGAGGGCTGGGGGCGGTTTTGTCCCAGGAGGTGGAGGGGGAGGACTGCCCCATCCTATACATCAGTAGGAAGCTGTCAGTGCATGAGGGGCGCTACAGCACCATTGAAAAAGAGTGTCTGGTGATCAAGTGGGCGGTCCTCGCCCTCCGTTACTACCTGCTGGGGCGCCCTTTCACCCTCTGTTCGGACCACGCGCCCCTCCAGTGACTCCATTGCATGAAAGATGCCAACACACAGATCATCCATTGGTATCTGGCACTCCAACCCTTCAATTTTAAGGTGGTCCACAGGCCGGGGGCGCAGATGGTCGTGGCGGACTTCCTCTCCCGTCAAGGGGGGGGAGTCGGCTGCAGGCTGGACGGCCGCCCAGCCTGAGTCGGGCGGTGGGGGTATGTGGCAGCAGGGGCGTGGTCAAGCACCGGTCTGTGACAGGAGGGTGGAGTCGGGGAAGGTAAGTGGCAGAATCACTACACCTGACTGCAATTAACCTGTGTTTGTGTGTGTGTCTTCCCAGTGACCGTGCCCTATTTAGGGAGGGAGAGCAGAGAGCAGAGGAGCTCATCCCCCGGACGAGACGCTAGTGTGTGTGTGTGTGTGTGTGTGTGTCTCGATTTCTTGGGAGTAAACTATTGTTAGACTGAAAAGTGTGGCAATAAAGCCTCTGTATACACCTAATCTCTGTCCTGCCATCCTCTGTGCTCCACTCACTCATATCAAACTGCCACAAATGTTTATCAGGTTTGTTTAACTGTGTCCTTTTTTTATCTTAGTTGTTTATAAATGTAGAACAGGTATGCAAGAACAGTTTCCTGTTACGTTCAGTGTGTGGATTTGTTGACATCTCTGTTAGTTTGAAACGGCTGAACCGAGATTTATAGGAAACGCAGTCTTTCCTCCTCAATCACACAATATCAATAATAAAGCACTGAGAGATTTTGAACAGCATTTCCTGGAATGCATTGCAGTTAGGAGGATACAATATATATATATATATATATATATATATATATATATATATATATATATACACACTGTATACTGTATATATATATAGGATAATCCTTAGACACAAGAGTACTCAAACTAGGAGCAATAATACAACAAAATAAAGAGAGAAAATAATTCAATTTGTACGCATAATTTTATTGTGCACGACAAGCCTGTTTCGAGAGCAACTTGCTCTCTCATCAGGTGCAGCAAGAATATCAGTACATGGCTACTTTTATACTCAAAAGATGTTTGCTTAAATAAACCTACTAGCGTGCCGGCATGTGCTGGCTAGTTCATTGCGCTTGTTTAGTGTGCCTAGGTGTGGTTTGCATACAATGTAATATTTTTCTGCGAGGCACAAATTACAGCGCTTAGTGCTATTATTACATGTTGGAGCGTGTGCTATAATGTCCCATGTCAGTATATAATTTCCTCCGGATTCCTTTAGAGTCCATATATGTTTACTCAGCTCTGTTGCGTGACGCTTGCCCTCGTGACAGAATCACGCAATGTGGTTATTGTAGCGTGACTTGAATATTTACCCTGTAAGCCCGATATAGGTTTCCTTACCGTGCTCACTCTCAATGGTGGCTTGGTAAATAACATTCTTTGTAAGGCACGCGCTGCTGACAGTAGCAGATATGGGTACCGCCTATGCTTTGATGCGGCCAAGGCCCAAAGACTCCATGCCAGATGAAATCATGGCCAGAAGATAATGTGGTTTAACCTCCCTACAACAAACAGGTTAAAACAAACGTGGGGAGAAAATTCCTTGCAACAATCAAGGATTGCTTTAGACGTGGGCATCCCCTGGCTAGGATTTTCAACAAGAACACCCTTAAGTTGAGTTATTCCTGTATGCCAAGTTTGGCCGCCAAAATCAGCACACACAACAAGAAAATACTGATGGAAACATCGGAGCTGCCCAAGATGTGTAACTGCCGCAATAAGACAACCTGCCCCCTCAACGGCGCGTGCCTTACAAAGAACGTTATTTACCAAGCCACCGTTGAGAGCGAGCGTGGTAAGGAAACCTATATCGGGCTTACAGGGGATACATTCAAGTCACGCTACAATAACCACACTGCATCATTCCGTCATGAGGGCAAGCGTCACGCAACAGAGCTGAGTAAACATATATGGACTCTAAAGGAATCCGGAGAAAATTATATACTGACATGGGACATTATAGCATACGCTCAGGCATATAATAATAGCACTAACTGCTGTAATTTGTGCCGTGCAGAAAAATATTACATTGTATGCAAACCACACCTAGGCAAGCTAAACAAGTGCAATGAACTAGCCAGCGCATGCCAGCACACTAGTAGGTTTATTTTAGCAAACATCCTTTGAGTATAAAAGTAGCCGTGTACTGATATTCTTGCTGCACCTGATGAGAGAGCAAGTCGCTCTCGAAACAGGCTTGTCGTGCACAATAAAATCATGCGTACAAATTGAAGTATTTTCTCTCTTTATTTTGTGTGTATATATATATATATATATATATATATATATATATATATATATATATATATATATATATATATATCCATCCATTATCTGTAGCCGCTTATCCTGTTCTACAGTACAGGGTCCCAGGCGAGCCTATCCCAGCTGACTATGGGTGAGAGGCAGGGTACACTCTGGACAAGTTGCCAGGTCAACGCAGATTTTTTTTTTTTTTGTGAATTTATGACTTATTAATCTCTGAATGTATTAGGGTTTTTTCTTATTTATTTATTTATTTGTTTATTTATTTATTTTTCCTGGAAAATATATGCCTTTATAATATCAGAGAATATCTGCATTTTTCTCATAATATTTTTCTTGGAATTTTTTTTCTCAGAACATTACCCCCAGCCTCAACTCATAATTTTCCCATATAATCAAGGCAAGGCAAGGCAAGGCAAGTTTATTTATATAGCACATTTCATACACAATGGCAGTTCAATGTGCTTTACAGAAGTAAAAACAAAACAGTAAACAATAGAGAATAAAATTACATAAAATAATTGTATTTTTATTCTAATATATAATATTAAAAGAATTAAACAATTAATTAAAAGAATTAAAAGAAAATAATAAGAATTAAACAATAGTAGAAATAAAATAATACAATGAAGTAGTAGTTCAAATAGGAGGAGAAAAAGAAAAAAAGAAACCAGCAGAATAAAATAGAATAAAGTTAAAGTAAATTTGAAACATGCAGAGAAAGTAAAAATTATAAAAAATGTAAAGAAGACAATATTAATTATTTAACAGAAGGCATTTGAAAACAGCTTGGTCTTTAACCTAGATTTGAAGCTGCCAACAGCAGGAGCATTTTTAATGTCCTCTGGCAGTTGGTTCCATAGCTGTACTGCATAGTAGCTAAAAGCTGCTTCACCATACTTTGTTTTAACAACTGGTTTTAATAGTAAATTTTTCTGTTTCGATCTGGTAGATCTGATTGGGTTAGGCCGCTGCAACATATCAGAGAGGTAATTGGGCCCTGTACCATTTAGAGATTTGTACAGCAGCAGCAATGTTTTAAAGTCAATTCTGTAGCTTACTGGAAGCCAGTGAAGGGACCTTAGAATTGGAGTAATGTGCTCTGTTCTTTTTGTTCGTGTGAGAACCCTAGCCGCTGCATTTTGAACCAGCTGAAGTCGTTTGATGGTCTTTTTTGGCAGGCCTGTGAAAAGGCCATTGCAGTAATCAACCCTACTAGAGATGAAGGCATGTATTAGTTTTTCCAGATCATTTTTTGACATAAGTCCTCTTAGTTTGGAAATGTTTTTTAGGTGATAAAATGACATTTTAGTGATTGCTTTCATGTGACTGTCAAAGTTTAGCTCGCTGTCAATGAAAACACCAAGATTTTTAACCATTTCTTTCATTTTAATCCCTTTTGTGTCAAGAATAGTGGTAATCCTGAGTCTTTCATCTTTTTTTTCCAAATAGAATTACTTCTGTTTTATCTGTGTTCAGCTGAAGAAAATTTTGTGACATCCAGCTGTTGATTTGATCGATACACTGGTAGAGACATTCAAGGGGGGCATAATCATTAGGTGATAGAGCAAAATAAATTTGGGTGTCATCTGCATAGCAGTGATACAAAATTGAATTGTTATTGATAATTTGCCCAAGTGGGAGCATATAAAGGTTGAAAAGTGATGGTCCAAGAATAGACCCCTGGGGGACACCACAGGTCAAGGACATTGACGTTGAGGAACAATTTCCCAGGGTAACAAAGAAGCTTCTATATTTTAAGTATGAATTTAACCAATTGATAACTTTACCAGTCAATCCAACCCAGTGTTCAAGTCAGTATAGCAGTATGTTGTGATCAACAGTATCAAAAGCTGCACTGAGGTCCAGTAATACCAGGACCGATGTTTTGCCTGCATCAGTATTAAGACGTATGTCATTTATAACTTTAATCAGCGCTGTTTCAGTGCTATGACTGGCATGAAATCCTAACTGAAAATTATCAAAACGGCTGTTTGATATCAAGAAGGCAGTTAATTGATTGAAGACAATTTTTTCAAGGATTTTCCCGATGAATGGTAAATTTGATATTGGCCTGTAGTTATTTAATACTGAAGGATCCAGATTATTTTTTTTAAGTAGGGGCTTTACAACGGCTTTTTTTAGGGACACAGGAACAACGCCAGTCTCCAGGGATGTATTTATAATTTGAAGCACATCTGTAATTATAAGATGAAGAACAGACTTAAAAAAGTTGGTGGGCAGAATGTCCAATTCAGATGTTGAGGAACTGAGATTTTGTACAGTTTTTTCAAGAGTCTCATAATCAATTAAACCAGGGGTGGCCAACCAGTTGCAGACCAAGAGCCACATTTTTTACTGTGTTACCGCAAAGAGCCACATCATACACATGGGCACACTAACATCATCCATCCCTTCCTCTCTCTCTCTCACACACACACACCTCTGCTCAGCCAGATTAATAGTAAATGTCACACACCAACATATTTACTCCTACAGTACTAAGACCACAGGCTGAGGCCAGTCATTTTTAACAATGAACATTGTGTGCACTTACTATGCATGCTGCTTAGTGGGACTCATGGCATTACCAAAAAAAAGCCGCACCATACACATGACCGCACATGAACATCGCCCCCCCCCTCGCTCTCTCTCTCTCTCTCTCACAGACACACACGCACACGCTCACGCACCTCTGCTCAGCCAGATTAATAGTGAATGTCACACGCCAACATGAGAGAAATTTACTCCTTCAGTCAGTACTAATACCACAGGCCAGTCATTTACAGCAATCAATATTGTGTGCACTTACTATGCATGTTGCTTAGTGGGACTTCTGACATTCCTTGCCTTGAACAATCTTCTTCAAATCTGGCTTGTATTCCATCGTTGCCACTCGAAGCAGTTCTTTCACATGGGTTTCAGTCAGAACAGAACGATGCTTTGACTTCACGTGTTTCATGGTAGAGAACACAGACTCGCAGACGTATGTTGACCCAAACATTGACAGTATCTTAAGCGCAGCCCGTTTCACATTCGGGTATTTTTCCAATGGCACACTTTTCCAAAACTTCATGGTGCCTTCCTTCAAAACAGGTTTCAGTTGGTCTTCCTCACAAAGATCGATCATCTCCAACTGAGCCGCAGCCTCATCTGTGACTAGCGGGGCTTTCAAACAGTCCATCTCCGCCTTGAATGGGTCGACGAGGAACGTAATCTGTGGCCTTTTCAGTTGTATATCACGGAACCGGGTTACAAAGCTTTCGTGTAGGTTTTCAATTAGTGTGGCATATCTGGCGCTGAAGATTGGAAGCTTTGAAATGAGCTAATGACAACTGACATAAGGCAGAATGGCTTGCCATTACGTTCAACAAAAAAGTATAACCCACTCTGTTAAAAATGTCCTATGTTCGTCTTCATATTTTCGTTTTGCTGTGCATTTTTTCATTGCCATTTTGAGAGGCTACTTGACACAAGACACACCTTGCCCAAAAACTTAGCGATTATCTCACGCACATGCGCATTTGACATTACCTGAAAATACCGTAATATACCCAAGCAAAGCGAAGATGCATTTGACGAAAATACCATACTGAACTCAAGCAAAGCGCACACGCACATTAAAAAAAAAAAAAACGCATACACAAACATCGATATGAACGTCAGAGCCGCATGACACCGGGCAAAGAGCCGCATGCAGCTCGTGAGCCGCGGGTTGGCCACCCAAGAATTAAACAAAATTCTGACATTGTGTTGAAGTTATCTATCTGTGTCATTGGTGATTGCAGTTTTTCAATTTTTTGCAACTGAGATATATTATGAGGAATATTCTGCCGTATTTTATCAATTTTACCTTTGAAAAAGGATGCAAACTCATTGCATTTATTAACTGAGAGAAGTTCAGGTGCTAATTGTGGTGGGGGATTAGTTAGCTTCTCTACTGTTGAAAATAGCACACGGGCATTGTTCATATTCCTGCTGATGATGTTGGAGAAGAAAGACTGTCTTGCTTTACGAATTTCATAATTATAATTACAAAGCATCTCTTTATGGATTTGATAATGGATGTGAAGTTTAGATTTGCGCCATTTTCTTTCAGTCTTTCTACATTCTCTCTTTAGCAGTTTAACAGCCGGGTACTGCTTCCATGGTGCTTTCTGCTTATCATTGACTCTTTTGATCAAGTCAAGTCAAGTCATTTTGTTTGTATAGTGCTTTTAACAATAGACATTGTCCCAAAGCAGCTTTACAGAATCTGAATTACCCAAGACATGAGCCAATTTTATCCCTAATCTATATAATGGCCTGCCATGAATCCCTGATGGGGGTGGAGTACAGAAGCAAGGCAGGTGGGAACTGAAGTTCTTACAAACTTTATTTTGTATCTAAATATAGCTTTTCAGCTTAGTCTCTCACACACACGCACACACACATGCATTCTGGTTGGGAGAGAGTGCCTCTTCTCTGCTCTCCCCCTCCTTTTATGCTCCATCCCAGCAAGAAACACACACACCCATACACATTAGTTGACAGCAGGTGTAATGACTTAGCCGCTTACCTTCCCCGACCCTGCTCTCCATTCACAAACTGCTGCTTGGCCACGCCCCCGCTGCCACATATCCCCACCACCTGACTCAGGCCGGGGAGCCGTCTGGCCTGAAGCTGACTGCCCCCCAATGGGTCAGGAAGTCCGCCACCACCATCTGTGCCCCAGGCCTGTGGACCACCTCAAACTTAAATGGCTGGAGGGTGAGATACCAACGGGTGATCCGCGCAATGGCATCCTTCATGTGGTGGAGCCACAGGAGGGGGGCATGGTCCAACCAGAGAGTGAAAGGGCACCCCAGCAGGTAGTATCAGAGGGCGAGGACTGCCCACTTGATGGCAAGACACTCTTGATGGTGCTGTACTTGCTTTCACGCATTGAGCATTTACGGCTGATGTACAGCACGGGGCACTCCTCAGCCTCCACCTTCTGGGACAAAACAGCCCCCAGCCCTCTGTCCCATGCATCAGTCTGCAAAATAAAGGTGAGGGAGAAGTCAGGGGAGTGCAAAAGTGGACCCCCACACAGTGTAGCTTTTACCTCAGAGAAAGCCTGTTGGCACTGCTCCGTCCACTGGACTGGGTCTGGAGCACCCTTTTCAGTGAGATCGGTGAACAGGATGGTGACATCCGAATAATTAGGTATAAATCTATGATAATAGCCAGCCAGCCCCAGGAACTGTCTCACCTCCTTTTTTGGTCTTGGGCCTCGGGCAATCCACAATCCCTGCAGTCTTGTTAATTTGGGGACGCACCTGCCCATGACCCAAGTGGAACCCCAGAGACCGTACTTCCACCTGCCCAATTGCACACTTTTTTGGGTTAGCTGTGAGGCCTGCATGCCTCAGTGACTTTAGAAAGGCCCTCAGGTGTTACAAGTGCCTCAGCCAATCATGGCTGTAGATTATTATATCATCCAGATATGCATCCGCATAGGCAGCGTGAGGGCAGAGGACCCTGTCCATAAGTCGTTGGAACATAGCAGGTGCCCCAAATAACCCAAAAGGGAGTGTGGCAAATTGGTGTAATCCAAATGGTGTGGAAAAGGCCATTTTCTCTTGGTATAGAGGAGTCAAGGGGATCTGCCAATATCCCTTTGTTAGATCCAGTGTCGAATAAAAGCGAGCAGCGCCTAACTGATCAAGCAACTCATCAATGCAAGGCATTGGGTATGCATCAAATTTAGACACCGCGTTGACCTTTCTATGGAGCACTTGCATGTGACATCACAGCCGATCCAGATTGTGACAGACGCCATCTTGTCGGTCAAATGCCATATTCCGCCTTCTACTTCTACTTCTGGTTCTACTTCTGCTTTTACTTCTACCTTTTCTTCTGGAAAACCCTACTATATACAATTCTACTACAACGGCTGCGGCTACAAGCTCTCCCTACCTGTGCACATTTTTTATGTTTTTTTGTGTGTATTTTTGCATGTTGTTTGTCCGTACCGGACTTCAATATCCACTACAACCGTATGGACTTACTGGACATTGGTTTCCAGCAGAAAATGACGGTTTGTAGCGATTTCCATCGCATGCACAACATTCCGGACAAGAAAAAAAAAAACATTCCGGACGAGATAGCGAGACCAGTGGGGTCTCCGTGGATTGTTATCGGAAGCAAAGCGAAGGAGGCGGTGCCAGGAGCGGAAGCAAAAGTGAGGCTGCAGAGCCAGCCTGTTGACTAAGCTCAGAAAACAGCCACTCAAATCTCCACTGCCAAGCCTCTACCTCTCCAATGCCAGATCCATGTAAACAAGACGGACGATTTGGAATTACCTTATTCTATTCTTTAATCGGCTGGTCAGTGCTATACTCAATACTTAAGTGACTTACCCATCCAATGAGGATTCTTGTTTACAAGATGCCACATCTGAGTCGCTGACAAATCCTGAATTTCTGTAAAGATAACTGTCCAGTGATTTATAGGCATGCAGTGCTTCACCACTGAACAGCGAGGGAAAGTTAATGAGGTAATTATACAAGTCCGGGTATTCCGCTGACAGTTCAAAATCCGGTCGTGAAAACTCCGTCCAGTAAGCCATAAGGGTCACAAATCTGTAGATCGTTTATTTTAGACATATATCTAGTCATCTGTTCATTAGAAAAATGAGCCGTGTAGTCCGTCGGTTGAAATTGATCCATTCTGTACACGAGTGCAGCAGTATTCAGCGGTGTTTTTGACTGACAAGATGGCGGTTGTGTACTTTCCGGTCACGTGACTGCAAGATCTCTATAGTCCACACAGAACTGGACTGACCTGTCGGTCTTGGGAACCAGGACCACTGGGCTGCTCCAGTCAGTGTGGGACTCCTCGATTATGCCCATTTCGAGTATGGCCTTGAGTTCATCCCAAACCACCTTTTTCTTGTGTTCGGGCAAGCGGTAAGGGCAGCTATGCACTACCACCCCCGGGGCATTTCGATGTGGTGTTCTATGAGGTGGGTATGACCAGGAAGGGGCGAGAACACGTTGGAAAATTTCTTTTGCAACTTGGCCACCTCTGTGAGTTGGGCCAGTGAGAGGTGGTCTCCACATGGACTGGAGTGGTTCAAGATGTTATCTTTTTTACCTCCGGCCCCAGCGCCGCCTTCTCCAGGACTACCAACTCCAACACCTTGGGGACCCCCTCATTCCAGTGTTTTAAAAGGTTGAGGTGGTAGATTTGCAATGCCCCACCCCTATCTGTTCACCTCACCTCATAGTTGACGTCCCCGACTCGCCGTGTGACCTCAAAGGGCCCTGGCCATTTGGCAATTAATTTGGAGCTCGACGTGGGCAATAATATGAACACTTTGTCTCCCAGCATGAACTCTCTAAGGTGCATGCCCCTATCATACAACCGGATTTGACGTTCTTGTGCCTGCTGCAAATTCTCCTGGGTTAGGTGCGTGAGGGTGTGGAGTTTTACGCGCAGGTTAAGAATGTACTGAATTTCATTTTTGCTAGGCGAAGGTCCCTCCTCCCAATTTTCTCATAGCACATCCAAAATGCCATGCGGCTTAGCCCATATAATAATTCAAATGGAGCAAACCCTGTGGAGGCTTGCAGGACCTCTCGTACTGCAAATAACAGGGGCTCGAGCCACTTATCCCAATTATGTGCATCTTCACTTATGAATTTCTGGATTAAGTTTTTGAGGGTTTGGTTAAAACGCTCCACTAAGCCATCCATTTGTGGGTGATAGACACTGGTGCGGATAGACTTAATCCCCAGTAACCCATACAGTTCGCGTAGTGTGCGTGACATCAACAAAGTGCCTTGGTCTGTCAGGATTTCTTTCAGAATCCCCACCCGGGAGATAATGCGGAAGAGTGCTTCCGCAATACTGCATGCTGAGATATTGTGGAGAGGCACTGCTTCCAGACATCACATTGCATAGTCCACCAGAACTAAAAAAAGTGATACCCTCGTGCCAACTGATCTAATGGCCTGACGAGATCCATCCCAATTCACTCAAATGGGGTCTCGATTAGAGGGAGAGGGCGCAAAGGTGCTTTTGAAGTGGCTGCGGGATTTACTAATTGGCATTCACGGCATGCCGCACACCACCGACGGACATCCCCGCAAATCCCTGGCCAATAGAACCGGGCCATTATTCGGGCTCATGTTTTATCTTGCCCTAAGTGTCCAGCCATGGGATTAAAGTGAGCCACAGGGAATACAAGTTTCCTATGGCTCTTTGGGATTAATAATTGGGTTATCCGTTCACCAGTTTGAGTGTCCTGCGTCACTCGGTACAATCTATCTTTAATAATAGCAAAATAAGGGAAGGCCAGTGTCACGCTTGGCTGAAGAGTTTGACCATTGATTATTCTCACTTGGTCAAGCACATGCTGCAGAGTCTTGTTTCTGCAACTGCTCTAATGGGAAATCCTCAAGGGAATCCCAGAGAGAGGGGGGAGGAGCGGGCTGCTCCTCACTCTGATGCGGTGCTGATGTAGATGGCTCTGTGACAGCTTCTCCAGTCAATGCCACACCGGGATCTTCCCATGACCTACTAGTGCAGGACCCACTATGTGTTAAATATTCCATCAGCTTTTTAAGCCCTGGCCAATCAGTACCCAAAATCAACAAGCGGGTGAGACGAGGATTAACCGCTGCCTTTACTCTATGCATTTGGCCCCGGAATAGAATACAGACAGACACTAAGGGGTAATTGTGAACATCCCCATGCACACACAACACTTTCACCACTTGTGCTCTCTCCAATGCCTCACCTTGCACCAGGCATTGGTGAACTGAAGTCTGATTACAACCAGAATCCACCAAAGCGTGATATATATCCCCTTGAACACTTACCGGTATGCAATACATTCCAGCCTGATCGGGGCGGTCTCTGGTGCATTGGGGATCCGGATCATGGCCTCCACCTCCCTTGCGGAGCCCTGATTCTGGAGATGCTCTGGCTCCCCACCGTGCCAGCATACCGGCCCAGGCTTTCCCTCTGCACCAGTGTTAAGAGTGTCACTCATCTGAGGAAGGAAGGACACAGACACAGAAGAGGGAGACGGGATGACACCATGGGTGTGATGGGCCGGCTGGGGAGGAGTTGGCCCCCACCTCTGCAGTGGGGGAATGGGGCAAGAGGAAGAGAGAGGGAGAGAGGAGACAGAGGGGGGAGAGAAGAGAAACAAGGAGAGGCACCCTCGCCTCATCTGCCTGTCGTCGGAACTGCCGCCAGATGGTCCTCTCCCAACTCTATGGCTCGCTGGTGTGACACCGGGTGGTGACACTGGACCCATTCTACCATTCCTTCTGAAAGCCAAGACATGAACTGTTCCAGTGCCATCAGGTCAATGATCCAATCGGTGTCACAGTCTTCCGCCCTCAGCCACTGCTAGCAGGCGTCCCAGAGTTGTTGGCCAAATGCAAATGGTCAGCTGACCTCCTCCAGTGTCACCTTCCGGAACCACTGGTGATATTGTTCTGGGGAGTGGCCAACCCGCTGCAAAATGGCTCTCTTGAGGTTGACGTAGTTGAACCAGCTGTTGGCAGGGAACTGCTGCGCCATGAGCTGTGCCTCACCTGTCAGGAGTGGGAGGAGGTGAGCCGCGCACTGCTCGATGGGCCACCCCCACACTTGGGCAGAGAGCGATGAAGGCTTTGGGCTCATCATGTGGGCCCACCTTCATGAGGGTGACGTGAGGGGAGTCCCCGGTGGTAATGGTGGATGCCCCTGCCAACGCTAGCAGATTCTGGAACGCCTGGCGTTCTTCCTGCTGGGCCAGCATCAAGGCTTCAAAGCGTTGTTCCTGGTCCTTCTGGAGGGCGGTCAGTGCTTGATGCTGGTTCTGCTGGGCAGCAGCGAGGGCATGGACGAGCTCCATAATTAGGGAGGACTCCATGGGGTGGTTCCCTTCCGTACTCGGTCCCAGGTTTCGGCACCACTGTCATGAATCCCTGATGAGGGTGTAGTACAGGAGCACGGCAGGTGGGAACTGAAGTTCTTACAAACTTTATTTTATATCTAAATATAGCTTTTCAGCTTACTCTTTCACGCACACACACATGCATTCTGGTCAGGAGAGAGTTCTTCTTCTCTGCTCTCCCCCTCCTTTTATGCTCCATCCCTGCAACAAATACACACACCCATACACATTAATTGACAGCAGGTGTAATGAGTTAGCCACTTACCTTCTCTGACCCCACCCTCCATTCACAAACTGCTGCTTGGCCATGCCCCCGCTGCCACATGGCCATAATATGCCATCATACTCTGTACTACAAAGCACTCAAATATGATGTTAAAAAATGAATACTGAAAATGCCATCACAATACCTTCTGCCATCTTGGAATTCTGGAGAGTGTTTTCAAAAAGGGATGGCTTTGGAGAGTGGATTCAAAAATACATGTATGTTCGATGTTTTAGTGTGAATGGAAAACAAAATCAGATTAGAAAGATCCAGATTGAGCCATTAGTGTGAACCTGACTAAACAAAGTGGTTTTCAATCAAGACTATACATCCAGATTCCTGATAACAAGACCAAATTAACAGATAAATTGATAAAAGAATGAATGAACAAATAAAAACAAACCAATAAATGAGTAAATAAATGAAAGAGAATGGATGAATAAACAAATATATAAAGCAAAGATTGAATGAACAAATAAACAAATAGATAACAAAGAATGTCAGAAGAGCAAATAATAAATGAATAAACAAATACAACAACTACTGAAATGAATATATGAAAGAGAGAAAGAGAGAGAGAGAGAGAGAGAGAGTGTGTGTGTGTGTGTGTGTGTGTGTGTGAGAGAGAGAGATGCACTTAGCTGTTTGAACAGATCACCTGCTTCCTGGTATTGTTGTAAATTCACTGAGAAAGAAAGAAAGAAAGAAAGAAAGAAAGAAAGAGTAACTGATTGAATAGATGAAAGATGTATACATAATAAAATACTGAATGCTTACATTCAGTATATTATTATGTATACATCTTTCATAAAAAAATTAACATGGATAAAAATTAACATGGATAAAAAATTAAATTAAAGGATAAAAAATTAGCATGGAAAAAACTGATAAACAAACAAGCAAATAATAAATAAAGACAAAAAGTACATGAATAAATCAGGTAATCAATCATAGAAATGAAGAAACAAATGAACAAACACAAATAAATTAAACCAAGAATGAATTAACAAGCAAGCAAACAAGCAACAAAAAAGGGAAGGAAGAAAAGAAGGAAGTTGCAGACCAGACTTCCAGAACGCCTAGTTATAACCAATGTTGTTGAAATATTTTGATCAGAAAATGAGATTACAAAAAGGAAACCTTGTCACAGTCATTGTCTGGATGATTTCTAGCTTCGCCCACATTCCCTGGTTCACTGTTGCTGAAAACAATGATGGCATGGCGTGGGATCATGGATCATTTCCTGAGCACCATCAGTGGACTGGGATTCATTTACATGTCAGTGCTTTAACTGGACCTTTAAAAGGGTCAGGGGGTGAGGAATGCGATGCTGCTAAGAAAGACAGAGAGAGAGAGAGAGAGAGAGCAGGATGGCTGCAGGGAGGATGTACACTCTTCACCTCATGTCTCAGTTCATTTCCTGTCCTGCCAACCTGTACACGTTTCCATTTACAGAGCTCTGACAGGTTTATATCCACACACTCTCACTGCCACACACACACACACACACAGACACACAGATCAGGTACTGTTGGTCCCTGTACACTGCTGCCCTCTGTTTTAAAAAACAAAGAGGTTTTTTTTTTTTTTAACTTCATCAGATTGCAGGTGGAATAATCTCAAGTTCAGTGAATGGGTTTGTTTCTAAAATGAATAAACTGTGTGAAAGTGTGCTTGGGCATATTTTTTATATTGGATAAGAATATCTGACTGTTTTCACCATGTAGAAAACTGCTTTGTTTTTCAAAAACTTCAGTTTTTATTCATAAATACATAAATAAACCTAGTTAGATTTTGGTGTAGCATAACAGTGATTAGCATAGAAGATCCTCACGTGTGTGTGTGTGTGTGTGTGTGTGTGTTGTCGTAGATGTCTGTATCTCAAAAGTAACCAAAACTTACACAAAAGAAGTTGCCTTAAATGCTTTTATTGCACAGAAACATTTCAACCATGAGTGACTCCCAGAAAAACACTGATGTCTAAGTTTCTTCCATTAGTTTTTAAGTTGGGTCCCTTTTTGGGAGATCTGCCCATGGACTGCCCCAAAACAAAATGGCAGCTGCTATTAAAATCATTGTAAAAGGACCTTCTCTGTTTGAAACACATACTAGCATTTACCATATGGCATTTTAAGGGTTTACTACTTAATGATGAGTCTGTTTTTTTTCACATGAAATACATTTACAATGATCATCTTGTGTTCTCCATCACTGATTATCACATACACATAAGGTCCTCTGAACATTTAAACTTAGTGTACTTAGGTTCAGCTTAAAGGAGATTGATGTTAAAATATCTCCCAAGTATAACAAAGAGACAGAAATCTTTACAAATTTTGGTGCTTCCAGAGACTACAGTCTACAGGAATCCCAACACATTGTGAAGCTCTAAACCGCCAGTTAGAGACAAAATTCTTTCACAGTGTGTGTGTGTGTGTGTGTGTGAGAGAGAGAGTGTGTTTATTTTTATATACTACTTAGGAACAAATGTCCCCATAATTAAAGTCAAATACCGTATGATGATTTTGACCTTGTGGGGATGTGAGTACGCAGGCACTTATGGATGTATGTGCAGTGGAAGACAGCTTTAGCATAGCAAACCAAGCCAAAACGAGAGACAGGAAACATAGTCAAAGAACAAGCTAGGGTCAGGCAATCAGCGAACAGAGTAACATGGGCAAAATAGAAATCAAGGAAATGAGAAAACACTAACAAAAGTCAAACAGGCAGAAAGGCAGTCAGAGAATAACAAGGCTTGGTATGTATGGAAAAAACAGAACAATAATTCGCAATGTGTGCTTGTGTGACTGGGGTTTAAATACTGAGACAGGTGATGAGGGAATGAATGTCAGCTGATAGTCAGAAGGCAGGAGATAGAGGGAGCTGTGTGTGCTGGGAGTTGTAGTCCGAGCTGTCCATGTTTGTAGTCTGCTTGTCTCCAGTGTATACCTCCAGGAGCTATACTCTTTCAGAGGCGTCCTCAACCTCTGGGTGCTGGCTTGCTGGGGTGTTGGGTGTAGAAGTCTTGCTTGAGCAGAGGGTCAAGGATGTCCTTGGACTTGACCCAAATTTGTTCTTCTGGCCCATACCCTTCCCAATCTACCAGGTACTCAATCTGCCCACCTTTTCACCTGGAGTCAAGGATTTTGTTGACCTGGTAAATGGGTTCCCCATTGAGATTCAGAGAAAGGTGATCTTGAGTGGGTGTGTTGTCAGAGAGTGGACCTGGGATGATGGGTATGAGATTGGAGACGTGGAAAGTGGGAGAGACTCTGCTGTGCGGTGGAAGTTCCAGACGGTATGAGACTTTGTTGATGTGCCGTAACACCTTGAAGGGTCCGATGTAGCATGGTTGTAGTTTCTTACAGGTGTGTGTCTCTCATAGGTACTTAGTCGCCACCCATACTCGATCACCAGGAAGATAAGTAGGAGTCTCTCCTCTGTGTCGATCGGCATACATCTTGTATTTGGCACAGACGACCTCTAGCCACTGATGGACCTCTTCCTAAATGGTTTGGCTGTACTGGAACCACTCATCTACTGCCTGCACCTGATTGGATGCATCATCCCAGGTGAACAAGGGTGGTTGGTAACCAAGTATGCACTGGAAAAGTGTTAGCTGAGTCACAGAATGCTTTAGGGAGTTCTGCGCATACTCGGTCCATGGCAGGAAATGTGCCCAGTCCCCCTGGTTGTGCATGCAGTAGATTCACAGGAAGCAGACAATTTCCTGGTTGGCCCATTCTACCTGCCCATTGGACTGGGGGTGGTAGCCAGATGTGAGGCTAATGGACGCCCCCAACCTCTCCATGAAGCAGGACCAGAACTTGGAGATGAATTGTGGGCCTCGGTCACTGACAATGTCTTCAGGGATGCCATAGTATTGGAATACTTGTTGGAAAAGAAGCTCAGCCGTTTGGGTGGCCGTAGGGATACCCGGAAGAGGGATAAGCCTCAAAGCTTTTGAGAACCGGTCGATAGTGACCATGACTGTGGTATTGTTTTGTGATGAAGGAAGGTCTGTGATGAAGTCGATTTCCAAGTGTGACCAGGGTCACTGCGGGACAGGTAGAGGCATGAGTTTGCCGGCTGGAGGAGCTTGAGGAACCTTGGCCTGGGCACAGTCGGAACAGGAAGAGATGAACGGGTTGATTTCAGTTAGCATGTTGTCCTACCAGTACCTATTCTTCAGCATCTGGTAGGTACATTGACTACTGGGGTGACCAGTGGCAGGAGAGGAGTGCGCCCAGGTGATGAGTTTGCTGGGTTGATGTGCTGGCACAAAGAGAAGACCAGATGGGATGTGATTAGGTACAGATTGTGGTTGAGACTTATGGATTTCACTGTCCAGATCCCACATGATTGATTGTACTGTACAAAGTGCTGTGTTGGGATGATGGGTTGAGATTCTGTGTCTTTTGGAGATGGTTCTACAGCCCAGGACAGAGCATCCACCTTGGTGTTCTTGGACCCTGGTTGGAAGGACATAGAGAAATTAAAATGGGTGAAGAACAGCGCCCACCTGGCCTGACGTGGATTCAACCTCTTGGCCTTCTTGAGATACTCTAGGTTCTTATGGTCAGTTAGGATAATGAATGGATGAGTTGCTCCCTCCAACTGGTGTCGCCATTCCGCCAAGGCTACTGTAGTTTGATGGCCAGCAGCTTGCGATTGCCCACGTTGTAATTCCTCTCAGCAGGGGTTAGCTTCATGGAGAAGAAAGCCACTGGGTGTAGTTTAGGCTTTTCTCCAAACAGCTGGGACAAGATGGCTCCTACTCCTGTGTCAGAGGCATCTACCTCCACGACAAATGGTTTTGTGGGGTCTGGATGCTGGAGAATCAGAGCCAACATGAAGGTGGTTTTCAGCTTGTTGAAGGCTTCTTCTGCCTGATGATTCCATTGGAGGCACTTGGGATGCTTTTTCAGGAGAGTGGTCAATGGAGCAGCCAAGGTGCTGAAGCTCCTGATGAAAGGGTGGTAGAAGTTGGCAAAGCCTAGAAATCTCTGGAGGTCCTTGACTGACTTAGGTTGGGGCCATGAGGTAATGGCCAAGACTTTGGTTGAGTCCATGCTGATCCCTTCTGAGCTAATGATGTAGCCCAGGAAGGAGATCTTGTCTTGGTGGAATTCGAATTTTTCAGCTTTGACATAGAGGTGTTCTCCAGCAACTGTTTGAGGACAGTTCTGACATAGCCCTGATGACTTGGGAAATCTGAGGAATAGATCAAGATGTCATCTATGTAGGCAGTGACATATTTTCCCAGCATGTCCCGCAGCACATCATTGATGAAACTTTGGAACATGCTGGGAGCCAAAGATAGGCCACATGGCATGACCTGGTATTCAAAGTGACCAGTGGTTGTGCTGAAGGCGGTCTTCCACTCATCACCTCATTTAATCTGGATCAGGTTGTAGGCACTTTGAAGGTCCAGCTTGGAAAACACCTTGGCTGATCTGAGTTGCTCCAGAGCTGCCAGAACCAGAGGGAGAGGAAACAGATATTTAATGGTGACTTCATTAAGCCCTCTATAGTCTATGCAGGGCCGAAGTCCACCTCCTCATTTCTCCATGAACAAGAAGCCGGCCGAGGCAGGAGATTTCGACGGCCAGATGTAACCTTGTTTGAGAGCCTCCTTGTGCCTTCTGGCACACTCAATGCGGGACAGCAATGTGCGTGACAGCTCCATGGGTGTGTGGTCCTCGGGAGGTGATGTTGGCTTCTTCTCCGTGAGGAGCGAAGGCCAGTGCTTCAGCAGCTGGTCTAGACATATGGCCAGTTCAATCAGGGCGTCCAGTGAGAGGTTCTCATCCCTACATGCCAGCTTGCTGAGTATTTCAGGGCGCAGTCCCTGGCGAAAGACCGCTTTGAGTGCTGGGTCGTTCCATCCACTGGATGCTGCAAGAGTCCTGAAATCCAGGGCATACTCAGTGATGCTTCTGGTGCTCTGTGAGCTGGTGAGAAGGCTTTCCCCAATTTCGATTCCCTCGGGCTCGTGATAGAATACCTTCTTGAATAGGGAAAGGAACTGTTCATATGACCCCGTTGGCTTTCCACCCTTGTTCCAGATGGCTGTAGCCCAGCGGAGTGCTTTGCTGGTGAGGAAATTTAGAAATTTAGCAATTTTGTTTTCTTCCGGAATATCCGGTGTGGTGGCGAAATATAATGAGCAAGAAGCCCTTACATGCGGCAGGGTCGCCAGCAAACTTTTCTGGTGTGGGGAGTTGCAACACTGAGCAAGGAGGAGATTCAGTGCGCGCTATGAGGGCCTGTGACATAACAGTTGTTAGCTGCATCAACCTGGTGTTCAGATCAGTGAGCATCTGTTGATGTTCTCCTTGCAGTCGCCCCTGTGCATTGAGAGCCGTCTGTTTGTGATCCTCTGCTACAGCCATGCTGGTGAAGTATCCTCTGAGTGCGTAGGCACTTACGGATGTATGTGCAGCAGAAGACAGCTTTAAAATAGCAAACCAAGCTAAAACAAGAGACAGGAATCATAGTCAAAGAACAAGCTGGGGTCAGGCAATCGGCAAACAGAGTAATGGGCAAAACAGAAATTGAGGAAATGAGAAAACACTAGCAAAGGTCAAACAGGCAGAAAGGCAGTCAGAGAATAACAAGGCTTAGTATGTATGGAAAAACTAGAATGATACTTCGCAATGTGTGCTTGTGTGACTGGGGTTTAAATACTGAGACAGGTGATGAGAAAATGAATGTCAGCTGAGAGTCAGAAGGCAGGAGATAGAGAGTGCTGTGTGTGCTGGGAGTTGTAGTCCGAGCTGTCCATGTTTGTAGTCTGCTTGTCTCCAGCAGGTTTACTGACAGGGGACATTTGGTTATTGTTGTTGTTATTGTTGTTATCATCGTTGCTGTTGGTTTCACAAAAATAATTTAAAAAAAAGAGCTAAAACATTTATTTTTCATTCCTGAGGTTAAGGTTTGGGTTAGGTTTACGTGCATAGCATTAATTAACCACATTAATAATTATGTCGATGAAAGGTCCTCACAAAGATATTAAGACAAACATTTGTGTGTATGTGTTGCTAGAGCTGTTTGTTTGTTTGTTGAATGATGTTTTCTCATACCATTCTTTATATCATTTCTAGCTCTTCCAGTTGATATATTAACATCTGAGTGTTTAAAAAAAGAAAAAAAAGTCTGTAGTGATTATTTTGGTTTCAGCCACAATGCTGTTCTCAAAATGGTTCAGAAGGAGTTCATTAATTTTCTAAAACAGCAGCTCTGGCAGTAGTGCAACTGCAAATCCCAGTTTAATTTAGTAACAAACTATACAGGTTTATTTAACATTTGTGGAAGGAGTCTCCAGTGTCAGCACTTTAACAGTCAGAGTTGTAATTTTAGGTTTTCCACTACGGTACCTTCAGGTGAGAGGAGTCTATGCTTTATGGTTTCTTGGTTACAAGACAAGCTGTGCTGTTTTTTTTGTCTTTTTAGCTTCAAAAGAGAGAAAAAAAGGATGCTGTAGAGGGAATGACTGTTTGCAGCTGCTGTAGTGTACAGTACATGAGAACAGGAAATAACCTGTTTCATAAACATTCTACAACATTAAATATAACTATAAATGGATAAAAATATATTTTTAATTAAAAAAAAATCTTTGGCAAACTGTTGTACATTGGGTCACATTACCGTAACTCATCATTGATTATTTTCCTTTAACAGCACATGCCCAAGTGTTTTCTTCCAGATATAAATTTTTGTTTTAAAAATATAACTTTATAAATAGTATGCCATATCATTTAAATATTTTCCTCATGAACATGTGATATGAGGAAGCATAAAATTTATTTGCACACCCTTAAGACAAAATGAAAAAGAAATGTAAGAAATGTAATTTATGGGAGTGAAACATTAACTCAGTGGATGTGTTGTGGATGATTTAGAAAGAAAACCTGCATGACTGCCATGTGCAGATTTGTAGAAAGAAGTGATATGTGAAATTAAAGAAGGTTTTTGAATGTGAGATTTTTCTTATGTCTATCTAAAATAAATTACACTCAGAAATGAAAATAAGTAAATTCAGCTGCATGTTTAAACAAAACTCTGGGCAGGTTTCCGAGTCTGTGAGAGAACATAATGCATAAAGAAGAAAATAAACTTTATTCGTCACATGCACACTTCAAGCACAGCGAAATTCATCCTCTGCATTTAATCCACCTGAAGCAGTGAACACACACACACTCAGAGCAGTGGGCAGCCACACCAGAGTGCCCGGGGTCAGGTACCTTGCTCAAGGGTACCTCAGCCCAAGGCTGCCCCACATCAACCTAACTGCATGTCTTTGGATTGTGGGGGAAACCGGAGCACCCGGAGGAAACCCACGCAGACATGGGGAGAACATGCAAACTCCACACAGAAAGGCCTTCGCCGGCTGCTGGGTTCGAACCTAGAACCTTCTTGCTGTGAGGTGACCGTGCTAACCACTACACCACCGTGACGCCCTGGGGCTGAATTTCCTTCGTATTCGTGATTGAGTGTGTTATAAACACTGCTTATAATGTATTGTGTTAACAGTTTATTAATACACAATATACACTGAGGTAACGCATACTACAAAGGCCATAAAAGGACATGGATAAATTGTTAGCAGAAAGCATATTTCCAAGGGAAGATTAAATAAACAAAAACTTAAAGAGTGATCAGGGTCTTTGGTATTGGTATTGTGATTATCAACACCACTTACTGTATATACGACTGTCCCATCTGCACCGGAGTCCACTCCAGACTCCATTTCACTCCGAGGTTCAAGGTCAATCACACACCTGTCTTTAATCACAGCACAAGTACTTAAGGACTGCTCACACACTCACTCACTGATGAGGAATCACTCAGTTCAGGTTAAGTTCTGACATTTCTGTTATTCTGGTTACATCCACCAACTTTGTTGGAGGAGGTTATGTTTTCACTGCCATTTGTCTGTTTGTTCCCAATGTAATTCACAAAGTAGTGAACAGATTTTGATGAAATTTGGAGGAAAGGTGGGTCATGGGGCAAGGAACACTCCATTAGATTTTGATGGAAATCTGAATATGTGGCTTGGCAGAAGTACTGTATGCATGTTACTGAATGCCTTTCTAGTTTGGACTCTGTTTTCTGTTACTGGTTTTTGCCTCATGAAATTTTGTCATTGATGATTACATGACCTCTGCCTGTCTTTGACTGTACTTACAAAAAGTAAAACATTATTCAGTACACTGAGACCTGGATTCTGTACTCATAAATGTCAAAATGTTAAGTGTGAAACACTGCATACTTCTCACCCTGAACGGTCACCATCTTGGCTATGTAACAGAAGGAGAGGGACCATTTCACCCCTAACTCTTTACCTTATTCCTTATGCCCTAACCCTAATCCCCAAACCCCTATTCCATAACCCCTAATCTTAACCCATAACCCTAATCCAAAATACATGGTCCAAGATGGCGGCATGGCAGTAGCATGCAGCGGCCTCTTCAGATCCAAAATTGTGCTTTTTTTGTGTCATTTTGTTCATCTGCTCGACCCTGTACAGCACATGGACATCAGATCAACTGGTGTTCATGTCTGCCATCAACAGACACTCCTTCAATAGAGATACCATGCAGAAAACATAAAAGATGATCTGCTGGAGAAGCTACGCAACCTCAGCCTTGCTGCAAGGAACAGGCCCTCAATCCTTGGCCTTGCCTGAGGCCAGTGACATGGGGAGGAGTCATCAGAAGCTGTGTGTGAGGAGGCGCAAATGTGGCAAGCATGGGGGTGTCCGTGCTAGGCTAACAGCTAACCTTAGCCGGCTTGCTCTCCCATTCATTCTACTCTCCAATGTCTGCTCCCTGGAAAATAAACTAGACTATATCTGACTCCAGTGGATGATCCAGCATGAGTTTAGAGACTGCTGCATCCTTGTTTTCATGGAAACGTGGCTCATCGACCGAGTTCTGGATACCACCATTCAGCTGGATGGGCTAGCTTTGTTCTGAGCTAACAGAGATGCAGCTCTGTGCAGTAAGACTGACGGAGGTGGTTTGTGTATTTACATTAACACAGAATGGTGCAGGAATTCAGTGCTAGTCTCTGGTTATTGCTTATCACTAGTGGAGTTTGTGACTGTTACATGTAGACTGTTTAATTTACCATGGGAATTCACTTCCATATTCATATTCGGAGTTTACATTCCCCCCAGCACTAATGCTAAGGAAGCACTCTGTGTACTGTACGGTGCTACCAGCAAACTGCAGAAAGCACACCCAGATGGACTGTTTGTCACCAGAGAATTCAACCATGCAAATCTCAGGTCAGTGCTCCCCAAATTTCATCAGTATGTGGACTTTGCAACAAGAGGGGTGAACACACTGGATCTTGTTTATACAAACATTCCCAGTGTGTACTGAGTGGAGCCCCATGCCCACCTCAGCTACTGAGTCCACATCTCTGTTATGCTAATTTCAGCATACAGACCGCTAGTCAGATGCTCCAAATCAGTTCTAAGGCAGGTGAAACCTAGCCAGAAGGAGCCATCTCTGCTCTCTATGACTGTTTTGAAAGAACTGACTGGGACATGTTTAGGGAGGTTGCAACCAATAGCGACCACACTAACTTCAAGGAGTACACAGCATCAGTGACCAGCTACATCAACAAGTGCATTGATGGTGTTTACTATCTCTAAGACCATCACCATTTTCCCCAACCAGAAGCCATGGATTACTGCAGAGGTGCATGAACTACTGAGGACCCAAGATGCTGCCTTCAGAACAAGTGACAGAGTGGCCCAAAAAGCAGTGAGGGCCAAACTATCTCAGGCCATCAGAGCAGCAAAGCGTGCACATGCTCAGAGGATCCACAGCTACTTCCAGGACAGTGGGAACACACAGCCCATGTGGCAGAGCATCCAGGCCATTATGAACTACAGGACAACACTACCTGCCTGTGACAATGATGCCTCCCTTCCAGATGTACTGAACAGCTTCTATGCATGACTTGAGGCACAGAATGGCATGGCAGTGAAGAAGATCATCCCTCCTCCCAATCACCAGGTGCTGTGTCTGTCCACAGCTGATGTGAGGAAAACTCTATGCAGGGTCAACCCACGGAAGGCTACTGGACCACATAACATCCCCAGTAAAGTGTTTAAAGGATGTGCAGAACAGCTGGCAGATGTTTTCACTGGCATCTTCAACATCTCTCTGAGCAACGGCATCATTCTTAAGTCCTTAAAGACCACTACCATCATCCCCGTGTTGAAGAAGTCTTCAGTGTCCTGCCTCACTGATTACCGTCCCGTTGCACTCACATACATCATTATGAAGTGCTTCGAGAGGCTCCTCATGAGGCACATAAAGACCTTGCTGCCTCCCTCATTGGACCCCCCTGCAGTTCGCATATCACCGTAACCGGTCAACAGATGACACCATAGACACAACCCTTCATCTGGCCCTTAGCCACCTGGGCAAGAAGGACACATATGTATAAATGCTGTTCATAGACTTCAGTTCAGCATTCAACACAATCATCCCTCAAACAGCTAATTGGAAAGCTAAGCCTGCTGGGCCTGAACACCTCCTTCTGCAGCTGGATCCTGGACTTCCTGACTGAGAGACCTCAGTCAGTCTGGATTGGGAGCACATCTTCCAGTACCACCATGCTGAGCACTGGGGCCTTCCAGGGCTATCCACTGCTGTTCACTCTGCTGACTCACGTCTGTGCAGTAAAGCACAGTTTGAATCACATCATCAAGTTTGCTGATGACACAACTGTGGTGGGTCTCATCAGTAAGAATGATGAGTCAGCATACAGAGAGGAGATGCAATGGCTATGGGACTGGTGTCAAATCAATAACTTGTCTCTGAACATGGACAAAACAAAAGAGATGGTTGTTGACTTCAGAAGAACATGGAGTGACCACTCTCCACTGTACGTTGATGGCTCACTCATGGAGAATGTCAAGAGCACTAAATTCTTTGGTGTTCCTCTGGCAGAGAACCTCACCTGGTCCCTCAACACCAGCTCCTTAGTAAAGAAAGTCTAGCAGCATCTCTATTTCTTACAGCAGCTGAGGAAAACCCATCTCCCATCACCCATCCTCACAATATTCTACATAGGAACTATTGAAAGCATTCTGAGCAGCTGCATCATGGTCTGGTTTGGGGATCACAAGACCCTACAGCGGATAGTGAGGACAGCTGAGAAGATCATCAGAGTCTCTCTTCCCTCCATCGCAGACAGTTATGCCACATGCTGCATCCGAATAGCCACCAGCATTGTGGGTGACCCCACACACCCCTCACACAATCTCTTCACCCTCCTGCAATCTGGAAAAAGGTACAGTAGCATTTGTGCCTTCACAGCCAGACTCTGTAACAGTTTCTTCCCTCATGTCATCAGACTCCTCAACTCTGAGGGACTGGACTGTTTCTCACAGACTGTTGATCACACTACTCCCACTGCAGTCTTTCCACAGTGGACAATAATGCACTATTGCTTACAATGTTCCCCTGCGAAGTCGGAGCACCTAGGGATGCCGCGGTCGCCACAGTCCCCACACTCAGGAGAGTGTACCTCACCGTGGTGCAGGGGTGAACTCAGGATAACGCGAAGTACATCCTCAATCCCTAAGGCCAATAGGTGCACATGAAGCCTCTGGGCCACAGGTGGATAATCTCTGATTACGAAAACTTCAGTGAAAAGGCCTCAACCTGTGAGAGGATCAACTCAGTGTGGGACGAGGCGTGCTAATAGACTTAATGACATTTCTGGTGGAGGACAGCCTATGATGTCTCATCAACTGAAACTTCTGTCCCCCAAATATCATACTAAAATTGCAAAATGGAATGTTAGAACTCTTTTCCGAGCTGGAAGAATTCACCAAGTAGCTGCAGAAATGAAGAGGCTGAAGAATTAAATCATTCTGAAGATCACCTGACACATGTAAGAGGAGTAGGAATCATCATGTCAAATACAAGTGCATGGAGTCTGAAGGAATGGGAACCCATCTCAGAGAGAACATCATGGCAAGTTTCACATCCCGCTGTCAAGACACAACCATCATAAAGGCATAGGCAAGTGAAGCAGATAAGGAAATGTTCTATGAACAGCTGCAAGCCACCATGGCCAAACGCAAGAAGAGGGACATCACCATCCTCATGGGTGACATGAATGCCAAAATGGGATCAATAGACAGTGGCAATGAAAGAGTGATGGGAAAGCAAGGTGTCGGGACCATGAACCACAACGGAGAGCTCTTTGTCGACTTTTGCTCCATGAACGACCTGGTAAAAGGGTTCGCACTCACCTTGGCAAACTGCTTTGATGCCCAACACTACAACTCAGACGATGAAGAGGAGAAAGATGATGAAATCGAAATGGAATGGTCTATCATCAAGAAAGCATACACAAGCATATGTGAAGAGGTTCTGGGAAAGATTAAGAGAGAGAAGAAGGAGTGGATGAGTCAAGAGACATGGGAGAAGGTGGAGGACAGATGCAAACTGAAAGCAAATATTGACACCAGTAGAACCAGGAATCAGAAGGCTAATGCTATGAAGCTCTACAACAAAGCAGACCAGAAAGTGAAGAGAAGCTGTAGGAGAGACAAAAGGAAGTGGATCTTGGACATGGCCGCTGAGGCAGAAGAGGCCGCTTCCAAGCAGAACATGAAAACCCTTTACAGAATTACAAAAACTGTGTGGCAGAAGGAGGCAAATTAGCAAGCCGGTACAGGATAAAGAGGGCAAGCTGCTTGCAATAAAGGAACAGCAAAAGAAACGTTGGAGAGAACACTTTGAAGACATCCTCAATCACACACCTCCACCGGACCCTCCGAAAGTTGAACCTCAACAGGAAGTGCTTGACATACGCACTGGACCACCAAGCAAGGCAGAGATTCGTAAGGCTATCTCATCACTCAAGAATGGTAAAGCCACAGGACCTGATGGTATACCTCCAGAAGTTTGGAAAGAGGCAGGCAGTCTGTTGAAGCCCTCCTCCCCCTCCTTAACAGAATATGGCAAGAAGAGAAGATACCCTTAGACTGGAAGAAAGGTATCATCATTAAACTACCAAAGAAAAGAGACCTGACCCAGTGCAAGAACTGGCATGGCATAATGCTCCTCTCAGTTGCCAGCAAGTTACTCTGCAGAATAATCCTAAACCGGATGGCAAATGCCATGGAATCCAAACTGAGACAACCAAGCAGGCTTCCACCCAAACAGATCGTGTAGTGACCAGATTGCAGCCCTGAGAATCATAGTTGAACAATCCATAGAATTCAACTCACAACTATATGCGGTCTTTATTGATTACGAGAAAGCTTTCGACTCAGTCGACAGGACCACACTGTGGAAAACCTTTGCCCTCTATGGAATACCCACAAAGATCATCAACATGATTAAAGTCTTCTCCACCAACTTTCAAGCCCAAGTATCCCACAAAGGAGATCTGACAGAACCTCTGAGCATGACCACTGGAGTGAGACAAGGGTGCCTCTTAAGCCCATTGCTTTTCATAACCGTACTTGACTGGTAATGAGGGAGACCACAAAAGAAGGAAGGACAGGGATACAGTGGAAGTTGATGGAGATGCTAAATGACCTAGACTTCGCAGATGATCAGCATCAGTCAGATGAGAGAGAAAATGCAAAAATTAGAGCACAACTCGAATCAAGTGGGACTGGCAATAAATGCAACAAAAACAAAAGAGATGTGGGTCAAAACAGCTGGGAATGCCAAACCTGTGTGTTGCAGAGGAACAGAGCTGGAGACAGTGAAGGAATTCACGTACCTTGGAAGTGTCATCAGCAATGATGGAGGGGCAAGCAAGGACATTGAGGCTCACATAGGAAAGGCTAAGGCTGCATTTGCCCAGCTAAAACCAGTCTGGAGGGCCAGGAACATCTCCATCAAAACCAAACTACGAATCCTCCAATCCAACGTGAAGTCCATCCTGTTATATGGCTGTGAAACATGGGCCCTGACACAACTCAACATCACTAAACTCCAAACCTTCATCAACTCAAGACTATGCTACATCCTTGGAATCTGGTGGCCCAGAAAGGTCAGTAATCAAGACCTACTGGAGAGAACAGGCCAAGAACCAGTGGAAGTTACCATCAGAAAAAGAAAATGGAGATGGATAGGCCACACCCTACGAAAGCCCACTGCATCCATCACTAGAGCTGCCCTTGAGTGGAACCCTCAAGGGAAGAGAAGGAGGGGAAGGCCATGGCTGTCTTGGAGGAGGGGTGTCAACAAGGACTTAACTAGAGCCAACACCTCATGGCAAGAGGTGAGGAAGACCGCATGTGACCGGAAGCAGTGGAGGCACTTCACTGAGGCCCTATGCTCTCGGATGGGCGAATAGGATTAAGGTAAGGTTTACAATGTTACAATATCTCTCACACACAATGTTTACATTTATTTATTCTCTTTTTCATATACTAACTCAGTTCCTCATGTCATCATACTCCTCAACTCTGAGGGACTGGACTTAATTCTCACAGACTGTTGAATACACCATTCACCCTGCAATCTTTGCACAGTGGACAATAATGCACTATTGCTTGACAGTGTTTACAATGTCTCTCATGCATACAAGGTTTACATTTATTTATTCCCTTTTCATTTAACCCACCCTAATCACTCCACCCCCTGGGAGTTGGACAGACAGATCGGGGCAGTGTTAGCAGTGATGCAGATGCTAAACTGGTCTGTTGTGGCAAAGTGAGAGCTGAGTCAAAAGGCAAAGCTCTCAATTTACTGGTCCATCTATGTCCCCACCCTCACCTATGGTCATGAGCTATGGGTACCAACCGAAAGAATGAGATTGCAGATACAAGCAGTCAAAATGAGCTTTCTAGGGTGGCTGGGCTCTCCCCAAGAGATAGGGTGAGAAGCTCGGTCAATCAGGAAAGACTCAGAGTAGAACCGCTACTCTTCCACATCGAAAGGAGTCAGCTAAGGTGGTTTGGGCACCTTGTTAGGATGCCCCCTGAACACTTCCCAGGGGAGGCTCTCTGGGCATGCCCCACTGGGAGGAGACCCTGGGGCAGACCCAGGACACACTGGAGACATTACATCTCTCGGCTGGCCTGGGAATACCTTGGTATTCCCCTGCAAGAGCTGGTGGAGGTGGCTGGGGAGAGGGAAGCCTGGGCAGCTCTGCTCAGGCTGCTAGCCCCATGACCTGGACCCAGATAAGCGGCAGAAATGGATGGATGGATGGATGGATGGATGGATGGATGGATGGATGGATGGATATACTACCTCAATATGCACACTCAACTCTGCACCTTATATTGTTTGTATCTGTACAGATTAGATTAGATCAGATTAGATTAGATAAAACTTTATTGATCCCTTTGGGTGGGTTCCCTCAGGGGACTTAAGATTCCAGCAGCATCATTACAGATAAACAGAGAAAAGAAATAGAGAAAACTTCTAGATAAATTAAAACAAATTAAGTATTTACATATACAAATATAAAAAGAATAAGATATGGGGAAGAGAGGAAGGGGGAGGGGGGAAGGAGGGGGGAGGGGAAAAAAGGTGGGGAGAAGGGGGGGTGGCAGGAGAGATATTGCACTTTATATTGCACATTATATTGCACATTGTCCAGTATTGCTTATTTTTAGGCTAGGCTACTGCTCCTTCCCATCCTCTGTCCTCCTGTTACCCCTCCTCCCCCCAGAGAGGAATTGTACAGTCTGATGGCATGAGGGACAAAGGAGTTTTTAAGTCTGTTCGTCCTGCACTTGGGAAGGAGCATTCTGTCACTGAACAGGCTCCTCTGGTTGCTGATGATGGTGTGCAGAGGGTGACTGGCATCATCCATGATGTTCTATAGTTTGTCCATAGTCCTCTTCTCTGCCACCATCACCAGAGAGTCCAGCTTCATGCCGACCACAGAGCCGGCCAGCCTGATCAGTTTGTCCAGCCTGGATGTGTCCTTCTTGGATGTGCTGCCCCCCCAGCACACCACGGTGTAAAACAGGACACTGGCGACCACAGACTGATAGAACATCCACAGGAGTTTCATGCAGATGTTAAAGGACCGCAGCCTCCTAAGGAAGTATAGCCTGCTCTGTCCATTCCTCTATAAGTGTTTGGTGTTGCAAGTCCAGTCCAGCTTGCTGTCCAGCCACAGCCCGAGGTACTTGTAGGAATCCACAGCCTCCACCTTGACTCCCTCGATCAGAACTGGTCGTGACCTTGGTCTGGACCTCCCAAAGTCAATGACCAGCTCCTTTGTCTTCAAGGTGTTGAGCTGCAGATGGTTCCTGTTGCACCACACAGCAAAGTCCCTCACCAGGCTCCTATACTCCTCCTCTCTGTCGTCACTGATACACCCAATGATGGCTGTGTCATCGGCAAACTTCTGAAGGTGACACAGCTCCAAGTTGTAGCAGAAGTCCGCGGTGTACAGGGTGAAGAGAAGAGGGGTCAGCACTGTGCCCTGGGGTCCTCCAGTGCTGCTAATCACAGTATCAGACGTGATGTCCTTCAGCCTGACGTACTGCGGCCTGTCAGTGAGGTAGCTGGAGATCCAGGTGACCAGGCAGGGGCCCATTCGCATCCTGTTCAGTTTGTCCTGAAGCAATAGGGGCTGGATGGTGATGAAGGCACTCGAGAAGTCCAAGAAGAGGAGCCGCACTGTGCCATTTCCCTTATCCAGATACGAGTGGGCTCGGTGTAGCAGGTAGAGGATGGCGTCTTCCACACCGACACCTGTTGTTTGTGTCATTTATTGTCTGCAGTGTTGCACTCATTGCACTCTTTATGTGTGTTGTAGATTGTTGTCCTGTGATGTTTAGATTATAGACTGTAGTCCTGTGATATTTAATGTAGCACCATGGTCATGTAGAAATGTTGTTTTGTTTTAACTGTGTATTGTACCATCTGTATATGTCATGCTCTGCCCCAGACTGCCACTCCGGAGATTACTTATCTCTCAGGTCAGCGTGAATCTGGATCCGGGACAGGAATTCTATCTAGCCTGCATTTCACTTCCTGGTTCTCTCTGCTGTGTATAAATAAGCCATTCTCAGACCCTAACTTTGCCAGAAATTTGTTTTGCTATTCTAGCCATTATTGCATTTCATGTTTTTTTGCTCAAGCTATTTTTTTTTGTAGTTCATGGTTTTTGCACTTAGGGTTTTTTCTTGTTCATGTTTTTTTTTTTTTGCTCTAGCATTTTTGTCTTTGTCTGTCTTGTTTTTGTCAAGTTTTTTTTGTCAAGTTTTTTTGTCTCTTTTTACCTGGACTACTTTTGCCATTTATTTTTTTCCTGTTTGTTTACCTTTTTGGCACGCCCTTTTTTTTCCCCTGAATTAAATTATATTATTTATTGGATTACTGTCTGTGTTCTGCTTGTGGATCCTAACTTCACCATACCTCCACCCACCCTAACAGTACATTCTTGCCAACATGGATCCAGTAGAACTCACCCGTCTGAGAACGGCCATCCAGCAGTAAGGAACATGCATTGGGACCCATCAACAAGACCTCCAGCAGATCACCCAGAACCTCACCACCCTTTCCAACTCCCTCAATCTCCTCACCACACAGATGCAGTGCTATCAAGCCATGCCTACCCCTGCCCAGCTGTCTCCTACTTCAGCTCCTCTCTGCGAACCCAGACTTCCAGCGCCTCAGCCCTACAATGGAGAACCAGGTACTTGCAGATCATTCCTATCTCAATGCTCTTTGATCCTAGAGCTGCAACCCCTGGCCTTCCCCATAGAATGCTCCCAGGTAGCATATACAATCACGATCCTCACCAGCAAGGCCAGAGAGTGGGGAACTGTGGTCTGGGACACTGATGCACCCTTCTGTTCCTATTTCAAGGATTTCTCAGAGGAGATGAGGCGAACTTTCGACCGTTCTCTGTCAGGCCAGGAGGCGGCCAAAGAGCTCATGGAGCTGCAGCAGGGGTCCCGGTCTACCTCGGACTACATCATTGAGTTCCAGAAGTTGTCAGCATTGTGCGGTTGGAACGAGAGCGCCCAGGTCGACACGTTTCTGCATGGCTTGTCCGACGCCATTAAGGATGAACTGGTATCGCGGGAACTGCCATTGGACCTTTCTAGTCTCATGGACCTCGCCAACCTTATCGATGCCCAGTTCCAGCAACAGAGGAGAGAGAAGACCTGCCCCAGCTTCACTTCCTCTCCACCTCCCACCTTGTCCATCGGACCCATGCAGGTAGACCAGGTACAGGTGTCAGTGGAGGAACGACAGTGCTGGTGGAGCACAGGGGCCTGTTTCTACTACGGTCAGCAAGGACACATCTGCCGAGCCTGCCCGCTAAAAGGAACGAGACCACCAGTTAACCGAGGGGCCCTGGTGGGCAACACTCGGAACCAGCCCCCCACTGATCAACCGTTACTCCCTGTCATCATCCACGACAACCAGCATCACCATCTCCAGGCCCTTGTTGACTCAGGGGTGGACAGGAACCCGATCTGCTCCGCCACCGCCAAGTGTCTGGGAATTCTGCTACTCGCCCTCAACGTCTCTCTCACAGTCCTAACACTCAATGGCACCGGCTTGACCACCATCACCCACCTTACCACCCCGCTCAGCCTGAGGATTTCCGGCAACCACTCTGAAACCATTCAACTCCACGTCATGAACAACCCCCACATACCCATCATCCTAGGATTACCCTGGTTAACGCAGCACAGCCCCCACCTAAACTGGGCCAATAATACCATCCTAGGCTGGAGCCATTCCTGCCTAGTTTCCTGCCTGAACTCCACTCTGCCTCCTGCCAAACCACTGCAGCCTTCAGCCAGTGAGTTTCCCAACCTCTCTCACGTGCCTCTGGAATACCTGGACTTAAGACTTGTTTTCAGCCAGACCCAAGCAGTGTCCCTCCCTCCTCACAGACCCTATGACTGTGGAATCGACCTCCTGCCCGGGACGGTGCCACCCAAAGGGCGACTCAACTCTCTTTCTCCCATTGAAAGACAAGCCATGGAGAAGTACATCTCCAAGTCTCTGGCAGCTGGGATTATCCGCCCTTCCTCATCCCCAGCAGGGGTGGGATTTTTCTTCATGGAAAAGGACAAGTTGCTCTGCCCCTGCATTGACTATTGAGGTCTCAACACCATCATGGTCAAGAACCGCTACCCCCTACCGCTCATGACTACGGCCTTTGAACTACTCCAGGGAGCCAAAATATTCACCAAGTTGGACTTGCGCAATGCCTACTATCTCGTCAGGATCAGGGAGGGGGATGAGTGGAATACAGCCTTTAACACTGCCACTGGCCACTACGAGTACCTCATGGTCCCTTTCAGCCTGACCAACATGCCCGCGGTCTTCCAGGCACTCGTCAATGACGTCCTAAGGGACTTTCTTAACATCTTTGTTTTTGTGTACCTGGATTACATCCTGATCTTCTCTCGCTCCCTGGAGGAACATTGGGGCCACGTCCGGCAGGTCCTCCAGCGCCTGCTAGAAAACAAGCTGTTTGTCAAGGTGGAAAAGAGTGAATTCCACCAGAGCTCTGTCTCGTTTCTGGGGTTCATCATGTCTCTTGCTAGGATCTAGATGGACCCCCTCAAGCTTGAGGCAGTCACAGACTGGCCTACCCCATCCTCATGACAAGAGCTCCAGCATTTCCTGGGATTCGCTAATTTCTACAGGCACTTCATCTGTGACTTCAGCATGGTGGCTGGACCTCTCACTGCCTTGACCTTGATTAGACCTCATTCAAGTGGGAGGAGGAAGCAAGCTCAAGCACAAGTTCATCACAGCATCCATTCTCACCATACCCGACCAAACAGTTCATTATGGAGGTCAATGCTTCCAAGTCTGGGGTCAGAGCCATTCTCTCCCAGAGGGCCAGCAATAATAAGGTCCACTCCTGCTCCTTCTCTCACCAGCTGTCCCCTGCTGAATGTAATTATGACATCGGTGACAGAGTTGTTGGCCATCAAGCTAGCCTTGGAGGAGTGGAGGCACTGGCTCGAGGGGTCGGATCTCCCCTTCCTTGTCTGGACCAACCATAAAAACCTGGAGTACCTCAAGTCTGCCAAACATCTCAATTCCTGCCAAGCCCATTGGTCTCTCTTCTTCTCCTGGTTCAACTTCACGCTCTCCTACCGCCCAGGCTCCAAGAACGGCAAACCCAACACCCTGTCCAGGATGTTCTCCTCCCACCAAGAGGAGTCCAAGCCACCCAAGACCATCCTTCCTCCACGCTGCCTGGTGGGAGCTGCCATTCTAGAGGTTGAGACGCTCCTGCAGAAAGCCCTGGAGCAGGTGCCTGGTGAAGGTAACTCAAGCAACATACTACTTAATCATCTGTTTGTTCCCTGTTCTGTGTGAACTCAGGTGCTGCAGTGGGGTCATGGCTTCAAGTTGGCTTGTCACCCAGGAGCTGCTCGAACTCTGGCGCTCATCCAACAACGCTTCTGGTGGCCATCCATCAAGGAAGATGTCCAGGAGTTCATGGCAGCCTGCGACACATGTGCCCAGAACAAGACAGCCAATCGACACCCCCCCCCCCCCCCCCCCGCTGGCTTGCTAAGACCCCTCCCGATTCCTCATCAATCCTGGTCTCTCATCGATCCTGGTCTCACATCGCCCTGGACTTCATCACAGGACTCCCCAACTCAGGTGGCAATACATGCATCCTCACTGTCATTGACCATTTTTCCAAGACTGTTCATTTCATTCCTCTGCCCAAGCTCCCCTCAGCCAAAGAGACTGCAGAACTACTCATCCACCACGTTTTCCACCTACATGGTCTGCCTACCGACATAGTTTCTGACTGGGGTCCTCAGTTCACTGCACAGTTCTGGAGAGCCTTCTGTAAACTCATCGGGGCCACCTGTAGTCTCTCCTCAGGCTTCCACCCACAGACCAACGGCCAGGCAGAACGGGCTAACGAGGCTTTGGAGGTTGCACTCAGGTGCATGGTGTCCAGGGATGCCAGTTCTTGGAGCAAGTACCTACCTTGGATCGAATATGCACATAACACTCTCCCTTCCTCTGCCACAGTTATCTCTCCATTCCAGTGCTCCCTAGGTTACCAACCACCACTCTTCCCCAACCAAGAGGAGGAGGTCACCATACCCTCAGCCCAGATCTTCATATGCTGCTGCAGGAGGATGTGGGCAATGGCCCAGAGAAGACTCATTCACTCTGCCCTAGCATTCAAGAGGCAGGCCGACAAACGCCGCTCTAAGGCACCCACCTACCTGGTGGGGCAATGAGTCATGCTGTCCACGACACCTGCCACTCAGAACTGTTTCCTGCAAGCTGGCTCCCAGGTACCTAGGACCTTTCCTCATCAGCAAGGTAATCAATCCATGTTCCATCAGACTGGCTTTACCATTCACCATGCGACGTGTTCACTCCACCTTTCACATGTCACAGCTTAAACCTCTGGTCTCCAGTCCTTTGGTTATCTCTGCTGTGTGTAAATAAGCCATTCTCAGAGCCTGACTTTGCCAGAATCATTTCGCGATTCTAGCCATTTCTGTGCCTTTATTGTGTTTCATGGTTTTTGCTTAAGCTATTTTTCTAGTTCATGGTTTTTGCACTTTTTTCTTTTTGCTCTAGCGTTTTTGTCCTTGTCTGTCTCATGTTTTTGTCAAGTTTTGGGGTTTTTTTGTCTTTTTTTACCTGGACTATTTTTGCCATTTGTCTTTTGTCCTGTTTGTTTACTTTTTTGGCACGCCCTTTTTTCCCCTGAATTAAGTTATTTATTGGATTACTGTCTGTGTTCTGCTTGTGGATCCTAACTTCACCATACCTCCACCCACCCTAACAGTATATGGTTGAAATGACAAATAAAACAACCTTAATCCATGATCCCTAACTCTAATCCCTAATCCAAAACCTCTATTCTATAACCCCTAACCCTCATCCCTGTTCCCTAACTCTAATCCTTACTCCTATTCTCTAACCCCTAACCTATTTCAGCCAGTTGGAGGAGGGCATGTCATTAACACTGATGGTAACATAATTTCCATGCTGCATGAAATACTGTATGTTTACACACAATGTTGTGACCGGGGACTGTCTTTGCCTCGAGAGGCCGCTATTATTGCTTTATCTTGTCATGTTTGTTTTGGCCTCTAGAGGCCGCCACCGCTTCTGTGTTTTGTTTGTTTTGATTGCCTGTTTCCATGTGCCTTTTACCCCCACCTGTTCTTTATTTCCTGCCCCGCCCAGTTTCTTAATTTCCCTGTGTATAAATACTTCCTCAGTTTGGTCCCTAGTCACGGAGTCTTTGTGCTGTTATGTTATCACTAGAGACCACTGTTCTGTGTTCTTTGTCTTTGTGGCCTTTTGTACTTTGCTTTCTTGTGGACTTTTTGGACTTTGTATTTACTGTTTTGGATCTTCTGAGCGTTTGGATTTTTGCCTTTTCTTTTCTTATTTTTTGGCTTTTTGTTTTGACTTTGAACTTTTGGATTTTTTATTTTTTCCCATATATCTTCTGAGCGTTTGGATTATACTTTTGTTTTTTTGCCTTGGATTTTTTGCATTGTAAATAAACTGTTTTTTTCTACTCTACTTTCGCCTCACTCCTCTGCACTTGAGTCATTCCCCTAGTGGGGGTTTGCTGGATTACTACACCAGCGACCCGGGTTCGATTCCCAGCAAAACCCTAACACACAAGTTAGGAAAATTAAAAACACATTCATTTTTAAAAGGTGAGTGAAAAAGCCAGCAGATATTTCTTGGCAGGTAACACAACAATCATGGTTAAATGTTGCCATCATTTCTGTTAAGTCAACAACTTGCTGTGTTTCATTTGATACAACATGACCCAAGTACATAGAGTGCACAGAGTGCTACATTAGATTAGATAGAACTTTATTGATCCCTTTGGGAGGGTTCCCTCAGGGAAATTAAGATTCCAGCAGCAGGAATCAGGATAAACAGATAATAGAAAATACAGGATAAACAGATAATAGAAAATACAGGATAAACAGAGAATAGAAAATAGAGAAAAAAAACTTCTAGATAAATTAAGTATTTACATACAAATATAAAAATATGTGGGGAAGGGGGGAGAAAGAAGAAAAAAGAGGGAGGGGGGGTAGCAGGAGAGCTATTGCACTTTATATTGCACATTGTCCAGTATTGCTTATTGTTAGGCTAGGCTGCTCCTTCCCATCCTCTGTCCTCCTGTTACCCCTCCTCCCCCCCCCCCCCCCCCCCCAGAGAGGAGTTGTATGGGACAAAGGAGTTTTTAAGTCTGTTTGTCCTTCACTTGGGAAAGAGCATTCTGTCACTGAACAGGCTCCTCTGGTTGCTGATGACGGTGTGCAGAGGGTGACTGGCATCGTCCATGATGTTCTATAGTTTGTCCATAGTCCTATTCTCTGCCACCATCACCAGATAGTCCAGCTTCATTACTACATGGAAGTGTAGCAATGAGAGTACATGAATCAAGACACAGCATAAGCTTTTTAGTAAAGATTTTAGTAAAGACTCTTTCTTTCATGCCTTGTACTATGTGTGACAATTACTATATACCATGTATCATATGTATATAATCCATATTAATGCTGAAATAGGGATGTGTGCTTGCACCAACTCTATTCTCTTTATCTCACAGCTATGCTTGAGGTAGCTTTTAAAGATACATATTAATGGTAGCTCGATTATGACAGTATTTTAGGGCCACTGTTTAAAAATAAAAATGCAATATTTCAAGAATAAGTCATTACAACTCAGTGTTTACTGACTCCCTCATACAATATTCTGTTCCCAGCTTGTTTCTCACTTCCCAGCAGGCTACACACACACGCACACAGAGTACCACACATTCACCAAAAGTGAGAAATACTCAGATGATTCATGAATTAATAAATGTAAACAAATATGAATTCTGCTTACTGCAGGATATCCGTGAGGAGGTCTAATTATGTACCAACAGAACGGTGTTTTTTGTGTTTTAAAAGTGTGTATCTGTTCGTCTTTGTCACATCTATCTAGTCTTAAGGCGCACATACTCCTGTGAGTTTCTGCTCGACATCCACAGAACTATATTCACGGATATAAATCCAGTGGATGCGGAAGTGCTATGCGACTACGGTTTGCTCTGGAGGCCTGCTCAACCACAGACCCCCACTCCTGCATCCAGCCCACAGTGGAAGCACCACAGGCGGAACATACGGAAGCAGAAGAGGGGCAAGCGCGGAAGTATCCGGGCTAGGCTAGCCCTCACCGGCCGGCTATCCCTACCATCACTCTGGCCAACATGCGCTCGCTGGACAACAAGCTGGATTATGTCTGCCTGCTCCGCTCATCTAAGTCTGTGAGTGAGTGTTGTGTCCTCGTGTTTGTGGAAACATGGCTTAACGACAGCGTCCCGGACTGTGCCATTCAGCTAGCCTGGCTAACATGCTACCGGTCAGACAGGGCGCTAGTTGAGGGGGGGGAAGACTCACGGTGGAGGACTCTTTGTTTACATCAGTGATGCCTGGTGCCGCGATGCTGTCATGGTCTGCAAACACTGCTCGCCACTGGTGGAGTTTATAATTATTAAGTGCCGGCCATTCTACCTGCCGAGGGAATTTACAGCCATATTGCTGGTAACAATATACATCCCTCCCGGCTCCAATAACAACAGGAGTGAAGCACTGAATGAACTCTATCAGCACATCAGTGAGCAGCAGACAGCCCACCCAGATGCTTTCCTCATCCTGGCTGGGGATTTCAACCATGCAAACCCCAAGAGCGTGTTTCCAAAACTCTATGGACATATCAACTTCCCCACACGTGGAAACAATACTCTGGACAATGTTTACACCATGCATAAAGACGCCTACAAAGCCCTACTCCTCCCCCACCTTGGGGCCTCAGATCACTCCACTGTTATGCTAATGCCAGCATACAGGCCGCTGGTTAAAGTCACCAAACCAGCTACAAAGCAGATACGTGTGTGGCCAGAGGGGTCCAGGACTGTTTTTCCACCACTGACTGGAGCATGTTCAGACAGGCGGCCACCTACAGCAACATCACAGATCTCCAGGAGTACACGGAGACAGTCACTGCCTACATGAGGAAGTGCATGGATGACGTTACAGTCACCAGAACCATCTCCATTCAGGCCAATCAGAAGCCATAGCTGACAGGGGAAGTCCACAGGCTCCTGAGGGCTCGGAACACCACCTTCAGAGCTGGGGATGAGGTGGGCCTGAGGACAGCTAGGGCCAACCTGTCACGAGGCATCAGGGTGGCCAAGAGACAGTATTCCAGGAACATTGCTGTCTACTTCAATGACAGCAGAGACACCAGGAACCTGTGGCTGGGAATTCAGACCATCACAGACTACAAGCCCTCGCCGCAGACCTGTGATAACTCCACCTCTCTGCTGAATCAGTTGAACGACTTCTTCGCTCACTTTGAGGCAGACAACAGCACCACGGCACAGAAGACCCCATCTCCTCCCGGTGACCAGGTGTTGACGCTGTCCCCAGACAGTGTGAGGAGAGCTCTCAGGATGACAAATGCACAGAAAGCCCCGGGTCCTGATAACATTCCTGGTCGTGTGCTGAGGAGCTCACAGATGTCTTTACAGACATCCTCAACATCTTGTTGAGCCAGGCTGTTGTCCCCATGTGCCTCAAAGCCACCACCATCATCCTGGTCCTGAAGAAGCCGTCTCCCTCCTGCTTCAATGACTACCGCCCTGTCACACTCACTCCCATCCTCATAAAGTGCTTAGAGCAGCTAGTCATGCGGCATAAGTCTGCCCTCCCTCCCGCCCTGGACCCTTTCCAGTTTGCATATCAGTCCAACCATTCGACTGATGATGCCATCTCCACTGCCCTCCACTCAGCCCACACCCACCTGGAGACAAAAGACTCTATGTCAGAATACTGTTCATAGACTTTAGCTCAGCATTCAACACAATCATTCCTCAGTAGCTCATTCATAAACTGGACCAGCTGGGACTCAACACCTCCCTGTGCAACTGACTGCTGGACTTCCTGACGGGGAGACCACAGGCTGTACCAGTCCGCAGCAACTCCTCCAGCACCATCACATTGAACATGGGGGCCCCACAAGGATGTGTGCTGAGCCCCCTCCTCTTCACTCTCCTGACCCACGACTGCACACCAACATCCAGCTCTAATCTCTTCATTAAGTTTGTGGATGACACGACTGTGGTGGGTCTCATCAACATTAGTGATGAGACAATCTACAGGAGTGAGGTGAGCTGCTTGGCCATGTGGTGCAAGGACAACAATCTCTGCCTGAATGTGGAGAAGACAAAGGAGATTGTTGTGGACTTCAGGAGAGAGCACACCCAGCATGCTCCACTATCTATCGACGGTGCTGCAGTGGAGAGAGTGAGCAGCACCAAGTTTCTGGGTGTGCACATCTCTGAAGACCTGTCCTGGAGCAGCAACACCACATCACTGGCCAAAAAAGCCCAACAGCATCTGTACTTCCTCCACAAACTGAGGATAGCAAGAGTCCTGGCCCCCATCATGCACACATTCTACAGAGGCACCATCAAGAACATCCTGACCAGCTGCATCACCATGTGGTACGGTGCCTGCACCGTGTCCTCCTGCAAGACTCTGCAGCGCATCGTGAGAGCAGCTGAGAGGATCATTGGTGTGTCTCTCTCCCTTCTCTTATGGATATCTATAACTCCCGCCTCACCCGCAAAGCCATCAGGATTGCAGGTGACCCCACCCACCCATCTCACAGCCTCTTCAGTCTGCTGCCGTCGGGGAGGAGACTGCAGAGTCTCCGGGCCCAAACCAGCAGGCTCAAGGACAGTTTCTTTCACCAGGCGGTCAGGAGGCTCAACTCCCCTCCCTGTTCTGCCCCTCCTCCCCCCTCTGCCCCTTGCCACAGATTCTGCCTACACACCACCCTCAACATTCATTAACACACTGAACTCAGGGACTGCACATTTCACTTTACCTCGCTCATTTGCACTATTCCGCACTACCTCACCTTAACACCTATTAGTTTATTGTTTATACTGCTTATTTCATGTTTACCTGCTATACCTCAAGTGCCCTTGATTGTTTATTTGCTCCAATTTGTGTGTGTGTGTGTGTGAGAGAGAGTGTTTAGTCTATGTCTAGTTCTTATCTAGAGTGTTTATACTGTCTATATTGTTTTTCAATTATTCTATTTTTATTTATTGCATTGCCTGTTTGCACCGTGTGTCAGAGAGGACTGAAATTTCATCTATGCTGTATGTTGAGCATGTATAGCATATTTGACAATAAAGTTGACTTGACTTGAGACATGGTTTGTGGAGGTGTAATGATGAGGATTTTTGGAGAAAGTAAACCGAGAACTGTTTTTTAGACTGGTTCTTACAGATCATAAGACAAGCTCAGAATAACTCATGATATTTTATTAAAGTTAAAATAAATTTCATTTCTGTGGAGGTTTGAATGAAACTTTAGTTTATTAGGAGTAAATGGTTATAACTCATAAATGTGATGCATAAACTTGATGCATCATGAGAAATCCATACATGGACTTCATTACAAATACAGAAAGGGTTAAAACACTTGGTGTTGTGCTGTTATAGGAAAATAATCAGCAATAATCAGTGTGATGAGGTGGAGTCACAGTTACTATGCTGAAGTTGATTGTTTTCCAAATAAAATCATGTCTGGTATGTGTTTTATTCCTCTTACGACACAAAGATTATATTTTTTTATTTATTAAATAATTGTCAATAATAATGACATACAGCTTTTCTTCTGACACTGGAGACTCCTTCCATAAATGCTCCATGAACATAAATATCAATGATTACACACACGGTTTAATCCATTCATGCAGAATGTCCACTGTATGTCACATTGTTGCATTGGAGATAATATATTAAAGTAAGTGCATTGATGGCGGCACGGTGGTGTAGTGGTTAGCGCTGTCGCCTCACAGCAAGAAGGTCCTGGGTTCGAGCCCCGGGGCCAGCGAGGGCCTTTCTGTGTGGAGTTTGCATGTTCTCCCCGTGTCCATGTGGGTTTCCTCCGGGTGCTCCGGTTTCCCCCACAGTCCAAAGACATGCAGGTTAGGTTAACTGGTGACTCTAAATTGACCGTAGGTGTGAATGGTTGTCTGTGTCTATGCGTCAGCCCTGTGATGACCTGACGACTTGTCCAGGGTGTACCCCGCCTTTCGCCCGTAGTCAGCTGGGATAGGCTCCAGCTTGCCTGCGACCCTGTAGAAGGATAAAGCGGCTAGAGATAATGAGATGAGAAGTGCATTGATATAAAGCTGTGATTTGCCGTGGAGACTTCACTCAGGACTTAATGAGTTTTTAGATGCTTAACTTTCAGGGTATTAATAAGATTTTCACCAATTTTATGGATGATGCTCTCATTACTGGTATAAAGGTGTTGAAAATTTATATAGTTGCTCTTAAATTAGTCATTAATTGTGTATTATTAAATCAGGGAAGATGTCAATTATAACTAATTACTTAAATGCTACCAACTACATACAGTGCCCTCCATGATTACCCCCGTAAAGATAAGAAAAACAGGTTAGAAAAAATATATCTTTTGGTGAAGTCACGTCATCTCACACTGGAAAAAAAAAGAGAAAAATCCAACTTTTAAGTGAAATTAATTTATTCAGAGAAAAACAAATCCCTCATCAAGAAATATATTTTCAACAAAACACATCTGCATTTAATACTTTGTCTAAGCTCCCTTTGCCAATAAAACAGCACTGAGTCTCTCCTGTAACATTTTATAAGGTTGGAGATACAGAGCAGGGCATCTGAGACACTTTACACAGTCTCTCCAGATCATCCAGGGTCCTTGGCCCTCTCTTGTGCTCTCTCCTCTTCAGCTCATTCCACAGGTTTTCACTGGGGTTCAGGTCAGGGGACTGGGACAGCCAGGGCAGAAGCTTGATTTTGTGCTTAGCGAACCATTTTTGTGTTGATTTGGACATACACTTTGGATCATTGTCCTGCTGGAAGATCCAATGATGACCCAGTTTTAGTTTCCTGGCAGAGGCAGCCAGATTCTGATTTAAAATGTCCTGGTATTTATTTCATGGAGTCCATGATACCATGTACCTGAAGAAGGTTTCCAGGGCCTTTGGAGGAAAAACAGCCCCAAATCATCACAGAACGTCCACCATATTTTACAGTTGGGATCAGGTTCTTTTCATGATAGCCATCCTTCTTTTTACACCAAACCCACCATAAGTGTTTATTCCCATAAAGCTCCATTTTTTATTCCATCAGACCAGAGAACATGCTTCCAGTCAAAGTTGTAGTAGCGTTTCACAAACTTTAGGTGCTTATGTTTGTGATTAACTGACAGCAAAGGCTTTTTTTTTTTCTGGCAGACCTTCCAGATAATCTGTTGGCATGGAGTCTGATGGGGGTTTTGGAGACTTGGAAACCCCAAGAAGACTTGGAGACTTGGAAACCCATCCCAGTGTGGCATGGCGATATAGCTGACAGCAGGTTATGGTCGCTGAACTGCTGGTTGTCCAGGTGGTGCTCTGAAAACAGTGTGGGCTTTATAGATAATTGGGCTAATTTTGAGGGCACTGCTGGCCTGTTAGAGCGGGACGGTATCCATCCCACTCGGGAAGGTGCTGCTCTCATTTCCTGCAGCATAGGTCATAGTCTCAGAACAGGTCTAGTTAATTTGACAAGCCAGAGCCAAGGCCAGGGAGCAGACGAACAGGCTAAACCGACTGTCTGTTAGCTGCACAGAGTCGTCACTCAGGGTCCACTACATCAAGACTGTGTCTGTTCCCTGAGCTCAACAAAAAAGTAGAAATATTCAGAGAGTTTGTTCCAGTAACCTAAACAATATAAAATTAGATCATACTGACTGTACAGTTGCTGCCAGCACCTTTGATCTAAAGGTGGGGGTATTAAATATTAGATCTCTTACATCTAAAGTGCTAATGGTTAATGATTACTGATCAGGAGTTTAATGTACTTTGCTTAACTGAAACATGGATTAAGCCAAATGAAAATATAGCATTAAATGAAGCTAGTCCTCCTGGATACAGTTATATACACCAGCCTCGTCTAACTGGCAGAGGAGGAGGTGTCGCGGTTATTTATAATGATTATCTAGGTGTAACACACAAACCTGGTTATAAATTTAATACATTTGAAGTTCTTCATACTAATATAATGTATGTAGCCTCGAAAAATAGGTCTACCCAGTTAATTCCGTTACTTATTATTTACAGGCCCCCGGGGCCATATTCTGAGTTTCTTTCTGAATTTGCAGATTTTATCTCAGATCTGGTTATTTCCTTAGACAAAGCTTTAGTTGTCAGAGATTTTAATATTCACTTCAATTACCCAGAAGACCCTTTGAAAACAGCATTTGTGTCCATTTTAGATTCAATAGGGATTAAGCAGAATGTCATAGGACCGACCCATAATGGTGATCACACCCTCGATCTAATACTAACATTCGGGTTAAACGTAGAAAATATAGTCACACTTCCACAGTCTGAAGTTATCTCAGATCATTATCTCATCTCATTCAAAATATGTCTGAGTAATAATATATGTACCTCACCACACTACTGTATTAAACGTACATTCACATCAACTACTGCACAGAGCTTTATAAATGATCTCCCAAAGTTATCACCTTTGATTGGGTCACTGTCAGCCCCTGCAGAACTTGATCAGGCAACTGAATGCTTAGAGTCAACATTCCACCATACTTTAGATAATGTAGCTCCTCTTAAATAGAAAATGGTCAGAGACAAAAAATTAGCACCCTGGTATAATGATGACACTCGCACTTTAAAACAGACCACTCAAAAATTGGAACGTAAATGGCGTCAAACAAAATTGGTAGTGTTCAAATTAGCATAGAAGGAGAGCTTCCTGAAGTATAGAAAAGCTCTTAGTGCTGCTAGATCAACATATCTCTCCTCCCTAATAGAAGATGATAAAAATAATCCTAGATTCCTATTTAATACTGTAGCAAAATTAACCAGGAATAAGTCCACTATAGACACATGCACACCTGCAGTACGTAGTAGCAACAACTTCATGAATTTTTTTTTTAATGACAAAATTGAGAATATCCAACAAAAAAATTCAAACTACTAATTTAAGGTCAGACAATGTAAATGACCCTGTAGTTAACAATATAACTGTATCAGATCAGCAATTAGAATGTTTTACTCCCCTTTGAGAAACTGAATTACTTTCATTTATCTCAGCATCAAAAGCCTCAACTTGTGTACTAGATCCCTTACCTACACGTCTATTCAAACAGATATCAGTAATAACTGAAGTAATTGAACCGCTTCTAAAAAATAATAAATTATTCACTTAAAATTGGCTATGTACCCAAATACTTTAAACTAGCAGTTATCAAACCCCTGATTAAAAAACCTGACCTTGATCCCTGTCAGCTGTCCAATTATCAACCAATATCAAACCTCCCCTTTATCTCCAAGATCCTTGAAAAAGCTGTGGCACAGCAGTTATGCTTATATTTACATAGGAATAACATCCATGAAATGTATCAGTCAGGATTTAGACCTCATCATAGCACAGAGACAGCTCTGGTTAAAGCAGTAAACAACCTACTGTTGGCGTCTGATCAGGGCTGTGTCTCGCTGCTTGTGTTGCTTGACCTTAGTGCAGCATTTGATACCATGGATCATTCCATTCTTCTGGATAGACTAGAAAATGTTGTGGGAGTTCAGGGAACAGCCCTCTCCTGGCTCAGGTCTTATTTAACTGATCGCTATCAGTATGTTGATGTAAATGGTGATTTTTCTAGACATACTGAGGTAAAGTTTGGTGTTCCACAAGGTTCTGTCTTGGGTCCACTGCTTTTTTCTTTATATATGTTACCTCTGGGTGATATTATTCATAAACATTGTATTAGTTTCCACTGTTATGCTGATGACACACAGTTATATGTTTCTGCAAAACCTGATGAGAGACACCAGCTTAATAGAATTGAGGAATGTGTAAAGGACAGACACTGGATGCTTATTAACTTCCTTCTGCTTAACTCTGACAAGACTGAAGTACTTGTACTAGGACCACATGCAGCTAAAAGTAAGTTTTCTGATTACACAGTAACTCAGGATGGCCTTTCTGTTTCTTCGTGTGCAGCAGGAAAAGACCTCGGCATGATTATTGACCTCAGTCTTTCATTTGAAACTCACATTGATAACATCACCCAGATAGCTTTCTTTCATCTCAGAAATATTGCTAAGATAGGAAATGTTGTCACTACATGACACGGAAAAACTAGTTCATGCTTTCGTTATCTCCAGGTTGGATCATTGTAATGCCTTACTGCCTGAATGTTCCAATAAGTGCATAAACAAGCTCCATTTAGTTCAGAATGCAGCAGCAAGAGTCCTTACTAGAACTAGAAAATGTGACCATATCACCCCTGTCTTATCCACACTGCATTGGCTCCCAATCAAATTTTGTATTGATTATAAAATACTACTATTGACCTTTAAAGCACTGAATGGTCTCACACCACAGTACCTGAGTAAACTTCTGGTCCTCTATGACCTGCCACACCTACTTAGATCAAAAGGTGCAGACTATCTGCTGGTACCTTGTACAGTGAAGGCTACATCAGGAGGCAGAGCCTTTTCTTACAAAGCCCCACAGTTATGGAACAGCCTTCCAAGTAATGTTCAGGAATCAGACACGGGTTCAGCATTTAAGTTGAGGCTGAAAACATATCTGTTTAGTCAAGCCTTTTGTTAATGGTGTTTATGAGGTAAAGGTGTAGATCTGGAGGGTCCTCAGACATAGTGTTTTGGTAAACTGGGATGTATGGATGTCAGTCCCCCACTCACTTGCTCAATATGTATACTGTTCCTACTTATTCAGGTGAAATTGAGCATACCTAACAACCTGTGTTTTCTCTCTCTCTCCCCCCCCCCCCCCCACAAAAAAAATCTGTCCCTCTGAGTTACATGTCAGTCCTTGGATCGAGATGCTGACCTCTTCTGCTCCTCGGACCTGCCTGATCCATCCTGCTAACTTTAGGACTGCAGTTGTCATGAAGAGTTTTGCACTCAAGTTTCCATCAATGAAGAGTTTATAACATCAACGGAACTGACTTCATGTTAAAACTGTTAATGTTCTAGTCATGTTGTCTGTTGTTGCCCAAATGAGGATGGGTTCCCTTTTGAGTCTGGTTCCTCTCAAGGTTTCTTCCTCATGTTGTCTGAGGGAGTTTTTCCTTGCCACCGTCGCCACAGGCTTGCTCATTGGGGATAGATTAGGGATAAAATTAGCTCATGTTTTAAGTCATTCAAATTCTGTAAAGCTGCTTTGCAACAATGTTTATTGTTAAAAGTGCTATACAAATAAACTTGACTTGATTTTACTTTTTCTTGTAATTCACCAACAGTGATCCTTGGGCATTTTTTTTTGCCTCTCTTACCCTTCTCCTCACTGTACATGGGGCAAAATAAACTTGGCTCCTCTTCTAGGCAAGTTTGTAACAGTTCCAGTTGGTGTCCACTTTGTTATTGTTGCCCTAATAGTAGAAATGGACATTTTCAGGCAAGTAGTTTTTTTTTTTTTATAACCATTCCCTGACTTATGAAGGTCAACACACTTCTCCCTCATTTGGTTTGTGGGTTCTGTTATCATCCACATGCTGATGGATGACTAAGGGAATTTTGCCTCTATATTTGTTCCATAGTTAGTCAGGAAGTCATGGATTACAGCTTGAAAGTTCCTACACACTCCAATCAACTCAAAAATACTGTACAATTTTAATGGGAAACTTGTTTCAGGTACATTGTGTTCGCTGTCATTTCCAGGGGTGCCAATAACAGTGGCACATGTGTTTTTGTTGAAAATATATATTTCTTGATGAGGGATTTGTTTTTCTCTGAATAAATTTATTTCAATTTAAGGTTGGATTTTTCTCACTTTCTCAGCATGAGATGAAGCGACTTCACCAAAAAGTGAATCTTTTTCTAACCCTTTTTAGTCATCTTTACAAGGGGCACCAATAAATGTGGAAGGCACTGTATAATCCAACTTCCTGTTTTGTACTGACCCTATGGACTGTAACTCACCACTGTCTCCTGAGATCTTTTAACACACTCTCGGATCTGTCAATTTTCCAAGCAAATTCAGAAATAAAAGACATGGACGTGTCAGCTCTGTCCTCTTTAAGTCATCAAACCACGACTTTGGACCCTTTCAGCATTATTGATATTTTCTCTTTTCACAAGGCTCAGAGTCTTTCACTTTGTTCTGTCTCATTGAAGGATATCTCAGAGGAGAAACAAGATGCCAAGGACAGACAAGTTTGTCAAATGCAATTAAGCAAAATGCTGAGAATAATCTTCATTCTTTTATATTTGTTCAAAAGGAGAAATCTGCCAAGATCTCCAACTGAGACTGATATGTTCCTCAGACTGTGTGGAATTATAATAAGATCAGGTCCAGATGATTAATTGGAGCACAGACATTTCATCTGTGTTGTTGGAGGAATCCAGAAACAAAAAACATTGCTGTTTATTAATTCATTTTACAATTATGCATGTTTTAATACAAGTTGGTAGAATAATGGTGAAATATGATGTAAAGTCAAACACTTGGTGGTATGCTCATCTCATCTCATCTCATCTCATCTCATCTCATTATCTCTAGCCGCTTTATCCTTCTACAGGGTTGCAGGCAAGCTGGAGCCTATCCCAGCTGACTACGGGCGAAAGGCGGGGTACACCCTGGACAAGTCGCCAGGTCATCACAGGGCTGACACATAGACACAGACAACCATTCACACTCACATTCACACCTACGGTCAATTTAGAGTCACCAGTTAACCTAACCTGCATGTCTTTGGACTGTGGGGGAAACCGGAGCACCCGGAGGAAACCCACGCGGACACGGGGAGAACATGCAAACTCCGCACAAAAAGGCCCTTGCCGGCCATGGGGCTCGAACCCAGGACCTTCTTGCTGTGAGGCGACAGCGCTAACCACTACACCACCGTGCCACCCCGGTGGTGTGGTGTGGTATGCTATGACCGGAAAATGATCAACAATGGCTTGGGGTAATGAGTTCCTGTTACCATCCTGGAGAAGATTATTTTCTGCAGGTTTTGAAGCATTTTATTCCTCTGAGACTGCAACAGTTTGCCAATAATCATTAAAGAATGATATATCATCCTTTTTTGTCCATTTATAGTTACATTTAATGTTGTGTAGCATCCATGAAAAAAGCTAGTTCCTGTTCTCACCAGCCTCTATGTTTTTATCTCTCTTCAAGATGAAAAATAAAATGCAGCTTGTCGTATGACAGAAAAACCTAAAGTGTAAACATCTGTCATGAGAGCCAGATGTCAGAAAACATAAAGTTTAAAAATTCAAGCTTTGTCTGATTGTTACAAAGCAATGACACTGCAGACTCCTTCCATAAACGCACCTTTAAACAATTATGAACATTTTTTTTATCAATCTGTGTGCAGCATACACCACCTGTGATTTGCAGCTGCACTACTGTCAGAGCTGTTGTTCTAGAAAATAAATCAAAAACAGCCATATCTCACAGGGTTAACATTGTATTGAATTATTGTGGTTTTTTTTTTTTTGCGAACTGGCCAAAATTAAATGCGCAGATAATAATAATAATAATAATAATAATAATAATAATAATAAAAAACAGTGAATCACAATAGCGAATGTAATATGCTTGCTCAAAAAGAGTATAAATGCAGTCATCATCATCATCAGATTTTCCCACTTGACACGTGGACGGTCATGGGGCTTGCAACTTAATAAGATGGTTATATTTGTATAAGTTGCATGATGTCCTTTTTGCCCATGCATGTTTTTATCAATTGTCTTTTTTCAATGTTCCATATTTTCTCCATTTTACCCCAATTTCGCCTTTTATCGAATAGGACCTGTTTAAGGAGGGAAGTATTGTCCATTCTACATAGATGACCAATATAGTGGAGATGTTGAATATGGCAAAATTCTTCAATTCGTTGGCTCTGGGTCATCACATAGAGACGGGAGTTAGAGATTTTAAAGGCCCAGTCCACTTCTCCTATAGTAGGATCTGTGTTCTTCCTGGCAAACCCGCCAGCAACCATTTTCCTAAGAAAACTGTTCCAAATAACGTCCAGTCTCTTGGCCTCTGCTGATGAGAGTTGCCATGCTTGGACACTACGTATATAGTAATCTGCTCCGTACGCACAAGTTTAATATCTTTATATGTGTAGAAAGATATATCTCGCGGTCCATCAGAAATTGTTTCAGTTCATTCCATTTTTCAAAGGCCGAGGATATGCGTTGGTGAAGAAAGGCCGAAGAATTGCTGGTGTTTGTTATCATGTGTCCAAGATAGCGAAATTGCCTTACGTTTTTCAGTGGAATCCCATCTACCATAATAAGGCTCTTCTGGTCTTTCAAACTCTCACAGACATTAAAAGCCATGGTGTCAGTTTTTTTGTATGACATACATAGGCCGTATCGCTTGAAAGTATGATCATAGATCTCAAGAATTTCTTGAAGCTCACTTATGCTTTCAGAGAAAACAACAACATCATCAGCATATAGAAGTTCTGTAACTCTGATCATGCCGTATGCCTTTCCAGTACGTAGATCACGTGGAGACGCCTCGTTTGGTATAGCAATCTATTTTTGATCCAGACTCCGGAAACTTTTTAGAGATCTCATGCTTGCCGCAACGCATCACGAAGTCCATATAGATGTTAAACAGACTAGGGCTTTCAAGTGCCCCTTGTCTACATCCGACAGATGTATCGAAGAAATTCCCTGTGTTCCTAATGCAGGTTTTAGTACCTGTATATAAGGCTTTTAGTATTGATATAAGTTTGCAACACCTTAGGCGAATTTCAAGTACTCTAAACAAAGCTTCACGAGGAACCCAATCATAGGCAGCTTTGAGATCTATAAAGCATGCGAAAAGTGGTTTTCGTTCTTGTTCTAGTATGTGTCTGACAATGAAAATGGCATCACATGTAGATCTATTTTTTCTAAATCCAAACTGTGTTGGCATTATGATGGCTTCATAGACTGTTCTTATTCTTTCCACAATGACCATAGAAACAAACTTAGACAGAGTGGCAATGATGGATTGGCCGTGGTAATTCTCTGCCAGGAGTCTCGATCCCTTCTTATAAAGGCATGTTACGGAAGATAACAACCATGTACAGGGAACTCTTGCATGATTCCAAATCATGCCCAGCAGTATAACCAAATATACTAAAAACTTCTGGGAATGAGTATTTTAGGTGTTCACCAGTGATTCCATCAGTCCCTTGGCATTTGCCATTTTTAAACACTGAAAGGCATTTCTTTACCTCGGCAGCTTCTGGTGCCTTTTCATCAATTGAATTTAGGTCTTCTGGAGGCAAAATATGCTGGTATTCCTCGGGATGAGATAGTTCTGGTTGCATTTTGAAATCTCTCTTACCCAAGTGATGGGTAAAGTGTTCCTCAAGCTTTTGGGGTTGGATCAGCTGCTGTTTTGACTGTTGAAGTGCTTTATAATTTTTAGCTAGTCTGAATTCTTCTTCAGTGTTCCTCTGTTCACTTGTATAGTTAACACTGTCTGCTTTATCCCTAAAATAGGCATTTTTCAGTTTCATTCGGAGTTCCTTACTTGAGTGGAAAGCTCTTTTCTTTCAGTGGTATTAGATGACTTTCTTCTTTTTTCAAGAAGTTCAAGAAAAGCTTAATTTGCCCAGGGCTTATTTTCTGCCTTATTTTTAAATTTTGGGATCGTCGCTTCTGATGCAGTGTGGATGGAGTTCACAACACTTTCCTCCAAGGCATCAATATCTTCAGGTGGTAGATTTTGCTTTAGAATTTCATCAAGGTTTTCGGAGTAGGTATTTCTCACTTCTTCTGAATCTCTGAGTGCTCTGACATTAGTAAGGTCACAGGACTTGCCTGGCTTCTTGTTGAATATTTTTTTTCTTTTCTTCTTGGTTGGGAACAGGGCAACTCGGTGGTCTGATTCGAAAACATCGCTGGAGGCCAGATAAACGCGACAATTCTTTGCAGCTCTTTTGATGTACCATTCACCGATAATGTAGTCAAGCCTTCTCAAGTATCCAAGATTTGATTTGAAGGACCATCGATGTTCAGCTGATTTTGTTGCAAATATGGTGTTCAAGATATATAAATTGTTGGTCTCTGCGACTTCCATCAGTTTAGTTCCATTGAAGCTTGTTGGTACTTCATCATTATTTGGACCAATGCATTTCCAGTTTTCAGGCTGACAATCAGTACCTATAGTTGCATTGAAATCCCCACATACAAGGAGTTTAAAAGAGGGGTGTGATGTCTTAGCATTATTAACTACTTTAGACAAGGTATTGTAGAATACTTCTTTAGTGGATGAGCTGTACTCTTCTGTTGGAGAGTAGCATGATATTATGGTGAGTTTAGTCCCATATAGGGAGACTCTAGCCAATAGCATTCTTCCTTCCACGTGGTGTTCTACATCTATGAGTTTTACATGAGGGGCTATCACTATCACTACGCCTGCTTGTGCCTTTTTCTTAAGCCCACTATAGATGACTTGCCAATCTTTCAAAACGTGATCTTTGAAAATGATTGGGTGGGAAGAAAAATTCACTGGGAACTGAGACGAAGGTATAAAATACTGTACCTGTAACAGAAAGATGGTATTAACACCAACCAGAAAAAGGAACAGAAAATGACAGCTGTAACTTACTGTAGGATTTCAACATCCAGAATGACCATGCCATAGAAGCCAAACGATCTGATGATATAATGATTGATAAAGAAAATAAAGAATGCAAAATAATAGACTTTGCCATACCATACGACAGTAGAGTAAATGAAAAAAAGAGAGAAAAAATAGAGAAGTACCAAGACCTACAGTGGTGCTTGGAAGTTTGTGAACCCTTTAGAATTTTCTATATTTCTGCATAAATATGACCTAAAACATCATCAGATTTTCACACAAGTCCTAAAAGTAGATAAAGAGAACCCAGTTAAACAAATGAGACAAAATATATTATACTTGGTCATTTATTTATTGAGTAAAATGATCCAATATTACATATCTGTGAGTGGCAAAAGTATGTGAACCTTTGCTTTCAGTATCTGGTGCAGCAATAACTGCAACTAAATGTTTCCGGTAACTGTTGATCAGTCCTGCACACTGGCTTGGAGGAATTTTAGCCCATCCCTCCATACAGAACACTTTCAACTCTGGGATGTTGGTGGTTTTCCTCACATGAACTGCTCGCTTCAGGTCCTTCCACAACATTTCGATTGGAATAAGGTCAGAACTTTGACTTGGCCATTCCAAAACATTAACTTTATTCTTCTTTAACCATTCTTTGGTAGAACGACTTGTGTGCTTAGGGTCGTTGTCTTGCTGCATGACCCACCTTCTCTTGAGATTCAGTTCATGGACAGATGTCCTGACATTTTCCTTTAGAATTTGCTGGTATAATTCAGAATTCATTATTCCATCAATGATGGCAAGCTGTCCTGGCCCAGATGCAGCAAAACAGGCCCAAACCATGATACTACCACCACCATATTTCACAGATGGGATAAGGTTCTTATGCTGGAATGCAGTGTTTTCCTTTCTTCAAACATAACGCTTCTCATTTAAACTAAAAAGTTCTATTTTGGTCTCATCTGTCCACAAAACATTTTTCCAATAGCCTTCTGGCTTGTCCACATGATCTTTAGCAAACTGCAGATGAGCAGCAATGTTCTTTTTGGAGAGCAGTGGCTTTCTCCTTGCAACCCTGCCATGCACACCATTGTTGTTCAGTGCTCTCCTGATGGTGGACTCATGAGCATTAACATTAGCCAATGTGAGAGAGGCCTTCAGTTGCTGAGAAGTTACCCTGGGGTCCTTTGTGACCTCGCCGACTATTACATGCCTTGCTCTTAGTGTGGTCTTTGTTGGTCAACCACTCCTGGGGAGGGTAACAATGGTCTTGAATTTCCTCCATTTGTACACAATCTGTCTGACTGTGGATTGGTGGAGTCCAAACTCTTTTGAGATGGTTTTGTAACCTTTTCCAGCCTGATGAGCATCAACAACGCTTTTTCTGAGGTCCTCAGAAATCTCCTTTGTTCATGCCATGATACACTTCCATAAACATGTGTTGTGAAGATCAGACTTTGATAGATCCCTATTCTTTAAATAAAACAGGGTGCCCAAACTCACACCTGATTGTCATCCCATTGATTGACAACACCTGACTCTCATTTCACATTCAAATTAACTGCTAATCCTAGAGGTTCACATACTTTTGCCACTCACATATATGTAATATTGGATCATTTTCCTCAATAAATAAATGACCAAGTATAATATTTTTGTCTCATTTGTTTAACTGGGTTCTCTTTATCTACTTTTAGGATGTGTGAAAATCTGATGATGTTTAAGATCATATTTATACAGAAATTTAGAAAATTCTAAAGGGTTCACAAACTTTCAAGCAATACTGTAGCAAGAGAACTACAAAAGCTATGGAATATGAGAACAAAAGTCATTCCAATCGTAATAGGAGCACTTGGCACAATACCAAGACAATTATTGAAGAGATTAGATGACTTGGGTATAAGAACAAGAATTGTTGAGTTGCAGAAAGCTGTTATCATCCACTCTGCAAGGAACCTCCATAAAATCCTTGAAATTTTAGGAATCTTGTTGATACTGAATTTCATGAAATTATTACCAGTGACAAAAATAGTGAGTGACACAATAATAATAATAATAGACCAAAGAGGGCGACATGGTGGTGTAGTGGTTAGGACCGTCACCCCAAATCAAGAAGGTTCTGGGTTTGAGCCCAGTGGCCGACATGGGCCTATCTGTGTGGAGTTTGCATGTTCTCCCCATGTTTGTGTGGGTTTCCTGGGGGGGTGCTCCAGTTTCCCCCACAGTCAAAATACATGCAGGTTAGGCTAATCGGTGGCTCTAAATTGACCATAGGTGTGAATGTGAATGATTGTTTGTCTCTATGTGTTAGCCCTGCGATGACCTGGCGACTTGTCCAGGGTGTACCCCACCTCTCGCCCATAGTCAGCTGGGATAGGCTCCAGCTTGGCTGTGACTCTGCACAGGATAAGCAGTTACGGATAATGGATGGAGATGTCTACAAGTGGCAGTAAGCGTTGGTTTTCTCTGCCTACATAGATGGTCTGGGCAGGCTACTTGATCCCAGAAAAAAAAAAAAAAAAACCTTTCCTTTCAATGTTCAAGCGACTTATATCATCTATGCTGCCCAGAGGTGGAAAAACCCGGGTGCAGAAAGTAAAAACCCTGCCACATTTTTGCTCCAGCCAATTCAGTGAACCAGCTGATCCTAATTACCACATCCCCTAAGCAAGGTTGATGAGCTAATTGGTGAAATCATCTGTGTTGAGAGCACAGGCAGAAGGAAAACCTAAGCAGGACTTTTACTTTGTCAATCCAGTTTTTCCACCTCTGATGCTGCCCATAATTTGCTGCTAATCCAATTATTTCACCGCAATTGTCTTTGATTTGGGTCTTGCATGACCAGAAGCGATGCCATATTTGTTGATCGATTCTCACACTCTGATTGGCTGAGCCCGACCACATTACCATGCCATAATGTATGTACTTATGTTACAGAGCCAGGCAGCATATGACAGAGGGTAACTGAGAAAGCCAAGCACACATACATCTGGAGGGAAATTTCATATATATTTTGCAAGTATTTTACAGGGAACTGGTTTATAATTTATTAGCTGAGGATGCACCAGAAGGCATGTCAATTTCAAACATTTATTGGGGGGGCATACCCCCCCCCCCCCCCAGCATGAGTGCACCTTTGGCTTTGCCATCGCAAATTCCAGAGCTGCCTACTCCTTTTTTTTCTAGCCGGCTACTTCAGATTTTCTGTTGAAACCTGTAGACAATGAAAATAGACATGAAATACAGCTGCCTAAATTAAATATTCCATTAAGAATGATAATCTATTGAAGAGGCCCAAAGCAGAAAAATATATACTTTTTAAATAGCAACAAATAAAGAAGTAAACAAATAATCAATGCTTTACAGATTGTTTGAAAAAGCACCATGACCACAAGTTCTCTGATTTTACTCCATTATCATTTCAGCTTTCATATCTTCAATATTTGATGAGCACTAACCCGACATCCTTTCAGACAAAAACAGCTCTCTCTCTCTCATATATATATATATATATATATATATATATATATATATATATACATACATATATATATATATATATATATATATACATACACACACACACACACACACACACACACACACACACACACACACACACACGTACGTATATATATCAGTGGTCGAAATACTTTTTTCCAGTGTTCTGCAATATTGCAGAATGTCAAAATTTTGTTCTGCAATTTGGAAATATTTTCTGCAAATACACAAGCCTCCATACTATACCCTTCTCAACCTAATAATGCCAATATTTACATCATATCTAGCTTTACAACTCATAGCATGACTGTAATTCTTTATTCTCTCACTATTTTTAATTTCAGTCTTCACAGATCTTTCTCTGCAGCAAAGTTATCATTCCATGATACCTCCACAGGTCTTTCATCCCCCTCACCCTGACACTACGGGCTACTACAACTTGAAGTATACCAACTAATTCATAAATTTACTAGTTATCACACCCACACATTATCCTTCCACACAACATACTAATAAAGGTATCACCACAATAAAAAATAGAACACAACTGTTCTTCAAGAAACAAAACATTCGTTTTCATGTTACACGTCATGTTACATTTTGTCAAGATTAAGTTTCTAGCTTGAACAATAGATTGTTACCCAAAATGTACTTCATTCACAGTGTTTGCATCTGCAACCTGTAGTTTTAAATTGAAAGCAAGGTTTCAATTCTACACTCTGTTACATCTTACGATGATGCAAAGAATTGATGCCATAAAGGAATAAAACCCAACTGGCAAATGGAAAGACGTTTGGGTTCATTGTGTTTGCCTGGCTTCTAAAGTGCAAGGTCATGAACTGAACGGAGAACTACTGCAGGGGCTTCACTGCTCTAAACTAACAACAGAGAACTGGGAACAAACTAATCATGGCAGAACTGAGAGCTACAGAACTACTGAGAGCTACAGAACTGAACCTATGAGCTTTGTCTTACAGGGCAACTGTTTTACTTTGCGCTAGTCTGCACCACAGGCAAGACAGCACTAGTAAAAAAAAAATAGAACATGTACACAAAACATGTATTAGTGTAGCTTGGTATGAGAAAACAAAATATTCAAAAGTATCTATGAATAAAGGTAAAATACTGTTGCTGTCTTCAAAAGGGATATAATATCAGTATAATTTTGCATGATTCAACAATACAATATATATGTATGCAAGATAAGATAAGAACTAGAGTCTTCGCTTTCTGAACCAGATTCCGTCTTCATTTTTGTCACCCTCGTGGACGCGCGATCTGTCGCTGTTGTTGGAGTCATGCTGGCTGCCGGTTTTGCCAAGATAAGACAAAATCGTCCTTGTTTTCTTGGCGTTTTTGTCGGACTCTTGCCCTGAAGAAACAATCCTCTTCTTAGGAGCCATGTTTGTTGTGCCACATTGAATTCTGGGAGATGCATGGCGGAAACTGCCGAACACTGCCGAGGTAGTTGTCGGGTCCTCCCAGCGGGTATTAAAAGTGACGAAATCTCACATCGGAAAATGGCAACTGCCCTTATTTGGTTGTCGTCGCCTTTCGTCGGTATTATGTAAATATTGCTCAACTTTGACCTGGAAAACGCCGTCAGGTTCACGCAGCGCAGGTTTCAGTTTATTTACAGCGCTGCTAGTTTGCTAAATTGAGAACCACTGAATCCTGAGCCTGATTTTTTTCATTCTGCAAAATTGCAGGTTGTTTAATTTTTCTTCTGCAATCTTGAAAATCATTCTGCAAAATGCAGACTGCAGACAGGTATTTTGAACACTGTATATATACGTGTGCAACACTTTCCACACCTGAGGGTAAAGCTGATTAATACCAGGGGCATGAAATTGCCCAGAGCCTTTGGCCCATGTGCATGATAATAAACCTGATAATAGAACCATCTATTTATCTGCTCCGTGAGTAATTACAAGCAAGATGGAGCAGGAAGCCATCAGGAAGCAGGACAAGAGCTGTTGAGAGTTAAAGGGGAGGCCTTTTTTTTTCGGGTCCATCTGGAGAGCCGGGAGGTGATGAGGAGGAAAATAAGAACCAGGCCTTTTCTGAAACCCATGAGACTGCAGGCGTCTGTATTCTGGTGCTCGTATAAAAGAGGATATTACTTTAACTCATACGTGAGCAAATTATTTACCAAAGCAGAATTTGGCTTCAATTAATGATCAGAGAAGAACACAATATTACACCAATTTAACCACCCCACAGGTGATGAACTTTTTCATGACATACACTCACCGGCCACTTTAATAGGAATGTGTTTTTGATTCTAAGATTCCTGTTCTTAGCTGGCAGAAGTGGAACCCAATGTGATCATCTGCTGTTGCATGCTGAGATGCTTTTCTGCTCACCACAGTTGTAAAGAGTGATTATATGAGTTAGTATATCCTTCCTGGCAAAAAAAAAAATCTTGAACCAATCTGGCCATTTTCTCTGACCTCTCTTATCCAAAAAAAAAACCCTTTATTCATCACTTGCACACTTCAAGCACAGTGAAATTCATCTTCTGCATTTAACCCATCTGAAGCAGTGAACACACACACACACACTCAGAGCAGTGGGCAGCCCAGAGCGCCCAGGGAGCAGTCAGGGGTTTGGTACCTTGCTCAAGGGCACCTCAGCCCAAGGCCGCCCCACGTCAACCTAACTGCATGTCTTTGGATTGTGGGGGAAACCGGAGCACCCGGAGGAAACCCACACAGACACGGGGAGAACATGCAAACTCCACACAGAAAGGCCCTCGCCGGCCGCTGGGTTTGAACCTGGAACCTTCTTGCTGTGAGGCGACCATGCTAACCACTACAACAAGGCATTTGTTTCCACCCGCAGAACCGTCGCTCACCCAATGTTTTGTTTTTCACACCATTCACAGGCCTAGAAATTCATATATTTTTTCACCAGCCAGCCGGACTAGTTACCTTCCAAAGTAACTAGCCAAAGAGAAAATCAACTAGCCAAAATTTGTTCATGTATGAATTTTACTTCTGTCAAAAATAACACAAAAGAGAGTAGTTACCATTGTTCATGACTAATGTGCATTTATTTCAAGACCCGAGTATTTTGATACTGTTGTTAAATACATAAATGAGAACAACACAGAGCACCATAATATTATATCAACAAATAATAATATATTGGAAAACTTGGCAATTTGGTGTATGAGTATTGAAAACAAATATACTTACTATCATGACTATAGCACCCAAAATATGTCCAACATGCTTTCTGTATTTAACCATTTATGAGAGAGAAAGCATTAGGAGCTTCATATTGACTAGGAATCAACTTGAAAAAAATTAATTATTCCATAAAAATCGTATCGCAGCCAAGGCCTACCCTGCTCCCACGTTTGCTTTTAAGTCCTTTGTCATTTCTCCTTCTCGTACGCTTTATCGGTGGCCTTTTTCTCCTCTTCAGACCGAGGTTGCTTTGTCCCCGTCTCTGGCGGTTTCTGTACACCTTTCAGAAAATTCCACATCGCAACATAGCTTTGGCAGATGTAGATGTAAACAGCAACAAAAACACGTGTTTAAATGGGCGATAATGTGGCCATATCTATTGAATTTGATAACGTGATTACTGCGATATTCAACGAGATGCATTATATGCATGCACAGTAGTGAAAAAAACGACAGCCCGACTTGTACATGATATGTTTCGGAATTCTTCAGTATTTTCCGTCCTGCCGATAAACACATCGATTAACACAGACACGGCACACTCTTAATATATGGCGGCTTTAGTTGATGCTGTCTGCATCTTCACTTCATATATATATGTTTTTTATTTTCAACTAGCCAACCGGGCTGGCTAGTGACAGGAATTACCCGCCAAATGACAAATTAAGTCGTCTCGGGCGACCGAACCACTGCGAATTTTGAGCCGTGATTCTGTGTAAACTCTAGAGACTGTTATGTATGAAAACCCCAGGAGATCAGCAGTTTCTGAAATACTCAAACCAGTCTATCTGGCTCAAACCAACACCCATGCCACAGTGAAAGTTACACTTTGAGATCACTTTTTTTCCCCCATTCTGAGGTTTGAAGTGAACATTAACTGAAGCTCTTGATTTGTAGCTGCATAATTTCATGCCTTGTGCTGCTGTCAAGTGATTGGCTGATTAGAGAACTGCATAAAACAGCAGATGGCTGGTGAATGTAACTCTACTTTGTTTACATTTGACATAGTCACTTTAATCTCTTATAATGCAATTTTTCATATAGTATCTAAACACTAGAGGTAGTACAAAGTTGTTTTGCAAGTCATAAGTCTCAAGTTCTGGGATTCAAAGTCCCAAGTCAAGCCTGAGAAGTCCAAATCAAGTTACAACTCTTTAAATGATTACCCTGGGTCTTATTTTTGCATCCAAATTTTTATGAGGCACATAAAAATAAATAAATCAAAATCCGCCCAGTATTGCATTACTCTAAGTATTATATGTGTCTGACTATATGAAAAGGATCCTTACAGAGATACATGTGTCTGTTTACCTCAATAACTGTCAAGAAACTGTAGAAAGTGACAAAACTCATTCTTTTACCATTCTATTCTTCTGGTCTCTGATGCAGCACCACATTCAGTGCATGTTGTCAAGCATGGCACAGGGGCTGTTATTTGATGTTTACAAAAGGAGAAAATCACACAGAATTTGTAAAAAGTTTATTTCTAAAGTAAGGCCTGAATTATTGCTGTTATGGGTGGTGGAGGTGAACTTTGGATCCAGAAGTAGAAAAACGCACAGACAGTAATCCAACAAATAAGGTGATTTAATTCAGGGGGCAGGGCAGGGGGTGTGGCAAAAAGGTAGCAAAACAGGACAAACACAAATGGCAAAGATAGTCCAGATAACAAGAGACAAAAATACAAGACAGGTAAGGACAAACACTAAAAAAACCATGAACAAGAAAAAAACCCTTTGTGCAAAAAGCATGAACTAGAAAAATAGCTTTGGGGGCCCGGCCATGAACAGCACAGAAACGGCTAGAGAAAACAAACGAGCCATTCTAGCAAAGTCATAGTCTGAGAATGGCCTTTAAATAAGCAGGTGAAAACCAGGATGTGAGTTCAGGTGGGATGGAATTCCCGTCCTGGATCCGGATCGGCGCTGGCATGGGAGATCCATAATCTCCGGAGTGGATGTCCAGGGCGGAGCATGACATTAGCTCATCTCATCTCATTATCTCTAGCCGCTTTATCCTTCTACAGGGTCGCAGGCAAGCTGGAGCCTATCCCAGCTGACTACGGGCGAAAGGCGGGGTACACCCTGGACAAGTCGCCAGGTCATCACAGGGCTGACACATAGACACAGACAACCATTCACACTCACATTCACACCTACGGTCAATTTAGAGTCACCAGTTAACCTAACCTGCATGTCTTTGGACTGTGGGGGAAACCGGAGCACCCGGAGGAAACCCACGCGGACACGGGGAGAACATGCAAACTCCACACAGAAAGGCCCTCGCCGGCCCCGGGGCTCGAACCCAGGACCTTCTTGCTGTGAGGCGACAGTGCTAACCACTACACCACCGTGCCGCCCCATGACATTAGCTGATTGGAACAATATGAATGAGTGTCTGATAACATGAAAAGGATCTGCTTTGTGAACATATAAACATATTGATAACTTTTGGACTGTAATTGCCATAAAAAAATATGCTTAAGACTCCATGAGTAAACAGTTGGTAACTTCAACAAAATAGATCTAATGCCAAAACTACAACCCCAAATCAGAAAAAAAGTTGGGATGGTATGAAAAATGCAAATAAAAAAGAAAGCAGTGATTATGAATTTACTTTGACTTGTATTTCATTGCATACAGAATGAACCCAAGATATTTCATGCTCATTTCTCATCGCATTATCTCAAGCTGCTTTATCCTGTTCTACAGGGTCGCAGGCAAGCTGGAGCCTATCCCACCTGACTATGGGTGAGAGGCGGGTACACCCTGGACAAGTCGCCAGGTCATCACAGGGCTGACACATAGACACAGACAACCATTCACACTCACACTCACACCTACGGTCAATTTAGAGTCACCAGTTAACCTAACCTGCATGTCTTTGGACTGTGGGGGAAACTGGAGCACCCAGAGGAAACCCACATGGACACAGGGAGAACATGCAAACTCCGCACAGAAAGACCCTCGTCAGCCACGGGGCTCAAACCTGGACCTTCTTGCTGTGAGGCGACAGTGCTAACCACTATACCACCGTGCTGCCTCATGCTCATTTCATTTGTTAATATACATCCAGTCATGCATTTCAGGCCTGAAACACATTCCAAAAAAGTTGGGACGGAGGAAATTTAGGGCTAGTATGAGGTAAAACGATTAAATAATGATGTGATTTGAAACAGGTGATGTCAATTAATCATGATTTGGTACAAAATCAGTATCTAGGAAAGGTTGAATCTCTGAGGAGCAAAGATGGGCTGAGGATCTCCAGTTTGTCAACAAATGAGTGAGAAAATTATTGAAATGTTTAAAAACAATGTTCCTCAAAGAAAGATAGGAAGGGATTTGGATATTTCACCCTCTACGGTGCATAATATCATTTAACTATTCAAGGAATCTGGAGGAATTTTGGTGTGTAAAGGGCAAGGGTTCAAGCCTAAGCTGAACACCCATGATCTCCAATCCCTCAGATAGCACTGCATCAAGAACCGTCATTCATCTATAGTTGATAGAACCACATGGGCTTGGGATTACTTTGACAAACCTTCATCAAGCTCTAAAATCCAGAGTTACATCCACAAACACCAGTTAAAACTTTACTGTGCAAAAAGGAAGCCTTATGTTAACTGTGTCCAGAAGCACCATTGACTTCACTGGACTCAGAGGCACCTGGGATGGACCATCACATAGTGGAAACATGTATTATGGTCAAATGAATCAGTATTCCAGGTCTTCTTTGGAAGAAATGGACGCTGTGTGCTCTGGACCAAAGACAAAAAGGACCATCCAGACCATTACCAAGAACAAGTCCAAAAGCCAGGGTGTGTCATGGTATGGATTTGTATCAGTGCCCTTGGCAAAGGCAACTTACACTTCTGCGATGGAGCATTAATGCAGAAAAGTACACTGAGATTTTTGAGCAACATATGCTGCCTTCAAGACGACATCTTTTCCAGGGAAATTTCAATAAGACAATGCAAAACCACATTCTGCACACATTTCAAAGGCATGACTGTGGAAAAAGACAGTGTGTCCCCTCTATCCCCAATAGAGAATGTGTGGAGAATTTAGAAATGAAAAATATGACAATGGTGACCCTGTACTGTTGCACACCTTAAGATCTGTTTGCAGGAAGAATGAGAGAAAATAACACATGAAACACTTCATCACTTGGTGTTTTCAGTCCCTAAACATCTTTTAAGTGTTATGAGAAGAAATGGCAACATTATAGAGTGGTAAATGCTTTATTATTCTGATTTTTTTTTTTAATGTGTAGCAAGAATCCAAATTGATTTAAAAATATTATTTCAAGTATTGTTTCGAGTGTAATACAAGTCAAAGATTATGTACAAGTCATTGTTTTCAGTTTTAATTTCAATTTTAACAAACCATCCCAACTTTTTCTGATTTGGTGTTGTATAACCCAGACTTTAGTCCATTTTTTTTTTTTTTAGTTCAATGGAACATTAACTTCTGTATCAATTAAGTAGAATTAGCATAAACATGGACTGAACTGAAATGTACGACAGTTTCTTGCTAATTTATGTGTTTCAATCCTCATTCATCAGTACGTATTTTCCCCAGGTAAAAGCAGTTTGCTCATCTGATATCATCAGCTTCACACAAACACGAGATGCATTTATTATAAATTTGTGTCTTGTACATGCTGCATTAAGTCTAATCTCCGACAACATCTGAGTGGTTCTGAATCCTGACGCCAAGAGCGGATTGGAGCTGTTGGAGATCAGATTCCTGCCATATTTAAACTTTCTGCCAATGGCACTGAGTTAAACGCAGGTCATGAGAATGTGTAATTGAAGGATAACAGCAGCAAGTACACACACACACACACACACACACTCTCTTTTTCTTATGACTTTGCTTTGCTCCAGGTTGCCTGTTTCAAGTTCTCGCCATCTTCACTGTGTTTCTGCAGCATGTAAAAGCATTTCTAACACAAAGTCCAGCAGATGGTGGATATATGATAGCAAAGCTTGAACATAAATATCTGCTATGTCCAGGTTCATGAACAACTAAATAATAACAGAAAATTAACACCGTCGCACCGAGTGACATCAGTGTAACCGTCAGAAGTTTTGACTTAAAACCTAAGCACTACCTACTATGATATTCCTGGTGATGAATACCAAGTGTGTTTTGTTTTGCTTCTGGTTTTTGGTCTGGTGTCCATCCCCATCTAGTTATTGGTTTTTAGCTCATCCTGCTGTAGGCCAGGCTGGATGAGCTTATGCGATCATGCGTTGTCTGTCTGTCATCTGTCCGTCGTTGTTCATCATCATCTGTCCACAATTGACAAAAATCTCTACTCCTCCTACAGGATTGATTGGATTTTGATCAAACTCACACCCAATGTTCCCCAGGTGGGTATGCATAAAAGTTGTCAAGATGGTGACACCACCTGTCATATTTACAATTTTATGGGCATCTGAAATTTTTGGGTGACTCATCACATTAAACACTACCCTTTGTAAACTGCTGGGACGTTTTCACTGAAATTCACCCAGAAGACTCTAAAGACATATTCCAACCAGAATTGTTCACCAAATGGTGCCACCTGCCATGGATGCAGTGACACAAGGGTCATATGCAATTTCACAAAAATCGCTACCCCTCCCACAGGATTGATTGGATTTCAAACTCGCACACAACAACAGTGGCCGGTATGAGCTACAGCGCAGTGAGGCTATTTTTCTATTATTTTGTTCACCTTTTGCTTGTTTCCCAGTTGAGCATTTAATCACTGTATTCTGCATTTCTGAGCATCCCCTTGTGTCTAGTTTGTTAGTTTCCTGTTTTTTACTCCTCTATCTTTTACTCTTTGGGAAACAGGACAGAGATAAACTAATGTTTGTCCAGCCCTTCACTACCCGTAGGAGTTCCATGAATGTGAACAACAGCTGCTTCTCGGTCTACAGTGCTAGTTTTTCTCCTCACTCATCTGAAGTTTCTTTACAAATCTGATACAGATGAACAGACCTTCATGCAGATTGTCGAAGCTGCCATGAAGTTTTGGTGCATTTAGATTCAGTGAAACAATACTGTTCTGACATGGTGTTAGCAACTCTGTCCTCCTCCTGATGGAGTCCATCATCAGAGGATTCCTTGAAGTCTAGTTTGGGCCATTTTTAATTTTTAAAATCAAAAATCAGCATGGCCATCCAACAAAAGAGTAGTTGTGAAAATAATACAGAAATCAAATGGCAGAATCTGCAGGTCACATGATTCCAACTGCTGAATTGTAACCTTTTTTCATTGTTGCTGCTGCCAACTGTGTTGGACAAGTTATGTTTTTGTCTCGATTTGTTTGTTTGTTTGTCTGGTCCCAATGTAACTCAAAAAAGTAGGGAACAGATTTTGATAAAATTTGGAGGAAAGGTGGGTCATGGGAAAAGGAACAATTGATTAGATTTTGATGTAAATCCAGATACACTACCATTCAAAAGTTTGGGGTCACTTTGAAATTTCCTTATTTTTGAAAGAAAATCACTGTTCTTTTCAATGAAGATCACTTTAAACTAATCAGAAATACACTATATACATTGCTAATGTGGTAAATGACTATTCTAGCTAAATTCTACTAAATGTCTGGTTTTTGGTGCAATATCTACCAGTGGCGGCTGCTGGTTTTTAAAACAGGGGAAGCCCATTTTACGCATTCATCGTAAAACCTGTAGACCGGATATCAAAGCATAGAAAGGTGTGCCCCATTAGCATAGTGAACTAGACAACCCTACCTAGTGGCAGAAAGTATTTTTGCTTGTACGTTTCATGTTATAGTCTGGCTTGCCAGGCTAGTGCCTCATATCCTTAATCAAAAATATCAAACATCCCAAAATCACTGGCTATTCAACGAAGAGCCTTGAACATCATACCCTGATATGCAACACAGAGTCTTTAACACAACACCCAGCTGTGCAACACATCCTTGAACATCTTCTGCAACACAGTCTGGAAATTCATAACCAGGTAGACTATGCAACACACAGAACCTTGAATATTATACCCAGGTATAACCTATAACACAGAGCCCACCATTCTCTTACCATTACTGAACAATATACACACTTCAGATTCATGAACATTATATGATGCACACTATTTATACACAAATTCTGCCCTCCGCTCCTTTTCCAGAAAATGGTCTGTGACCTTGTCATACTAGCTGGTTGTGCTTTCCAGAGACTTCACCAATTTCTGTTAGCAGCTAGCACTGCAGATCCCAATAAGGCTCAAGCTAGCCTACAACCAGATTGAACTACAAATGAAATAAACAAGTGAATTCGCGAATGATCAAACTGATAGAATGGATGAAAGTTAACGGAGCACAACGAGTAATATTTACATTTATTTACAGAGTAATGTACAGTACGGAGCCCCTAAAGGGACATGGAAAAAAAATCAAAGTAAAAAAAAAAACTATGTACTTTTGCGAGATCTTGCAAACTTTTTGCGAGATCTTGCAAAATCTTTGCGAGATCTCACAAAACTTTTTGCAAGATCTCGCAAAAGTTAAGCTGATGTACTTCCGGGTCAGCCTGATTTATTTCCAATAGCTGGTCAGATTGTAAACAATAATGGAGAGCGTTCACCCGTGGGAGACCTGCATGGAGTTTTATTTTGAGATTGGCCTCAAATATAAAGACATAAAATCAGTACTTGCCGATAAACACAGCTTTCATATTAGTGAGAGACATCTGAAGCGACTCCTTAACGAACGAGGACACTAAAGGGACATGGAATAAAAAAAAAATTAAGTAAAAAAAACCCCAAAACTATGTGCTTTTGCGAGATCTCGCAAAACTTTTTGCGAGATCTCGCAAAATCTTAAAGGCTTATGGACTGGTGGTGGTTGCCCGGTCATTTGGGAATCAACAGGATGTCAGGAAGACCAACGAGTTATGGAGGAGGATTTGGAGCAGTTTCTGCGGTCAAGAGGGATCCCTCAAGCAGACATCATCCGCATGACAAGAGACAAGGTGGGCAAAGAATTAATTCAGTCACAAATAATGCTAGAAACTAACTTGGAGGAAAGCGGAGTTAGCAATAATAGTTAGCTGTAATGTTAGTGCTCCACGTGAATTATGCCATTAGCTAATATTATCTTATCATTTTGCCGTATATTAAGTTGTTCTTCTCACGCCACAAAAGTGGACATATCTGTGACATAATGCTAGGGCAGGAAACACACGAGAAGCTACACAGAGGCTACAGTTGTTGAATACGAAGCACGAAACCATACTTTTGAAAGGATCAAATATCCCGTGCCGAGGATTGCAGTGGCTGCAAATACTAAGAAAGTATTGTGCGTAGTGTGACAGTGTGACAGCTCAAATGGCATTAAGAGGTAGGCTTGAGTCGAACATCGTACTAAAACGTAAGCAGTGAGCAGAAAACACATTTAGACATCCGTTTGTTACTGGTTTATTAACACTGTAATGTTGGCGAGTCCTAAACAAATGTAAATAACTACATCAAAATATCAGGGAGGCAGTTAAATCAGTCAACAGATCACTGACAGACAACTGTTTTTTACTGAAGTAGTCGTATGAATAGAACAGATACAGATAATATACTGTATTAGCTAATGGCATAACTTAACGTGGAGCACTAACATTACAGCTAACTTACTATTAATGCTAACTCCGCTTTCCCCCAAGTTAGTTTCTAGCATTATTCCAATCTCTGATTTATTATGTGACTGAGGTTTGTTACTGGTTTATTAACACCATAACGTTGGTGAGTCCTAAACAAATGTAAAAAAAAAAAAACCTACATCAAAATATCAGGGAGGCAGTTAAATCAGTCAACAGATCACTGAATTGTTTTTTACTGAAGTATTCATATGAATAGAAAAGATGTGCTGTCACTGTTCATTTACTATTGAGCTGAACCTATTTAATTTAAAAGACAAATATTATATCTGGGCGGCACGGTGGTGTAGTGGTTAGCGCTGTCGCCTCACAGCAAGAAGGTCCTGGGTTCGAGCCCCAGGGCCGGCGAGGGCCTTTCTGTGTGGAGTTTGCATGTTCTCCCCGTGTCCGCGTGGGTTTCCTCCGGGTGCTCCGGTTTCCCCCACAGTCCAAAGACATGCAGGTTAGGTTAACTGGTGACTCTAAATTGACCGTAGGTGTGAATGTGAGTGTGAATGGTTGTCTGTGTCTATGTGTCAGCCCTGTGATGACCTGGCGACTTGTCCAGGGTGTACCCCGCCTTTCGCCCGTAGTCAGCTGGGATAGGCTCCAGCTTGCCTGCGACCCTGTAGAAGGATAAAGCGGCTAGAGATAGACTAATTTTATATCTGTTCTGCAGAAGAAATTAATATAATGGACTTTGTGTAAAGTAAACCAGTTCTCTGCCCTTTCCCATTGCCTTTACACTTCTAATTTATGTTCAAGTAAGCGTTTCAAGTATTTAACCTAATATTTTCTGTTTGCAGGTGGACAAAGCAGTCATTTCTATTATGACTGATGAGCAAATGGCCAAATACATCAGTTCATATGGTGACCGAATATCTGTCCTTTCCTTCTGCAAGCAAACAATGTCCAGCCCTGATAAAGAGACTCTTATACAAATAATATGAGATAAAATAGAAACTCGGAAAATGAGCTCAAGGAGAAAAGGTGTGCAAAACCCAGGAGAGGGTATGTCAAGACAGAGAAACCTCTCAGCAGAAAAGTCTTCTAGGAAGATTGAAATTGGATGGCTTCACTTTGATAAAAATGAATATCATCAAGTGAGAACCAACAATGGTGGAGGAACAAGACACGTATCTGTAGAAAAAACATCAACTGTTGCTCAGATTTTGGAGCTAGGAAAGGAGCTGTTTTTCCCAAATGGGCACTCAACCAAAGGGCATACTGATGACTTTACCTTTGAGGTCTGTGATTTTAAAAGAAAGCAGATTCCTTTAGATGACACAGTTGGCAGACTGTACGAACAAACAAAACTGAAGCTGCTTAGATTTTACATTTGCACTAAAGAGGAAGGACCTTCACCAGATCAGTCTTCAACTGAAGAGGATTACTGTGAAGCTTCATCTGTCAGCATCCCTGAGGGAGCAGGTTCACAGTTGACCAAGGATGGATCTCACCTTGATGTACATGACTCCATTACAGATCCACTGGATCATGGACACTCATCTGACAGTGACATAAGCCAACAGGTCTGTGGCAGTAGGAATAACATTTGTTATAATGTAACAACAGCAAGTTATGACAAATTGAAAGAGATTTTGCTTGAAGATTAAACTTCGGGTAGTACCTTCATTCAAAGATAATGCTTATGTATTTCATAAAACACAGAATGAGATGCCAACAATGGGAAACACTTATTTTCTCACCAGTAAGAAATAGGGTTTAATAGTTTTAATAGGTTTTAGCTTCTTTGAGCCATATGCATTTTTTGCACACCATTTGATCTTAAATGTTTCTCTATTCCATGATTTTTAATTACTGCTGACAATAACTGTGAAAATGTGTCTTTTATTTATTGCAGAATCTCCCTTTCCAGTTGCAACAAAGACCCAAACGAAAAGCAATGTCTGAGACTGTGACAGCACAAGGTCCAAGAACATCACAACCCTTTCGTTCAACCCCAAAAGACATTGAAACCATTCACACTGGACAGTGGCAGGACACCAATGCAAATAATCATGATTTGGAAGTGCACTGGAATAATCTCCAACCTTCTAATGATTTCAATGACTCCATTGATATTGTTGACCTCACTGGAGCAGCCCCTAATGTCTCCCTACAAACAGAGCCTGAGCACATCCGTCAAGTTAATTTTGATGAGGAACCGGTAGCAGATGATGCAGATACAGTCCTATGGGATCCAGAAGATGACAGCAGAGCAGATGGAGATGAGGCAGTTGTAATCACATTGCACTACATCAACAGTGAGGATATCACACAGGTAATAATTCTGTGATGAGATTAGGAACATTTTGCGGTATAGAAATAGACTTATTTTATCACATTATTGTACTGGCACACAAATGAATAGATCATGTTACTACTAATATATATCATTTAACGCTCTTAAGGCAGGCATATTTGCTCAGATTGATTCTCCATTTTTATATCAAATTTCTATATCAAAAAATTTTCCTGAACTTGTCTTTCTAATGTATAGTACTATGTCATGCACAGCGTGTCTTAAAAACTGAAAAGTCATCAAAGTCCCTTTGAATTGATTCCTGGGATTGGGCAGCAGCTCAAATAAGCATTTTGTGACTTAATGATGTTTTTCTGTCTTGGGAATTTTAGAGGTTTGCTTTTTTTCCCCCATTTCTGAAAATCTGTGGATTTTTTATGACTATCCTCTGATGTAGACAGCTAATTTGGAAAGACTTTTATAAATTCCAGTCTGCAATCACATCACAGACTTTAGTGTCAACGTGTCTCCTGTCATTTATACATTGTATTTTATTCATTCTTCAGAGTACTGAGATGAATGGACTCCCATTGCCCTCATCTAATGACCTGCCTACACTAGCTCTGGAGTCCATAGATGGGGAGGCAGTGCAAACTGCACAGGTAAGATGCTGATACTGATCTGATACTCTAGGAATCAGCTTTTAAAAACATTTCTGTAATGTCTGTGAGGCTCTGGAGTAGCTCTGACGGGTCAGTAACTGTGATGAGGTCATATTGATACTACTACTACTACTACTACTACTAAAAGTTAGAATATTTTCACCCTTGCTTCATTGATTAAACACTCTAGTTTTGTGGATGCTTTGTTCTTCTCACAGCACAGTGGACCGACTCTTTTACCACAAGATCCAAGCAGCCAGCCTTCGCTATCAACCTCACCTGACAACCCAGGGAATCCAGAGAACACGCGCGTATATCAATTCGTAGGATTAAAGTTGTTGAAGATCTTTTGTCTGTATTTATGGACAGTAGCATAATGTATTTGACTCTTAAGATGTACTTTGTAAATGAAAACGCTATTGATGATGCTGGAGTGTCAAGGGAGGTTTACACTGCATTCTGGGAATAATTTCTTGAACAGTGTGAAGGGGAAACGGAGCAAGTGCCGAGGCTGAGGCCAGACTTCTGTGAGGCTGAATGGCAAGCGGTTGGGCGGATCTGGGTGAAAGGGTTATTAGACCACGGTGTCATGCCCGTGAAGCTCTCAAAGGCTTTCATTTTAGCCTGTATTCATGGCATTGACTCAGTTGATGTAGACGTCCTGATGACGTCATTTTTCAATTTCCTTCCTCCTGTTGAGAGATCAGCTGTTGAGAAGGCTCTCCAGGGGACAATGGAGGAAAGTGATGAAGAGGATTTGCTTGACCTCTTTACGAGGATGGGTTCCCATTTCCTACCTCCAAAGAACAGCATGCAAACTGCCATAGAAACAATGGCTCACAAGGCTATTCTACAAGAGCCAAAATACATAATCGATTGCTTCTCCACACCCATGGCAGTTTTGCAGCATAAACTGTCAGACAAAGGAAGTGTATTGTCTCTGTATGAGGCAAAGAAGGCCACAGGCAAAAGAGTGTCGCAGCTTTTGGAAACAACAAACATGGTGCTGTCACAGAGAGAGCAGGCAACCTTTAACCATCTCCAACGTTACATAAAAAATGCTGACCAAACTAAAGCTGAAAAAATCCTGCGTTTCTGCACTGGTTCATCTGTCATATGTGTTGACAAAATCATGGTATGCTTTAATGCTGAAACTGGACTAAACAGAAGGCCTGTTGCTCATACCTGTGGTGCCACCCTTGAAGTACCCTGCACGTACAGCTCTTACCCTGAATTTCGTACAGAATTTGACAACATCCTGTCCAGTAACTACTTTCAAATGGACATCCTCTGAACCTGAGAGGGCAGTCCTGATTGACACCCAGTCCTGCGACACTCTTTTGCCTGAGAGGGCAGTCCTGATCAGGCCTCATAGGAACAGGCCTCTGTTATATGGCTGATCATGTTCTTGATCAAGTTCTTGTTTTCACATCTAAACATTTGATGCACTTTACTGTGTGTAGGGGAATGTGCAATTCTATTTTATTTTCTTTGTCTTAATTTCTGAATTTTAAATGTGCATCTTAATTGTATTAGTGTCATACCAGTTTGATTACTCTGGAAAATCTGCAGAAATGTTATTAAACATTGTTATTAAACATGTCGGTTGTCCGATTTCAGATTTCTAGGCCAGTTTCAGATGAATTAGTAACCAAGACAGCAAGTTTACAAAGAAGTGTTTTTAAAAACAATAGTGCTTTTCATGACCAGCAGTTCAAAAGCCAAAGATGTTATCCTATCATAAAACGTTGAGAAAACAGAATATTCACCTTTAGAGATTAGACATTTTAATTGTACAGTTAAAATTCATACAATACTGACATTAGCTTCATTATATACATGGACTTTTAGTAGTACTTCAAAATTTGACACTGATTTGATTTGCTTTATCTCTAAAGCAACACCGGGTGAAGATCAATTGTGTACTGTGACCCATACGTCAAGCCAAACACGTTTCAAGAAAAAAAGTTGAAATTATTTAAAATGACAATAGAACACAATGAAATTGTAGCATGGTGATAGCAAGGAAAAGCTCAACTCTGGCTTCTACAGGACACAACTCAGGACTTACAGTGACAGAGATGCACTGATGGCCTCTCTTAAGCGCATGTACAGGTTCACAGCCTGATATGGATCTGCTGGTAGATTCAGATGGCTCTCAGCCAAAAAGATATTGCACAGTTCATATACATGCAAATCACATGGTATGGTCTGGCGAAAGACGCACTGGCTTTTGCACAATTGAATATCTTCATTTTCAACTGGGGAAAGGAAGTATCTTGTCCTGTAAAGTTCAGGCATGGCATACATGACATTAGGCCGACCACTGGGGATGTTTGTGTTCTTCGAGGGCCTGATGGTGTGTGCGTTCCACACCTGTGCAGTGTCATCCAACTCATCCTGTTAAAAATAATACACAAATGTAATTAGGAGGGATGCACATGCATGTCAACTTAAATCATGCCCACCACACACACACACAACTTCTCTCACTCTCCCCTTTCTATCTTTTCCTCTCCTTTCCCCCTTTCCCTGTGTCTCTCCACCTTTCATCCTCTCTGTCCCCCTTCTTGGTCTCATATACACAGGTACACATACATGAAAACATTACAATTGATAAACTCACCTGGATGAGTCCCATGCAACAGAACTGCAGGAGGCTTTTATCCAGAAACCCACCATCAAAGAAGCCGTTATCTCTGAGGTCGCCGAACAAGGATAACCAGAACTCCACGCACTGGCTGCGAAGAAAACCCCACCAATATTCAATCCTTTGATTGGCGGTGCTGGCTCCTTCCAAGTAACTGTCAATGCTCTCTGGGGGTGTGGGGACGAGGAAACGCTGGAAGTATTTGACGTGGACATTTTCAGTACCAAGATCGCCTCTGACAATTCGAGGGCAGCCCCCTAAACGCTGCACTACTTCGATGTAATAACCTCCGATTAACTTTGGGTCATTACTTGTTGTGTAGGCATTAAGCCACATTATTTTCCTCGAAAAACCATCAATACATCCATTGACGCATATGCCATATGGTTTCAGTTTATCATAAGAGTCAATATGCCAAATGAAGTTTGGCCCTTTTGAAAAGTAGCTCCGTCGTCTGAGACGTCTTGTCTGCCTTAACGACACTCCTCTCGGATCAAGCTCCTTCAACACCAAGCGCACGTCTTCTTTCCTCACTCGTAGTCCATGTTCTCTGCATTTAGCAAACATCCAGCGGTAACCATGAAGCTGTCCAGATGATCGTAGTTGGTTGCTAATGAATTCAACCAGGACCACCAACTCACAGAACATTTTCCTTCGAAAGTGTCCTCGTTCAGGAGTCGCTTCAGATGTCTCTCACTAATATGAAAGCCGTGTTTATCGGCAAGTACTGATTTTATGTCTTTATATTTGAGGCCAATCTCAAAATAAAACTCCATGCAGGTCTCCCACGGGTGAACGCTCTCCATTATTGTTTACAATCTGACCAGCTATCGGAAATAAATCAGGCTGACCCGGAAGTACATCAGCTTAACTTTTGCGAGATCTCGCAAAAAGTTTTGCGAGATCTCGCAAAAAGTTTTGTGAGATCTCGCAAAGATTTTGCAAGATCTCGCAAAAGTACATAGTTTTTTTTTTACTTTGATTTTTTTTTTTATTCCATGTCCCTTTAGGGGCTCCGTAGTACGCTTTAGGGGCTCCGTATGTACAGAGACATCAATGAGAAGAAACGTTTATATGAAAAGAAAGTCGGACAGCACTTTGGCACACGACTACACTTTCTCGACATCCGCTGGGGACTGACTGATCATACTTCCGTGTTCCTCGCCGACGCCGAAGTACAGAGCCCGCCCTCCTCATGTCTTTCAAACACTACCTCCAATAATCCTTCATCAGCCCAGCTTCTTGTCCCTCCCACTGTCTCGTTTAGTCCCAGAGAAGCCCGGCTTCCCTGGAAGTGACGATTTTGTCGATTTTAACCAATAACAACTAGCCGAAATTGGCTGTTCAGAGCCGTCTCATAGACTGCAACGGATACCCGGCTGCCAGCGCATAGAGCCCATTGAAATAAGAAAGGTTACAGCCAGTGTTGCCAGATTGGGCGGTTTTAAGTGCATTTTGGCGGGTTTTGAACATATTTTGGCTGGAAAATGTCAGCAGTATCTGGCAACGCTGGTTACAGCCTGGCAACAAAGGTGATTCTCGTAGCGAACTGCAAGTTCGTCAGACATCACTCAAATAAGTTACAGGATAGTTATGAACGTAAATACAATCTTGGGCATATGTTATGTTATGCAAGTTATTGTTTTAATGAGAATTCAACATCGTAGATGCCGCAGTTTGGGGAGAGAATTTTAGGGGAAGCTCGGCTTCCCTTGTTGTCTCTGAGAAATCACCCCTGATATCTACATAGGTGTATAGAGGCCCATTTCCAGCAACTATCACTCCAGTGTTCTAATGGTACAATGTGTTTGCTCATTGCCTCAGAAGGCTAATGGATGATTAGAAAACCCTTGTACAATCATGTTAGCACAACTGAAAACAGTTTAGCTCTTTAGAGAAGCTATAAAACTGACCTTCCTTTGAGCAGATTGAGTTTCTGGAGCATCACATTTGTGGGGTCGATTAAATGCTCAAAATAGCCAGAAAAATGTCGACTATATTTTCTATTCATTTTACAACTTATGGTGGTAAATAAAAGTGTGACTTTTCATGGAAAACAAAATTGTCTGGGTGACCCCAAACTTTTGAACGGTAGTGTATGTATGTGGATCCATTATTTTTTTAATCTGTTGCCAACATAACTCAAAGAGAGTTTCCATGAATGGATTTGGATGAAATTTGGTAGACAGTTTCAGTATTATCCTGGGTTCAAGTGATTTGATGCTGATATGATGTAGCTTGGTGGAGGTATACACTATCTAATGATTGCCCTTCTCATTCATTTCTTTTTTCTTGCATTCAGCATAGTCAAATCCAGAATCAGGGCTGTATTCAGAATCATTGACTTATGTTTGTTAATACTTATGAAGGGAACGTTTCTTTTATTCTGAATCGGGTTTTGCGCCTGCTGAATTTTATTTTCCAGACTCTCCATTCAGATTATTGAAATTACTGACTGTATGCATTGTGCATGCCTTAGAGGAGTTTACAAGACACCACATTTAAACACAAAAACACATCTTTAAGACAACCCCCCCCCCCAAAAAAAAAAAAACTCTAGGAATAGAAAATGCAGACTGACTCAAGGAATCGCCTTTTTTATTCTTTGGTGTCAAATGTAATATGATGTAACATACTGTAAAGGCAAGTTACATTTTAAGAAAATGAAGAAGTAGCCTTTATTTGTCACATGTACACAAGCACAGTGAAATTTGTCCTATGCAATTTAAACCTTCTGAAGCAGTGAACACACAAGTGAGCAATGGGAACACATACATACCCAAAGCAGTGAGCAGCTATGCTACAGTGCCCAGGGAGCAGTTGGAGGTTAGATGCCTTGCTCAAGGGCACTTCAGCCATGATACAGAAGGAGGGGAAAGTGCTGTTCATTCACTGAACTCCCCTCATATTTTTTTCTGCCAGTCCCGGGAATCAAACCAGTGACCCTTTGGGCCCAAGGCTGCTGCTTCTCTAACCTTCAGGCCATGGCTGTCCCCAATATTATAATAATAATAATAATAATAATAATAATAATAATCATCATCATCATCATCATCATCAGATGATATATGAACGAGTAGATGGTAAGCACTGAAATAAATAGGTAGTACAATATGAGTCTAGTATATTTTAACAGTTCTGTCTGAAATCTGAATAATGATGATCACAGGTCCAGTCAGTGTGAATACACAACTCAACTCTGAATATACTGTAAGCCCTTCTCTGTTAGCTGGGTCAAATGTAATCAGAAGTCATGGAGGTTGATGTGCAGGTGCTCTTTAACCTGGAGCAGTTACACCAGAATCCATGAGAGCCTGAAGACACATCAGCGTGGGATGCATTTTAATGGAGATATCTGGCTGCTATTAAGGCTGTTTTGTTTTCTGAAACTGCATTCCATGCCATGTGCCAAGTGATGGAATTCACATTTTGTGCATGTGTTTTAAAATTCAAAGAACAACACATTGTTGAATTGGCAGTTAAAAGAATCGCTATCTGACTCTGCTGGCCCATAACCATCAGTAATCATCACTAACACTCAGAGAACAGGAGGTGTGTGTGGGTCTGAGAGTTGCACTTGGCCTGTAAAATGTGTTTGAACTATACAGAAAAAAAAGAAAAATCACAACCAAAACAAACCTGTGTCATACTTGATCAATGCTGTCTTCATGTAAGAGGCAAGAATTGGATTGAAATTATTAAACAGTTTTTATTCAAACATATTGATGTACACAGTGCAGCAAGAACAGCGCTGTGCATCTGTGTGTCTGTGCCTGAGTTTTTTTCTTTCTTTCACTTCATACTTTTACTCACTAAATTTCAAACTTTCTCCTCACTACATTCCATATATCATAATCACATGTTTGTAAAGCCATAACACAACTTTATTTCTGATCTAAATTCCTTACAAATCTAAATTTTAACTGCTGTCACTGTGAGAACCTGTTAGCGCTGATCTTGATACCCGTCTCTGTAATCTCTGTAATTGACCAGAACCTCAATGGCTGGTTTATTTTAATTAATTAATTAATTAATTAATTAATTAATTAAAAAAACACTAGGCATGTAACTGTAATTGTTAATAAAAACAACATTAGTGATAATTTTTCCACCTAATAGCTTAGATCAGGGGTTCCCAAACTTTTCCATGCCAAGGCCCCCAAACAGCATTAGCTTCTGGCCAGGGACCCCCTTTGTAAACCCACAGACAATGCTACAAAATATATAAAGAAACATCAACTTTTGGAATGTTTTCTCTTACTTTTATTCAATAGTCAATAATTGTTACATTTGTTTAGCATAAGAATATTATTAACTAACATGTTTTCAACACAAATATTTTCGCACTGAACAATAAACTGTATAACCTCCTGTAGTACCTGATTCAACTCGTTATCCATCCTTTTTGCGACCAGTGCCTCGCGATGGAGCATGCAGTGTGTGGCCAGCCACTACATGTGGGGCCTTCTGCTTAATGAGAGCGGTCACTCCACTGATCTTCCTGGTCATTGCCACGGCTCCGTCTGAACACACCCCCACACAACGGGTCCAGTCCAATCTGTTAGACTCGATGTAATCATCCAAAACTTGAAAAATGTCTTTCCCAGTAGTTCTTCTTTCAAGTGCTTTACAAAATAGTATTTCCTCCACAAATCTTCCCTGTGAAATAAATCTGATGTACACAAGCAGTTGGGCCTCATTGGATAAATCTGTGCTCTCATCCAGCTGAAGTGCGAAGTATTCGCTGGCTCTCACCTGCTCCAACAGCTGAGCAGATACGTCTTGAGCCATGTCACCAATTCGTCGGCTCACGGTGTTATCAGAGAGTGGGACAGCATCGATTTTTTTGGCAGCATCCTCACCAAGCAATTCTCGGACAATGTCTTTGGTGGCTGGTAAAATCAAATCTTCTCCAATTGAGTGAGGTTTTTTAACACGAGCAGTGTGGTACAAGGCTAAAAATGATGCCTTCGGGGCCCGCTCGGGGACAGTAGCTTGCTGGGTGAATGCAGCAGATTGCCTGACCAAATGCTCTTCTTTGCGTCTGAAGAAATCTACTGTTTTTTCGGCATCTGTCGGATGTTTTTGTACCAAGTGACGCTGAAGTTTTGAAGGTTTTAAGCACTCATTTGACAGGGTCTCCAGACAGAGGATGCATTTCGGGCAATCATGGCCATTTTTCTGTATGGCTGTAAAGCCATACTTAATGTATGCTGCCTCATATTTTTGGATTTTAGTTGGCCAGGACTTCTTAGTTTTTTTCGCAGCAGTGTCCTCCACAGCAGGGCTGTTGATTTGTTCCTTCGGGCTCTTCTTCAAAAACCTGTCCATGTTGCGCTAGCAATACGCTAGCTTGAGGAGCAAAGCAGCTTGATAAATGGCGCAAACCGCAGCATCACAGGCAATCGGAGAGATGAGCATGGCAAACATGGCAAACAATGTTTCGATATGATGTATTATTATTAATAATTATATTTTATAATAATGATTAAAAAACTAATTACAATATATTTAATAATAATTATTTTAAAAAAGTATATATTTTTTTCGCAATTTTTTTGTTATCGTCCCTCCAACTTTCTGAGGCCCCCATAGCGCCCCCTGGCGGCCCCCCAGTGAATGATTGACTGTTACTATGTGAATCTTCATGCTGAATGGATATTATTTCCATGTTAAACTCAAAAATGCAATTTTTTTTATTTGCTCAAGCTGTCAAATTGTCAGTCTGAGCCTAATTTACTGAATGGGAGACAACAATAAACTTCATCAGCAGTGACTACATTAAAAATATTGGAAGGAAAGTACAATCTAATGAAGCAAATTAAAGTCACTTACAGGTGTAGTAGTGTGTAAAAGTTGTGTATACACGGAAAAGTTCTTAGACTTTTAGGCAAGGCCCCATAAAATATTTATGTAAATCACTGTTTCTCAAGGGCAGCATGGTGGTGTAGTGGTTAGCGCTGTCGCCTCACAGCAAGAAGGTCTGGGTTCGAGTGCCGTGGGCAACGAGGGCCTTTCCGCACCGAGTTTGCATGTTCTGTCTGTGTGGGTTTGCTCTGGTGCCCCCCCAGTCCAAAGACATGCAGGTTAGGTTAACTGGTGACTCTAAATTGACCGTAGGTGTGAATGGTTGTCTGTGTCTGTGTGTCAGCCCTGTGATGACCTGGCGACTTGTCCAGGGTGTACCCCGCCTTTTGCCCGTAGTCAGCTGGGATAGGCTCCAGCTTGCCTGCAACCCTGTAGAACAGGATAAAACAGCTAGAGATAATGAGATGAGACTGTTTCTCAAAGTGTGGTCTGCAAGTGACCTTTGCTGGTCCGCGAGTTGATGTCATAAAATATCATATTTTATCAGTGTTTCTCAAATCGTCTATGTGACTCCGAGAGCAAAGTTATGAGCAACACTTAGTTGTTTTCTAGATTGAATAAAGTCCTATGTAAATTCAAATAGTAGCCTATTATTTGAATTTGTCTGACAATAGCTACGTCAGTTTAGGTTACACTTTCATAATCAACGTCACCTCTGAATGTGGAGGGAGTGGAATGCAAAGAAATGCAAAGAATGCAGAGAAGTGCAAAGACATGATGATTCAGTTAGCATTGATATGGAGTCCCAGGATAGTTTGCTGCAGGAGCTACCTCAAAGTAGTAGTGAAGCTCAACATGACTATGGAAAATTGAGTGCTAAAGTGAAATGAAAATACCACAGCGACTAAATCAAATTTGGATCTTTTTGGACTGGGAATGCAGAGGAGGTTCTGTGCTATGAAACATTGGCCAACGAGGCAATGAAACCTGCTAAGCTCAAGCGGCACTTTGAAATTCAACACAAGGATTACATCAACAAACTTATGACATTTTTTGAAAGAAAATGTGAATAGCTTCAGCATCACATGAAAAAGGGAACCTCACATTTTTTTGTGCCTGCGGAAAATACAAAAGCTACAGAAGCTTCAAACAGGGTATCCCTGCTGATTGTGAAAGCAGGCAAACCTCATTCAATAGGCGAGACTTTATTTAAAAGCCATCTGCAAAGGTTATGGCTAACATAGTGCTTGGGGGGAAAGCAAGTGATGAAATTAACAGGGTACCACTGTCCAATGACACTGTCCAGCAGTGCATAACATCCATGGCTGAAAATGTCCAAGAACAGCTGGTGACACATTTGCATCAAAGTCAGTTTTTCTATCTGCAAATGGATGAATCCACTGATATTGAGAATGAGGCAAATTTCCGGTGTTTTGTAAGGTATATACATGATGGTGCTGTGCAAGATGATTTTCTTTTTTTTTGTCGCTCCCTGCCAACCAACACCACAGGAGAAGTGTTTTTTGACACACTTAATAATTTCATTGTGCAGAATAACATTGACTGGACAAGATGTGTTGGCATTTGCACAGATGGTGCAACTGTGCTGATAGAAAAATACAAGGGCCTCACTGCATGTGTATGTGCAGTAGCACCATCTGTTGCATTCACAGAGACCAACTGGCAGTGAAAAAAAATGCCCCAGTGTCTTATAACAGTCCTGGATGAGTCTGTGAAAATAGTTAATATGATTAAAAGCAAAGCACTGAACACACGTCTTTTTAAAGCTCTGTGTGAAGAAATGGGAAGTGAGCACACAAAACTTCTTTTTCATACTGAAGTTCACTGGTTATCACCTGGGAAATTTCTCACCCATGTATTTGAACTGCGCAATGAGGTCAAGTTATTCTTGCATCAAAGTGATGAACTGTATAACAGAATGCATGATTTCCAATGGCTCGCAAAATTGGCTGATCTTGCTGATATTTTCAGCACTCTCAATACCATGAATTTAGCGCTGCAAGGAAAAGCGATCACAGTCTTTACTGTCTAGGACAAAATTAAAGCTGCACACCTCAAGATGGAATTGTGGTGTGCCCATCTTGATCACCAAGAATTTGATAGTTTCCCTAAGCTGGCAGATTTTCTTCTCGCTGCTGAGGAGGTCATGACACAGTTGCAGCCTTTAAGGAACATCTGCAAGGCCTTCACTCACAATTGGGAGGATATTTCCCAGAATTAGATGTGGGTTTTGAGTGGATCAGAAATCCATTTGGATCCAAAAAAAACAAAACAAAACAAAAAAACACATTGAGCACATCAGTTCTAAGCTATCACGGAGAGGTTGACAGTCTTGTGGACATTGCATCAGATGGGACACTGAAGATGACATTTAAAGAGAAATGCTTGACAGACTTTTGGGTCCATATCCAACCTGAACATCTTGAGTTGGCTGACTCTGCTTTGAAACTGTTCATGCTATTTTCAACCACATACAACTGTGAAGTTGGATTTTCCACTGTGGTTGGATTGAAAACAAAGCACCGCAACTGGATCAATGTGGCCCCCAGTATGAGATTAAAACTGTCCAGTTTGGAGCCAGACATTGCTTCACTGATGTATCAGAATAAGCAGCACCATTCTTCCCATTACGATAAGAACAACAATGAGTGAGTTGACTATACAATTTGTAAAACTGTCATTTCATTAGTGTGTAATTGGTAATATACTTTTGAAGTAAGCTCATTGTTTTTTGTTTGGGATATTTAGGGGGTTAGGTGGTCCACTATTTTTTTTTTTTTAATGGATAAAGTGGTCCTTGATCTGAAAAAGTTTGAAAAACACTGACATAAATCCATCACTTGTGGTGAATTTGGCTTGAGCTCTGAGGCAGTTAGCGGCTAACAGGATGACACAAACCCAGCTGTCACTCAAATCGGCCCTGTCCCTAATTATGCATAAATGTATGGCTCAATATAATTTAAACTGTTTAATTATATAAACCCTCCACCACCCCCACCCCTGGTTTTTTTTTTTTTTTTTTTTGTACCAGGCTGTAAAGATTTTGTTTTTGCTGTAATGTTGGACATTTTAACATGAGGGTAAAGGGTAAACTTGTTCACTGATATTATTTGTAAAACCTTAAATAGTCTTTAAATCTAATTCGTAGCAAAAATTCTAAGAATGAATTAAGAATCTTAATTCAATAATACACTACCACAGTGATTATGGGATGAGGCCCAAATGAGTCGTCTATTGTTATGTTGTCCTTCAAGTCAGCTATGATCAAGGGAGTTTAGTCTTCAGAGAATCTGTTAACCGTCTTTGAAAAATCTTGAAGACAGAGTGGGAGAATGAAGGACAAACCACAAAGAAAGTCATCATCTTTTATGTGGTTGTTGAACTAAAACACTATCCCATAATTCATCATTCTCTCTCTCTCTCTCTCTCTCTCTCCCCCCTCTCTCTCACCCCCTCTCTTTTGCTCCCCCTTCACCCTCTTTCTCTACCCCCCCCCCCCCTTTAATCAAGACATTGCTTTACAGTTTCTCAATGATTAAACCGCAGCTTTTAACATTTCATCCTGTTTCTCCTGATGCTGGATTCCTCCTCATACACAGGACATCCAGAACTGCAGTTCTCATGGGGGCCTTCAAGAAATAAAGCTGAAAAATCTGTAATATCGGCTAAATTAATTCTGACAGATATAATTACATGATGTAAGTGCAAAGGAGCATTTCTCATGATCTGATCTGCAGTCGGATAACAATGTCTGTGTGAACATATTATGCTCTAACTTTTTAGGTTTTCTGTCAATATCTCAGTGAAATGAAATCTCTCTAGAGGTGACCCTTCTGTTTATGTAACTGTGAAAAATTCAAGGTTGTATTAATAACTTGTAGGTGCTGGTTCAGTAACATTAAAAAAAAAAAGGATTGGCTAAAATATTATTAATATTCAACAATAAATTGCATGTACAAATGTATGTCCATATATGCAGTACTGTGCAAAAGTCTTAGGCACATGTAAAAGCAATGCTTTGAACCAAAAATGTCTTTAAAAATAATGAAATGAAATGTAAAGTAATCAGTAAGCCATAATAAATTAAACAAAGTCAGTATTTGGTGTGAGAGGACCCTTGCAGTTTTATAAACAAATGAGCTGTAGGTTTTACTGAGCATCTTGCAGAACCAGCCACAGTTCTTCTGGACACTTTGACTGTCACACTTGCTTCTTAAGTTTGCACCAAAACCCAGTAGCCTTCATTATGTTTTCTTTTGTAATCTGAAAAGTGCTCTCTTATGGAATATGCTACTCAGATACAAACATTGTTTTTCCCCGTAACATTTAATTTTGTACTGGAAAATGAATGTTTGGGACTCTAAAATGTTTTTGTACTGCCTCGATAATGTAGAAGTTGTTAGTAACAGCACTGAAAACCTGAGTTCGGAGTAGCCTCCAAACTTGGCCGCTCTGGACTACAACTCCCAAGCACCACAGCACCTCTCATCGACAGAATACTAGATGTGCACCTTTTGCCCATAATTACTTCCCTATATAAGCCCAGCAGTCACAAACACTCATTGCGAAGTATTGTTCTGTCTCTGTGGCTGATCATACCGAGCCTTCTGACTTTCTGCCTGACTACTAGTGCCTTGACTTTGTTTACATTTATTTCTGACTCCATTTACTCGCCTGCTCTCTGACATTCTGTTTGTAAATCAACCGACCCTTGCCCATCCCTGACTTCTAATTGCTGTTTTGGATTTGGTTACCAGTTTGCGACGCACCTGCTCTCCCCTGCGCTTGCATCCGTAAGTGCCTGCACCCTGACAGAAGTCATAAAATAGAAATCTATAGCACAGTTTGTATGAAAAAAAATACTAGGTTGCCTACGATTTTTGCACAGTACATTACATTGCTCAGAATTTTGAAAATACTGGTGAGTAGGATTAAAAACAATTTTGGAAACCATTCACCAAAAAGAAATTTGTAGAAAAATGAAATCAGAGTGGTGTCAACCCATGCCCATTGAATCAAATATCAAAATGGTTCTGTAACATAGATCTCCATAAATCATGATTTACAGGTATGTCCTCCATAAACATTGATGGGTTTGAGAGAATCCTTCTTGTAAACATTCATGTTTACTTTTGTGTAAAAGGGTATGTGTATTATGTTTTTTTTTATTATTTTACACTCACTTTTGCTACATATTTGTCAGTTTACAGAAGTGATGCTGACAGCACATCAAGTTAGGCATTGATATCTATAAATTCCCAAATTAATTGTTTGTAAATAGTTTGAAATCTTTATTGAGGGTTATCATCAGCATCATCAAAATCAAAGATTGTTACAATTACATTATGGAATGTGCTTAGAAAGGGAAGACATGATTGCCACTCAGCATATGATATATTGTGTGATGATAAATTGTGGTACAAATTTATGACAATTTAAATCAATGAAATAAAAAACTAATCACAATGATTATCAGGCTGTGTAATCTCCTAGTTTTTTTTTTCCTAGCTGTAATTGTGTTGTTTAGACAGAAGAGGGCATAATAACATACAATGGCGGGAATACATGTAACTTCACCATAGGCGAAAGTAACACAGCTCTGCTGCTGCTAAAACACACACACAAAAAAAGACCTAAAATGTGAAAAAGCTGTTGTGTGATTATGTATAAATAGATTTAACAAGAAATCAGAGCTCTCTTTTTACAGACTACTGAATGATAAAGAAAAGAGAAGCAAATGGAAGAAGCACAAATATTCATAAAAGTTTATGAAGAAAAGGCCGATTATTATTTTTTTCTGTTTTTAATAAAAGGAATATTTTAGTTAGACTATATTTTACTCCAACCTTTACATCTCATCTCATTATCTCTAGCCGCTTTATCCTTCTACAGGGTTGCAGGCAAGCTGGAGCCTATCCCAGCTGACTACGGGCGAAAGGCGGGGTACACCCTGGACAAGTCGCCAGGTCATCACAGGGCTGACACATAGACACAGACAACCATTCACACTCACATTCACACCTACGGTCAATTTAGAGTCACCAGTTAACCTAACCTGCATGTCTTTGGACTGTGGGGGAAACCGGAGCACCCGGAGGAAACCCACGCGGACACGGGGAGAACATGCAAACTCCGCACAGAAAGGCCCTCGCCGGCCATGGGGCTCGAACCCAGGACCTTCTTGCTGTGAGGCAACAGTGCTAACCACTACACCACCGTGCAGCCTTTTTTATAATAATAATAATAATAATAATAATAATGAGACCATCAATGAGGGGGTAGCTCACACCGGCCCTGTCTACTCCAGATGGAACAATCTAAAGTGGGCCACCTTGCACAATAAATGTTGTGCACTATATACACTATGTACAAGCTATATATAGAAGCTATATACACCCTAGGAACACCTACCTATTTGCCAGAAAGAATCCAAAGCATTGAGGAATTGACCGAGAAGAAGTGATTTTTGTTGAACTGCTCATTAAGGCATAATTAGTCCATAACTTCATGTGTAATGCTGTTTCTACACATTCTGTAAACAGAGCATCTGATACAAAAATCCTGTGATGTGACATTATATATATATATATATATATATATATATATATATATATATATATATATATATTATATATAGTGTGTATATATATATATATATATATATATATATATATATATATATATATATATATATTTTTTTTTTTTTTTTTTTTCTGGCACTGCCTAAAGGTGTTGCTCCAGAGGAGTGTAACATGTGTAAGTAAATAATCCTACATTATTTAAAAAAACAACAACAAGCAAATTAAAAATAAGCACTGGATAAAAACCCATATGTCTTATGGAAATAAAGATACAAATTTCATTGTCTGGTGCTCCACTATAGATCAACACTCGGCTTCCAGCTGTCACTAGCCTGTATTTAGACCATATAAACTATTTAAATAATATTGGCTGGCTTTGAGTGGTATATCAGATATATTCCATTCAGCTAGCATGATACTGAGCAAGCCGAAGATGAGTAGCTGAATGGAATATATCTGATAGACCATGAAAAAAAAACCCCAACCAAACAGCCAATATGATTATTATTATTATAATTATTATTATACACACACTCTCTTCATATCAGCATTCTCAAAGGTCAATGCTAGCTTACCCGCAGCTCGGTGCTGTTAGCGCAGCAGTCCAGTTACCTTCCAGTTGGTGTACTGTTAGCGAAGGCCAATGCTAGCGCAGTCAAGCCAAATATTATTATTATTATTATTATTATTATTATTATTATTATTATTATTTTCTTCCCTCTGTAATTTTCTTAGTTACTTTTAAAATCAACATCGACAACTACACACAACGGAGCGACCTGGCAGCCAAAATTCTCTCTAAATTTTCTGCTTTTAACGAAGCAAACCTCACAGCCATGTTTGTTCACAGATTGTCACAATCACTCGCTAGTGTGGAAGTTTTACATCTCCAATGTGTCTCTTTTCCAGTTTTTCAATGTCGATTGGTATGTTTTTCTTTTGTAAATATCACTGGATTAGCCTTGTCTTCTCTCTTTCCTGGCAGACAAATAAATTATTCTGTGCAAGCGCAGCAGAAAAGTTTTGTCATTGGATATTTGCATGAGCTCTGCCATGTGACATTGTGTTGTAACAATATTTCACAGTCATTCTCCATTGTGGAGAGTGGCATAATACATGTAGGATAAGCAATATGATAAGATTGCATCCTATCAATAAACCCACTGGAAGGGAATAGAATACATGTTTTTATTCCATGGAAAAAGTGGCCTGTATGTATATTAATGTAGCATATTGCATGCCCATAGCTGTATTCAAACATGTAATAAATGAATGAATGAGACCATCAATGACAGTGTAGCTCACTCCAGCCCAAATCTGGGTGAAAGTTATATGCACCATAGGTACCCCTACGTTCATGCCAGAAAGATTCAAAATTGGTGAAGAATTGAGGGAGAAGAAGTGATTTGAGTGGAAACTGATCTTTCGAATTTAATTACTCCATATCTTCATTATTAATAGCAATTATGCAAATTTGGGTAGAAGCTAAATACACCCCAGGCAGACCCACATTCCTGCCAAAAAGAATAAAAATTGGTGAAGAATTGAGAGAAGAAGCAATTTTCCTGAAATGTGGAAGATGCCGGACGGACAATGGATGACAGAAGATGGATGATGGACAACACATGATGGCATAAGCTCATTGCCTGTTGGCCGGATGAGCTATTATTATCTCATCTCATCTCATTATCTCTAGCCGCTTTATCCTGTTCTACAGGGTCGCAGGCAAGCTGGAGCCTATCCCAGCTGACTACAGGCGAAAGGCGGGGTACACCCTGGACAAGTCGCCAGGTCATCACAGGGCTGACACATAGACACAGACAACCATTCACATTCACACCTACAGTCAATTTAGAGTCACCAGTTAACCTAACCTGCACGTCTTAGACTGTGGGGGAAACCGGAGCACCCGGAGGAAACCCACGTGGACACAGGGAGAACATGCAAACTCCGCACAGAAAGGCCCTCGTCGGCCACAGGGCTCGAACCCGGACCTTCTTGCTGTGAGACAACAGCGCTAACCACTACACCACCGTGCCACCCACTTTACACTTACAAAAAAAAAAAGTCCACCAAAAGAGGGTCAGGAAGTAACTCCAGTGGCATAGCTGCTCACAGTCCCACCAAAGGTGGCATGAAGGTATGTCCCACACTACCTATACAGCCACTGCAACACCACCAGGCAACATCGCTCAGAACATGGATCCACAAAGTCAAGAAGCCTTTATTTGTCACACGTACACTCAAACACAGACTTAAGTATGCAGTGAAATTCCTCCTCTACATTTAACCCATCTGAAGCAGTGAACACACACATGCACACACACGTGAGCATATGCTACAGTGCCCAGGGAGCAGTTGTGGGTTAGCTGCCCTTGCTCAAAGGCACTTCAGCCCAACCTCAGGCCATGGCTGCCCCATGTTAATCTAACTGCATGTCTTTAGTCTATGGGGGAAACCAGAGCACCCAGAGGAAACCCACACAGACACAGGAAGAACATGCAAACTCCACACAGAAAGGCTCTTGTTGGCCACTGGGCTTGAACCCAGAGCCTTCTTGCTGTGAGGAGACAGTGCTAACCACTACACCACCATGCCACCCAAGTAAACACAAAAGCACTGTCGCATAGAGCGTTGGACAACCATGATGTTATAAAGAGCAACAAACTCAAGCTCACTACAGTCCATAGCGAGGAGCGCAGGCATCACCTCAGCGGACCAAGGCCTGAGAAAACCAATGCCCAAAACAGGATCTGGAGCAACACCACAAAAGGTAGACAAAACATTCAAACAAAGAACAAACATCAAACCATACAATCACAAAAAGAAAAACAAAGGGGAAAAATAAAAATAAAAAGCTCCAATGAGAAGCAACAGCTAAAATGTGCACAGTGTACTCTCAGCCGTAAATGGAAACAACTCAGACCCTTTATTCTTATTCTTCAAAGTAGTAGTGACTTTGAGTCCATTTAAATGTTAAATTTAGTAACTTTAACAAAGTGACATCTTAAACATTCTTTTTTAACAGCATTTCATTATCTTTAAGAAGTCACTGAAAGTCACTTAAAGTTATACTATAAGAATTCTTAAAGGAACAGTCCACCGTACTTCCATAATGAAATATGCTCTTATCTGAATTGAGACGAGCTGCTCCGTACCTGTCCGAGCTTTGCGCGACCTCCCAGTCAGTCAGACTCAGTCAGCACGGTGTCACTCCTGTTAGCAATGTAGCTAGGCTCAGCATGGCCAATGGTATTTTTTGGGGCTGTAGTTAGATGCGACCAAACTCTTCTGCGTTTTTCCTGTTTACAGTGGTGCTTGAAAGTTTGTGAACCCTTTAGAATTTTCTATATTTCTGCATAAATATGACCTAAAACATCATCAGATTTTCACACAAGTCCTAAAAGTAGATAAAGAGAACCCAGGTAAACAAATGAGACAAAAATATTATATTTGGTAATTTATTTATTGAGGAAAATGATCCAATATTACATATCTGTGAGTGGCAAAAGTATGTGAACCTTTGCTTTCAGTATCTGGTGTGACCCCCTTGTGCAGCAATAACTGCAACTAAACATTTCCAGTAACTGTTGATCAGTCCTGCACACCGGCTTGGAAAAATTTTAGCCCATTCCTCCGTACAGAACAGCTTCAACTCTGGGATGTTGGTGGGTTTCCTCGCATGAACTGCTCGCTTCAAGTCCTTCCACAACATTTCGATTGGATTAAGGTCAGGACTTTGACTTGGCCATTCCAAAACATTAACTTTATTCTTCTTTAACCATTCATTGGTAGAACGACTTGTGTGCTTAGGGTCGTTGTCTTGCTGTATGACACACCTTCTCTTGAGATTCAGTTTGTGGACAGATGTCCTGACATTTTCCTTTAGAATTTGCTGGTATAATTCAGAATTCATTATTCCATCAATGATGGCAAGCCGTCCTGGCCCAGATGCAGCAAAACAGGCCCAAACCATTATACTACCACCACCATGTTTCACAGATGGGATAAGGTTCTTATGCTGGAATGCAATGTTTTCCTTTCTCCAAACATAACCCTTCTCATTTAAACCAAAAAGTTCTTCTTTGGTCTCATCTGTCCACAAAACATTTTTCCAGTAGCCTTCTGGTTTGTCCACGTGATCTTTAACAAACTGCAGATGAGCAGCAATGTTCTTTTTGGAGAGCAGTGGCTTTCTCCTTGCAACCCTGCCATGCACACCATTGTTGTTCAGTGTTTTCCTGATGGTGGACTCATGAACATTAACATTAGCCAATGTGAGAGAGGCCTTCAGTTGCTTAGAAGTTACCCTGGAGTCCTTTGTGACCTCGCCGACTATTACACGCCTTGCCCTTGGAGTGAGCTTTGTTGGTCGTCCACTCCTGTGGAGGGTAACAATGGTCTTGAATTTCCTCCATTTGTACACAGTCTGTCTGACTGTGGATTGGTGGAGTCCAAACTCTTTAGAGATGGTTTTATAACCTTTTCCAACCTGATGAGCATCAACAACGCTTTTTCTGAGGTCCTCAGAAATCTCCTTTGTTCGTGCCATGATACACTTCCACAAACATGTGTTGTGAAGACCAGACTTTGATAGATCCCTGTTCTTTAAATAAAACAGGGTGCCCACTCACACCTGATTGTCATCCCATTGATTGAAAACACCTGACTCTAATTTCACCTTCAAATTAACTGCTAATCCTAAAGGTTCACATACTTTTGCCACTCACAGATATGTAATATTGGATCATTTTCCTCAATAAATAAATGACCAAGTATAATATTTTTGTCTAATTTGTTTAACTGGGTTCTCTTTACCTACTTTTAGGACTTGTGTGAAAATCTGATGATGTTTTAGGTCATATTTATACAGAAATATAGAAAATTTTAAGGGTTCACAAACTTTCAAGCACCACTGTACATAGGTTTATATGACCAGTGATATGAAACAAGTTCAGTTACACAAATTGAAACGTAGCGATTTTCTATGCTATGGAAAGTCCGCACTATAATGACAGGCGTACTAACACCTTCTGCGCGCTTCGGCAGCGCATTGATACGGAGCTCAGATATCAATGCGCTGCCGAAGCACACAGAAGGTGTTAGTACGCCTGTCATTATAGTGTGGACTTTCCATAGCATAGAAAATCACTACGTTTCAATTTGTGCAACTGAACTTGTTTCATATCACTGGTCATATAAACCTATGTAAACAGGAAACACGTGGAAGAGTTTGGTCGCATCTAACTACAGCCCCAAAAAATACCATTGGCATTGGCCATGCTGAGCCTAGCTACATTGCTAACAGGAGTGACAGCGCGTCTGACTGCGTCTGACTGACTGGGAGGTCGCGCAAAGCTCGGACAGGTACGGAGCAGCTCGTCTCAATTCAGGTAAGAGCATATTTCATTATGGAAGTACGGTGGACTGTTCCTTTAAAGTGACACAGGTCAATGTGCTGGTTCAGCAATAATTTAATCCACTCCCCTTTCTAAATTGTTTGAGCTGATACCCATCCCCATAGCTGGGATGCATCATCTTGTTTCAATATATATTATTTCCTAATGCGGGGCGTCATAACCGCATGTTAGTCTGTTTACAAACCGCTTGGCAGCCAGTTCAGAAAAGTCACGTGAGGTCATGCATGAGTCAGAGGTTGCGACTGCAGAGCCACAGCAAATATGGTGGATCACCCAGATCAAATGAAGACTCTTAAATCGAGACAATTTGAAATATCTCATCTCATCATCTGTAGCCGCTTTATCCTGTTCTACAGGGTCGCAGGCAAGCTGGAGCCTATCCCAGCTGACTACGGGCGAAATGCGGGGTACACCCTGGACAAGTCGCCAGGTCATCACAGGGCTGACACATAGACACAGACAACCATTCACACTCACATTCACACCTACGGTCAATTTAGAGCCACCAGTTAACCTAACCTGCATGTCTTTGGACTGTGGGGGAAACCGGAGCACCCGGAGGAAACCCACACGGACACGGGGAGAACATGCAAACTCCACACAGAAAGGCCCTTGCCAGCCACGGGGCTCGAACCCAGACCTTCTTGCTGTGAGGCGACAGCGCTAACTGCTACACCACCGTGCAGCCCAGAATTTAAATATTCCAAATCTAAACTCATCTGTCAGCTTGAAGGCTCTCGAGCACTCACTTCTGTGTTGGAGGCTGCCAGTTCTGCCATGTTTGTTGTGACCTTGCTCATTATAATATTATAATGAGGATAAACTTCAGCCATTTCCGTACCCAAGTGTAAATACTGGCGCATAGTGTTTTTCCAGCTCATTCTCCTTCACAGGCATGAGGCAGTAGGCAATACAGTGTGTGATTCAAGGACCTAGGGGTTATTCTAGCTCCAAAGGGTACTGTTCATCTTTTTAATGCATCAACCTGTGTCTCTTTAAAGTTATCAATAAGTACACTGACATTTAGCACTTTGTAAACTTTTAGGAGACTTTAAGAAAATCTTAACACTGTTGATTCGTCTAGTGTCTCAATGAAACTGTAGAAAAAAGATCAGTAAATTGACAGAATATAGTCCTGCTGTTTGAGTCCATTTTAAATATGTTAATAAAACATCACTAACTGTAGTGTTTTGATAGAACCATAAGATGATATACTAGGCCTAAGCCTTTAGCTAAACACATTCTGCTTCTGAAGATGGTTTTACCTGACAAGTGCACCCCATCACAGGAACACTAAACCACTCCCAGATCATGTAAACTCCACTCTTACTGTCCCTAAGTACCTCCACGTTTACTCACACTTTATATCCTCCTGGATTTCATCAGCTCATTCCGAAGTCTTGCCATCATTTTGAATGCAGTTCTGAGTGAATATACATCTAATCTCATCTCATTATCTCCAGCCGCTTTATCCTGTTCTACAGGGTCACAGGCAAGCTGGAGCCTATCCTAGCTGACTACAGGCGAAAGGCGGGGTACAACCCTGGACAAGTCGCCAGGTCATCACAGGGCTGACACATAGACATAGACAACCATTCACACTCACATTCACACCTATGGTCAATTTAGAGTCACCAGTTAACCTAACCTGCATGTCTTTGGACTGTGGGGGAAACTGGAACACCCGGAGGAAACCCACGCAGACATGGGGAGAACATGCAAACTCCACACAGAACGGCCCTCACCAGCCATGGGGGTCAAACCTGGACCTTCATGCTGTGAGGCGACAGCGCTAACCACTACACCACCGTGCCGCCCATGAATATACATTATTATTATTGCTTCTCACATTCACACCTACGGTCAATTTACGTAGAGTCACCAGTTAACCTAACCTGCATGTCTTTGGACTGTGGGGGAAACCGGAGCACCTGAAGGAAACCCATGCGGACATGGGGAGAACATGCAAACTCCACATAGAAAGGCCCTCGCCGGCCATGGGGGTCAAACCTGGACCTTCTTGCTGTGAGGCGACAGCGCTAACCACTACACCACCGTGCCACCCATGCATATACATTATTATTATTATTATTATTATTATTATTGCTTCTGAATCTCCAGGATTATTATTCCATGTACATCATCTCTCTAGAACTACAACCTCTCTTCCATATCAAAGTGACCAAAATGTGTTTTATCCCCTTTATTAAACATGATCAATGTTTTATGATCAACAAAGCAGGACAAAATGTTCTCATACCAACATTTATTCTTCCATATTGATGTACCAGTTGTGTTTCTATGCATGCATTAAGGTCTAGACAATATTTTGCATGAACGGTCATGTTTCAGTGGTTTCCAAGATTTTGTTTTGCACTGTTAGTCTCAATAATTCATCGTTTCACAGAACCAAATAGTTGAACATTACACAGTACATCCATTTGCAAATAACCCAGCATCAGGCTTTTGGCACAGCTCATAAAAAGAGGTCGCATGAGTAAGCTGAATGTAATTGTCACCCTATAACACCCCCTATGGCTCTGTCTCTGTCTCTACTGGATTTGCAAGGAGAGAACAGGAAGCTCCATCATTTGAAATGTGCCAATTTAGTTTCCAGCTGTTCTGCCTTGATGCATATTTCACAAGCAACAGCAACAAACAGCCAACAGGGACACTTTCATGAGCATATGGGGAATAAACGATGAGGAGGACGAGGTGCAGGTTTCAAACACTCCTCACATAACCCAAGGAACTGCACAGAAGAGGAGATTAGGAGAGTCAGTAGACTCAGTAGATGGAGAATGTTGAGAGCCTCAGAGGGGACATCATGGTTATGGCTATAAGATAATATATGGAAGCCACAATTTAAGTACTTCAACTTGCTACTTAACCTATCTATATGGAATCACAGGAGCACTATAACAAGAATAAATCTGTAAAATAATAAGAACATAAGTAAAAATAAAACAATAAGAAAATACATTCAGAAATAAAAATGAAAGAATAAGAAAATACATGCTTTTCTTTATTGCTTTTTTCTTCTTCTTGAAGGAGCAGGGTGTCAGACTTTGGGATTTGGGTGGGCCTTCCTGCTCAGGCTGAGGAGTCATTTCCTGCAAACATGAATCCTGCTTTGGTGGGAGCTTTTTTGCATGTGACACAGACTTGCATATCCATGACTTTCTTGTGAGAGACAATGGGGGTCGCCATGATACCTGCCTCTCCTGGATGCCAGTCTTTGAGTTCCAGTTAATCCAAGCAGCAATGGCTGAGGGAGCCGAACGTAGTCGAGCGGAGCTAGCTACAACAGCCATGTTTTAGTCAGAGGATAGCATCTTTTTTAATTGTCTTTTTCTGGATCAATGTGTGCCATTGTTGGGCACACAAACAACTCGCGGAAACTTAAAGATTTTATGAATGGAATCTATTTTGAGCACAAATGGACTCAAGATGTGTTGTCCAGCACCATACACTGCTCATCTGTACTGTACATGCAATTCCTGTCTTTTCACTAACCACTGCATTTTGGACCTGAATCAACAGCATTAATTCTATGTCATCATTGTTTAGATATTGTACATTATTCAAACATTACAGTCATTTAGCTGACGTTTTTATTGAAAGGGACTATCAATAAGTGCATGCAGCCAAGAGAATCCAAGAGTGACCAATGCTGAAGTACTAATCTAAACAAATAGCCTACAAATACCAACCAATATCTGGAATGATCAGGGTAGTTAAGAAATTGAAGAAGATTGGACAAATGTGTAGACAAGGAATTATTTAAACATGGTATGTTTAAGGGTGGCATTGTGGTTAGCACTGTCGCCTCACAACAAGAAGGTCCTGAGTTCAAGCCCAGCAGCTGACGAGGGCCTTTCTGTGTGGAGTTTGCATGTTCTACCTGGGTTTATCTTTATTTCAAACATGTAAACAAACAATGAATAAATAAACAGAAAACAAGAAAAGTAAAACAGCATTTGCAACAAGAACACATAAAAAGCCACTAAATTAGAAAATAAACCATAAATAATATAGGTAATAATAATATAATACATATATACACACACACATTATATATATATATATATATATATATATATATATATATATATATATATATATATATATATAAGTACTCAGCGTAAATGAGTACACCCCCTTTGAAAAGTAACATTTTAAACGATATCTCAATGAACACAAACAATTTCCAAAATGTTGACAAGACAAAGTTTAAAATAACATCTGTTTAACTTATAATGTGAAAGTAAGGTTAATAATATAACTTAGATTACACATTTTTTTCAGTTTTACTCAAATTAGGGTGGTGCAAAAATAATTACACCCCACAACAAAAACTACTACATCTAGTACTTTGTATGGCCTCCATGATTTTTAATGACAGCACCAAGTCTCCTAGGCATGGAATGAACAAGTTGGCGACATTTTGCAACATCAATCTTTTTCCATTCTTCAACAATGACCTCTTTTAGTGACTGGATGCTGGATGGAGAGTGATGCTTTGTCTTGTCAACATTTTGGAAATAGTTTGTGTTCATTGAGATATTGTTTAAAATATTACTTTTCAAAGGGGGTGTACTCATTTATGCTGAGCAATACACACACACACACACACACACACACACACACACACACACATACATACACTGTTTATTAATTATTACTTCAACTATTCAGATATCAATTCTCTATGACAATATCATATAATTAATTATATATGTATATCCATATGTCTACACATAAGTTTACTACTAATACCATGCTCACAATGGAGAAGAACAAAATAAAAACAAAACAAATAGACGATGGCTCAAAAAAGAACAAAAAAAAATACATAGTAAACAGCCAGTTATGATTAATTCCCTTCATCCTTATACGTTGTGAAAATTACATTTTTGTACATCTTTTTAAAATGCTTCATGTCTGGATATCCCTTGAGCTCCTCATTCAAACTGTTCCATCGCTTCACCCCACAAACAGAAATACAAAACTTTTCTTGATTGTGCGTACCCTATAATTTTTAAATTTAAATAAACCCCTTAAATTATAACTCCCTTCTCTTTCAGTGAATAGTTTTTGAATATTATGTGGTAGATTAGATTAGATTAGATTAGATTAGATTAGATTAGATTAGATTAGATTAAATAGAACTTCATTGATCCCTTTGGGAGGGTTCCCTCAGGGAAATTAAGATTCCAGCAGCATCATTACAGGATAAACAGAAAATAGAAAATAGAGAAAAAAAAAACTTCTAGATAAATTAAATTAAATTAAGTATGTACATATACAAATATAAAAAGAATAAGATATGGGGAAGAGAGGAGGGGGAAGGGGGGCAGCAGGAGAGATATTGCACTTTATATTGCACATTATATTGCACATTGTCCAGTATTGCTTATTGTTAGGCTAGGCTACTGCTCTTTCCCATCCTCTGTCCTCCTGTTACCCCCCCCCCCCCCCCGAGAGGAGTTGTACAGTCTGATGGCATGAGGGATAAAGGAGTTTTTAAGCCTGTTCATCCTGCACTTCGGAAGGGGCATTCTGTCACTGAACAGGCTCCTCTGGTTGCTGATGACAGTGTGCAGAGGGTGACTGGCATCATCCATGATGTTCTATAGTTTGTCCATAGTCCTCTTCTCTGCCACCATCACCAAGAGTCCAGCTTCATGCTGACCACAGAGCCGGCCCGTCTGATTAGTTTGTCCAGCCTGGATGTGTCCTTCTTGGATGTGCTGCCCCCCCAACACACCATGGTGTAAAACAGGACACTGGCGACCACAGACTGATAGAACATCCACAGGAGTTTCCTGCAGATGTTAAAGGACTGCAGCCTCCTAAGGAAGTATAGCCTGTTCTGTCTCTTCCTGTATAAGTGATTGGTGTTGCAAGTCCAGTCCAGCTTGCTGTCCAGCCACAGCCTAAGGTACTTGTAGGAATCCACAGCCTCCACCTCGACTCCCTCGATCAGAACTGGTCGTGACCTTGGTCTGGACCTCCCAAAGTCAATGACCAGCTCCTTGGTCTTCGAGGTGTTGAGCTGCAGATTATTAGTTGATTATTGTTTGCTTTGAATAATATTTGTGCTGTTTGAAAGTCCACCAGATCTGCAAATTTCAGTATTTCTGACTGTAAGAATAATGTATTTGTATGATCCCGGTAACCAGCCTTGTGTATAATCCTTATTGCTCTTTTTTTGGAGAATGAATAATGAATGTATTGTATTTTTGTAATTATTGCCCCATACCTCTTCACAGTAACTTAAAAAAGGTGAAACCAGGGAACAGTAAAGAATCTGGAGTGAATTGTGATCCAGAAACTGTTTGACTTTGTTTAATATTGCAATACTTCTTGATACTTTGGATTGTATGTTTTTTATATGTGGTTTCCAGCTGAGTTTTTCATCAACAGTTGTTCCAAGAAATTTGATTTCCTTAACTCTTTCTATAATAACCCCATCTATTTGAGTATTTATTTGTATGTTTGTTTTGTTACCAAATAATATTACTTTGGATTTGTTCAAGTTTAATGATAATTTGTTACTGTTGAACCATATTATTAATTTACTTATTTCTGTTGTGATCTCTTGCAATAGTTCCATTAAATTATCACCAGAAAACAGGATATTTGTATCGTCAGCAAACAAGACAAGCTTCATTACTTTAGATACACTACATATGTCGTTGACATATAGTATAAAAAACTTTGGTCCTAACACTGACCCCTGGGGGACACCACACGTTATGTCCAAACATGAGGAAGAACAATCTCCCAGCTTCACAAACTGTCTCCTGTTGCGTAAGTAGCTTTTAACCCAGTTTAAAACTATACCCCTGATGCCATATCATTCCAGTTTTTTTATTAATATGTTGTGATTTATTGTATCAAATGCATGAATCAATGAATATTCCAACTGCATGTTTTTTCTGCAACCCCGATTCCAAAAAAGTTGGGACAAAGTAGAAATTGTAAATAAAAATGGAATGCAATAATTTACAAATCTCAAAAACTGATATTGTATTCACAATATAACATAGGCAAAATATCAAATGTCAAAATTGAGACATTTTGAAATTTCATGCCAAATATTGGCTCATTTGAAATGTCATGACAGCAACACATCTCAAAAATGTTGGGACAGGGGCAATAACAGGCTGGAAAAGTTAAAGGTACAAAAAAGGAACAGCTGGAGGACTAAATTGAACTCATTAGGTCAATTGGCAATAGGTCATTAACATGACTGGGTATAAAAAGAGCATCTTGGAGTGGCAGCGGCTCTCAGAAGTAAAGATGGGAAGAGGATCACCAATCCCCCTAATTCTGTGCCGACAAATAGTGGAGCAATATCAGAAAGGAGTTTGACAGTGTAAAATTGCAAAGAGTTTGAACATATCATCATCTACAGTGCATAATATCATCAAAAGATTCAGAGAATCTGGAAGAATATCTGTGTGTAAGGGTCAAGGCCAGAAAACCATACCGGGTGCCCATGAACTTCGGGCCCTTAGACGGCACTGCATCACATACAGGCATGCTTCTGTATTGGAAATCACAAAATGGGCTCAGGAATATTTCCAGAGAACATTATCTGTGAACACAATTCACCGTGTCATCCGCTGTTGCCAGCTAAAACTCTATAGTTCAAAGAAGAAGCCGTATCTAAACATGATCCAGAAGCGCAGATGTCTTCTCTGGGCCAAGGCTCATTTAAAATGGACTGTGGCAAAGTGGAAAACTGTTCTGTGGTCAGACAAATCAAAATTTGAAGTTCTTTATGGAAATCAGGGACGCCGTGTTATTCGGACTAAAGAGGAGAAGGACGACTCAAGTTGTTATCAGAGCTCAGTTCAGAAGCCTGCATCTCTGATGGTATGGGGTTGCATTAGTGCGTGTGGCATGGGCAGCTTACACATCTGGAAAGACACCATCAATGCTGAAAGGTATATCCAGGTTCTAGAGCAACATATGCTCCCATCCAGATGATGTCTCTTTCAAGGAAGACCTTGCATTTTCCAACATGACAATGCCAAACCACATGCTGCATCAATTACAGCATCATGGCTGCGTAGAAGAAGGGTCTGGGTACTGAACTGGCCAGCCTGCAGTCCAGATCTTTCACCCATAGAAAACATTTGGTACATCATAAAATGGAAGATATGACAAAAAAGACCTAAGACAGTTGAACAACTAGAATCCTACATTAGACAAGAATGAGTTAACATTCCTATCCCTAAACTTGAGCAACTTGTCTCCTCAGTGCCCAGACGTTTACAGACTGTTGTAAAGAGAAAAGGGGATGTCTCACAGTGGTAAACATGGCCTTGTCCCAACTTTTTTGAGACGTGTTGCTGTCATGAAATTTAAAATCACCTAATTTTTCTCTATAAATGATACATTTTCTCAGTTTAAACATTTGATATATCATCTGTGTTCTATTCTGAATAAAATATGGAATTTTGAAACTTCCACATCATTGCATTCTGTTTTTATTTACAATTTCTACTTTGTCACAACTTTTTTGGAATCGGGGTTGTACCGGTAATTCTATTTAAGCCAGTGATGTTGATCTATATCAGGGGTGTTCAAATTGATCCATAAAGGGCCGTGTGGCTGCAGGTTTTCATTCCAGCCATGCAGCAGCACACCTGACTTGGCTCATTCAATCAACTGAACTGTCTTCACACAGTCAAATACTTGCAGCCACACCCACCCTTGATTAAAGGGTGGGTGTGTCAGTTGATTGAATAAGCCAAATCAGGGTGCTGCTGCATGGCTGGAATGAAAACCTGCAGCCACACGGCCCTTTATGGATCAATTTGAACACCCCTGATCTATATGCTCTAAATCTATATTGACTGTCACTAAGTAGTTTATGTTTGTCAATTAATTTATCCAATCGGTTATTGAAAAGTTTTTCGAGAATTTTGGAGAATTGCAGAAGTAGTGAGACAGGTCTGTAGTTTGTGAAGTGGTGTTTGCTCCCAGATTTGTACAGAGGAATGACTTTTGCTGTTTTCATTCTGTTTGGAAATGTACCGGTTAGAAATGACAAATTACATGTGAATGGTTTGAATATTCCATCAATAAAATTTTTCAATATCATCATGTCAATGTCATCACAGTCAGGAGATTTTTTGTTCATACATTTCCCAACAATATCAACAATTTAAATTTCTTCCACTGCTGTGAGGAACATTGAAAAAGGATTATGATCTATCAAATTGCCCAGATTTTCAACATTTGTTCCTGGATCCGGGATTTGTTCTGCTAAGATCTGTCCTACATTTACAAAGTGATGGTTGAAGCTACTACCACATCCATATTATATTCATCTTTGTCATTATTAAGAAACTACCTTGGATAATTTATGTCTTGACCCATTTTTTTATAATACTGTTCAAAGTGCTCCAAATTTCTTTGATATTATTTCTGTTTTCGTCTATGTAATTCCAAGATGGCAGCACGTGCACATGCAGCGGCTCCTCTCTGTCCCGACAGAACGGTGTTTTCATGTTTGTGTTTTAAAACAGTGTGTATCTGTTCATCTTTGTCGCGTCCATCAGTCTCAAGGCGCACATACTCCCGTGAGTTTCTGCTCGACATCAGCAGAACTATATTCACGGATATAAATCCAGCAGATGTGGAAGTGCTATGCGGCTACGGTTTGCTCTGGAGGCCTGCTCAATCACCGACCCCCACTCCTGCATCCAGCCCGCAGTGGAAGCGCCACAGGCGGAACATTCGGAAGCAGAGGAGAGGCAAGCGTGGATGTATCCGAGCTAGGCTAGCGGTTAGCCCTCACCAGCCAGCTATCCCTACCATCACTCTGGCCAACGTACGCTCGCTGGACAACAAGCTGGATGATGTCCACCTGCTCCGCTCATCTTTTAAGTCTGTGAGTGAGTGCTGTGTCCTTGTGTTTGTGGAAACATGGCTTAACGACAGCGTCCTGGACTGTGCCATTCAGCTAGCCCAGCTAACATGCTACCGGTCAGACAGAGCGCTAGTCGAGGGGGGGGAGACTCGTGGTGGAGGACTCTGTGTTTACATCAGTGATGCCTGGTGCCATGATGCTGTTGCGGTCTGCAAACCCTGCTTACCTCTGGTGGAGTTTATGATTATTAAGTGCCGGCCATTCTACCTGCCGAGGGAATTTACAGCCATATTGCTGGTAGCATTATACATCCCTCCCGGCTCCAATAACAACAGGAGTGAAGCACTGAATGAACTCTATCAGCACATCAGTGAGCAGCAGACAGCCCACCCAGATGCTTTCCTCATCCTGGCTGGGGATTTCAATCATGCAAACCCCAAAAGCGTGTTTCCAAAACTCTATGGACATATCAACTTTCCCACACGTGGAAACAATACTCTGGACAATGTTTACACCATGCATAAAGATGCCTACAAAGCCCTATTCCTCCCCCACCTTGGGGCCTCAGATCACTCCACTATTATGCTAATGCAAGCATACAGGCCGCTGGTTAAAGTCACCAAACCAGCTACAAAACAGATACGTGTGTGGCCAGAGGGGTCCTCAGAGGCACCCCAGGACTGTTTTTCCACCACTGACTGGAGCATGTTCAGACAGGCGGCCACCTACAGCAACATCACAGATCTCCAGGAGTATACGGAGACCGTCACTGCCTACATGAGGAAGTGCATGGATGACATTACGGTCACCAGACCCATCTCCATTCAGGCCAATCAGAAGCCATGGCTGACAGGGGAAGTCCACAGGCTCCTGAGGGCTCGGAACGTCGCCTTCAGAGCTGGGGACAAGGTGGGCCTGAGGACAGCTAGGGCCAATCAAGGCATCAGGGTGGCCAAGAGACAGTATTCCAGGCACATTGCTGACCATTTCAACGACAGCAGAGACACCAGGAACCTGTGGCGGGGGATTCAGACCATCACAGCCTACAAGCCCTCGCCGAAGACCTGTGACAACTCCACGTCTCTGCTGAATCAGTTGAACGACTTCTTCGCTCGCTTTGAGGCAGACAACAGCACCACGGCACAGAAGACCCCACCACCTCCCGGCGAAAAGGTGTTGATGCTGTCCCCAGACAGCATGAGGAGAGCTCTCAGGACGACAAATGCACAAAAAGCCCCGGGTTCTGATAACATTCCTGGTTGTGTCCTGAGAGACTGTGCCGAGGAGCTCACAGATGTCTTTACAGATATCTTCAACATCTCGTCGAGCCAGGCTGTTGTCCCAACAGGTACGTGCCTCAAAACCACCACCATCATCCCGGTCCTGAAGAAGCCGTCTCCCTCCTGCTTCAATGACTACTGCCCTGTCGCACTCACTCCCATCCTCATGAAGTGCTTTGAGCGGCTAGTCATGAGGCATATCAAGTCTGCCCTCCCCCCTGCCCTGGACCCTTTCCAGTTTGCATATCAGTCCAACCGTTCAACCGATGATGCCATCTCCACTGCCCTCCACTCAGCCCACACCCACCTGGAGACAAAAGACTCGTATGTCAGAATGCTGTTCATAGACTTTAGCTCAGCATTCAACACAATCATTCCTCAGCAACTCATTCATAAACTGGACCAGCTGGGACTCAGCACCTCACTGTGCAACTGGCTGCTGGACTTCCTGACGGGGAGACCACAGATTGTACGGGTCGGCAGCAACTCCTCCAGCACCATCACACTGAACACGGGGGGCCCCAAGGATGTGTGCTAAGCCCCCTCCTCTTCACTATGCTGACCCATGACTGCACACCAACATCCAGCTCAAATCTCTTCATTAAGTTTGAGGATGACACGACTGTGGTGGGTCTCATCAACAATGGCGATGAGACAATCGACAGGAGTGAGTTGAGCCACTTGGCCATATGGTGCAAGGACAACAATCTCCGTCTGAACATGGAGAAGACGAAGGAGATTGTTGTGGACTTCAGGAGAGAGCACACCCAGCATGCTCCACTATCTATCGATGGTGCTGCAGTGGAGAGGGTGAGCAGCACCAAGTTTCTGGGTGTGCACATCTCTGAAGACCTGTCCTGGAGCAACTACACCACATCACTGGCCAAAAAAGCCCAACAGCGTCTGTACTTCCTCTGCAAACTGAGGAGAGCAAGAGCCCCAGCCCCCGTCATGCACACTTTCTACAGAGGCACCATTGAGAACATTCTGACCAGCTGCATCACCGTGTGGTATGGCGCCTGCACCGTGTCCTGCTGCAAGTCTCTGCAGCACATCGTGAGAGCAGCTGAGAGGATCATTGGTGTCTCTCTCCCTTCTCTAATGGATATTTATAACTCCCGCCTCACCTGCAAAGCCATCAGGATTGCAGGTGACCCCACCCACCCATCTCACAGCCTCTTCAGTCTGCTGCCATCGGGGAGGAGACTGCGGAGTCTCCAGGCCAAAACCAGCAGGCTCAAGAACAGTTTCTTTCACCAGGCAGTCAGGAGGCTCAACTCCCTCCCTGTTCTGCCCCTCCTCCCCCCTCTGCCCCCTGCCACAGATTCTGCTCGCACACCCCCCTGCCCCCCCTTCAGCATCTGACATGTCATCCTCACAGTTTCCCCCCAACACACACACACACACACACACACACACATCTCAGCGTTCATTAACACACTGAACTCAGGGATCGCACATCTCACTTTACCTCGCTCATTTGCACTATTCCGCACTACCTCGTCTTAACAGCTGCTAGTTTGTTTATACTGCTTATTTCATGTTTACCTGCTATACCTCAAGTGCCCTTGACTGTTTGTCTATTTGAACCAATTCATCTGTGTGTGTGTGTGTGTGTGTGTGTGTGTGTGTGTGTGTATATAATGCATGTATATATGAGTGTTTAGTCTACGTCTAGTTCATATCTAGAGTGTTTATACTGTTTATATTGTCTGCTTGAGTGTTTAGTCTTTGTCTAATTTTTAACTAGTGTTTACACTGTTTATATTGTCTGAGTGTTTAGTTTATACTGTTTATTTATGCTGTTTATATTGTTTGTCTGAGTGTTTAGTCTATGTCTAGTTCCTATCTAGAGTGTTTATACTGTTTATATTGTCTCGTCTCGTCTCGTCTCCTTCCGCTTATCCAGGACCGGGTCGCGGAGGCAGCAGTCTAAGCATGGAAGCCCAAACTTCCCTTTCCCCAGACACCTCGGCCAGCTCCTCGGGAAGAACACCGAGGCGTTCCCAGGCCAGCCGAGAGACATAGTCCCTCCAGCGTGTCCTGGGTCTTCCCCGGGGCCTCCTCCCGGGGGGACATGCCTGGAACACCTCCCCAGGGAGGCGTCCAGGAGGCATCCGAAAAAGATGCCCGAGCCACCTCAGCTGGTTCCTCTCGATGTGGAGGAGCAGCGGCTCTACTCCGAGCTCCTCCCGAGTGACTGTGCTTCTCACCCTATCTCTAAGGGAGTGCCCAGCCACCCTGCGAAGGAAACTCATTTCAGCCGCTTGTATCCGCGATCTTGTTCTTTCTGTCATTACCCAAAGCTCATGACCATAGGTGAGAGTCGGAACGTAGATCGACCGGTAAATTGAGAGCTTCGCCTTTTGGCTCAGCTCCTTCTTCACCACGACGGACCGGTAAAGCGACCGCATCACTGCGGAGGCTGCACCGATCCGCCTGTCGATCTCACGCTCCATCCTTCCCTCACTCGTGAACAAGATCCCGAGATACTTAAACTCCTCCACTTGAGGCAGGACTTCTCCACCAACCTGGAGAGGGCAAGCCACCCTTTTCCGGTCGAGAACCATGGCCTCGGACTTGGAGGTGCTGATTCTCATCCCAGCCGCTTCACACTCGACTGCAAACCGCCCCAGTGCATGCTGAAGGTCCTGGTTTGAAGAAGCCAACAGGACAACATCATCCGCAAAAAGCAGAGATGAAATCCTGTGGTTCCCAAACAGGATTCCTTCCGGCCCCTGGCTGCGCCTAGAAATTCTGTCCATAAAAATTATGAACAGAACCGGTGACAAAGGGCAGCCCTGACGGAGTCCAACATGCACTGGGAACAGGTCTGACTTACTGCCGGCAATGCGAACCAGACTCCTGCTCCGTTCGTACAGGGACCGGACAGCCCTTAGCAAAGAGCCCCGAACCCCATACTCCCGAAGCACCCCCCACAGAATACCACGGGGGACACGGTCGAATGCCTTCTCCAGATCCACAAAGCACATGTGGACTGGTTGGGCAAACTCCCATGAACCCTCGAGCACCCTATGAAGGGTATAGAGCTGGTCCAGTGTTCCGCGACCAGGACGAAAACCGCATTGTTCCTCCTGGATCCGAGGTTCGACTATCGGTCGAATTCTCCTCTCCAGTACCCTGGAGTAAACTTTCCCTGGGAGGCTGAGAAGTGTGATTCCCCTATAATTGGAGCACACTCTCCGGTCCCCTTTCTTAAAAAGAGGGACCACCACCCCAGTCTGCCACTCCAGAGGCACTGTCCCCGACCGCCACGCGATGTTGCAGAGGCGTGTCAACCAAGACAGCCCCACAACATCCAGAGACTTGAGATACTCAGGGCGGATCTCATCCACCCCCGGTGCCTTGCCACCGAGGAGCTTGCAAACCACCTCAGTGACTTCGGCTTGGGTAATGGACGAGTCCACCTCTGAGTCATCAGCCTCAGTCTCCTCAGTGGAAGACATGGCGGTGGGATTGAGGAGATCCTCAAAGTATTCCTTCCACCGCCCGACAATGTCCCCAGTCGAGGTCAACAGCTCCCCACCCGCACTGTAAACAGTGTTGGCAGAGTACTGCTTCCCCCTCCTGAGGCGCCGGACGGTTTGCCAGAATTTCTTCGAGGCCGACCGATAGTCCTTCTCCATGGCCTCCCCGAACTCCTCCCAGTTCCGAGTTTTTGCCTCCGCAACTGCCCGAGCTGCAGCACGCCTGGCCTGCCGATACCCGTCGGCTGCCTCAGGAGTCCCGGAGGTCAACATGGCCCGATAGGACTCCTTCTTCAGCTTGACGGCATCCCTTACTTCCGGTGTCCACCACCGGGTTCGGGGATTGCCGCCACGACAGGCACCGGAGACCTTGCGGCCACAGCTCCGAACAGCTGCGTCCACAATGGAGGTAGAGAACATGGTCCACTCAGACTCAATGTCCCCCGCCTCCCTCGGAAGCTGGGAAAAGCTCTCCCGGAGGTGGGAGTTAAAGACCTCCCCAACAGAGTGCTCGGCCAGACGTTCCCAGCAGACCCTCACCATACGTTTGGGCCTGCCAGGTCTGTCCAGCTTCCTCCTCCGCCAGCGGATCCAACTCACCACCAGGTGGTGATCAGTTGACAACTCAGCCCCTCTCTTCACCCGAGTGTCCAAGACATAGGGTCGGAGATCAGATGACACGACTACAAAGTCGATCATCGACCTCCGACCTAAGGTGTCCTGGTGCCACGTGCACTTATGGACACCCCTATGCTCGAACATGGTGTTCGTTATGGACAAACTGTGACTAGCACAGAAGTCCAATAACAAAACACCACTCGGGTTCAGATCGGGGAGGCCGTTCCTCCCAACCACGCCCCTCCAGGTGTCACTGTCATCGCCCACGTGAGCATTGAAGTCCCCCAGTAGCACAATGGAGTCCCCAGTCTGAGCACCCCTCAGTACCTCTCCCAGGGACTCCAAGAAGGCCGGATACTCTATACTGCTATTTGGCCCGTAGGCACAAACAACAGCAAGAGCCCTCTCCCCAATCCGAAGGCGCAGAGAGGCGACCCTCTCGTTCACTGGGGTAAACTCCAACACATGGCGGCTGAGCTGGGGAGCTATAAGGAAGCCCACACCAGCCCGCCGCCGCTCACCATGGGCGACTCCAGAGAAGTGGAAAGTCCAGCCCCTCTCGAGGAGCTGGGTTCCAGAGCCCAAGCTGTGCGTGGAGGTGAGCCCGACTATCTCTAGCCGGTACCTCTCAACCTCCCGCACAAGCTCAGGCTCCTTCCCCCCCAGCGAAGTGACATTCCATGTCCCAACAGCCAGCCGCTGTGTCCGGGGGTCAGGTCGTCGAGGCCCCTGCCTTCGACTGCCACCCAATCCACACTGCACCAAACCCCTACTGCTACCTCTGTGGGTGGTGAACCCACAGGAGGTCGGGCCCACGTCGCCTCTTCGGGCTGATGTTTATATTTTTTTTTTTTTTTTTTTTTTTTTTAATTATTCTATTTTTATTTTTATTTATTGCATTGCCTGTTTGCACTGTGGGTCAGAGAGGACTGAAATTTCATCTGTGCTGTATGTCGAGCATGTATAGCATATTTGACAATAAAGTTGACTTGACTTGACTTGACTTGACTATATCACAGTCCGGTCCAGTCCATCCATGCCTTAGACTGTGGGACTTCCATGCCAGCGCCAGGCTGGATCCAGGACAGGAGTTCAGTCCTGCCTTGCTGAAGGCCATTTCCCTAACCGGGGCTCTCACACCTGCTACCACTCCTCTCCCATCAGCCAGGGCTTTTTAAGAACTATTTGGAGCTACTCCATTTGCCAGACTGTCTCTTGTAGACTTTCCTTGCCTCGCTACAGTTCATTGGTATTGTGTCTTCTTGATTCCGCCTGCCTGAATTTCTCCTTGTTTTTACCTGCTCCTGTGTTTTTGACCTCCTGGCCTGTTTTTTTTTTGACTACCAATTTTTGCCTGAGCCACACTGTACCTTTTGCCTTTCTGCCATCTACTTCATTAAAGAAGTTTTCTCTTTACATTGCCTGTTTTCTGAGTCTGCTTTTGGGTCCTCACTTCACCTCAGCTCACCATTCCTGACAGTCTAATTTCTTATATTAGTTAATTAATTTTTTTATATCTATCCTCTGCCTCTTTAGTTTTCTGCTTTATGAACTCTCTATACAATGTATTTTTCTTTTTACGGGCATTTTGTAAACCCCATGGACATACTGTATGTTTGACTTTTTTACTGTATTGAACAATTGGGCAATTTTTATTACATGAGGTAAATATCTTCAAGAATTCCTCATATGCAGGGGTCACCAAACTACGGCCCAAGGGCCAGATCCAGCCTGCCACCCCCCTTTGACCGGCCCCCCAGCCCCTCTGCCCCCCATCACTTGAACCGGCCCTATGAGGCAATCCCCAAAAGTGGTCATGGCCTATTTTTTTTAAATTGCTTTTTGGCAAATAATAACATGTCTGCATCTTGTATTTTGTTGATTTTATCAATTAAAATTGATATTTAGTTATAAAATGAACTATTCATATTTTCCGAATTTTCGTCATATGCTCGCGCTCAAGCAGTGACAGGCAGCGCATGCACAGAGAACTGTCAGTGTTCAGGACAGCAAAATGGCTAGCGGTCAGCGAAAAGCTGACAGAGAGTGCAGAGTTTTTAAAGAACAGTGGACCACCGATTATTTTTTCGTTCAGTGTAAGGACCGTGCAGTTTACAGGGATGCAAACAGCGCGCCTTTTGGCGGATGGCGCCTTTTTCACGGCTGAATCGCGCAGATCCGAATTTTTTTTTTTGGGGGGGGGGGGGGGGGGGGCGTTGGAGTGTCTGATTATAATTTCAAAGTAAATTCTGTATTAAAATTACTAAATAAGCAAATCCATTACAGTCCATGAAACAGGAAGTATAAGGATGAGGAAAAAACAGTTTAAATCGGGAAGCTGAGCACATTTGCGCAGTCCTCCCCCTCAGGCTGCACAAATGTGCGCAGCTTCCCGATTTAAACTGTTTTTTTCCTCATCCTTATACTTCCTGTTTCATGGACTGTAACGGATTTGCTTATTTAGTAATTTTAATACAGAATTTACTTTGAAATTATAATCAGACACTCCAACGCCCCCTAAAAAAAAATTCGGATCTGCGCGATTCAGCCGTGAAAAAGGCGCCATCCGCCAAAAGGCGCGCTGTTTGCATCCCTGAGTTTATCTTGTATGTAAAGAAAGTGTGCCGGTTTTCAAAGAATATAATCTGCGTCGTCACTATGAAACCCGCCACAAAGAGTATGCTGGTTTGGGAGGGCAAACAAGAGAAGACAGGATTCGGAGGATGAAATGCGGACTGGCTGCACAACAGAATGTATTCCTTCACCAAACCCAGATCAACCAGGCTGCTGTCTGAGCTAGCTATAAGGTAGCTCACCTACTAGCTACCCATGGAAAGCCGTATACTGATGGGGACTTTGTTAAAGTATGCATGCTTGCTGTGGCCGAGGAGGTGTGTCCCGACAAGAAGGATGCGCTCAACGCGGTGAGTCTCTCCGCACCTACTATGACCAGGCGAACCGAAGATTTGGGGGACAACGTGTATGACCAGCTGAATGAGAAAGCGTCAGAATTCAAGTTTTTTGCTTTGGCCATGGATGAGAGCAATGACGTGCAGGACACAGCACAACTGCTGTGATCTATTGATCCATTGCTCATATTATTATAATTTCACTGTTTTTTTAAAATGTATTTATTTTATAGGCCTATTTATTTGACCTTTATTAAGTGCTGCATACAATTATTATTTATATTATTAATAATATCAACAGGCCTACCTACAATTTATAATTTTCCACTCACCTTTGCCAGTGTCAATCACCTCAAATAGGCAGATGTTTCTTACCTTGACAGCTTTGATATTATTTTTATTAGAAAATAAATAAATGGAATATCAGTGGTATTTCAAATTAAAACAAAGTGTGAAGACTTGATTACTACTTTTGCAAACCACTAGTAAAGATAAACAAATATGTGCCAGGAATCAAGTGTTGATATAGTAGTATGGATATAGTTGTGGGGATGGCCGTGCCAGGCTAGTAATCTCTACTACACAATGAGGCCTGCTGGTGGTCATATTTGTCTGGGTCATACAATTCTATGTGATATAGCTGACCCGACCCCGGCCCCCATCACAGTCAGGAACGACAATGTGGCCCCCAGAGAAAAAAGTTTGGTGACCCCTGCTCATATGCGTTATTTGTCTTTTTTAGTCAGAATATTCATCCCAGTTTTGTGCCAGCAAGTCATTTTTAAGTGTCCACTGATTCCTCTGATCTAAGTTATCTGAAAAGTTTTGTGTTTTCCAGTTTATTATTCCCAAATTGTTTCATAAACTGGTAAATGATCACTGATATCGTTATCAATAGTCCACTTACTAAATTGTCATTAATACTGTGAGTGAATGTATTGTCTATGAGGGTGGCTCCACGTTAGGTGATTCTGCTGGGTCTAGTAACTTTTGGGAATAAGGCCATACTGTACACTGTGTTGATAAAATTGTCTGTCATTTTGTGTTTATTTGGATTGAGCAGGTCAATGTTGAAGTCTTCATATATGAAGACTGTTTTGTGAATCACTTTTGAAGACATTTCCTCTATCCAGTTGTTGAAGACCTCAGTAGTCTGGAGCTCTATATATAAAACTAACAATTAAATTTTTGTTTCTCTCTGCAAATTTCAACTGTTATACATTCCAGTGTGTTGTCCAGGGGCGTGAGAAGCATTTTTAATGTGGGGGGGACACATTGGCGGGGGGTCCTCCCCCAGAAAATTTTTAATTAATTAGATGCCATTTCCTGCATTCTGGTGTATTTTTAACAGGTTGTTAAACACCTAATTTTACCTACAAAAGTCACTTAATTCAATGACTATTTTAGAGACTCAACAATAAGTCCTCATTCAACTAGTCCATATATTCATCAGCCTGTTTTTAAACCCACCGCTACGCCTAAGATGATGAGATGAATGTGACATAATTTATCACCAACAATGACTTTATGGGTGCATTTTACTTTTTATTTTGTGTTTTCTATTTAGTTTTAGATGTAACACAACATGCCACTGGGCCAAGCAATAGTGACACTCAACTGTATGTTTAAAAATAAGAATATTCATAATTTCACACAATGACCAGGCATGACATGGCATCATGCAAACTTCATAACACAAAATCACACTGTGTCAAGCAACGGTGACACATAAAAAATAACTTCACACAATGGACAGGTGCAATTTTGTTCACCACCAACAGTAACTTTAGTGGGTGCATTTTACTTTTTTCCGATTTAGTGATACTCGTAACAAAAATGGCATGGCATCATGCAGTCTTCATAACAAAAAATTACTCTGTGTCAAGCAATGATGCATAAAAGAGAACTTCACACAATCAACAAGTGCAGTTTTGTCAACCTACATGCAATGGTGGTACTACAGTAACATTTACAGATTAGTATAACAAATAGATTTTTAGATATAACTCCTTCTTACATTGGTGCCACCACAATTTCTATCACTTCATAACTTTTATCCCCCTTTCCTTCACAATCCACCTGGAATAACATCCATCTCTCTCCACTGCTTTCCTTTCTACTATTCCTTCCCCATACACTGATTTCCCATCTTACTTTCCAGAAAACTGGCAAAGACCAGACAAAACAAGGAATCAATAAATATCATCAGAGCAGACTTAACCTCATTCTTGGCATTACAGTAAGGCAGGCCTACTGGGTTTGAATTAAATGATAGCTAACATTAAGCTAGCTGATACATCTAACATTGTAAAGAATGTCCTTATGTCCATTGTGTCTGGGGAGGGAGCAAATACTGCAAACAATTCATCATCAACCAAGAATACCCCATTAGGCTAAGCTTATTTCATTGTTTAGTTGAATATTAATTTAACGTGTCCTAGGGTTAATTTTGAGGGCATATAACAAAAGAATAAGGTTTTAGCAAAAGCTAGGCATTGTGAGGTTGCAATGTGGCTGACGTCACCTCCTCCACTTTCCAGCAGCTGCACCAACATTTCTCTGCTGGGTGAACTAATATTTTATGTTAAATGTGGGGGGGTCCAAACGAAGAATTATGAAATGTGAGGGGGACACGTCCCCTTCACATTCAATGGTGGCGACTCCCATGGTGTTGTCAATTACTGTTGCTATACTTTCCATCACATTGTGGATAGGGCCTTGAAATTCAAATATAGCCACTCCCCCTCCACTCTTGTTTTGTCTATTTATGTAGTTGAATTCATAGCCCTCCAGCTCAAAGTTCATGCCTTTGACGTTATGTATCCAAGTTTCAGATATTGCTACGATGCTGAACGGTTGCGAAAACTGATGTAGATATTCCTTAATGAGATTGAAATTTGCATACATGCTCATGATTTTCCCCAAAGCGTTTTAATGTATCGGGCCTGATACGCTTGCTCTGCCTGCCGATACTTTTAGTCGTTTTAGTTAAAATCTGATACGCTTAGATTTATATGGATACGTTAAATTTCCTACCCACAAGTAACTACCAGTAGATACACAGGAGAGCAAATAACAGAGCCATTTACATATTGACTGATATTTGTGTTAAACAAGCAGTCTTTTTTTGCAATGTTCGTGTTGATTCTGTCAAAGTAATATGTCTGCGTGGTATGATGTAAACAAACTAATCTGTTGGCTATGTCAAGATCACGTGTTCAAACCATCCAATAAAAATATCGAAAGACAATGTCAGACATCCCGGAATTTTCCGATTCATTATAAGCGATCTCATTGGCTGCCGATGTTGTCCCCCACCAGACGGACAAAGCTGACTGATTTATTTGATAGACTATTCTGTTTCTGTTTAGATTGTGAAAGAGGCTTCTCCTGCCTAAAGAGAATAAAGACTCCAGCGAGGAATAAGCTAGGAGAAGACTTGCTGGACAATTTGATCCACATCAGCATGGATGACAGCGAGATGGACTATGAGAGGGTTGCCCAACATTGGGACAAGCAAAAGCCAAGGAGAATTAATCTGGTTTAAAGGAGTAGAAAACTTAATTCATTAGTTTGGGTTTGCAGAAAGATTATGTACTTATAAACACTCTCACGAAGTGAAGTCCAAATGTGTCAAATATAGCATAATTTCAAATAATAATCATAAGCATTTTTGACAGTGTGATGTCACTCGGATCCATTTAACAAAAGAAGGCTCCAGATTATTCTTTTGTTAAAGGGTCACAGTGACATCACACTGCCAAATATACTTATCATTATTATTTGAAATTATGTTATGTTATGTTATGTTATGTTACATTCATGAAGAGAATTTGTTAATAAGTTAATAATCTTTCTGCAAACTTAAATGTATGAATTAAGTTTTCCTTTAAATATGTTTTAATCTTAATCTAGTCCATTTAATAAAGTGCCAAAATTTAAACTTTATAATATGCAATTGCCTTACTTTTTTCAGTGTATCTTAGTTATACGTATATTATGGTAATTGCATCAGAAACATTCTAAATCATTATAGTAATACAGCAACTTATTTTAAGGTGGCAGTTCTTAGGTTCAGATACCTTTGTGATCAACAGGAGGTCATGATGATCGATTCTCTTCATTGGATTGCATAAGATGGAGCAAACCACTGTTCATATTTTCATGCACATTTTTGTTACAACACTACTTGATCATAGATAATTAAGGTATCCCTGTAGATTTTCAATCTATCATATACCTAAGCAATCTATAACAAAACAGTTTAACTTGCATGTTGAACTTTAAGGTGAAATTTCAAATGTATATACATTAATCCTATTTAGGTCAGAAATCATTGAAACACTGGTAAAATCTATCCTATAATCATGTATCTAAAACCTCTCAGAGACCCTGAAAATGCACCTGAGAGCATCTATTTTCAAAAAATTTTCTGCTATTGAAGTGGATAATTGAGAGTTTGCCATCTGCTTTAATGCTCCGATTGAACTGTTCATCAGTGTAATAATAGCAGTTGTTGTTAATGGCAGAGAAGAAATTATTGTCTAGGTCTATATCATATTCCAAATCCTGTGATTTGTAATCAGTGCACTCAAATGATTTTAGTTCCAATAAATCCTGTTCCGTAATCCTCTGAGATGTGGCTTATGGTCCCACTCATGATGGTCACTGATACTTTTCCAGGTCCTTGATGTTTTTTTAACAACCAATACTTTGGCCTCCTCAGGTGTACCGTTTAGCTTAATAAACACCTTACAGTTTGTAGTCCAAGTGTTCTGAATTTTCTTTAAGACGCGTGTACTCCTGGCTATATCCACATTTTGTTTGGTCAGATGCTCGTTTATGTAGACATTGGATCCCTTTAGCTTATACCCTTGCTTTAATAGTGCAGTATTATGTTTCCTGTTGACAAACCTCATGATGATGGTCTGCTTGTCGCTGGTGTTCCTCCTTGGTAGCGGGTGGCAAGCCTCGATGTTATCACAGTCGAGGCGAATTCCCTTGGACTGTAGGAAAGCAGCTACCTGCTGCTCCGTGGAGCTCACATCCAGCTCCCTGGGCTCCCCCCCGTTGATAGCGGTCACCTCCCAAGCGTATGACTGAGGTTTTACCTGGAACCTGGTGACGACAACGTTGTTCATTCTGGAGTATTGCTCCAGGTCGGCTACTCGGCTTTCCAGGTAGGCAATCCACTTGTCTTTCTCTACACTCTGGATCCACAGCATTTTCACTTCCTCCACCAAGTCCAATATGCTCTTCTGCTGCAGCCTGACAGCAGAAACTTATTCAGTTATGAAGTTGAGTGACTTTTTTATGTCATCGACTTCCTCAGCAGTGGGGATCTTCTTTGGACCCATGTAGCCCAGTAGCAAGTTGCTGGGACAGCCAGCTTTCGCTGGTCAGCTGTTAGCACAGCCAGCTGTTAGCCTAGTCAGCTGCCTTATTGCCTTACTAATTAAAAAAATATATATCCAAAAGTTTTCAGAATGTCATACTTGTCATACAGTCTAAGCGCCACCATTTTCTCCTGCGACTGTGTAGGTCAAAGAAGCTGTGTATGCACAAAGAAGCTGTGCATTCAAGTCAGTGAAAGTGACTGGTCAATCCAGTTTCCTCTGGATGCTCTGGTTTCCTCCAAAGACATGCAGGTTAGGCTCTGTGTCAGCCCTGTGATGACCTGGTGACTTGTCCAGGGTGTACCCTGCCTCTTGCTCATAGTCAGCTGGGATAGGCTTCAGCTTGCCTGTGACCCTGTACAGGACAAGTGGCTACAGATAATGGATGGATGCCATGTTTATTGTTTCCAAAGTTTGACAGCATCTGCATTAAAATGGTTAGCCTATGCTTCTCTCCTAGCTTTTGCTTCTTGATCCTATTCATATACATATTGAGCATATATGGTATATGAGCCTATATGGTATTTGGCAGACACTTTTGTCCAAAGTGACTTATAATATATAAACACTTATTAGTAAACCAATACAATAATACAGTCACTCTACTCTGACATAGCCTACCTTCCAGATGATGGCTGCTGTATGACTATAGGATTTATTTCCCTTTTTTTCCTCTGGCTAGGCTCAACCTCAGCCTTTAAGAAAAATATATATATATACATTTTGCCAATTTGATTACTGTGTAGATAATTGTACACCTCCATGCTTTTGAAGTTCCTTAGCTCCTCACCATCAAGGCCCTTGCTAAGAATAAAATAACTGACAATGTCGATGTAGCTGACGCTGGGCCACAACTTCATGTTGTCTATCCATTCCGGGAGGGTAGACAGATGAGGTACTTTAATCGTATTATCCCCAGAGCACATCAGAAAATAGGACCCGTGTAACCATCTTTTAGTCATCTTTGAGCTTAACTACCTAGCAGTTAGCATTAGCTACAAACATCAACACAGTGGAGCAGAAGAAAGATCCCGGCTTCCACTATGACTCAGCAATGAATCATGGGAAAGGTCAGAGTTTGGGAAAGTTGTGGATACAGTGAGAATGTGATAGCAGTTTGAATCGGGGAGGTAAGGAAGGGATTTGCTTCCTCGATGTGTATGTGATCTTATCTTTTTACAGCTTTCATCTTTTTATGGCACTCTTATGACAGTGTTCCATTTCCTTTCATTATTTTTTCTGTGTAAAATGACTTGATAATTACTCAGGATTTGTAAATGTCAATAACATGTTTCTGTGTAAATGGTAATGCAACATACGGTAGGTGGGTCGTGTCACTGTTTCAGTCTTCTTCTTTTGGCTGTTCCTGTTAGGGATCACCACAGCAGATCCATTCCACATATTTGATTTGCTGCATATTTGTTTCCTGACGCAACCCTCTCCAGTCTATCCAGGCTTGGAACTGGCACTAAGTACGCACTGGCTTGTGCAACCCCAGTGGCTGGGTATTTTACCTAATCTGCATGTCTTTGGATGGTGGGGGAAACGGGAGCACCCAAAGGAAACCAACACACACACAGGGACAACATGAAAACTCCACACAGAGAGTCCCCTGTCAGTCATGGGGTTTGAACCTGGAACCTTTTTGCTGTGAGGTGACAGTGCTAAACACTACACCATTTAAGTGACCACTTCAAAAAGTAAACATCAAAGCTTTTTTTTCCCCTGCATTTATCATCCTTTATTTTCTTCATCTTTTACAGATTTATTCTCTTTTATGACACTCTTGTGACTCCATATATATAACCTAAGACATTGAGTAGATTGGTGCTCAATGAAAATAACCAGCAGCAGGATGGTGTGAAGAAGTGGAGTCCCTGTTTCTCTGTCACATAACAAGCTTTTTTTTTTGTCTCATTAACTTTGGGAGAGAGAAAAAAGAGAGGCTGGTGAGGGGATGAATGTTCATAGCTGCTATAAAGTGAGATTTCCTGAAACAACTTGAAATCTGACTTGCTCCACAAGATTAAATTTAAACTATGAATCAGTAAAGATATGATGGGTCATTTTTTAATAAATAAAGTGTTGACAAATTGCTGTTGTAATAAGAGAATAATTTTGAGGTAGAATGTTATTGGAAAATAATCAACTTATGCATAGTAACAGTAACTCATCATAGTGCTGTATTACTTGAGACCGGTCTCAAGGCCACTTTTCTCAGAATCGACTGCATTTTTAGTCGCTCTTGTGTTGGTCTCAGACATAGAGGACTCAGGATTTTATTTCAAATGTGACCAATAACGTGACTCATTGCTAATTTTAAATCATTCTTCCTGTTAACAGCCATCACCCCTCCTCCACCCCTTTGCACACACTGCCCAGATAGCAGAGGGACGTTGAAACGGCACCGATTCTTGGTCAGAATGGTCGGTTTCCGTCGTAAGTCAGAAAATCAACGCTGAAACGGCGCCGTGAAACGTCGATTTCTCCGCCGTCGGAGAAGGTCGATTTATCACTGTTGAATCACCGTGGGTAAAGGTTGATCTGTCGACCGTCAGAGAAGGTCGAATATACGATGTTGAACCATCGTCACTTTTGCCGGCCAGTTTTCAACATTGGTAGGATGAGCAACTAATTGTTCAGAATATAAATTGCCACTGTTTGTCTTATCCTGCTTACACATAGATACGAGTAAATGATATAAGTATAAGTGATAATGATAAGTAAATGATAAAAAAAGAACAAAAACCAGTTTACTTTCTTAATTCAGCAATGGATTTGACCTTTGAAAGTTTTTTTGCAAATAATTTAACATTTCCAAGATGATCATAAATTAATTCTAATTTATAATTATAATTTATAATTATAATTATTTAATTCATAATGTCCCATAATGCAGTGCGATTACCACTGCTGTTTACTGGATGACGTCATTTTCGTTATATACCTGGGTGCACGTGAAACTCCCACACCACTCGGTTGGATCGCGACTCTCTTGTGGATCGGCCTGCTGTTACACTTGGACCATTGAGAAAAACACTGGACCACGCTACATTTTCATTCATCCCTGGACATCTGGTACGTACCATTATTCAGTCACTATTAATAAAGGGAATTTCGAATACAATTTCAAGCAGTTTAAGAAGTTATGATGAACTTCAGTCATATCACGCGTTGGAGAAATTTCCCTCAACTAGTATCCATTTGAAACAACAATGATGCAGATGCATTATTCAATCGAAAAACGAGTCGAAGTAGTTGTCTTGTTGGAGTGAAAACTTAGCGTTTAAATCGAGCATGTAGGCCTAGGTCGCATGTCGTTTCGAGCTGACCTGTTCTTTTGTGTAGCCATGGGTCGCGCCTCGCGGCCATGAACTTTAAAGATTATCCAGCTACCAACGCTTCTGTAGTGACCACTTTGTTTGAGGTACCACGAACAAAATTGCTTATATTCCCTCAACTAATACAATAAACATGCAGATGCATTGTTTAGTCGAAAACTAGTCAAAGTAGTGGTCTTGATGGAGTGAAAACAAAGCATTTCAATCGAGTATATAGGCCGTGGTTATAACCGGTAGCTCTATACCCGGCTTGAGGGGGCTGGGCTTTGTAACGCTGTAGGCCTATACTGCCCTACAAAGCCAAAAGACCTTAACTCATCAGACTCATTACAGGCTTCTGCCTTGGTTTTCCCTTTGCTTTTGGAAGTTACGGTAAAAACGACGTCTTATTGTTACCAGAAAAAAACAGAAATGACTCGAAATAATTCATCACATGATACAACTGATGTCCTCTGTTCCAAAAATGGCAATAACTCATGTTGACCTTAAGTGATATTAAGGTCTTTTGGCTTTGTAGGGCAGTATGGGTCGCAGCCATTAGAACATGACTCCAGACATTGTTAAAACATTGTTGGTATTAAAACAGAACTTTCTATAAAACAATTGTTTGAACTGTGTGTGTGTGTGTGTGTGTGTGTGTGTGTAAGGTTATTTCAAATGTAATGACGTAAATGTTGTTGTCTTTGTTCCCCCCATGTTTACCTCAATGGAACCTGAAGACCACTACCCCGTCATTCCCTCAAAAGGTACTGCAGACATTTATTTCTTTAGGGGAGAGAACATGGCTTCTTATTGGTCAAAAAGAAGACGTGTTGTGACAGCTACTGAAATGTCAGAAAGGCAGATTCTGTCCGATTTTGAGTCAGCTCTGGGTAATCCTGCTGCTCAAGTCTCTCCTTCAATTGCATCACCCAGGCCTGCATCATCAATGGGTTTAGATGAGGATGGTGGGGATTCTGTTGAGTTGGGAGGGTGCAGTGATGCAGAGTCTGACAGCAGTAGCATGTCTTCAGAGGGTGACAGTGACAGTCATATTGATGGTGACTCTTTTGAAGAGTCAGGGCTTCACCAAAAATTAAAACACTGGGCTGCATCATTCTCTGTGCCTTTGATTGCCATTACTGCTCTGTTGACCATTTTGAGAACAAGCCACCCTGAACTGCCCAAGGATGCTAGGACCTTATTGGGCACTAAGCCTGCAGTACCATTACAGACCGTAGGTAATGGGGAATACTTCCATTTTGGCTTGGCAAAGGGAATTTTGTCCAAATTAAGCACCATCCATTTACCAGATGTTATTCAAACAATAAGAGTTCAATTTAACATCGATGGTCTCCCTATTTTCAAAAGCACCAGGCTTCAGTTTTGGCCTATTTTGGCACTGATTGATTGCGATTACACCAGAACACCGTTTTTAGTTGGCATCTTTTGTGGCCCTGGAAAACCCTCCAATGTGTTTGATTATCTGACGCAGTTTGTTAAAGACCTCTCTGATCTGCTTTGCAATGGGGTAACATTTGGAGGTAGAAAGCTGAGGGTGGCCATTTCATCCTTCATTTGTGATGCTCCTGCTTGAGCATTTGTAAAACAAATTAAATGCCATAATGGGTACTCCGGATGCGATAAATGCCATCAGACTGGTATTTGGCAGAAAAAAATGACGTATCCTGAGACTGATGTTAGGCTAAGGTCAGACGAGGAGTTTGAAAATATGGTAGATGAGGACCACCACATCAACAGAAGTCCTCTGACGGGTCTGGTGAAAATGGTGTCTGCCTTCCCAATAGATTATATGCATTTATGTTGCCTTGGCGTTATGAAAAAGTTGATACATTTTTGGATGAGGGGGAAAAACTCTACAAGGCAGCCTACAAGAGCCATTAAAGCCATCTCCGAAAAGTTAATACAGCTTCGTCCCTATACTCCAGCTGAATTTGCACGGAAACCCCGTGAACTCGCCGAAACTGATAGGTGGAAAGCGGCAGAGCTCCGCCAATTTATGATTTACAGTGGGCCATTAGTTCTGAGGGACATTCTTCCACAAGATCTCTATGAAAACTTCATGTTGTTTTCTGTGGCCATGTTTTTGCTACTCACACCAAACATTTCTGAAAGTATGGTTTGTTTTTCCGAAAAATTGTTAATGGCTTTTGTAAAGCATTTTGGAGAGGTGTATGGTAAAGACGAGATTGTATTTAGCATACATCAAACAATACATCTGACACAGGAGTACCGCCAGTATGGTTCCCTAGACAACATCTCATCCTTTCATTACGAGAATTATTTCGGTAAACTAAAAAAAATGCTACGCAAGCCATCTCAACCTTTACAACAGGTTGTCAAACGCCTTTCAGAGGAGCCAGTTTGTTTATTTCCACCACCACCTACACAACCACAGTTGTTACACCCACACCAGGAGGGCCCATTACCCCAACACTTAAGTTCTGGCCAGCAATTTAAAAAAGTGCATTTCAATGATTTCTGTTTTTCTTCAAAGCAGGGCGATGATTGCCTAGTGATTAAAAATGAAATCGTAATGGTGAAAAACATAATTAAACATGGTGACTCTGTCTTTGTGGTTTACATGAAATTCAAGAGGAGGGAGTCATATTTCCACTATCCTTGCCCCTCCACAAGCATTGGCTGCTACAGAGTATTTGGCATAGACAGCTGCCTTAACGTTGACCGGCTTGAGGTTGTCCAGGGCAAATGTGTGTTGTTCCCAGATGGAGAGACCTTTGTGGCAATCCCTCTTCGTCACCATTCGTAAACCTATATGGGAAGAAAAAAAAAAAAAACCCACACACAAAGAAACATATCTTTACTTATGCATTAGAAGGAATCTGGACAGTTGGAGTACTCCAGCTGGATGGCAGGCACTAACTATCCTTTCCATGGAGTACTTTTTTTATTTTTTTTATTATAGATGGCACAGATTTGGAAAGTTGTGGAATTCCAAGACCGGAGTGCAGCAGTTGTGTCGTCCAGCTGGGTGGTAGATGTTGACGGAGAAGTGGGATGCTACTGGCCACCCTTTGGCGGAAACAAAGCTGTGAAGGCCGCCATGAACTGCACCCCCACGGGACAAGGATGGTGATTCCATCAAAAAATAAGGGTGCTGGCAACCTGTGGTGAGCTGCATAGCTACTTCATTAAACCAATGACAATACTTCAATACTGCATTAAGCCAATTTCATTAAGACTGCCTTCCCTTTCAGGCACCTTTGCCAAAGCAAGATGTTACCTGACCCGATCGCTTGAGGAAGGCTACCTTACAGCAGACCTGCAATCGGATGATGGTGAGATGGGGCCAAGGAAAAGACGGTAAAAGTGTTTTCTTTTTTAAATCACAACTTGCAGTTATAAGTTAAATTACTGTTTCATTTGTGTTTTGAGCTGTGTCAGTAAGGTCCTGGGTTTGTTTTTAAGACCAAACAAAAGGTATTTGGAGGAGGACAGCGAGGAGGAGGCAGGACCAAGCCGTAGGGGGAGGAGGCCACCATCTATTGACACCACTCAGCTGGACAGCGAGTGGCAATTCCCCTCCCTTAATGAGGGTGACTATCTGTACCACTTGTTGTTGTTGTTCTACTAAAGACCTAGAAGTTGTCTGAAATAATAATGCTTTCATTTCCGTCTTCAGACACCCAGCCAGGCCTGTTTCTTCACAGCCAGCCATTAACTCATGGTAACTATGCATTTCCTTTATTTATGCCAGAAATTAAAATACCAATGAGTAAGTGAAGATATGTTTTGATCAACTGACTGCTTACTATTTTTCAGATTCACCGTCGTCAGAAACCCCGCCAGGCCCTTTCCTTCACAGCCAGCCACTAACCCATGGTAACTATGCATTGCCTTGATTTATGCCATAAGCGACTAAAAAAACAAAACAAAACAACAAACAAATATCTATGTAGATGCGTTTTGATCAACTGACTATACAATTTTTCAGATTCACCCCAGCCACGTCACCGCTTCCATGGTAAGTCAAAGAGGAAATCAATCAATCAACATGAAAAGTGTGAATTTAGAACAGAAATTAAATTAAGGCGCACCTTGAAGTGAACTAAATTGTACTCTCTGATATTTCAGCCACACCTCTGCCATCGCAACAGGAGAACAATCAGTTGCTGCGTGGTGAGTCCACAACTGTAATCACTGGTCATAAATGACCAGCAATGTGAAATAAAAGTCCTAATGTTTGGTGTTACTTAACAGCTCTCCTTGGCCAGCTGAGGGAGGAAAACTGACTGCTTACTATTTTTCAGATTCACCGTCTTCAGAAACCCCGCCAGGCCCTTTCCTTCACAGCCAGCCACTAACCCATGGTAACTATGCATTGCCTTTATTTATGCCAAAAACGGCAAAAAAACAAAAAAACGACAAACAAATATCTATGTAGATGCATTTTGATCAACTGACTATACAATTTTTCAGATTCACCCCAGCCACGTCACCGCTTCCATGGTAAATCAAAGAGGAAATCAATCAATCAACATGAAAATTGTGAATTTAGAACAGAAATTAAATTAAGGCGCACCTTGAAGTGAACTAAATTGTACTCTCTGATATTTCAGCCACACCTCTGCCATCGCAACAGGGGAACAATCAGTTGCTGCGTGGTGAGTCATCAACTGTAATCACTGTTCAAAAATGACCAGCAATATGAAATAAAAGTCCTAATGTTTGGTGTTACTTAACAGACATGGGCATCAGCACAGTCATCGCTCTCCTTGGCCAGCTGAGGGAGGAAAACAGGGAGCTGAAGGGGGAAGTAGGAAGGCTGGCGCAAGAGGTCAGGGCCCTAAGGAGAGAGATGGGGAGACAAGACACACCCCAGACATCGTCCCTAATCAAGCTCCCACTCTCCACCATGGAGGAGTTTTTGGCAGCAGAGGCCCTGGTGAAGGAAGATGCCAAACAAAAGCAGCTAATGGTACTTATTGAGTCTTTCCTTTCCAGTCATCTGCAACACCTGCAAAAAGAAACACAAATACTTAATATCATTGTGAATCAATGAAACAATGATAAACACTGAATACTTTCTCATTATTGTCTTCATGCTACATTTTATTCTATCAGGTGTCTACCTTAGCCCTTTGAGGAGGAACCGACGTAGGGGTCACAGTGAGGCAGATGCTGCGTAGCCTCCTGGTCAACAGCTAGGCCAGCCAATTTAACTGGGCTGGAAAGGGGGAAAAAACTGCGTTTAAGGACACCAAGATCCATGATGTCCTGTTTGGTAGGTTATGCATGTGCACAAAGCTGTAAAAGAGGGTAAAATAGTAAGCTGTCGCAAGTACTTGCACACTACTTCTAAACGTTCTTTGATAACTCCTTCACTAACTGTAACATTACGATTATAACGACAACGACAAACATATTGTGAAAGATGCAAAGGATTAAAAAGGATTAAGAAACTCACCAGGCGCCTTACTCAGAAAAAGCAGGTGTGCAGGCAAGTCCGGGAGGCTGACTGAGTGACGAACGGTCCGGTAGTGGCATTTCTATTTCCGCTTTGTGTCAATGGGGAAATTAAAATGTTTTTTTTTTAATCCCGTTTAAATTGTCACAAGATTCACATCTATGGTTTCTGATTTTTACATATATTTTCTGTACTAGTACCATTACTTGCCACCTACCACTAGAGTGTGATGTGCATAGTCTTAACAACTCAAACTTTAACAATTATCACCATGCAAAGTCTCAATGTTGTTTTGTTCTTTTTCTTTCAGATGCTCTACAAAAGCAGCTGCCAGGGAGCACACACACTACTTTTAGTGACGCAATCAAGAAGTGGCTTAAGTATGCGCCAGAGAGAGAGGGAGGGATGAGGAGACGTGAGGTAGGGTGGCATTTAGAAACCCATAGCCTACTGCTGACTTTCTTTATCAATGCTGCATCAAATTAATTTTGGTTATGTTTTTCTGTTTCCATGTACAGGTGTCTGCACCGCAAGAGGAATATAGGCCACAATTATAAATTATAAATAAATCATAAAATGTTTCTAAGAACTTGTTCAAGTGTGTTCTGTTCCTTATAAATGTTAAAAGTTATGCCTCATTAGATAGCTTGACAAACATTAGGAGAGGTGCATTGTTGCATGCATTTTTATATCCTGTTGTACATAAAACAGGACGTAGCCTACGCACATTGATATAAATTAAGTTTCACTTTCATGGTTGAAGTATGCATGTGTTTGTTCATCCTAGGCAAGAGCCTCGATGCTTTATTGTTAGCTAGTTTAATTTAGCCTGTTTTGCTTAATTTGTAGTCTTCCTGTTGTACATAAAACAGGAAGTAAAGTTGGATGAATCATCGCCGAAAATTAAACTATAAATCGACCGAAATCTGTAGTTGAATAAAGGGTGAAAGGGGGTCTATTCTCTGTCGGCCACCATCCACTTTTCAATGTCGTTTCAACGCAAACTCGTATGAGCAAAGCGGTGTTGAATCAACGCCGGTGATCCACGATGATTCGACGGCATATGGTCGAAGAACATGCCGATGATTCCCTGTCGAATCAACGCCCTTTTGCTATCTGGGTGGTCTGGGCCTGGTCTTGACTCGGTTTCACCCTGCCTTGGTCTTGACTACATCACTAACTCATCAGAACTTCACCACATCACCCTCTCATTGATTGTTTTCCTAGAAAAGCACAACATGGACTGTTTTTTAATTATTTTTCAGGTGGCCCATTGTGGTTGATGATGGCTGACTTTTGCAATCTTCTTAGCGATGAGAGCACACAGTGGTGCTTGAAAGTTTGTGAATCCTTGAGAATTTTCTATATTTATGCAGAAATATGACCTAAAACATCATCAGTTTTTCACACAAGTCCCTAAAATGGATAAAGAGAACCCAGTTAAATAAATGAGGCAAAAATATTATACTTGGTCATTTATTTATTGAGGAAAATGATCCAATATTACATATCTGTGAGTGGCAAAAGTATGTGAACCTTTGTTTTCAGTATCTGGTGTGACCCCCTTGTGCAGCACTAATTGCAACTAAACATTTCTGGTAACTGTTGATCAGTCCTGCACACTGGTTTGGAGGAATTTTAGCCCATTTCTCCATATAGAACAGCTTCAGCTCTGGGATGTTGGTGGGTTCCCTCACATGAACTGCTCGCTTCAGGTCCTTTCCACAACATTTCAATTGGATTAAGGTCAGGACTTTGACTTGGTCATTCCAAAACATTAACTTTTTTCTTCTTTAACCATTCTTTGGTAGAATGACTTGTGTGCTTAGGGTCGTTGTCTTGCTGCATGACCCACCTTCTCTTGAGATTCAGTTCATGGGCAGATGTCCTGACATTTTCCTTTAGAATTCACTGGTATAATTCAGAATTAATTGTTCCATCAATGATGGCAAGCCGTCCTGGCCCAGATGCAGCAAAACAGGCCCAAACCATGATACTACCACAACCATGGTTCACATATGGGATAAAGTTCTTATGCTGGAATGCAGTGTTTTCCTTTCTCCAAACATAACATTTCTCATTTCGACCAAAAAGTTCTATTTTGGTCTTATCCATCCACAAAACATTTTTCCAATAGCCTTCTGGCTTGTCCATATGATCTTTAGCAAACTGCAGATGAGCAGCAATGTTCTTTTTGGAGAGCAGTGGCTTTCTCCTTGCAATCCTGCCATGCACACCATTGTTGTTCAGTGTTCTCCTGATGGTGGACTCATGAGCATTAACATTAGCCAATGTGAGCGAGGCCTTCAGTTGCTTAGAAGTTACCCTGGGGTCCTTTGTGACCTTGCCGACTATTACATGCCTTGCTCTTAGTGTGGTCTTTGTTGGTCAACCACTCCTGGGGAGGGTAACAATGGTCTTGAATTTCCTCCAATCTGTCTGACTATGGATTGGTGGAGTCCAAACTCTTTAGAGATGGTTTTGTAACCTTTTCCAGCCTGATGAGCATCAACAATGCTTTTTTCTGAGCTCCTCAGAAATCTCCTTTTTTTGTGCCATGATACACTTCCACAAATATGTGTTGTGAAGATCAGACTTTGATAGATCCCTGTTCTTTAAATAAAACAGGGTGCCCACTCACACCTGATTGTCATCCCATTGATTGAAAACACCTGACTCTAATTTCATCTTCAAATTAACTGTTAATCCTAGAGGTTCACATACTTTTGCCACTCACATATATGTAATATTGGATTATTTTCCTCAATAAATAAATGACCAAGTATAATATTTTTGTCTCATTTGCTTAATTGGGTTCTCTTTATCTACTTTTAGGACTTGTGTGAAAATCTGATGATGTTTTAGGTCATATTTCTGCATAAATATAGAAAATTCTAAAGGGTTCACAAACTTTCAAACACCACTGTATGTGGCTCACAAGTCCAATATGTGAGCCACATATGTTGACAATGATGACAGTGGTGAGTCATTATAACTGGGTTTCTTGCTGCCGCCTTCCGTCTGGATCTGGCATCAATGAGTTGACACTGACGGGTCTCTTCAAAGTACTTGGCAGCTGTATAAACTGTAGACCACCAGGTTGTCCTGTTGGTAGCACAAGCTTCCAAATGGAAAGAAGATGGTGGCACACATAGACGCAGTGGCTCTTCGCTCTCCGGTCCGGTGCTTCTTTTGTGTGTTCTTGTTTGTTTGTCTGCTCATTAATGTTAAGTTTAGTCGGGTCAATCCCATTTATAGTTGACTGGGTATTTTGAACATTGGACACTGATGCAATCACGCAGTTACAAATGATTTTCTGTGGACACACAACATACCAGAGGAGATAGCCAGAACACCAGGCTCTCTGTGGATTGTTATCAGTTTCAGCAAGAATTGAAGGTGATGCAGACACATGAAACAAAAGTACAGATGCCAATCAGGCTTACTTGCTTGGCTAAAGAAACAACCATGCAAACCACCCATCACCAACAAAATGGATGAGTTACATCTCCAGAATTCCATGAACAACCTCATAAAAGACTGCTGCATTATATTAATAACAGAGACATGGCTAAACCCACACATTCCCTATGCCACTACGGAGCTAGCAGGCCACACAATGCTTCACTGGGACAGAAACAAAGACTCTGGTAAGAACAAAGGTGGAGGGCTCTGCATTTATGTATACAACAACTGGTGCACCATCGTCGTAAGAAGGCATTGCTTTCCCGATCTGGAGTTCCTGATGATTAAGTGCAGGCCCTTCTACCTTCCAAAAGAGTTTACCACTGTAATTGTCACAGCTGTTTACATTCCACTGGATGCTAATGCTAGCACAGCACAAGGCTACCTGCTAAACGCCATCAACTCCCAATGGGATACCAACCCCAAGGCTATACATATCATAGCCAAGGACTTCAACCACATGGATTTAAAAGCAGTTCTCCAAAAATTCCATCAACACATCAGGTGTGCAACCAGGGGGAAAAACACTTTGGACAAAGTCTACTCAAACATCAAGAATGCATATAAGACCACACCACTACCTCACTTAAGACAGTCAGACCACTTATCCATACTCCAAACCCCTGCATACACCCCCCCAAGGAAGAAAGTTCCTCCTACCACCAAAACTCTCAAAGCATGGCCTGAAGAAGCAATCTCACAGCTCCAGGACTGCTTTGAAAGAACAAACTGGGACATTTTTGAGGATCATGACCTAGAAGAGTACACAATCAGCAGTACTCTGCTACATCAACAACTGTGTTGATGGTGTCACTGTTGACAAATGTATCCGGATATACTCCAACCAGAAACCCTGGATGACGAAGGAGGTCAGAACTCCCCTGAAGGCTCGCAGTGCTGCATTTAAATCTGAGGACAAAGCCCAAAGCTCTGCATTCAATACAGTAATCCCAGACAGAATGATTCCCAAACTGTCTGACCTAGGACTCTCCCAAACCATCTGCCACTGGATCAAGGACTTCCTCACCAACTGCTCTCAGATGGTAAGACTAGGTCCCCACACCTCATCCACCCTCATACTCAGCACTGGAGCCCCACAGGGCTGTGTGCTGGGCCCCCTCCTCTATGCCCTTTACACCCATGACTGCACTCCCACCCACCCTACCAACACCATCATCAAGTTTGCAGATGGCACATCTGTGGTTGGACTTATCTCAAAAGATGACAAGGCAGCCTACAGGGATGATGTCCAGAAACTGACAAGGTAGTGTGAAGAAAACAACCTAGTCCTGAACCCATCAAAAACAAAAGAACTCAGACTTCTGAAAACACAACAAGGACTACACTGCATTGCTAATCAGCAGGGTCAGAGTGAAAAGAGTGCCCACTTTCAAGTTCCTGTGCACACACATTGCAGAGGACTTCACCTGGACCACAAACTCCACAGCAGCAGTGAAAAAGGCATAGCAGCATCTGCACTTTCTGAGGATCCTCAAGAAGAACAAACTCCATGAGCAGCTGCTAGTGACCTTCTAACATTGCTCGACTGAGAGTATGCTGACATACTGCATTGCTACATGGTACACCAGCAGCTCTGTGGCAGACAAGAAAGCCCTTCAAAGAGTCATCAACTCTGCATGGAAGATCACTGGCTGCCCACTGCTCTCTTTAGAGCAACTCTACACCACTCGTTGCCTCAGCAGAGCCACCAACATCCTAAAGGACCCATCCCACCCTGGACACCAGCTTCTTGAACCACTGCCCTTTGGTAGATGGTTCAGGTCCATTGCATCATGGACAAATAGAATAAAGAACAGCTTTTACCCGAGTGCCATACGTGAACTGAACAAAGCTAGTCACCTACACAGATGCCAGTGGTACGGACAGAAACAGGACTGAACTGTAACAAAAACTGTCTACACCTCTACCTCTTCCCTAAATAGTATATGCTTTTACAACCACATGCACCTTATTCTCCAGATCATTTATTTATTTATTTATTTATTTATTTATATTGTTCATGCTCAACTGCACTCTGTCAACATGGGCAAATGTGCAATTATCACGCCTAATTGTGCAATACATTCACTTATCACTGTGCAATAACCCACTGACTGATCATCGTCTGTCACACCCTGTCAGGACTGGGACTGTTTTGGCCTCTAGAGGTCGCTGTCATGTTTATCTTGTTATGTTTGTTTTGGCCTCTAGAGGCCGCCACTGTGTTTGTCTTGATTGCCTGTTTCCTGCCCCTCCCTGTTCCTTAATTAGTTTGTGTATAAATACCCCTCTGTTTGTTCCCTTGTCATGGAGTCTTTATGCTATGTTGTCTAGTGCTAGTTTCCTCTGTCCCACGTATCTTGCCTGTGCCCTTGTGTTTTTGATATTTTTGCTTTCTTTGGACTTTGTACTTTTTGATCTTCTGAGTGTTCAGCATTTTGCCTTTCCTTTTGTTTTTGGACTTTGAAACCTTTGGATATTTTTATTTTTATCTTCTGAGCTTTTGGATTTTCTTTTTGTCGGATTGTAAATATTGTAAATAAACTGTTTTTTGATACTCTACCTTTGCCTCACGCCTCTGCACTTGAGTCATCCCCCTGGTGGCCTAGTGGGGGTTTGCTGGATTATCACATCAGCGACCCGGGTTCGAATCCTAGCAAAACCCTAACAGAAACCTTGACCGACTCGGCAGAGGTGTCTTCAACGGTCTACCCGGCTAACCTTCAGGGAATTATGGCTTCTTTAACACACTTCGGAGCTACCATGGACGAACACTTACGAGCCAACGTGAGGCCCTTGCTTGCCACGAGGTACTGCCCCAGCAAATTGGGAAAACCCTGCCACAGCTGACTCCTCTGCCTGCTTTTCCTGATCCCGCTCCAGTGCCTCCCGCCATGCTGTCTCCTTCACCTCGCGAACCCAGCATTCCTGCACCACAGAGGTATGACGGTGAGTGCCGGGAGTTCCTTACCCAGTGCCAACTCACCTTTGAGCTTCAGCCTACCACCTACACTACAGATCACTGCAAGATTGCCTTTGTGATAACCTTGTTAGCTGGTAAGGCACGAGCTTGGCCAATGGCCATTTGGCAGAGACAGGGACCCGAGTGCTCTGATTTCAAGTTGTTTATGGAGGAGATGCTTCGTGTCTTCAATCAGGCAGACACCAGTAAAGACGCAGCCAGGAAGCTCATGTCCATCCGGCAAGAAGGAAGCGTCACAGACTACGCCATTGCGTTCCGGACGCTCGCAGCAGTCAGCGGATGGAACGAAGCAGCCCTGGTTTCAGCCTTTCACCATGGTTTGTCTGACCCCATCAAAGACGGCCTGGCCTCTATCGGATGCCCAAGTGACCTCGAAACTCTGATCTCACATTCTACTCATCTTGATAACAGGATTAGAGAGAGCCGCCAAGTCCTGAGCTTCCCCGGCCTCACTGCCTCGACCTGGAGCCCGTCTACCTCTTCCAGTGACTGTCCAGAGCCCATGCAAGTTGGCCGTACTTGTCTCTCCACAGCTGAGAGGGAGCGCAGAAGGAGGGACAAGTGCTGCATCTACTGTGGCAAGCCTGGCCATTTCCGAGCATCTTGTCCCGAGCTCTAGGGAAAAGGACCGCCCCGTCCAGCCAAGGGAGGGTTGTGACGAGGCCTACCCTCTCTCCTGAACTCCCTGGCCAAGGAGTCTACATCCCGGTCTCCATCTCCTGGGGTGAGTCCATCCACTCTTGTCAGGCCTTGTTAGACTCCGGGGCGGCTGGAAACTTTATGGATGTTCACTTCACCCAAAGTATCAATGTCCCGACTGCACCTCTTGAAGTCCCACTGTCTGTGTCTGCCCTGGATGGCCAAGCCTTAGGTGATGGAAGAGTCACCCAAGTAACTTCTCCAGTCTTCCTCCAGTCTTCCTCCAGTCTCAAGGTCACAAGGAAGAAATATCCCTGCACCTGATTCCTTCACCAGAGTTCCCAGTTATTCTAGGTCTTCCTCGGCTTACCCGCCACAACCCTCGTATAGACTGGGTCACTAGCCAGGTTGTGGAGTGGGGTCCGGCTTACTATGCCTCTTGTCTGCTCTCTAGCTCTCCTGTGTCTCCTGCCGAGCCTCCTGATCTCACCGAGTTATCTCAAGTTCCCATAGAGTACTGGGATCTCAAGGAAGTTTTCAGCAAGAGCAGGGCCGCCGTTCTTCCTCCGCACCGTGCCTACGACTGTGCCATCGACTTGCTCCCTGGGACTACCCCTCCTTGTGGCAGACTGTTTTCCCTCTCTCAGCCAGACCGCAAGGCCATGGAGGAGTACATCAAGGATGCCTTGGCCTCTGGGTTCATTCGACCCTCCACCTCACCTGCTGGTGCCGGCTTCTTCTTTGTCGGCAAGAAGGATGGGGGGCTCTGGCCATGTATTGATTACAGGGGTCTGAACAAGATCACTGTATGCAACCACTATCCCCTTCCGCTGATGTCCACAGCATTCGATCTGCTCCAAGGCGCCACTGTCTTCACCAAATTGGACTTACGGAACGCATACCACCTCATCCATATCCGACAGGGAGACGAGTGGAAGACTGCCTTTAACACCCTGTCTGGGCACTACGAGTACCAGGTGATGCCCTTCGGACTCACCAATGCACCAGCTGTTTTTCAGGCACTAATCAACGATGTCTTGAGGGACATAATTAACCAGTACATTTTTGTCTACATCGACGACATCCTAATCTTTTCCAAGACCGTGCAGGAGCACTGCCACCATGTCCGCCAGGTTCTCCAGAGGCTGCTACAGAACAATCTGTTCGCTAAGGCCCAGAAATGCAAATTTCATGTTCCCAAGGTCTCCTTTCTGGATTTTATTGTACGGACAGGCCAACTCCAGATGGATCCAGCCAAGACCCTGGCCGTCCAGGACTGGCCCACTCCCAAGTCCATCAAAGAGGTTCAGCGGTTCTTAGGATTTGCTAACTTCTACCACAAGTTTATTAGGAACTTTAGTTCTGTAGCAGCGCCCATATTGGACCTCACCAAAGGGACAGGTGGACCGTATGTCTGGTCTCCTCAGGTGGAAAAGGCATTCAAAGACCTCAAACACCGCTTCTGCACGGCACCCATTCTGGTCCTCCCGGACCCTTCGCAACCCTTCATCGTCGAGGTGGATGCCTCGGACAGCGGAGTCGCCACGGTCCTCTCTCAACGCTCGGAAGGAAGGTTGCACCCCTGCGCATACTTCTCCCACCACCTGAGTTCTGCGGAGTCCCAGTATGACGTGGGGGATCGAGAACTGCTAGCAGTTAAACTGGCCCTTGAGGAGTGGAGGCACTGGCTGGAGGGAGCGCAACATCCATTTTTGGTCTGGACGGACCACAAGAATCTGGAGTACCTCCAGCAAGCAAAGAGACTCAATCCATGACAGGCTAGGTGGGCCTTGTTTTTCAGTCGGTTCGACTTTACCCTATCATACTGCCCCGGCTCCAAAAACACCAAACCTGATGCGCTTTCCAGGCTGTTCGCTCCCACCAACAGGGAGAGCGAAGTTGGGCCTATTATCCCTGTGTCCCGGATTGTGGCCCCTGTCTGCTGGGGTATTGAGGAGGCCGTCCAACGAGCCCAACGCCAGGACCCTGGTTCTGGGACGGGGCCACTGGGCCTCTTGTACGTCCCACATCAAGCCCGGGCCAAGGTTCTCCAGTGGGGTCACTCTTCCCCTCTCACCACCCACCTGGGAGCTCGAAGGACCCTGGACTTTTTGAGAAGATGCTTCTGGTGGCCAAGCATGGAGAAGGAAGTGAGGTCATTCGTCCTTTCCTGCGAGGTGTGCACCAGAAGCAAAAACCCACAACAGCATCCCCAGGGCCTCCTGCATCCTCTGACCATTCCCCAGCATCCCTGGTCCCACGTGGCAGTTGACTTCATCACGGGTCTCCCTGAGTCACAAGGTAACACTGTCATTTTGGTCATAGTTGACAGATTCTCCAAGGCCTGCCGCTTTATACCACTGTGCCAGCTCCCTTCTGCCCTTGAAACAGCTAAACTAATGTTCAATCACGTCTTCTGAGTCTTTGGTCTCCCACAGGATATCGTCTCTGACCGGGGGCCCCAGTTCTCCTCCCGAGTGTGGCACGGGTTTTGCAAGGTCATCGGAGCCACTGCCAGCCTCTCCTCTGGGTTCCACCCACAGTCCAATGGCCAGACGGAGAGGCTCAACCAGGACCTGGAAACCACCCTGCGAGGCCTGGCTATGGATAACCCGACATCGTGGAGCACCTGGCTGCCATGGGCAGAGTACGCCCACAACACCCTGCAGTCATCGGCCACCAAGCTGTCGCCATTCCAGTGCCAATTCGGGTTCCAGCCACCTCTGTTCCCGGACCAGAAGGAGGACGCGGGGGTGCCCTCAGTCAACCAATATGTGAGACGGTGTCGCAAGACCTGGAGCAAGGTCAGGAGGACCCTCATCCAGACCTCCAGAACCAACCAGACTCAGGCCAACCGCCATAGAAGACCTGCCCACGCTTTCCGCCCTGGGCAGCAGGTTTGGCTGTCCACCAAGGACCTTCCGCTGCGGGTGGAGAACCGCAAGCTTGCTCCTCGCTACATTGGCCCCTTCAAGGTGGTGCGCAGGGTGAACCCTGTCGCCTACCGGCTCCAGTTGCCCTGGACTCTGAGGATCAACCCCACATTCCATGTTTCCCTGTTGCAGCCAGTACTGATGTCCACGTATGCCCCTGCCCCTAGGAATCCCCCACCCCCCCGCATCTTCCAGGGTCAGACTGTGTTCACTGTGCATCGCCTGCTTGACTCCCGCCGGGTCCGCGGCGGGCTTCAATATCTGGTAGACTGGGAGGGCTATGGCCCTGAGGAACGCTGTTGGGTCCCCGCCCAGGACATTTTAGATAAAGGACTTTGTAGGGACTTCTATTCGGCCCATCCGGATCGCCCTGGGAACGTCAGGAGACGCTCCTAGAGGGGGGGGTCCTGTCAGGACTGGGACTGTTTTGGCCTCTAGAGGCTGCTGTCATGTTTATCTTGTTATGTTTGTTTTGGCCTCTAGAGGCCGCCACTGTGTTTGTCTTGATTGCCTGTTTCCTGCCCCACCCTGTTCCTTAATTAGTCTGTGTATAAATACCTCTCTGTTTGTTCCTTTGTCATGGAGTCTTTATGCTATGTTGCCTCGTGCTAGTTTCCTCTGTCCCACGTATCTTGCCTGTGCCCTTGTGTTTTTGATATTTTTGCTTTCTTTGGACTTTGTACTTTTTGATCTTCTGAGCATTCAGCATTTTGCCTTTCCTTTTGTTTTTGGACTTTGAAACCTTTGGATAATTTTGTTTATCTTCTGAGCTTTTGGATTTTCTTTTTGTCGGATTGTAAATATTGTAAATAAACTGTTTTTTGATACTCTACCTTTGCCTCACACCTCTGCACTTGAGTCATCCCCCTGGTGGCCTAGTGGGGTTTGCTGGATTATCACACCAGCGACCTGGGTTCAAATCCCAGCAAAACCCTAACACACCCTAGATACAGAATTACATTTATTTTAAGCAGTTCTTGTATAGATATGTTTATCATCTTTATTGACCTATCTGTCTATCTTGTACTTATTTGTTTATATTTTTGCTTTAATGTTTATCTTGTACAGATCTTACTTTTTTTAATAGTAAGTGTTTGTGTGAATACACTGACTGGATTGCTTGCTTCAATTTCACTGTACTGTATGGTGCAGTGACAATAAAGGAATCTTGAATTAAGATTATGAGTGATATGGAGGTATGGTCGTATGCTTCAGGTGCTCTTTAATGCAGTCCCTTTATCACTTCTTTGGACATCCCAGGTTTCACTTTCCTTGGGTGAGCACCCTGTACATCACTTGTCACATCCTTAGATAACCACTATTTCACAACAGCAGCTGCTGAAGACAGTGAGTTCAAATCATCAAAAAAAAGCTCAAAATGTTCAAGCAGATTCTCCTGATCATCATTAGTAATGATGGACTATCCATCCACCCATCCATCATCTGTAGCCACTTATCCTGTACAGCAGGGGTCTTCAATCCTATCCACAAAGGGCCAGTGTGGCTGCAGGCTTTCATTCCAACCAAGCAGGAGCTACACCTGATTTCACTTGTTTAATCATTTCACCCTCGTCTCCAGTCAACAATCAAGTGAGCCTCCAATTTGGCTGTAATGAAAGCCTGCAGCTACACCGGCCCTTTGCGGATAGGATTGAAGACCCCTGCTGTACAGGGTCACAGGCAAGCTGGAGCTTATCTCACCTGAATATGGGCAAGAGGCAGGGTATACCCTGGACAAGTCATCACAGGGCTAACACATGGAGACAAACAACCATTCACACTCACGGTCAATTTAGAACTACCAATTAGTCTAACCTGCATGTCTTTGGACTGTGGGGAAAACCAGAGCACCTGGAGGAAACCCACACAGACACGGGGAGAACATGCAAACTCCACACAGAAGGGCCCCCGTTGGCCGCTGGGCTCCAACCCAGGACTTTCTTGCTATGAGGCGACAGTGCTAACCACTACACCACTGTGCCACCCTATACACTGCAAAAAAAATTGAAAACTGAATTTGAGGAAAAATTACTTAATGCTAGTGAAATAATCTTGCTGCATGGACAGATATTTTACTTGATAAGACATTTAAGAATAAGTTGGTTGCAATCTAGAACTAGGTTTAATAATCTCAGAATTGGTATCTTGCATTCTTCTAATAGGAAATGCTAGATCGTTTCAACTATTTTTAAGATATTTTCACTTGCTAAGATATCATTTTTTGCAGTGTATATACAGTGTGTTTCAAAAAATTTGATATCATTTCACAATCTAATAACTTTGCCAATTCTTGTTCAATTGACCTCAAATTCAGCATATGTAGAAACAGCTCAAAATTTTATGTGTAATGTTTTATTTTCTTTTTATCTTTTTAGGTATAGAAATGCCATTCACTGGAAAAGGCGGTTTGGGTGTTAGAATATGCTCGAACACAGTTGAACAAGACTGCGCAGCATGCATTTATGAGAGAATTCTCTAAAAATGCACTGTTACTTGAAAACACTGTGACCAAAGACATGCTGCAGCGTGTTTGGCAGGAGCTGGATTACCGACTTGAGGTGTGCCGTGTCTCAGGTGGCACGCATATTGAAAATTTGTGAAATCGTTCATGGAATCAACATACCTTTTGAATTTCTCATTCAAATTTTGAGGAATAAATCTTATATTGCTCAACATTAAGCCTGTTCAGTTTCATTTGCTGTAGTTTCTGGGATATTTATATCTCAAATAATATCAATTTTTTTTTGAAACACCTTGTGTGTGTGTGTGTGTGTGTGTGTGTGTGTGTGTGTGTGTGTGTGTCATATATAAGTAGAGTAAAAAGTCTCTGTCAGCCAACAACCAGTCTGTCCAAAAGGATCCAGAAGATACCACGGGTCCCAGCAGTGTAGATATAGATCATGTAGAATAGAAAAATTTCACTCTGACACCCAACTTTTGAACATTATTAAAAATTTATTCTCGACAAACGTTTCAGCCTTCGGCCTTCTTCAGTGTCATAAAAAACTACATAATGCTATGGGCGTGGTCTTATATATACAAAATTGTGAATTCTATACACTTCAAAATAAAAGACAAAGACAAATATAAACTATTAATTACAAAATTTAATAATTAAATATTATTTAAAAAGAATGTGATTTTTAGATTTAGATATTCTTTTCACTTATTTAACCCATAAGGGGCTAAAGTAAACATTTGTGACATCCAGTATGCTTCCCTATTTAGAAGCACGTTGTCTAAACTATCTTGAGCAGCATTAACTATTGTTTCTATACAAATGAATTCAAAATCATTCAAATTATGGGGAGACTGATTTAAATGTTTGGCTACTTCGCATGTTTTTTTGTTGTTTTTCATACTAGATTTATGGTTATGAAAACGTACTTTAAACTCTGTAATACAAGAGCCAATGTATAGGAGATTACATTTACAGCAAGTTGCTAAATATATTGTATTGTGGGAAATACAAGAAAAATGTTGGCGAATTTTGTATTTCCTTCCGGTTACGGAGCTGACAAAAAAACTTGACTCTGCGAAAAAGTTATTACATAAATCGCATGTTTTGCTACACCTAAAGCAACCTTGTTCACGCCCTTGATTATTGACTTCCATGTCACCACGCTTGAGTTTAGAAGGCGCCAGAATATCCTTAAGATTTTTAGGCCTTCTAAAAGCTGAAATAATACTACCCTCCGGAAATACCTCTTGCATGAAAGCAGAGGAATGCAAAAAGCTGAGATTGTTCTGCAAAATCTTACCGATATCTGGAAGGTTAGGGTTAAAGTCAACAACCAAGGGTGTAACCTTATGCTCAGGCTTAAAGGATATGGGACATGGATTTTTACCTGGGCATAATTATGTATAAAGGACATAAGAAATGCCATCTAAATCACTGCAGGGCGTCAAAAATGTGAAAATCATCACATTATTCAAGTTTTTTTATACATCAGCGTAAAACAATGATTCGTTAATGAGCTAGGTGGTCACGTGACCCGTGACATCACAAAAACTTTCCAAGGAGCCAGCGCTTGGGAATCTAATGTAAACAGGTTACCGAAATGGACACCATCGACAGTGACATTCCCGATGTTTCACAGAGATGTGAAGTTAGACCCTATCAATTCGAACCGATAGCTGGAAATTCACATGAACATGGATCTTGTCTTTACTCTGATGGGTCAGATGATTTTGAGAGTGAGAGTTCATTCAATCCCCATGAAACTGAAAGTGGTCGGCTCGATAACACTTCCTGGTAAGTTAAAAACAATTCTGCTCAAAGGCTAATGATCTGTTGAAAGAAGTATTATTTTTGTATCATACATTGAAAGTTCATCAAAGATCTAGCTAAAGTCCGTTGCAAGCTAGTTTTTTTTTTGCTGATATTTTCCGAGATTGATTGAGATACAATGCTTCCAGAGTCCGAGATGAAAACATTCAAAATGGCGAAACGAGTCAGAATTATGATAATCAATAATTGATACACCTAAAATTATAATACTAATCCTTACCTCGGCTTTCAGTCACTTAGCGCAGAGGTCTTCAACAGGGGGGTCGCGAAATCGCACCGGATCACTCATATCAACAAAAATATTCCTGCCCTGTCCCCTGGCCTCTGTGCAGGGATGCAAACAGCGCGCCTTTCAGCGGATGCCACTTTTTTCACAGCTGAATCGCGCAGATCCGATTAAAAAAAAATATAGATATTAATTCATGAAACATGAAGTATAAGGATGAGAAAAAAACAGTTTAAATCGGGAAGCTGCGCACATTTGTGCAGCCTGGCGCAAATGTGCGCAGCTTCCCGATTTAAACAGTTTTTTTTTTTCTCATCCTTACTGTATACTTCCTGTTTCAGGTTTCATGAATTAATATCGCTCAGTACCTGAGTATTAATGTTGAAAGAATCCTCAGTGAAATGGTCCGAACACAGTTTGTGGGAAACAGTAGGTGCAAAGTTTTTTCAACAGGTGTTCTGTAAAGTTATCCTACCTCTTGGATTTGTCCTACCAAGCCTACTGCGCATGCGCGAAGCCTACTGCGCATGCGCAGGTGAGCCCACACTTTCCTCAGCTTCGGGTCCTTGGGGAATGCAAAAAAAATTTACTCCAGGGCATTTCCCATTGGAATTATTGCAACCATAAGCAGCACAATACACCATGATGTCCAATGTATGATGTCCAATGTACTTTAAAGACTATAAAAACAATTTTCTTGTCATCCACTTCTCCGTTCATCTACCCGCTTGTGCTGTGCCCGAAAGTTTTTGTGACGTATGATCACATGGCAGCGGCTCTTCCGGTTGCAAAAAATGCATATCGGAAGTCGAGCAGAAATCTCATATAATCATCACGAATATAACGATTTTGCTGAATTTAATAGATGATTTTGTATTTGTTGATGCAATTAATTCATATTTTTAATGGAAAGAAACTGATATAGCGTGCATTTATGTTTCATGTCCCATATCCTTTAATTGCCCTAGGCTTAAGTAACTCACTCCTAGGGAGAGAAGCTACTTGACCAAATTTACCAGAGACCAGGTTAGGGTCATAGCCTTGATCTACTAAATATTTCTTGTATTCCAATGGGTGAGATCGATAACCTAGCTAAAAATGGTTATGCGATCAAACCCTTGCTTTGGCTGTGCTATAGAGGTGACATAGTCGACATCTGGGTACACAGTCAGGATAAATTACATGAATTTATGGAATACATTAACGGGTTGTACCCTGCCATCAAATTCGAATTGTTTTTTTCTGAGCAAAAGCTCAACGTATTAGACCTGACCCTGCACCCAGTTGATGGTTTCGTTCAGACAGATGTCTATTCGAAACCTACCGACAGTCACCTCTACCTTCCCCCCACTAGTTGTCGCCCTGAGCATTGCAAGCGCGCCATCCCCTATAGCGTTGCGTTGCGTCTCAAATGCAACTGTTCTAATGAGGGCTTTCTTAACCGCAGAAATTTGGAATACAAGAAGTATTTAGTAGATCAAGGCTATGACCCTAACCTGGTCTCTGGTAAATTTGGTCAAGTAGCTTTTCTCCCGAGGAGTGAGTTACTTAAGCCTAAGGCAATTAAGCCTGAGCGTAAGGTTACACCCTTGGTTGTTGACTTTAACCCTAACCTTCTGGATATCAGTAAGATTTTGCAGAACAATCTCAGCTTTTTGCATTCCTCTGCTTTCATGCAAGAGGTATTTCCGGAGGGTAGTATTATTTCGGCTTTTAGAAGGCCTAAAAATCTTAAGGATATTCTGGCGCCTTCTAAACTCAAGCGTGGTGACATGGAGGTCAATAATCAAGGGTGTGAACAAGGTTGCTTTAGGTGTAACAAAAAATGTGATTTATGTAATAACTTTTTTGCAGAGTCAAATTTTTTTTGTCAGCTCCGTAACCGGAAGGAAATACAAAATTTGCCAACATCTTTCTTGTACTTCCCGCAATACAATATATTTAGCAACTTGCCTTTAAATGTAATCTCCAATATGTTGGCTCTTGTACTACAGAGTTTAAAGTATGTTTTCATAACCATAAATCTAGCATGAAAAACAAAAAAAAACATGCAAAGTAGCCAAACATTTTAATCAGTCTCCCCATAATTTGAATGATTTTGAATTCATTTGTATAGAAACAATAGTTAACGCTGCTAAAGATAGTTTAGACAATGTGCTTCTAAATAGGGAAGCGTACTGGATGACGCAATTGTTTACTTTAGCCCCTTATGGGTTAAATAAGCAAAAAGAATATAAATCTGAAAATCACATTATTTTTAATAATATTTAATTATTAAATTTTGTAATTAATAGTTTATTTTTGTCTTTGTCTTTTATTTTGAAGTGTATAGACCCTTTTCAGTCACGTGACCTTCGTAAACGCGACCACCATTTTGGACATGTAGTGGACTTCGGCTCGAATTGGTTTGAATGCGAGGAAGGTGACAAACGGAGAACATACAAGAAAAAGGAGCGAGATGCAGAAAATACCTTCGCTATCCAGCGACGTAGGACATTTACAGGGCGAGCAGAGGGAGAAATAACAGTAACGACACATTAGCAACACCGTACAGAAATAACGGTTTATGGCACAGACCCTTTCGGTTCTCACTCATCTAGCTGCTACAATGACTGCTTAGACTGCAACAATAATACCTAACACACATTTAAGTATCCGTCGTAAAGACGTGAAACTCGTTGAGTGATGAGTGTGTTCATTGATAAGCTAACACAATCTAAAAGTAGACATACCATCACACTGCCCTGGCGCTGTGTACAGTTTACCTTCTATGGTTTGTGCACTCACTATTTGCCATTACTTTCTCCAACCGTTGTGCCAGATTACAGGGAACGACCTGGATTTAAGAGACAAATACATGTTCCTCTTGTTTTGAACACTTATTTGTAGGCAGTGCTTAATCTGTAAAGTGGGAGGTCCCGGAGCGCAGAGGATGAGCGGCTCCGGTGCGGGGAAAAAAGAGGGGGGGAGGGGGGGCGCGGCGCTGCGCTTCTGGGCATGTTTTGTAATAACACTGCAAATTAAGTTCATCTGCAGATATTTTGTGGATGTCGTTTCATGAGAGAAATCACCAACAAGACAGATATCAAAATCAAACATTAACACTAAATAAACTTGCATTTTTTTATTTAATTATTTGTTTTTTTTTTTGTTACATAGTCAAAAGAGGTGTCAGATCACCGGATCCAGTGTAAATAGCTGCCGGAGCCAACGCCCGAGGTTCCGGCGCGCGCTCTGGCTTGCTCCCCCTCAAATTAAGCGCTGTTTGTAGGACACTGCCTCTGATCTGTCCTACAGTCTACCAACGGCAAAGGAACACAACGCTAGCTAATGTCGTTAGCTAATAGCTACTACAGAAGAACAAAGAGGTTACAATGGGTTATTTTAGCCTATTTGGTTACACACTCGCCGCCACAGAATGTTAACAGCAATGTAATGCCTTTTCTGGCTAATTTTATTCGTCTTACCTCCAACAAAGTGGTCACTGCACAAGCGCTGGTGTGCTGCTATCCATCTTCTCCGTCAGTCAGCATCTACCGGGATCCGATAAAATGATAACCCTTGCCTTGTTTGTTGATGGTTACTACATCCAGGTGCACAACAATATAGTGGCATGATGGAAGTCTTGCTGAAAATAAACACTTTCTTTGCTGCCGTTCCTCAATGCTGGCTGTGGTAAACTACTGGTAGTACACGTCCAAAATGGTGGCCGCATTTGTCGTGACGTCACGTGAAAAGGGTCCATAGAATTCACAATTTTGTATATATAAGACCACTCCCATAGCATTATGTAGTTTTTTATGACATTGAAAAAGGCCGAAGGCTGAAACGTTTGTTGAGAATAAATTTTTAATAATGTTCAAAAGTTGGGTGTCAGATTGAAATTTTTCTATTCTACATACATATACAGTGGTGCTTGAAAGTTTGTGAACCCTTTAGAATTTTCTATATTTCTGCATAAATATGGCCTAAAACGTCATCAGATTTTCACACAAGTCCTAAAAGTAGATAAAGAGAACCAAGTTAAACAAATGAGACAAAAATATTATACTTGGTCATTTATTTATTGAGGAAAATGATCCAATATTACACATCTGTGAGTGGCAAAAGTATGTGAACCTCTAGGATTACCAGTTAATTTGAAGGTGAAATTAAAGTCAGGTGTTTTCAATCAATGGGATGACAATCAGGTGTGTGTGGGCACCCTGTTTTATTTAAAGAGCAGGGATCTATCAAAGTCTGATCTTCACAACACATGTTTGTGGAAGTGTATCATGGCACGAACAAAGAAGATTTCTGACAAACGCAACCCATCAGACCAGTCACTAGAAGCCCTTAGAAAGGCCAGAGGGGATGTGCAGCAGATCGCGCGAAGATGTGCCAACAACTATTGGGTCAATCTTGCCACAGGTATACAAAATGCGGCTGATAAGGGCAACGTTCGAGGCATGTACGAGGGTATAAAAAGGGCCTGTGGCCCCATTATAGCTAAGACGGCACCACTCTGAACATCTACAGGTGAAGTGATATTGGATCGTGGCATGCAGTTAGAACTGTGGGTAGAACACTACGTAGAAATCTACGCGAGAAAGAACTCAGTTAAAGAATCTGCTCTGCTAGCAATTCCTGCTCTCCCCGTCACAGATGAGCTTGATTCTCCACCTACGCTCCAAGAACTTGCTGAAGCCGTCGACCATCTTGCCTGTAGGAAAGCCCCAGGTGAGGACGGTATCCCCTCAGAAATCTTGAAAGCGGCAAAGAATACAATAATGCTAACCAATCTTTATGAGCTCCTCTTACTGTGCTGGGATGAAGGCTATCTACCCCAAGAAATGCGTGACGCATTGATTATAAATGTGTATAAGAACAAGGGTGATCATAGCAACTGCGATAGCTTCCGAGGTGTCTCTTTACTCGTCACCATTGGCAAAGCCTTTGCTCGCGTAGTATTAAAAAGGCTACAACCTCTTGCTGACCAGGTCTACCCTGAGTCACAGTGTGGCTTCAGAGCAGCCCGTTCGACCATAGACATGATATTTTCCTTGAGACAGCTACAGGAAAAGTGTCGGGAACAGAGGCAACCCCTCTATATTGCTTTCATTGATCTGACCAAAGCTTTTGACTTGGTTAGCAGGGATGGCCTTTTCCAGTTACTGCAGAGAATAGGGTGCCCACCCAAGCTCCTCAGTATCATCATATTCTTTCATGAAGGGATGGAAGCCAGAGTTCAACACGAAGGTGATTTATCAGCCTCTTTTCCGATTAGTAGTGGGGTTAAGCAGGTTTGCGTACTTGCTCCGATGCTGTTCGGCATCTTTTTCTCTATTCTCCTGTCCTATGCTTTTGACAGCTCTGTTGACAGAGTATACATCCATACAAGAAGCGATGGCAGCCTTTTCAACCTAGCTCGCCTCCACGCGAAGACAAAAGTACGGAAAGTCTTAATTAGAGAATTACTCTTTGCTGACGACGCTGCCCTCGTAGCACACTCGGAAGAGGGGCTACAACGCCTCAACAACCGCTTTGCCTATGCATGCAGAGACTTTGGCCTAACCATCAGCCTGAAGACAAAAGTCATGTGCCAGGACGCAAGTGCTAAACCAAATATCGTCATTGATGGCCACCCCCTTGAAGTGATCAATAACTTTACCTATCTTGGCTCCACAATATCAAGCAATTTGTCTTTGGACAGTGAGCTAGATAAGAGAATCGGTAAAGCTGCGACTTTAATGTCCCGCCTCGTTTCAAGAGTCTGGGAAAACTCTTTGCTGACTATACATACCAAGATGTTAGTGTACAAGTCTTGTGTCCTCAGTACCCTGCTCTACGGGAGCGAATCGTGGTCCCTCTACGCTCGCCAGGAAGGGAGATTGAATACGTTCCATCTTAGAAACCTGAGGCACATCTTGGGCATCTCATGGCAAGACCACGTTACCAACAAATCTGTCCTCGACACTGCTGGTATCCCTAGCATGTTTGCTGTTCTCTCCCAAAGATGCCTTCGTTGGCTTGGCCATGTGATTCGTATGCAGGACGGCCGTATTCCAAAGGACCTTTTATTCGGAGAACTCTCCTCGGGCTCAAGGCCCACTGGCAGACCTTACCTGAGGTTCAAGGATGTGTGTAAGCATGATCGAAGGGTCTGTGACATCGACCCTGGCCAACTTGAGAGTGGTGCACTAGAGAGAGGACGGTGGAAAGCTCTGGTGGCAAGTGGATTACAGAGAAGCGAAGATCTAAGAGAGTCCTTGTGGGTGGAAAAAAGATCGCGTGGGCAACTGTGGAGGACTGTGTCCCATGACGATCTTACCAACATATGCAACAATTGCGGTCGAGTCTGTCTATCCCGCATCGGACTATTCAGCCATCAAAGATACTGCCACTCCCAATTGTTACTATGACATTGTTACGTACTATCCATTGTCTCTCGAGACAGAAGGATCATGGCACGAACAAAGAAGATTTCTGAGGACCTCGGAAAAAGCATTGTTGATGCTCATCATGCTGGAAAAGGTTACAAAACCATCTCTAAAGAATTTGGACTCCACCAACCCACAGTCAGACAGATTGTGTACAAATGGAGGAAATTCAAGACCATTGTTACCCTCCCCAGGAGTGGTCGACCAACAAAGATCACTTCAAGAGCAAGGTGTGTAATAGTTGGCAAGGTCACAAAGGACCCCAGGGTAACTTCTAAGCAACTGAAGGCCTCTCTCACATTGGCTAATGTTAATGTTCATGAGTCCACCATCAGGAGAACACTGAACAACAATGGTGTGCATGGCAGGGTTGTAAGGAGAAAGCCACTACTCTCCAAAAAGAACATTGCTGCTCATCTGCAGTTTGCTAAAGATCACATGGACAAGCCAGAAGGCTATTGAAAAAATGTTTTGTGGATGGATGAGACTGAAATAGAACTTTTTGGTTTAAATGAGAAGCATTATGTTTGGAGAAAGGAAAACACTGCATTCCAGCCTAAGAATAAGAATCCTATCTATTAAATATGGTGGTGATAGTATCATGGTTTGGGCCTGTTTTGCTTCATCTGGGCCAGGACGGGTTGCCATCATTGATGGAACAATGAATTCTGAATTATACCAGCGAATTCTAAAGGAAAATGTCAAGACATCTGTCCATGAACTGAATCTCAAGAGAAGGTGGCTCATGCAGCAAGACAGCAACCCTAAGCACACAAGTTATTCTACCAAAGAATGGTTAAAGAAGAAGAAAGTTAATGTTTTGGAATGGCCAAGTCAAAGTCCTGACCTTAATTCAATCGAAATGTTGTGGAAGGACCTGAAGCGAGCAGTTCATGTGAGGAAACCCACCAACATCCCAAAGTTGAAGCTGTTCTATACAGAGGAATGGGCTAAAATTCCTCCAAGCCAGTGTGCAGGACTGATCAAGTTACCGGAAACGTTTAGTTGCAGTTATTGCTGCACAAGGGGGTCACACCAGATACTGAAAACAAAGGTTCACATACTTTTGCCACTCACAGATATGTAATATTGGATCATTTTCCTCAATAAATAAATGACCAAGTATTATATTTTTGTCTCATTTGTTTAACTGGCTTCTCTTTATCTACTTTTAGGACTTGTGTGAAAATCTGATGATGTTTTAGGTCATATTTATGCAGAAATATAGAAAATTCTAAAGGGTTCACAAACTTTCAAGCACCACTGTACATATATATATATATATATATATATATATATATATATATATATATATATATATATATATATATTAATTAGTGCTGTCAAACATGTCGCGTTATTAACGCGTTAACTTGACTCAATTTTAACGGCGATAATTTTTTTTATCGCGAGATTAACGTTCTGTGACATGATGCCACGCCCCGCACAGCCAGAGTCCTCTGCCCTCCCCCAAAGAGCCACGGTGCTCGGCTTACGGTAGGTTTCGTTTTCCCATCGGCGGCTCCAGCCCCACTTTGCAGTGGCTGTGACGAGACGTGTTATGCTCTGCAATAAAAAAAAACATTGGTACAACCAGTGTTTGAACTATGCCGATATTTTTGGGGGGGTCCCTTATTTTCCCTTGGGGGGTGCTTGCGCTTGTCTCAGAGCGCAGATCTCCATCGCGCGCTCACTTGGGATATGCAAATACTCCCCGTTACACACGATTGCTATGTCAATAAACATCATTTTGCCAATATTTTAGAGACCCCCCAACATTTCCCAAATCATGTTTTCAAGGGATCTCATGTCTGTTTCAGGGGATCTCGGATCCCCCGTGTACCCCCGTAGTTCGAACGGTGAGCAAGCCCATTCTCGTTTTTATGCTGATAAGAGAATTACAATGGTTTTTCATGTGACAAAAATGTGCGATTAAATTGCGATTAATCGCGAGTTAACTATGACAGTCGCGACATTAATCGCGATTAAAGATTTTAATCGCTTGACAGCACTAATATATATATATATATATATATATATATATATATATATATATATATATTGTAATGGAAATTTCTAATAAACACTTCAGAACGCTTAACAGTTGTCTTTTCAGTCATTTATTATAGTAGATCATATAAAGATATAAAATAGGAAAGGAAAGAGAAGAATAGAAGAAGACACCACTTCTGATGATGCTGAGAGTACGCGCACTCTGAGTTGTGTTTTAGGAATGTTATCTATTATACTCTGAAAGCATTCGCTCACTGCTTGTGTCTTCACGTGATTGGCTCAAGATTTTCTATGAAGCTTTGTTAGAGCGTGCACCTGGTGTGCGGGTGGATGCGTAGTTATGAGAACTCAGGCACCCTGCTTATCACCACCAAGGTCAGGAAAGGTGGTTACATCATGAGAAGATGCAAGCTAGGATGAACTCAAGCACCCTGCTCATTACCACCAAGGCCACAGAAAAGCGATTACAACATAGGAAAAAACATCTTTCTCAGTATAGGCCACTTGAGCTCAACACACAGAAACACAGAGAATAATAATGTTCATCCATTAAAAATTCCCTCACAATATATATATATATATATATATATATATATATATATATATATATATATATATATATATATATATGCACCAAGTAGAGAGCAGCTAATTATACTGTGCCATTCATTATCATTAAGGATTGAAAATATTTAGAAATTATGAGTTCATAAAGGATGAATTATGGGTCTGGGTGTGTGATTTGATTTCAAAAGTGAATCAGAGCAAAAAAAGTGAGACAAATCTCATGAATTGAGCAGCTCGACTTAAAAGACAAGCTGTGGAGGAAACAGGGAGTGAAGTGGAAATTCAGAAGTGTTCAAAGCCCAGATTGTGAAGAAATGAAAGGATGCATCCAGGCTATATTCACACTGAGAGAGAAGAGTGGACTGACTGCTCTCTTCATCTGTAATGCATTTGAACTCTGTGTCTAATTAATCATCATTTCATTTTGTTGAAAGTGGTGTAAGGTCATTCAGAGCAAGGATAAGGACAAGAGGATGCATAGTGCTGTCCATGGTGCTGCCATTTGCATTTCAATAGTACATTTCAAAAGCACGTTTATATCTCAGACCTACTGGATTTATTGTACAGTATACAGTATTAATGATGCATGTTCATGGATAAATTTAATTATCCTGGAAGTATAATAATGTAAACCCTATAACAGTGGTAGCTACTTCATTTTCCATCATCTCACTGAATATATTTTTTTTGTTTTTTACTCAAATAATAAACATTAACTGTATAGCCAGGGAAAAGGTTATACATTTAATAATAATAATAATAATAATAATAATAATAATAATAATAATAATAGTAAACATATTAAACTGCACATTGCAAAACACAATTAAGTATATGTACTTCATTTTTGTCACAGAAATAAATACCCTTTTCTGATTTTTTTTGTCAACAAATAACTGTGTTATGAAATGCATCATACACATATAATGAATGTAATGATTAATTCTACTTCTGTTCACACTAGGTCATGAATTTACACAAAATCTTACAACCCCAATTCCAAAAAAGTTGGGACAAAGTACACATTGTAAATAAAAACGGAATGCAATGATGTAGAAGTTTCAAAATTCCATATTTTATTCAGAATAGAACATAGATGACATATCAAATGTTTAAACTGAGAAAATGTATCATTTAAAGAGAAAAATTAGGTGATTTTAAATTTCATGACAACAACACATCTCAAAAAAGTTGGGACAAGGCCATGTTTACCACTGTGAGACATCCCCTTTTCTCTTTGCAACAGTCTGTAAACGTCTGGGGACTGAGGAGACAAGTTGCTCAAGTTTAGGGATAGGAATCAAAAAAAAAAAAACATTCTTGTCTAATGTAGGATTCTAGTTGTTCAACTGTCTTAGGTCTTTTTTGTCGTATTTTCCATTTTATGATGCGCCAAATGATTTCTATGGGTGAAAGATCTGGACTGCAGGCTGGCCAGTTCAGTACCCGGACCCTTCTTCTACGCAGCCATGATGCTGTAATTGATGCAGTATGTGGTTTGGCATTGTCATGTTGGAAAATGCAAGGTCTTCCCTGAAAGAAACGTCATCTGGATGGGAGCATATGTTGCTCTAGAACCTGGTTACCTTTCAGCATTGATGGTGTCTTTCCAGATGTGTAAGCTGCCCATGCCACACGCACTAATGCAACCCCATACCATCAGAGATGCAGGCTTCTGAACTGAGCTCTGATAACAACTTGAGTCGTCCTTCTCCTCTTTAGTCTGAATAACACGGCGTCCCTGATTTCCATAAAGAACTTCAAATTTTGATTCGTCTGACCAAAGAACAGTTTTCCACTTTGCCACAGTCCATTTTAAATAAGCCTTGGCCCAGAGAAGACGTCTGCGCTTCTGGATCATGTTTAGATATGACTTCTTCTTTGAACTATGGAGTTTTAGCTGGCAACGGCAGATGGCACGGTGAATTGTGTTCACAGATAATGTTCTCTGGAAATATTCCTGAGCCCATTTTGTGATTTCCAATATAGAAGCATGCCTGTATGTGATTCAGTGCCATCTAAGGGCCCGAAGATCACGGGCACCCAGTATGGTTTTCTGGCCTTGACCCTTATGCACAGAGATTCTTCCAAATTCTCTGAATCGTTTGATGATATTATGCACTGTAGATGATGATATGTTCAAACTCTTTGCAATTTTAAACTGTCGAACTCCTTTCTGATATTGCTCCATTATTTGTCAGTGCAGAATTAGGGGGATTGGTGATCCTCTTCCCATCTTTACTTCTGAAAGCCGCTGCCACTCCAAGATGCTCTTTTTATACCCAGTCATGTGAATGACCTATTGCCAATTGACCAAATGAGTTGCAATTTGGTCCTCCAGCTGTTCCTTTTTTGTACCTTTAACTTTTCCAGCCTCTTATTGCCCCTGTCCCAACTTTTTTGAGATGTGTTGCTCTCATGAAATTTCAAATGAGCCAATATTTGGCATGAAATTTCAAAATGTCTCACTTTCGATATTTGATATGTTGTCTATGTTCTATTGTGAATACAATATCAGTTTTTGAGATTTGTAAATTATTTCATTCCGTTTTTATTTACAATTTGTACTTTGTCCCAACTTTTTTGGAATCGTGGTTGTAATTGTTTGGGAACTTTGACAGAGTATGAGGGCCATTGTAGGTTAAACAAACAAACAAACAAACAAACAAACAAACAAACAAACAAACAAACAAACAAACAAACAGAGCTGCCTCCCCAACTCCCAGAAAACACTCAGAATTTCCAAGATTACAGTTGAAAAATTATGAGAAAAAAAACCCTCAGAAATTTACGGAAGAGCGATAGTGCCACTAAGAAATACATATTTTTTTTAAATTTCTGAGAAAGAAACTCAGAATTTTCGAGATTAAAGTCACAAATTTCGAGAAAAAAGTCAGAAATTTCGAGAAAAAAGTCAAAAACTTCAAGAAACAATCTCAAAACTTTTGAGAAAAAAAGTCAAAAATTTCGAGAAAAAAGTAAAAAATTTCGAGAAAAAAAGTCAAAATTTTTGAGAAAAAAAATCACAAATTTAGGCTACCAGGAAGTACCAGGTCATTCAGAGCTGACGGAGACTTAGTCTGTGTGGCAGCTGGGGTGTGGTCAAGCGCCGGTCTGTGACAGGAGGGCGGAGTCAGGGAAGGTAAGTGGCAGAATCACTACACCTGATGTCAATTAACCTGTGTTTGTGTGTGTCTTCCCAGTGACCGCACCCTACTTAAAGAGGGAGAGCAGAGAGCAGAGGAGCTCATCCCCGAACCAGATGCCGGTTGTGTGTGTGTCTGTGTTAGTCACTGGATGTTTCACTGAAAAGTGTGATATAAATATATATTTAAATATATATTTAAGCCTGCTACTTCAGATTTTCTGGAGAACCTATCCCCTCCCTAGTTTTTTTTTTTTAAACCTACAATAACTGTAATTTCACCATCATAGACGACAGACAGAACAGAGGGGTATTTCCACCTCATTGCACAGGATTTGCACCAGTGTCAGTAAACCTGCTGTAGATACCCAAACTACAAACATGGACATTCAAGACTACAATCCCCAAGACTCAGTGTACTCTGTCTCCCGAATATTAACCACAGCTGACACTCATCTCCTCAATTAGCCCTTCTCCTACTTAAACCACTCTCACACTCCACTCCAATGCAAAGTATTGTACTGTATTCACCCAGTTCATACCAAGTCTTGCCTATCTGCCTCTCAATTTCCTGACCTTTGCTAGCCTTATTTCATTTATGCTCTTTGTCTTGTCTACTCTACATTGTTTGCCGATCGACCAACCCTTGCTTGTTTCCTGACCTCACTTCTTGTCTACTGTTTTGGCTTCATCGACAGTCTGCTTCCCTGTTCTCCTCTGCATTTACATCCGTAAGTGCCTGCACTTTGACAAGATACTCCACCATAATGGATGTAGTGGAAGAGGCGAAGTGGAATGCTCAGGGTCGCTTGCCCGGAGAACATCAACAGATGCTAGCGGATCTCAACACCCGTCTAATGCAGCTGACCACTGTGATGTCGCAGGCCCTCCTACCGTGCCCTGAGTCTCTTCCTAGCCTCACACCACAACTTCCTCCACCTGAAAAGTTTGTTGGAGACACCCTCGCTTGTAAGGGTTTCTTGCTCAGTGCTCTATGTATTTTGTACCATGCCAAATCTCTCTGATAAGTATAAGATCGCTAAATTCCTTTCTTTCCTCTCTGGCAAAGTGCTACGCAAGGCAAGCGCAGTATGGAGCAAAGACCACAAACAAACCACGTCATATGAGCAATTTCTCTCTATGTTCAAGAGGGTCTTTGACCATGAACCAGAAGGTATTGAAATTGGTGAAAATCTACTTACCATTTCACAAGGTTCTTGAAGTGTGGCAGAATATGCTCTCGACTTTAGAACCCTAGCAGCAGGGTTCATGCCAGGATGAATAACTCACACTGGACTCGCTTATCGATTTGCCCATCTGACTCGATCATCTGTTGGCACACTGCCCCTCCATTCAGGAAAGCATTAAGCCTATCACAGCTGCTGAAGACAGCTCTCCCATGGAAGTTTCATGCACCAGGCTGTCACGCTCCGAGCACAAGCGACAGAGGAAGGAGGGGTTGTGCTTCTACTGGGGGTGCTCTGAGAATCAGCTCAACCACTGCCCTGTTCATCCATCCTGTACAGCTCCAGCAGAAGGTTTTACACACTCTGAGTCTGGTGAGAAAATTTACGTCCAAGTCTTTTAAAATCCCAGCATTATTGAAGTTGACCAATTCCACACAACTCCTGAGCGCTTTTATTGATTCAGGGGTGGAAAGAAACTTTATCAGTCATTCCATTGTGCAGAAACTCAACCTGCCCATGGTCCCCTTGCAAAGCGCACTCAGCATTAGGACCATTGCTGGAGGACCAATAGGAGATGGTCTGGTCACTTCACGGACCACACTGCTTCACCTCTAAGTGGGCATTTTACATTAGGAACAAATCTCACGATATGTCACAAATACAGGAAGTCATGACCTTATTCTCAGCTATCCATGGCTACAACTTCACGATCACTTGATCTCAATGGCAGAGCAAGGAAATTCTTCAGTGGTCTCCAATTTGTTTCAATAACTGCATCTCTCATCCCCAAGTCAACCTTTCATCCACCACAGTACAGAGTCCTTAACCTGACTCCTTGAAATGCATCCCGGAGTGCTACATGGATTTGCAGGTCTTTATCAAGGGAAAGGCAAGAGGGCTACCACCGCATGGCCCTATGACTGTGCTATTGACATTCTGCCAGGCATGTCACTTCAACAGGGGCACATCTACCCCCTTTCCCAGAAAGAACACACTGTCATGGAGGAGTACATCCAAGAGGCCCTGAAGCAAGGATATATCCACCCGTCCAAGTCTACCGCTTCCACAGGGTCCTTTTTCATGGAAAAACAAGGCAGCAGACTCCAACCATGCATTGATTCCAGACGGTTGAACCAGATATCAGTAAAATACCCTTATCCACTTCCTCTAGTTCCTGTGGCACTAGAACAGCTTTGATCAGCTAAGATATTTTCTAAGTTGGATCTAAGAAGTGCATATAACTTGATCAGGATCAAAAAGGGTAATGAATGGAAGACCGCCTTTAGCACAACCGCCTGCCATTTTTAGTACCAGGTGATGCCGTATGGTCTTTTTTCGGCACCTAGCGTGTTCCAGTGTCTAATCAATGATCTGCTACAGGACATGCTAGGCAGATTTGCCATCGCATACATTGATGACATCCTGATCTACTCCACAGATGAAGAAAGTCACAAGAAGCACGTCAGAACCATCCTGAAGCACCAACTTGAAAATCACCTCTACGTCAACACCAAGAAATGCGAGTTTCATCAGGTACGAATCTCCTTCCTAGGATACATTATAAGCACCAAAGGAGTTAGCATGGACTCCTCCAAGGTCTCCGTGGTTACTTCCTGGCCCACACCTACTTCAGTAAAGGAACGTCAGTGTTTTTTGGGGTTCACGAACTTCTATCACTGATTCAACAGGGGTTTCAGCACTATCACTAACCACTTAATGACCTTACTGAAGAAAGGCCCAAAGCGCCTCCAGTGGAACCCCAAGGCAGAGGAAGCATTTCAGCATCTCAAGCAAGCCTTCACATCTGCTCTGATCCTCCAGCATCCAGACCCCACCAAACCTTTTATGGTAGAAGTGGATGCATCTGACATGGGTGTAGGGGCAATTCTATCTCAGCAGTTTGATGAGAAACAGAAACTACATCCTATAGTCTTCTTCTCAAAAAACTTTCTTCTGCAGAGAGGAACTACGGCATCGGCAACAGGGAACTGCTTGCCATTAAGCTAGCTCTCGAAGAGTGGCGGCATTGGTTTGAAGGGTCCACTCACACTTTTGTTATTCTCACAGACCACAAGAACCTGGAATACCTCAAGAAAGCCAAGAGGTTAAACCCTTGTCAGGCCAGGTGGGCATTATTCTTCATGAGGTTCAACTTCATTTCATTCTGCCCCAGTTCCAAGAACACCAAGGCTGATGCTCTATCTTGCAGCTTTGGCTCTATTCACCAAGATTCTGTAACCCATCCCATTCTCCCAACTCAGTGCTTCGTGCAATCCATCACCTGGGACTTGGACAGAGAGATAAGAAACGCTTAACCACAAAGTCTTCCCCATAACCTCCCACCCGGTCTACTCTATGTGCTCAATTGGTTTTGAGGGCAACTAATCACATGGGCCCATGCGGCACCTGCCACAGGGCATCCTGGCAATCACCGCACCCATCTCATGCTGAAGAATAATTATTGGTGGGAAAACATGCTGATTGAAATTAACCAATTCATAACCTCTTGTTCTACATGTACTCAGGCTAAACTTCCTAGAACCCCTCCCACTGGCAAATTGTGCCCCCTCCCCATTCCTCAGAGATCCTGGTCCCATATAGCCATTGACTTCATCATGGACCTCTCTCCCTCTGAGAACACCACCATTATGGTCACTGTTGATTGCTTCTCAAAGGTTCTCAAACTCATCACCTTAACAGGCATCCCAACAGCATCCCAGACAGCAGAACTCCTCTTCCAGTATATGTTCAGGTATTATGGTATCCCAGAGGATATAGTCAGCGACAGAGGATTGCAATTCATTTCTTGCTTCTGGATCTGCTTTATGGAGAGGTTAGGGGTTGCAGTAAGTCTTACATCAGGTTACCACCCTCAGTCCAATGGCCAAGTTGAGAGAGCCAACCAGGAGATCGGTTGCTTCCTGAGAATCTTCTGCATGTGCAACCAGGGGGACTGAGCATGCTTTCTCCCATGGGCCGAGTATGCACAGAACTCCCTCAGACACTCCTCAACACAGTTAACACTATTTCAGTGTATACTCAGCTACCAACCACCCTTGTTTCCATGGGACGATGCACCAAGCCAGGTACAGGCAGTAGATGACTGGTTTACATGCAGCCAAGCAATATGGGAGGAGATTCACCAATGTTTCAAAATAATCAACACTAAGTATAAAGAATATGCAGACAGACATAGAGGAGAAAACCCAGACTTCTCCCCAGGCAACAGAGTATGGGTGGCTACGAAAAACCTGAGAGCCCAACACCCACAAAAAAACTTCAGCCACGATACACTGGGTCATTCAAGATATTGCAACACAGTAATGAAGTCTCCTACTGCTTAGAACTCCCCCCTCACAGAGACTATCACCCACGTTTGGCATCTCCAACCTCAAACTCGCTATCCTGGGCCCCCTGGCCGAGAACACTCCAGTCCAGGAATACCCTGAACCCCTTCTAGAGGGGGAACCCATCTACCAGGTAAATAAGATCCTTGACTCCAGACACAGAAGAGGACAACTTGAGTACCTGGTAGATTTGGAAAGCTATGGACCTGAGGAACAAAGCTGGGTCTCTGCCAAGGACATCCTAGACCTTCTTCTCAGACAAGAATTTCATGCTAAACATCCACACAAACCAGCACCACGAGGAAGAGGGCGCCCTAGAAAAAATTCAGCTCCCAGAGAGAGCTTCTAGGGGGATGAGGTGCTCTGTCAGTAAACCTGCTGTAAATACTCAAACTACAAAGATGGACATTTAGGCCCTGTCCACACGGCAATGGATTCAGGTGAATCTGATAAAATTGTTTATCGTTTTGGCCTGGCGTCCACACAGCACCGGCATTTTGGGTGCCCCAAAACGATATTTTTTGAGAACGGGTTCCAGAGTGGAAAAATCTGGCAACGGCGCCGTTGCGAAGTCGTCTGGATGAGTAGAACGGATTTGTTTACGATGACGTCACAACCACATGACTAGAACAAGCAGCACTCCCGCTGTTTTGTATGAACCACTGCATTGCATTCACTTTTGGATACAGCTTTTCTTTTAAATAAACAAGTAACTGAACCATTTCTTGAATTTCTTTTTTTTTTATTGGATAAGACTGCTTTTCAAAATGTTCACACACAATATAAAAAGTTATATAAATTATATAAAAATGCTTTTCAAAATGTTCACACAATAAGAAAATTAAGTTATATAAAACTATGCACACTAATAAAACTAATTTGTACACACAGAAGGCACGATTTCCTCGCGTAGTCGCAGCCATCTTCTTCTTGTTGTTGTGTGTTTGTTCCTGTGAGTACTTCACGCCGGGTAGAAGAAGGGGTTTATGCGCATGCGTCCTACTTCTTCTATTGTTCTGGTGTCTCCGATGGGACCATCTTACAGCGCACGGAGAGGTGTGGCATGTGTATTGCATCATTTTCAGCAAGCGTTGCATTGCCATATGTACCTGATATTTTACTGATCCATTGCCCATGTGGACGTGATTTTTTTTTAAATAAAATCTCGTTGCCGTTGTCGTGTGGATGTGGCCTTAAGACTACAATCCTCAAGACTCACAGAGCCCTCTGTCTCCCGAATATTAACCACAGCTGACACTCGTCCTCAATTAGCCCTTCTCCTACTTAAACCACTCTCACACTCCACTCCAATGTGAAGTATCATTCTGTATTCAGTCAGTTCATACTAAGCCTTGCATTTCTCTATCTGCCTCTCAATTTCCTGACCTTTGCTAGCCTCATTTTGTTTATGCTCTTTGTCTCGTCTACTCTACGTTGTTTGACGATCGACCTACCCTCACTTGTTTCCTGACCTTGCTTCTTGTCTATTGTTTTGGCTTCATTAACAGTCTGCTTTCCTGCTCTCCTCTGCATTTACATCCGCAAGTGCCTGCACTCTGACAACTAGACAAACTATTCAACATCTGCCCACATTAGCTGTTTTAAAAAGCCAATCATATATTTTTCATTATAATAAATGTACAATAATGTCCAGGGTTCAGCTGCAGCGCTGTTATAATTACACTGACATAGTGTCACTGTGTAACATGTGACTGTAAAACACTTATATATATATATATACACAAACAAATCTTCACTACACATGGAGTCTTTTCCCCACCTGCCACTGTGTCATCTTCCTTCTCTCAGCTTTGCATGTGCTATGCAGTTTCAGGAAACTCTAGGATGAGAGATTCTGAGAGAGAGAGAGAGATTTTTTTCAACAGTCTTTCAATAGGAGCTCTCGAGTGGGACTACAAGGAGGTCACATGCTGCTACTGCAGACAGAAATTGGTTTGGGCACAACTACAAACAAGCAGATGTTCAGGAAGCATTGATCATTAGATTAATTTCATGCATTCATCTTGGAAATAATGTTGGGTTATTGCTTCGTAATCATAGTCACCTTGATCAGAACAGCAAACTGAGGCTTATATGACGGCTGTAGTGAGGTGATGTAACTTTACTATACAACTCTACTTATTCATTTTGTTAGCATCCAAGGCTAATATATATATATATATATATATATATATATATATATATATATATATATATATATATAAATTTTTTGTAAGGTATTTGAAATGCTTCCAGTAAACATCACTGTGGATTAACTGAATGGGTTTTGGAGACTGAAGTCAAATTTCATTCCAAGTTTCTTGCACTAACATTAGTTCCTTGTTATATTTAAGTTATTCCCTGAAATCAGGTTGTACATGAGCTAACAGCCGATGAGGCACATAGCACCATAAACCATGAACGACGAGACTGAGTGAAATAACTGTTTTATTCTTTCCACATTCACTGGATTTTGACAAACAGAGTTTTTTTTTTGGGGGGGGGGGCAAATTCGATTAACAAAAACTTTAGACAAAACGTCCGACTTTGTTCTGAGGTATATAATAGCTTCAGACATTTATTTAATTTTTCCTGGGACATTTCAGTGATGTAATTTTCAAACTTCTTTGAGTTTTTGAACCAGTCTTAAAAAAAAAATCAACAAATTTTAATACTTAAAGATGAAGAATGTAAACAAACCAGGGAAATGACAGTAGCAATGTGTGAAAAATGCTATAATAATTAATTATTGAAAAATAAAAATAAGATGCATTCTTATCATCAAATACTTTTATTCCATATTTTGTTGCTTTTTGTATTTTTTGGGGATTTTGTTTTTGAGTAGAATTTTTATTTCATCCTTGGTTGGTTCAGCAACACACTCTGCCATTTTGTTTTTCTCTATTCACTGTATTTGAGCTGATAGCCTAGTAATAGAGTCGCCAATCAGAGCACGTGATTGCTCATATCCAGTGAATGTGGATGGAAGAAATATATTATATGATGTTTAAGCCATACGGTAAGGACTTGTTGACATGACAACAGTTACATAAGGAATAAAACACTTGGTGTATGATGTTGCAGGAAAACAATTAACTGCTGAGCGGTGTGATAAAGTGGCCTTATGCTTACAACACAAAAGTTGATTATTTTACCATTCATAGTTACATCCAAAGTTATGAAACTTCCACAAATCAAGTTCATTCCTGTTAGTATTTACAATAGAGCAGCTTAGCGTCTCTCTCTATTTTTCCCCCCTTGAACTTCATGAAACAAAAAATGCAGCTTGTTTTGTTACTGGGAACTCCTCAGCCCTGAAAACTTTCATCTCATTATCTCTAGTCGCTTTATCCTGTTCTACAGGGTCGCAGGCAAGCTGGAGCCTATCCCAGCTGACTACGGGCGAAAGGCAGGGTACACCCTGGACAAGTCGCAAGGTCATCACAGGGCTGACACATAGACACAGACAACCATTCACACCTACGGTCAATTTAGAGTCACCAGTTAACCTAACCTGCATGTCTTTGGACTGTGGGGGAAACCAGAGCACCCAGAGGAAACCCACGCGGACATGGGGAGGACATGCAAACTTCACACAGAAAGGCGCTCGTCGGCCACGGGGCTCGAACCCAGACCTTCTTGTTGTGAGGCGACAGCACTAATCACTACACCACCGTGCTGCCTGAAATCTTTCATGTGTCAGATAATTTATTCACTCTTACAAATTGTTAATAACGGAGACTCCTTTAATGAATGTTAAATTAAACACTGCCTCCCAGAAAAAAAAAAATCAGCATATAATTTTTATTGTTAAGTCACACATTTTTAATTGATTTTTGTTATCATTAGCTTTAAATTGGACCATCTGTCATACAAGTCTCTGTGAATGAGCTGTTACTCTAAAAGAAAAAAAAATCAGCTTTGTATGTATTTCTAACAAACAATCTCCTTTTTGTGATGGACTCTTTTTTTTCATTCATTCATTTATTTATTTATTTATTTTCTGATCAGCATTTACTCAGGGCTGCGTTTCCTGAAAGCCTCTTAACATGAAGACCATCTTTAACCCTCTTGGTTCTGAGGGTATGTTTTGGCACTCTAATGATTCACTGTCCTGAAACTGAATCGCTGTCCTGAACCCTGAAATGAATCATGAATTGAATCACTGTCCTGAATCATCCAAAGCGCATAAAATCCACGTTTTACCTCCAAATAGCCTAAACTTTGTCTGACAGATTTTATTCTGTTTATGGTGGGCGTTCCCACCTTGAAAGAAAAACCAGTCGAAACCAAAAGAGTGAACGTGATTATCATCCATTACCATGTGAATACTCTTTTATGAATGTGTAAGTGCATGCTCAGCACTCCGACTCCGGTGTGACTGAGTAAGGTGACAAGTTTTATGTTTCATCTAATTTAGGTCATTTAAAAACTATAATATTATTTGGTAGGCACATAGGAAAGTGTAAAGTATAAGGTTTCTGTCAATATTTATCATACTTGTATGATGAAAAACTCGAAGATATTTATCTAAATAAATGACCTACTCATTTTAAACCCGTCAAGCTTTGCCGGCGAAGCTCTTGACCCCAAAGGGTTAACTGCCTTTAAGCTCCATTGTCAAGCTAAAGCCTCACTCACAACCCACTGTACATGCTACTATGGGTGGTCTACGATAAAAAAAAAAATTGGCAAAACTGTGCTTGAAACTTGCATGACACTAGCGTGTGTTCAGCGTCGTAGAAGGTCGCAGACTGCCCGTGGAGACTTTTGGTCCTGCACATGCAAATTCTACAGGTCTTGCAACAAATCAAGAATGCATACACTACGTACAGGACCCATACTCCTTTTGTACACCTGAACTAAGTCAGCAGTATGGCTAGTAGGGGCTTTTTGCGATGACAGTAAGATGCATGAGTGACACATGGTCATTGCACAGGTGACGTGCCTCCGGAGTACTACACAAGTATTCCACACTTGCTATTTGTGTGGCCCGCAAGACAGAAGTACATCTCACTTTCTACCCCATGTGTGGCCTGCACGAAGCGCAAGTGGCCTGCACGCAGCCCACACGACCCACACACGACACAAGGGGCAAGCCTCTGAGTATATATATTGGGGAGGAACCAAGGAACCGGTCTTGTAGCGTGTAGCATTGTAGAAAGGAAGAAGACCACCTCATTTGCTGTTTTTATTTGAGTATATGTTAATTTACCATGCAAATGTCAAATAATAAAACATGAGTATAAGGGAATAACGCATTTTATTACATTGTAAAAAATCCCAACTAAATAGCCCAACAGTTTGAGCACTGAAACACACTTTGACTCTGACTCCGAGCTACTGTCCTGCTCCTACTCCTGCTGAGTGGTGGGACGGGGTGTCAGGATGTCCTTGTCCTTATCACTGACAATGGCACAATGGCCTGACAGCAATGATGGAATTGCAATGTCCTCACTTCTGGGCGTCGTTAGCTGAAACATACATGAAAATCAGCATATATAATATTAATTACACAAATAGATACCGAAATGAACATTTAAAGCATGTGTATTTACCTGTGAAAATACCATGGCGGAGTGCTGTGCCTTCTGCTGGCTTGAAGGCATACTTCTCCCTGTCTGTGCAGGGCTTGCCGGTGCTGCTACTATCATCATCAAATTCTTCCTTCTCCTCCCCCTCTGCTGTTTCAGGCTGGGTTACTTCACTTTGGTTTCTTCTTGGGTCCCATTTTCTAAACTTTAAACTGAAAATTTTTACATTTTTCCCACAAAATATCCAATGTTCTTCAGCCGAAAGACAGATGCAGAATGCTGCAGACACACTGGTTTTATACCCATTCCTGGCTTGCATCACACACAAGTTATGAGTGATTGTAACATGCTAATCACATGCATCACACATACTTCACAAGTGTGGCCCGTACTCGTAGCGCAGGAAACTGGTAAAATGCAAGTCTCACACACTGATTATATGTGTCAGACATACGCTTTCCACGGGCTAACGGTTCAATTTTTCCCATGCCTTGAGGAAGTCAGGCATGCAACCTGTACTTGACAAGTACTTTGCCCATACACCTCCCCCAAACCTTCCCCCCGGGTTCACCGTGACCCTGCAGCATGGCTGTGGGCTACCAAACCATGTGACCTGTGCATATCCAAAACACTTACAGCGGGTTGTGAGTGAGGCTTAATATGGTTTTCCCAAACAAGATCGTGGCCAAAGTAGTGCTTTAGTTCACTCTTAACTAACAATGGACCTGGATCACTCTTTCACAAAAAAGAGCATCTCCTCACAGCAGAATCCACAGAATGCACATGTGCTCCCAAGGGACTCTCACAGTCAGTGGGCAAAGACTGGTGTTGAATCTGCTGCCTGTGTTCAGTGATTTTTCTTGTACATTGCAAGTACATAAATTTAATTATTAAATATACACAAAACATTATGAATACATTTCAGTATGTTATGTAATTGTGCATGGATATTGTCACATTGATATTGCCACATTTTTATCAAATTTAACTCCATTAGGCATATTAAATCTGATTGTTTAATAAGATCTTAGATCCTAGAGAATGAGAAAATGCAGAATGAATAGAGAAAGTGTGCTAGTCCCAATATGCAAGAATAAGGGAGATGGACAGAGCTACAGTAATTACAGATGGATAAAACTGATAAGCCACAACATGAAGTTATGGGAAAGGGTATTGGAGGTGAGACTGAGAAGAGAGGTAGCAATCTGTGAACAGCAGTATGGGTTTATGCCAAGGGAGAGCACGTCGGATGCAATTTTTGCTTTAAGAATGTTAATGGAGAAGTACAGGGAAGGCCAGAGAAAGCTACATTGTGTGTTTGTAGACCTGGAGAAGGCATACAATTGAGTGCCAAAAGATGAGTTATGGTATTGTATGATAAAGTGTGGAGTGAATGAGAAGTATATTAGAGTGGTGCAAGACATGTATGAGAACAGTGAAACAGCAGTGAGGTGTGCAGTTGGAATGATTGAATGGTTGAAGGTGAAGGTGGGATTTCATCAAGGATCTGCTTTGAGTCCTTTCTTGTTTGCCATAGTGATGGATAGCTTGATGGATGAAGTGAGGCAAGAGTCACCATGGAACATGATGTTTGCAGATGATATTGTGATATGTGGTGAAAGTAGAAAGGAGGTTGAGCTGGGTTTGGAGAGATGGAGGTATGCATTGGAATGAAGAGGAATTAAGGTGAGCAGCAGCAAAACAAAATACATGTGCATCTATGAGAATGGGGATGAGAATGTAGTGAGTGAAGATGCAAGGAGTAGACGTAAAGAAAGTTGGTGAATTCAAGTACCTGGGGTCAACTGTGCAGGAAAATGGGGGCTGCGTTAGTGAAGTGAGAAAGAGAGTGCAGGCAGGGTGGAGCAGTTGGAGAAGGATTTCTGGAGTCATTTGTGATAGGAAAGTCCCAGGAAAAGTGAAAGGTAAGATGTATAAGACAGTAGTGAAACTAGCTGTGATGTATGGATTGGAGACCGTACCCTTAACAAAGAGACAGGAGGCAAAGCTGGAGGTGGTAGAGTTGAGGATGTTAAGGTTTGCGATGGGAGTGACAAGGTTGGACAGGATAAGGAACAAGCACATCAGAGGGACAGCACATGTGGAGAGCTTAGGAATTAAGCTTAGAGAGGTGAGACTGAGATCGTATGGGCATATCCTGAGAAGAGATGCAGAGCATGTTGGAAGGGGAATGTTGAGGATGGAGCTGCTAGGCACACGAAAACGAGGAAGGCCAAAGAGGAGATGCATGGATGTGGTGAGAGAGGACATGAAAGTGGCAGATGTGGTAGAGAAGGATGCGGAAGACAGGAAGCAATGGAGACGAAAGATCCGCTGTGGCGACCCCTAATCGGGAGCAGCCAAAAGAAGAATAAGAACTCCATTAGGCATGTGATTATCTCATTTAACCCTCTAGGGTCTGATGGTATTTTCTGGCACTCTAATTATTTTGGAATACTCTGATTTTGTTGTCAGTTTCAACAAATCTTAGCAGTATTTTAAAAGTCATATGACTTTTTTGTATTCAGCACAATTTCAGCTACAATAATATCGATTTAATATGTATGTCATGGTTGTACTTAAAAAAAACAGATGTGGTGGCACGGGGGTGTAATAGTTAGCACTCATGACTCACAGCAAAAAAAAAAAATCCTGGTTTCGAGCCCAGTGGCCAACGGGGTCCTTTCTGTGTGGGGTTTGCATGTTCTCCCAGTGTCTGTGTGGGTTTCCTCTGGGTGCTCCAGTTTCCCCCTCAGTCAAAGACATGCACGTTAGGTTAATTGGTGGCTCTAAATTGACTGTAGGTGTGAATGTGAGCATGAATGGTTGTTTGTCTCTATGTATCAGCCCTGTCATGACCTGGCAACTTGTCTAGAGTGTACCCTGCCTCTCGCCCATAGTCAGCTGGGATAGGCTCCAGCTTGCACATGACCCTGCACAGGATAAGCAATTATGGATAATGGGTGGATGAAGATAAAAAAGCAGTTTTAGAACTGTGTTGTAATGAGTGAAAAAAAAACCATGACCTTATCCACTGTGATGAACTGTTTTGATCACTTGGTTCAGTCATAGGAATGTATCAGGCACAAAAACTTAAATCTGCTCTATTGATTTGGACAATTAACTGGCCATCGAAAAAATGATGTCCTATTGTTTTGGGATAAAGGGTTGGCAGTGTGAGGTGTATTCAATGAGAAGAGTAAAAAAAATCCATTCCATTCAATGAGAAAAGTGAATATTCCTCCCACTGTCAACTCTTAACCCTATCAGATCAAGTGATCAAAACAGTTCATCACAGTGGGTAAGGTAATTTTTTTCCCCCACACATTTCAACACTTTTCTAAAACTGCTTTTTAAAACAGCTTCATTTATCTGGTATTTGACTATGAATAGAGTCAAATATCAAAATAGTGTGTCTTGAAATTAACTCTTGTATTATTTTACTCAGTTCAGAGCCACAACCAACTCTGTTACACAATTACTCTGCAATTTTGCTGATAGTTTTATTTGTGATAAGTGCAGATTAGTTAGCTCTCTGACAGAGAAGATTGCAGCTTTGGACGTGCATATCCAAACTTTAGAGAGGGTTAGTGAGAATGAAAACAGTGCATTTTCTGCAGGGCAAAGTCTGGATGCTCTAGATAGAGTTAGTAATCCCCCAACTCTGGCATTAGAGTCCTCACAGTGGGGCGAATGGGTGATGACTCAGTGGCATAAGTGTAAAGCCAGAGATACTGCTGAGACTCACCCACAGGTGCACCACTCCTCTCTGCTTCACGCGTCTTAATAGGTTTGCCCTCCTCAGTGATGCACCCACTGAGAAACCTGTAAGAACTCTGGTTATAGGAGACTCCATCATACGGCACGTAAAATTAGCTAGGCCTTTAGGGGTACCAGCAGCCTTAGTCAGGTGTATACCGGGAGCCAGGGCACCAGACATAGCAGGTAATCTTAGGGTCCTAGGCAAGCATGGGTTCTCAAAGATACTAGCTATCCATGTAGGAGCTAATGATATATGCCTTCATCAGTCTGAGGTTACTAAGAGTAACTTTGTAGAGGTGTTTAAATTAGTGAAGGTGATGTCCGATGCTGTAGTATGCTCTGGGCCCATCCCAATGCAGTGTTACAATGTAGCTTACAGCAGGTTATGGTCACTGAACTGCTGGTTGTTCAGGTGGTGCTGTGGGCTTTATAAATAATTGGACTAATTTTGAGGGCACTGCTGGCCTGTTAGGGTGGGACGGTATCCATCCCACTCAGGAAGGTGCTGCTCTCATTTCTTGCAGCATAGCTCATAATCTCAGAACAGGTCTAGTTAACTTCTGACAATCCAGAGCCAAGGCCAGGGAGCAGACAAACAGGCTAAACCAACTGTCTGCTAGCTGCACAGAGTCATCACCCAGGGTCCACTACATCGAGACTGTGTCTGTTCCCCAAGCTAAACAAAAAAGTAGAAATACTCAGTTTGTTCCAGTAACCTAATCAATATAAAATTAGATCATACTGACTGTACAACTGTTGCCAGCACCTTTGATCTAAAGGTAGGGCTATTCTCTCTCTCTTCGCTGCCACTCGTAAACGAGTATGGCGGCTTAATGTTTATATTACAGGATTGTTCAATTGTTTCATTTTGCATCTATGACGCCTCATTGCTTCTTCAGCGAGTCTATTCTGTTCGAAATGGTTCATGCCTTTCCTTATAACTTTCTTCCAAATATGGCGATCAGATGAAAGGTTAGTCCATTCAGATGGATTAATGTTGGCCTTACCAAGCGAGTATTTTAGTAAGTCTTTATGTCTTTTCTTCGGATCACCAACATGATGAGTACCCTGGGCAAGTTGACAAAAATAAAGTTGTTTAGGCAGGCGGTAGTTTGGCATTCTGCAAACGTGTCCAACCCATCTAAGTCTGTGATAAAGCATGATAGACTCCAGTCTAGTTGTAGAAGCTTTCTTGAGTACATCTGCATTTGTGACCTTGTCTTGCCACTTGATGTTAAGGATTCTTCTTAAACAGCATTGATGGTAAGTTTCTAGTTGTTTCATCTGCTTCCGTTAGATGACCCAAGTCTCACAGCCATATATTAGAGTAGAAATTATGATGGTGTTATATACTGACAGCTTTGTACTGATTTTGATATCGTTGTGACAGAAGATTCTTTTACCCAGTTTTTGATAGGCAGCTGCAGTGGCGCTTATACGATTCTGGATTTCTGCATCAAGTGAGACATTATCAGAGATGGTGCTTCCAAGATATTTAAAGTTGCTAACTGTCTTAAGCTGCACACTGTCGATCTTAATGGAGGGTTTGGGGGAAAGCGGTGATGGGTAACCCTGCTTGTGCTGAAATAAGACTTCGGTTTTAGTGGTGTTTAGAGTGAGGCCAAGTCTACTGTCTGCAAGAGCGAATGCATCCACAGTTCTTTGCATATCAGCTTCAGAGCAGGCACAAAGAGCTGAATCATCAGCATATTGGAGCTCAATTATCACTGTTGAGGATATTTTTGTTCTTGCTTGAAAATGCCTGAGGTTGAAGAAATCTCCATCAAAGCAGTAGTGAATAGACACTCCATCAGTAAGTGAGGAGCCAGCAATCTGTAGAACAGCAGCCATAAACAGGGAAAAAAGAGTAGGAGCAATAACACAGCCTTGTTTGACACCAGTGTTAACTGGGAATGGCTCGCTTTCAACACCTTCGTACAAGACTGATGCAGTCATCTCATCGTGTAGAAGTCGGATTAGGTTAACAAGTTTTTCTGGATAGCCATATTTTAGTAATATTTGCCATAGGGTAGGGCGGTGAATGGAGTCGAAGGCTTTAGTAAGATCAACAAAACTAATGTAGAGTGGAGATTGTTGCTCACGACATTTCTCTTGTAATTGGCGTAGGGCAAAGATCATATCAATACAACCACGAGAGGGTCTGAAACCACATTGACTTTCTGGGAGGACTTCTTCAGCTAGAGGTGTTAGACAATTTAACAAGATCCTGGCGAAGAGCTTTCCCATGATTGAAAGCAGAGAGATACCACGGTAGTTGTCACAACATGATTTGTCGCCCTTCTTAAAAAGAATGATAATGAGAGTCCCTGAGTTCTGAGGGGAGTTGTTCATTGTCCCATATACACAGCAGGAGCTTATGGATTCTCTCGGTGAGTCTTGGTCCACCCAACTTGATGACTTCTGGGGGAATGCCAACAGGGCCTGGAGCCTTTCTATTTTTCAATAGTTCTAGTGCTTTAACTATTTCACTACGAGTCGGAGGAACAGATAAGTCCTCTCGGACAGGAAACTGTTTGAGTTCATCAATTGTACTTTGATCTATCTGAGGATCATGATTAGTATGCTGTTGAAGTGCTCTCTCCAACGACTTCTAATTGAGTCGGGATCTTTTACAAGTTCATTGGATGAGGTCCTGAGAGGGGCAGGTCCACAAGAACTTGGGCCATAGACCATCTTAATTGCCTCAAAGAAAACACGTGACTTGTTGGAATCTGCAAGTTCTTGAAGTTCAACTGCTTTTGTGTGCCACCATTGGTTCTTCAGTTCTCTAGTGCGCCTCTGCAGGAGTGATTTTTGCCTTGGTTAGAGCCTGTCTGCGAGAACGAGTTTTGGGATGATGTTGCCAGTTGATGAAAGCAGTACGATGTTGGCTGGTAAGGCTGCTCAGGTCATCATCATTGTCATCAAACCAATCTTGATGTTTTTTCTTTTTGGGACCAATTGCCTCTGCGCAGGCATCGAGAATGCAGTTTTTTAAGTCATTCCAGGATGTCTCGGGGTCTGTCTCCACATTTAGTGAACAGAGCTTGCTGTTTAGTGATTGTACATAGTGTTCTCTAGTTTCAGGTTGGCTGAGAATATTTAAGTTGTATTTAAGCCTGGGCTTCTGCCGATAACGTTTCCAGAGCTTTAATCTCAGGGAGGTCTTGACTATACGGTGATCAGTGAAGCAGGAATCACTGCCAGTGACAGCACGAGTATCCATCATGAACCGTCTGTCCCTCTGTCTTGTAATAACATAGTCAATAATATGCCAATGACAAGAATGTTGATGTTGCCATGTACCCTTGTACCGATTTTTCATTCGAAACAGAGAATTTGTGATGACCAGATTATGCTCTGTGCATTTCGTAAGTAATAGTAAACCATTAGAGTTCATTTTTCCCATTCCATTTGAGCCTAACAGCTGCCATAGATGTTTATCACGACCGACACGGGCGTTGAAGTCTCCAAGTAGGACCAAGAAATTGTTAGCTGGTGCATTAGTAAGAAGATTATCCAGGGAGTCGTAAAAGGATTCTTTCTTATCATCATCTGCATCAAGCGTTGGGGTGTCTGCACTAATGACGGTCAGATAACGATTGTGAGAGAGTTTGAGCCTTGTGATCATAAGATGCTCATTGATACCAAGAGGTAGTTCTTTCAGGTTCTTAAGCAGTTTGGTATGTATTGCAAAACCAGCACCATGAAGGTGGGGTCCATCTTTTGGGTAGCCTTTTCAAAAGAAAGTGTAACCTGCCTTTATTTCACTTAGTTGACCCTCTTCTGGGAGTCTTGTCTCACTCAGTGCGGCCATGTCGATGTCAAGGCGGCTAAGCTCATTTGCAATAAAAGCAGTGCGGCATTCAGGGCAATTTTTGTCACAATCCATCATAGTCCTTACATTCCAGGATGCAAGCTTGAGAGTAGTTTCAATGTGTTTTGCTCTTCGGGTAGAAGGGCCTGGACTTCGCATACTTGTCACCAATGCCAGGTGGGGTGGCACGTCGGTTGCCTCGTACGCAGTAGTAGTATCCAGATTTCGCCAACTTCTCGCTGGTGCCGGTGCCAGTGCATCGGTTAAAGCCCCGAATGCGGTAATATTGTCTGAAATCCCTGAGTTATAACCCATTAAGCAGTGTGTGTGTGTGTGTGTGTGTGTGTGATTATGAACTGGCTGCACAGACCGGAACAAACTTCACATTCAATCTATCTGAGATCCAGGGCAAGACATAGTCGAGACGCTGGGAAAGAAGGAGTGCTGCAGCCTTGAAGCGCCTCTGCCGCAACAAGGACTAGGCATTTGTCGGGGGCCTTAACCCCTAGATGAATGCCTAAAAAGGCTTATGGGTTCCATCTACCCAGGTTTAAAAAAATTAGAGTTTTCTGTCTCCTAGACTGACTGCCAAAAACTAGACTAACGAGCTCAGTCTGCCCACCCAGATATACCGTCGGGCATTCGGTTGCGCCACACAAACAGACTTAGTTCAAAACAGGGAGTACCATGGGAAGGTGCTGTTGTGGACACAATTGTGTAGGAGAGGCCATACGTAGGAACTAATGCTTGCAAAGCAAACAATGAACCACAGCATGCACTACACCTGGAAAGGAGAGGCAGTAAAACACTTCACTTTCCTTGAACTCCCCAAAGGCGGTAGGGCTTTTAAATTTTATATATCTTACATCTAAAGTGCTAATTATTACTTGCCAGGAGTTTAATGTACTGTGTTTAACAGAAACATGAATTAAGCCTAATGAATATATAGAATTCTGTGGTCGACCAGCTGGATGGGAGACCCTACAAAGCTCACCATACAGCATGTCCTTCGGAATGCATCCAGATTCCATTCGTTGCATGTGGCCAAGCCACCTGAGGCATCTCTGGAAGAGGAGGGCAGGCAAGCTGGGGATGCCAGCACATTGGAGTACCTCTGTGTTAGTCACTCTGTCCTGCCACTTGATGAACAGGACGTGTCTGAGACAGTGGAGGTGGAAGCTATTGAGCCTTCTCTCTTGTCTGACATATGTAATTCAGGACTTGCTGCTGTACAGGAGGGTGCTGAGTACACAAGCCTGGTAGACATGTAGCTTGGTGTCCTTAGTCAGCTGGCTGTTATACCACACTCATTTGTTCAGTCTGGCCAACATAGCTGCAGCTTTAGCAATACTTGTTCCCACTTCTGCATCCAGAGAGAGGGAGCTTGACACAGTGGACCTGAGGTAGGTGAAGGTATCTACAACTTCGAGATGGTTGTTATCAATGACGATGTAAGGGGCAGAATCAGCACCTGGAGCCATGATGTTGGTTTTCTTCAGGCTGAAGGTTAAGCCGAACTCCTTGCAGGCATGGGACAAACAGCCAACTAACTGCTGCAGCCCAGCTTTGCTATGTGACCTCAGTGCGATGTCATCTGTGAACAGCATCTCTCGTATGAGAACCTCCCTAACCTTGGTTCTGGAATGCAATCTGGCAATGATAAAGAGATTTCCATCAGCTCTGGTGCGGAGGTAGATCCTTTCAGTGCATTCTGTGAAGGTGTACTGCAAGAGCATGGAGAAGAAGAGGGTTGGTGCTATTATGCAACCTTGCTTCATGCCACTGCTCACAGGGAAGGCCTTTGAGGATGCACCATTGAAACAGACAGTGCTGCACATGTTCTTGTGGAAGGAAGTAACCATGCAAAGCAACTTGGGAGGACAGACAATTTTCTGCAGGAGACTGAAGAGCCCACTTCTGCTTACCAGGTCAAACACTTTTGTCAAGTCTATAAAGGCAATGCACAGTGGTTTTTGCTGCTCACAACACTTCTCCTGCAATTGGCTGAGTGAGATCATCATATCCACTGTAGATCTGCCAACCCTGAAGCCACATTGTAACTCTGGGTATACTCTCAAAGCAAATCTCTGCAGGCAATCAAAGATGACATGGGCTTTACCAACTATGCTGAGGAGGTAAATGCTGTGGTAGTTGTTTAAATCACTGCAATATCCCTTGTTCTTGTATAGGATGATAATGTTGGTGTCACACATGTCTTGAGGGATGTAGCCTTTCTCCCAGCAGAGGCACAGGAGCTTGTACAGATACTGCATAAGTACAAGCTTCCCACTCTTCAAGACCTCTGCTGGGATGCCATCTTTTCCAGGAGCCTTCCTGCAAGTGAGGCACTGAATGGCTTTACTGAGCTCTTCCATGGTAGGCAGGTTGTCTAACTCCTCCATAACAGGGAGACTGGGTAGGGCTTCTAGGGCAGCATCAGTCACCACATTCTGGGTTGCATACAGTTCTAGGTAGTGTTCTACCCAGCATTCTAGCTGCTTGCTCTGATTAGTGATGACTTCCCCTGCCTTGGTCTTAAGTGGTGCAGTCTTGGATGGTGTGGGACCTGTAGTAGTTCTGATGCCATTGTACATACCTCTAGTGTCCCCGCTGTCTGTAGCTGTCTGGATCCTGCTGCACAGCCAGTAGTTATTAGCACACTGGCGGGCTGTCTGCTGGACCATGTTTCATGCAGCTTGAAGGACATCACATGCACTGGACCTGGGCTTCTGTTTGTAAGCCAGCAGTGCATTCCTTTTGGCTTCTGTGACTGGCTGCATCTTTGTCCGGTGTGCTTCATACCAGTCTGTGTTCCTGCGCTCCTTCTTTCCAAATGTAGTTACTGCTGATGAGTAGATGGCATCATGAAGTTGGGACCACTTAGTGTCAATGTCACTATGACTGGTGGTAGGGACCTCTATTTTTCCTCTGAAGGACTCTGCAAACACTTGAGATCTAACAGGGTCATTTGCACAATAGGTGGTGATGCGTGGGAGGCCTTTGGTTTTGGTGTGGTGGATCCTCTTTGGCATCAGCCTCACTTTGCTGCCAACAAGGGTCTGTGTTGCAGTCAGCGCTGTGGTAACTTTGAGTGTGGAGGACACCACTCAGGTCTGCAAGCCTGGTGATGACTACGTCTAGTTGGTGCCAATGGCAAGACTGGGGATGTCTCTAGGAGACTTTGTGAAGTTCCTTGCACTTGACGTATGTGCTGGTGACACACAGACCATGATGGTAACACAGTTCTAGCAGCCTCTGTCCATTTTCATTCAACTTGCTGATACCATGGTGACCTAGGCAGGAGGACCAGGCTTTGAAATCAGCTCCAACTCTAGCATTGAAGTATCCCAAAAGGTACAGACCTTCAGTGCTGGGAATCCTGGATCCAGTGCCTCATAGAACTGATCTTTCTCTTTGGGAGTGGAGAAAAGGGTTGGCGTGTAGACACTGAGAATGTTGGTGATACCAAATGATGTTGACATTCGGAGGGTGAGGATTCTCTCTGTCCCACCTGTTGGTGTTTCAATCACTGCAATGAGAGAGTTCTTCACAGCAAACCCAACACCATACTGCCTTGGATTGTTCTGTGACAGACCCTGCCAAAAGAAGGTGTAGTTGGACTCTCTGATGGAGCTGCTATTGGCCATGTGGGTCTCCTGTAGACAAGCGATGGCAGTGGTCAGTCTAGCCAGCTCCTTGTTGATAACTGCTGTTTTTGTTACTTCTGCCAGGTGCGAGATGTGCAGCTTGCTTCTCAAGGTCAGGATGACCTCTTAAGACCCACACACCCAGTGGGGCAGGCAAGCCATGATGGGACAGCACCTAACTGGCTGGGGGCTGCCCAGCTTGAGGCAAATGGTAGCTGTCCAGTGAGACATGATTATCTCTCCCACCATCAGAAGTAACCCCAGGCACTCCTTCCTATGCCAATCAGATGGAGCTTTTCACCTGTAACTGCCACTTCCTCTGTTGTGTCCTCTCCAGGGTGCTACAAGCTTGGGCTACCTAGCTGGACAACCAATATGGAGACCTTGAGCTGCCCAAACATCAGGATCCCCCTCTCAGCATAGCTGGTAGAATCCAGAAGAATGGTTAAGCCCAATAAGGTTTGGTGCCAGCGCAGCTGCAGGAGTTGCTGGGAGGTGATTATAGCCTGGGGATAAGCTCCACTGCTTAAAATGCTCCCACATGGCATGCATCTCAAATAGCCTCTGACAACCAAGTCCAGCTCCTGGACTTGGTTTTACTCTCAAACCCTTTCCCATAAACAGGTATGCCACAAGGCAGTAGAGGTTTGAAAATGGAGTTTACCTTCTCCGAGGTGAACTGCCTTCCGTGCATCATCCTACCACCTACAGGGCTCCACTCTGGATTTGTCCTTGGGTTTTACTCCCAAAGCCTTTCCCATAAACAGGTATGCCACAAGACAGTAGAGGTTTGAAATTGGAGTTTACCTTCTCCGAGGTAAACTGCCGACTTGGCAATGATGCCCTGCAAAAACAGGCACCTCTTTGATGTAAGAACGTCTAGGAGAGTATGGATGAATGTTGAAAAGCTACTGGGAGTTGGTGCCAACAGGCAAGAAAAGCCATGATGGAAAAGGTAGCCCTTCTGCCACTGATGGTTGTCAGATTTCCACCTCCATCCGTTCAGAAGCGCCCCAAGGCCAGAAATGCACCGGGTGGGAAACTATGATGATGATGATGAAAATGGCAGAGTATGTATCTGAACCAACCAAGAATGAAATAAAAACTCTACTCAAAAACACCCCCCCCAAAAAAAAAAACCCAAAAAACAAAATAGCAACAAATTATGAAATGAAAATATTTGATGGTAAGAATGTATGTTTTTGTATTTTTCAAGCATTATTATCATCACATTTCATAAATTGCTAATGTAATTTTGCTGATTTGTTTACTATAACAACTTTCGAACTTATGGGGAAACAGAGGAAGGGAGCATGCTGGAGCGCCCGCAGACAAGATCCAGCTCCTTGTCGCCTGCCAGTACTCTGCCTGGACTTTGAGCAGAGCCTGGAAGTGCCAGCCCTGATCTACCATCAGCATGACAAGAGCATGCTGCTGGCACTGGATGTCATAAGCGATCATTTGGAGGAGTGCTCTGACTGGTTCAGATCTCATGGCGGCGTACATTCCCCAGTCCCAGGTTTTGGCAGCAGTGTAACAACTCTCGAACTTATGGGGAAACAGGCTTCAGAACAGGTGAGTCCTTTTATTTAATACACTTTTCAGTGTCAGCTTTAACACATACACAGGCACACATGTGGGGTGATGCTGCTCTCTCGCTCGTTCCTGACTGTCTGAAAGACACACAGAGACACAGGTTAATAGACAGCCAGTAATTTGACACAGGTGCACCTCATCACATGTTACCTGCTGGTTCAACCTACCTTTCACAGTCAATGCTCAACCATGCCCCCACTGCCACATTTACATTCTTAGCGAAAATGATTTTGTTGGACATTTTATATAAAGTTTTTATTTATCGAATTTGCTAATATATATCAATCCAGTAAATGTTGATAGAATAAAACAGTTATTCCACTCAATCTCATCATACATGGCTTATAGCCAACTTGGTACTATGTGCCTCGTCAGCTATCAGCTCATGTACGACTCAATTTTGTGGAATAACTGTTAATTAATTTGTAAATATAAAATAATGTAAATACTTTTGAATGGGTACAAAACAGCATCCTTCCAACTGCCTGGGTGAAACACACATGACTTCTTACAGTCCATGCCACTGCATGCTTCATTTCCCCTGCATATAGTGTTTTGGCTTGCAAAAGCCTGTCAGTACTATTGATTGATTTCTGCACCCATGAACCCATCTGGATCTGCTTCATTTTCCATTCTAGGTCATGCCTCATGATGAATGCATGCTTGCATCCAGATGTAACTTGACAAATGGCGACATCCGTGATACATAGAGTATCACTTTGTCAACTTTCTGCATACAATATCTGCTGAAAAAAACAAAATGTGTTATGACTATAGTTATCCCTTTCATCATTTTTAGTTTTAGTAGATTATGTAAACAATAATGCAAGAAATTGATATTAAGCCAGAAATCACAATAAGTGTTTATAAAGGTGCATGTGGCTAACAGATATAAGGACTTCTTTTTGGAAAGTAGGTAGTTTGTGACTGGAAGCTAATTGCACAAGTGTGTGGAGGGAAGATGAGTGTTTCCCCAACCATGAGGACCAGATTTCCTTTGCATTTGCACATTTGCTCCTTGTCATTTATCAAACAGTGAGTCCATGCTATGCCACATTGTTGTGGGTTTTCTGTGGTCCATTAGCACTGAACCTTTACTGATGTTCCACAGATAAAAATGATACAAACCTTCAGAAACATTGTTTTCTTGTTGTTGTTTTTATTTTTTGTTTTGATTTTTTTCCCAACACAAAACTTTTCAACACATATACAGGCACCAGGATTTCAAGCAAAACCCACGGTTTTCTCCACCAGTCAATGGCTGGTACTTGGTACACACACACACACACACACACACACACACACACACACACACACACACACACACACACACACACTCTCTCTCTCTCTCTCTCTGTCAGGATGAGCCTTAATGTCTGTGCCTACTGTCAAAAGGTGCCCTGCCTGACTGATATATCAACAAAATGACACTAAACAACCCACGTCATGCTGGAATAAAGCCTCTTAACAGCCACCCTGACACTAAACAGCTTAAGGTGGAACAAAGCCACTTCCTCATAGCATGAAACATGTCCTTGTCTGTCAATGATGAAGCCTACATTGACTACAGATTACTAAAACATAAAAAAAAACTTATTCCCTTTGTTCAGTTTATTTCTTGCATATTAAATTATTTAAAGTATTAAAATCTCTACATGTATTTTCTTGACTTTGACTTACCATACCTGAACTCACGGGAGGGTTAATCAATCAGCTGGTGTGTTATTGTCATGAGCATAGATAGCAAGTTGCTCTTTTTGTTGTTGTTGCTGTTGGATTTAGTGTTGTTGGTTACTGAGAACAGCCTCCAAGCCAATTGCTTCCACCAGTTGAACAGTGACTACGTTTACATGCACATCCAAATCGAGCTGCTGTTGGTAATCGAGCTGAAGGTCCCAGCAGGGTGCCAGAGAAATCCAATCCTACATGCACACAATGAAATCGGGCTATTGTGTGAGGTGCATTGTGCACCCGAGCCACAGGTGGCGCTACACGCCCCATCGTGTTGGTACACTTCCGGTTGTCGTCATGAAGAGCTATTCAAGAGTGTAAACAAAGTTATCAGTTCCGTGTTCTCCATTGCGCGTTTTTCTCCCGTCCATGAATTTTAATATATTCAACTCCTTAAGCTGAATGAGCATGAACTCTGTCTCCTCATTGCTCCAGAAGTGCACGTTTCTGCTTGCCTGTGGCAGTGGGGGCGTGGTCAAGCGCCGGTCTGTGACAGGAGGGCGGAGCCAGGGAAGGTGAGTGGCAGAATCACTTCACCTGACGGTAATTAACCTGTGTTTGTGTGTCTTCCCAGTAACCGCGCCCTATTTAAGGAGGCAGAGGGAGAGCAGAAGGGACAGCTCATCCCGGGACTAGAACACAGCGCGCGCGTGTGTGTGTTTTTCTCTCAAGAATAAAAGTAGGCTGTTAAACTGAAAAGTCTGACAATAAAAAGCCTATTAATACCAGAAGCTTTGTCCTGCCGTCCTCTGTGCTCCACCCACACTTCAGAGAGCTCTTCATCGCCATTTTCTCTTCTTCGTTTGTTCCTCCTGACCTCTTCTGCTGCTTGCTACTACTGTTGTCATGCCGACCGAGGCTGTTGTGTTTCCCGCTTGTGGTCTTGTCACTCGTCACTTCCGGAAGGGGCAGTAAGTAGCTCGACAACTAGCTCGATAGGGTATACATGCACAAAGTAGCTTGGCAGAAATCACATAAACTAGGTCGTGTAGCTCGATTCCGAGAAATCAAGTTCGGTTCAATTTCAGCCGAATTAAGGGGTATACATGGCATTTTGAACTTCGATTTCAGTCAAGCAATGGCAGAAATTCGATTCTCTCTATGTGCATGTAAACGTAGTGAGTCTGGTTTCCCACAGTGTCTGGTGGATTGTGCAATATTCTGCAGCAAAAGACATGACATTGTAGGTATTTAGCAGACACTCTTATCCAGAGCAATGTACAACATATCCAGACATATCCATGGTCTAGGGAATCAAACCAGCAACCTTTTGATCCCAAAGTTGCTCCTGTAACCATTAGGCCAAGGCTTCCCCAAGACCCTGAGACACACAAGAGGTGCTTTGTTTGACCCTGAGACAAACAAGAGGCGCTTTGGCAGGTTCCTTCAACAACTACAACAAGACAGTTTACAGAAAATGAAATAAGACTGAACACAAACCCAACAAGAACACAGAACTAGAAAACAAATAAACACATTTATTAGAATTTAAAGAGTCCTTGATTACCTGGAAAATGGCTTCAGGTATTAATATTCAGGCAAGATAGAGCTCTGGGGAAACATTTCTGAAGGTGAGGTAGCTGTTAAGGGATGCTTGGTTTTGTTTATTTCATGAGACCAATTTTAGTATTGTATTGACCAAGTAATGAATTTGTCCTAATGACCTGAGCCCCATGTGTCATTAGCAGGTGGTGAGCCCATAAGATGCCTCCACATCACATATCCCACTGAGCCCAAAGCGGGTTAACCTTATCTATCCTCCCCCAGCAGATCTGTTCACCAAGGTTGACACTACTAAGAACATTAATTGTTTAGTGACAAACTCTATGTTTTACTGAAGTACACAAGCCCCTTCAGCATGACAAGGGCTCTAGCCATGAAGGGGAAAAGAACAGATGTGTTGGTTAAATAGAAGATAGTTTCTTCTTTTTTTTGTGCATATCTCTTGCTTCATTTCCACCCACGTTTGATCTCTGATGAATCATCCAGTTAGACATTCAGAGATGGTGGAGTTAGCAGTGTTTGATTAGCAAGGTGACATGACCTGAATCGACCCAACATGCTGGAAAAATCACATCATGATGACAGAGTTGTCAAGACATAATGGTAGCATGTCACCAGTGGAATTATAATAATTCATGTCCAGTAACTTTCATCCAATCAATGCTTTAAGAGGCTTTAAGTCATGTTTTAGTACAACATAAGTCTGGTATTGTGATCATAAGCCTCTTAAAGTAACTTGCATGCTTTAATATCTATAGTAAACTAAATAAGTCAGACTATGGTGCTGGTGAATGGTGTGTGTGTGTGTGTGTGTGTGTGCATGTGTAGTAATGGTGGTGGTGGTGGGGTTTCACCAGCCTAAAGAAGAGCTCCAGGTGCTTCTTCATAAAGCTCAATTTGCATTAACAGCTGATGAACATCATGACCTATTTATAGGGAGTTCTACCACTGAAGCAAAGCCACTGATGAAATACATGCAGGTGATTACATTACATTACATTAATGGCATTTAGCAGATGCTCTTATCCAGAGCGACATACAACATACCCACATACACAGAGCAGCCTGGGGAGCAGTGGAGGGTTAGGTGCCTTGCTCAAGGGCACTTCAGCCATTCCTGCTGGTCCAGGGAATCAAACCAGTGACCTTTATACTTTGTGACTAAATAGGATATAGTTATAGAAGCAAATTATTTATAATCATGCTATCTGTTATCACCCAGATGAGGATGGGTTCCCTTTTGAGTTTGGTTCCTCTCAAGGTTTCTTCCTTGTGTCATCTGAGGGAGTTTTTCCTTGACACCATTGACACAGGCTTGCTCATTAGGGATAGATTAGGGATAAAATTAGCTCATGATTAAAGTCTTTAGTTTTCTGTAAAACTGCTTTGCCACAATGTCTGTTGTTAAAAGCACGATACAAATAAACTTGACTTGCCTTGACTTTTGGTCCCAAAGCTGCTTCTCTAACCATTAGGTTAGGGCTTCCCCACTTAAAAGGTGATTTTAAGAATCTAATTGGGGAGCTCAGAAAATCAACTTAAGCCGGTGGATAAACTGAATCTGAATACTTTCCCTGTATAAATATTGACATAACTTTTTTGTGCTGAAGTTACCAACTCTGATTACGTCCTTTAGTCGGACAGCAATTCTACACAGCAAATTCCCCAGTGTTGAATTAACACTTTCAGAGTTCATTTGTGTCCAATTGGACACATATAAACACAGTAGGGTGTTAAATCAACACTCTGGGTGTTAATTCAACACTGGGGATTTTGCTGTGTAGGGCCCTTCTATGTAAAAGGGGGAGGATGGTAATATTCAGGAAATTTCTGCTTTTAAAGTTATAAATTTATGAGACAAAAAACTCAGATATTCTCTATAGATTTGTGAGGAAAAAGTCACAAATTTATGAGAATTCTCCCCCTCCCTTGTGAAGGAATCAGATTGCTGGGGTGGCACGGTGGTGTAGTGGTTAGCACTGTTGCCTCACAGCAAGAAGGTCCTGGGTTCAAGCCCAGCAGCTGACGAGGGCCTTTCTGTGTGGAGTTTGCATGTTCTCCCTCCAGGTGCTCCAGTTTCCCCCACAGTCCAAAGACATGCCAATTAGGCTAATTGGTGGCTCTAAATTGACCATAGGTGTGAATGGTTGTTTGTCTCTATGTGTTAGCCCTGTGATGACCTGGTGACTTGTCCAGGGTGTACTCCACCTCTCACCCATAGTCAGCTGGGATAGTGCAACCCTGTACAGGATAAGCAGCTACAGATAATGGATGGATGAACCAGATAGCTTCACATTTCAAGCTTGGATTGACATCACACCACAGACACTATGGCTGAGCCAAGAGTTACAGGAAATGCAGTCTTTCCTCAGTTATTGTGAAATATAAAAGAATGAAAAGAGATTTTCTACTACATTTCCCAGAATGCACTGCAGCCAGGAAGCATGTGATTGAGGAAGAAGAAGAAACCTTTATTTGTCACATGCACACTTCAAGCATCCTCTGCATTTAACCCATCTGAAGCAGTGAACACACGCACACACACTCAGAGCAGTGGGCAGCCACACCAGAGTGCCCAGGGAGCAGTCAGGGGTTAGGTACCTTGCCCAAGGGCACCTCAGCCCAAGGCCGCCCCACGTCAACTTAACTGCATGTCTTTGGATTGTGGGGGAAACCGGAACACCCAGAGGAAACCCACGCAGGCACGGGGAGAACATGCAAACTCCACACAGAAAGGCCCTCGCCAGCCGCTGGGTTTGAACCCGGAGCCTTCTTGCTGTGAGGTGACCGTGCTAACCACTACACCACCCTGCCGCCACCATGCCAATTCCTGTGCTTCTTGGATGCAAAGGGAAATGACTGGATAAACTGCACAGCATTGTTTTTCCATGTCCTGTTTTTTGTTGTAGCTATTTATAAATGTATAATTATTGTGCAAAAGCAGTTTCCTGTTACTTTCAGCATGTGGATTCTTCTCATCTGGCCAAATCTCTGTTACTTTGAAACGTCTGAGCCGAGAGTTATAGGAAATGCAGTGTTTGTACTAGATGTGCTTCCTTGAACAGGAAAAATAAATAAATAAATAAATAAATAAATAAATAAATAAATTTAAGATGTGATGTAAATGTTTTCTTGGAATATTATTACCCTTTCCCAGCTCTGTTTTTTTCCCCTCTACAATGGCCCTAATATGCTGCCATGCCTTAGTCTATATATCCATCCATCCATTATCCATAACTGCTTATCCAGGGTCGTGGGCAAGCTGGAGCCTATCCCTGCTGACTGTGGGTGAGAGGCAGGATACACCCTGGACAAGTCGCCAGATCATCGCAGGGCTGACACACAGAGACAAACAACAATTCACACTCACATTCACACCTACAGTCAATTTAGGGCCACCAGTTAACCTAAGCTGCATGTCTTTGGATTGTGGGGGAAACTGGAACACCCATAGCAAACCCATGCAGACATGGGGAGATCCATGCAAACTCCACACAGGAAGGCCCCCGTCGGCCACTGGGCTCAAACCCAGAGCCGTCTTGCTGTGAGGCGACAGTGCTAACCTGACATGCTGGAAAAATCACATCATCATGACGTGTATCGTGTTGCCTAATTTATATATGAATGGTGAAAAAGATTTACACATACTGTATTCCATGTAGCATCATTGACACCATCCTAAAAGACAATGAACAAGTCAGTTTCATCAGAACAATTCCTTTTTTCCTCTCTCTTTTACATTTTTACATTTTTATCTCCTTCACATTTTAAAATAAAAATAAAACATGCTCATGTTCCATAGTGTTTGTACAATTATTTTGAGGACACAATCATATGTAACCCAGGTCCCACGTAGCTATGTTGTATTTTATCTTGAGTGTGTAGTACTATGGGACAGGGCCTGAGTTCGTTGTTGAAATGTTATTACCTCCGCCAAGGAGGTTATGTTTTCGGTAGCGTTGGTTTGTTTGTTTGTTGGTTGGTTTGTCTGTTAGCAACATTACAGAAGAAGTTGTGAATGGATTGCTCTGAATTTTTTTTTCCAGAGGTGTGACTGGGCACAAGTAACAATCCATTAAATTTTGGCGGTGATCCGGATCACCTTCTGGATCCCAGATTTTTTTAAAGGATTCTTGGCAGAGGTCTGTCTGCACTCTCTGAGTGCTTTTCTAGTTAAAATGTATTATTACCCTTTAATTTACCTCTTTTAAGTTTTACCCCAATTTTGATTTCTAAACTTCCTCAGCAAAATTTATAAGGACCACCACACAATGGTACATTAAATGCAATAATCCCTTTACAGGTATTTATTTACAAAATGAAATAATAAAGTTTGGTAACTCTTTCTTTATGAAAGAAAACATAGACAAGACTCAAAATGTTATAAATAAAAGGTGTACAAAATGAAATATCAGGTTTCTTTAGTTTTCAAACCTCTTCCTTTAAGTTTCAAAAATCTCTTTTATACTATTATAAAAAAAGTACAAAATACCTTTTTTATGCTTTCATACAAAATAAATTTCATTTAGACACCTTAAATCAAAATAGTTACCTCTCAGATACCTCTTAAACAAAAAAATTACCTTTTGAATAATATTGATATTAACCAAACACAGTTGTTAATCACATACAAACCATCAAAATCACTCAATGTATACCCGTGGATACACACACACACACACACACACACACACACACACACACACACACACACACACACCTTCACTCGTTCATCAAGAAATGTGACCCTGTTGCAGGCCTGATTTGAAGCTGGGGTGCAGTGAGGCCTAAAAACTTTAATGGCCGCTTCACTCTGACATGAGCAGAAAACAAAAAAAGCACGTGCAAGTTCCGTTAGTACTCACGATTCCCAGACGAATTGTTAATGGGGATAGCAATCACCATTGAGCAGTTAGTATGCAGCATCACAGGAATCACAGGAAGAAAACAGCACAGTCTGTCCACTGGGAAGACTGGGAAAACCGCTCCGACCTCTCTCTCCACATCTCTTTTAAGCATATTAACTCAGCTGAGCCACAATACCAAACGCTATTTCATGGCGAAATTAACGTGAAGTCTGTTTTAACTAGGAAGCATTACAATGCTACCATAACAGTATGATATCCAGGCACATATACATAGTATGCTAAGCTAACTAGCAGGTCACTAACTAACATCACAACATCATGTCTTATTACTATAATGGTTAGTTACAGCACAGAACAAAAGGCACATACTTATTTACCTTTTTTCGAGTTACAATCAAGTTATTATCAGGACCACGAGTAGTCAACCTTGTAGATAAAACTTTGAAATACTCTCAGCAGCACGCTGTTCGTTGCTCCTTTCTCCGGACACAGTACGTCTCTCGCGAAACCCAACACTACCCTGGCCTGCGCCACTTGTCCCCGCCCCATTTGAGGGAACAGCTTGGATTGGCTGTTAATTTGTTAAAGACCCAATAACTACATAAACAGATTGACTGACATTAACTGGTAACAGGTTAGGTTGCACGGCTGTTTACGCAGACTTTAGATTAGATTAGATTAGATTAGATTAGATTAGATTAGATTAGATTAGATTAGATTAGATTAGATTCACTTTATTCATCCCACATTGGGGAAATTCATGTGTTACAGTAGCAAGAAAATGTCAGACAGATAACAAATAAAACTGAAATAAAAATTAGACAAATGAAGGATTAAATACAAAGGGCTATTTGCATTATCTACAGTGAAAAAGTATAGAAAATTGCCTTATTGAGAGGCTCGGAAAAATTGCACATTACAGGTAGACTCTGTATATATACATAAATAATATTTATATATATATAAATATACGTATGCATAAAAATAGTTTAAGGCCTATATTATTGCACATAATAATTGCATCGATGAGAGATGGCAGAAGTAGTAGTGGTGAAGTAATGCAAATATAACGACAAACAGGTTATTGGTGCTACGTTACAAGTTGTGGGTATTATACAGTCTGAGAGCAGCAGGTATGAATGACCTGCGGTATCTCTCCTTCTTACACAGTGGGTGTAGCAGTCTACTACAAAAAGAGCTGCTTAAAGCCCCCACAGTCTTATGTAGGGGATGAGAAGGGTTATCCATGATTGAGGTCAGCTTGGCTAACATCCTCCTCTCACCCACCACCTCAATGGAGTCCAGAGGACAGTCCAAGACTGAGCCAGCCCTTCTGACCAGTTTATTAAGTTTCTTCCTGTCCCTCTCTGAACTTCCACAGCCCCAGCAGACCACAGCGTAGAAAATCACTGATGCTACTACAGAGTCATAAAAAGTCCTAAGCAGTGTCCTGCACACACCAAAAGACCTCAGTCTTCTCAAGAGGTGGAGACGACTTTGGCCCTTCTTGTACAGGACATCTGTGTTGTTAGTCCAGTCCAGTTTGTTGTTAAGGTGAATGCCCAGGTATTTGTACTCCTCCACGATCTCAATGTCCAAACCCTGGATGTTCACTGGTGCAATTTGAGGAACCATCCTTCTGAAATCGATCACCACCTCCTTTGTCTTGCTGGTGTTGATGCGCAGGTGGTTCAGTTCGCACCAGGTGACAAAGTTGGTGATGACCTCTCTGTACTCCAGATCGTCCCCCTCTGACACACGTCCAATGATGGCTGTATCATCTGAGAACTTCTGGAGGTGGCAGCTGTCCGTGTTGTAGCTGAAGTCAGATGTGTAAAGTGTAAAGAGGAAAGGAGAGAGCACTGTACCCTGTGGAGCCCCTGTGCTGCAGACTACCACATCAGACACACAGTCGCTGAGCCTCACATACTGCGGTCTGTTAATGAGGTACTCGATGATCCATGCAGCCAGGTGGCAGTCAACACCAGCTCCCTCCAGCTTCCCCCTAAGCAGTGATGGCTGGATTGTGTTGAAAGCACTGGAGAAGTCAAAGAACATGATTCTCACAGTGCTCCCAGTGCCCTCCAGGTGCAAAAGTGACCGGTGTAGCAGGAAAATGACAGCGTCATCCACACCAATGCCCAGTCGAAATGCGAACTGCAGGGGGTCCATATCGCTGTTCACCAGGTGTCAGAGGTGGGAGAGAACAATCCTCTCCATGATCTTCATTAGGTGAGACATTAAAGCTACTGGCCGAAAGTGATTGAGCTCCCTGGGGTGCACAGTCTTGGGAACTGGAACCACACATGATGTTTTCCACAGAAGTGGAACTTTCTCCAGACTGAGGCTCAGGTTGAAAATGTACAGAAGAATCCCACAGAGCTGATCTGCACAGTCCTTAAGCAGTCTGGAGTTGATACCATCAGGGCCAGCAGCTTTCCTTGTCTTGATCCTCCTCAGCTCCTTCAACACCTGATCAGCTGTTATGGAGAGGCAAGGGGTGTAGCTGAGGTGTGAGTCCTGTAGAGTGAGGTCGGAGGTGGAGCATGTGGATTGGTCTGGCAGGGATCGGAGGGGGGTGATGTGGTGTGAGGAGGGAGCTGTTGGTGTCAGAGGTATTATGAGGGGGGGGAGTAATAGCACAGACCGGTCAGGACTATGGTGAGTGGGGGAGGGTGGGGTGGCACAGTCAAATCTGTTGAAAAAGAGATTCAACTCATTTGCCCAGTCTTGGCTCCCAGATACAGGGCCCCTTCCACTGTCCTTTGTGTGGCCAGAGATGGTTTTCAGGCCTCTCCATACCTCTCCGGTGTTGCTCCCCTTGAGGCGCTCCTCCAGCTTCCTCCTGTAACTGTCCTTGCCTCTCCTTATCCCCCTCTTCAGCTCCCTCTGCACTCTCCTCATCTCCTCCTTGTTGCCAGATTTAAAAACCCTCTTCTTCTCGTTTAATAGGGCTTTTAGTTCAGAGGTCACCCAGGGTTTATTGATGGGAAAACACCATACCTTCCTGACTGGCACAGTGTTTTCAACACAGAAATTAATGTAATCTGTGATGCAGGTTGTCAGGCTATCAATGTCATCCCCGTGAGGTTCACACAACACATCCCAGTCCGTGGTGTCAAAGCAGTCCCTCAGTGCCATACTGGTCTCCTCAGACCAGCTCCTTACATACCTCTTGGTGGGTGGTTGTTTATTCACCATAGGTATGTACCATATGTAGGGGACAAGTGAACCAGATTGTGGTAAGAATGGCCCATCAGGGGGAGGGGTGATGAACTATATGCATCCTTGGTGTTCACATACATTAAATCCAAAGTTCTCTTGTCTCTGGTGTGGCATTTCACATACTGAGTGAAGATTGGGAGAGTGGAGGACAGGGAAGCATGATTGAAGTCACTGGAGATTAGTAGCAGGGACTGGGGGTGCGATGTCTGAAGCTTTGACACTGCAGTGTGTAAGAGCTCACAGGCTGCAGAAGCATCGGCCACTGGGGGGATGTACACAGTTATCGCGATAACGTGCGAGAATTCCCTCGGGAGGTAATATGGCCGAATGCTAACCACTAGCAGTTCAATGTTTTTACTGCAATACTGCTCCTTTACTCTGATGTGCCCCAGGTTACACCATCTGTCATTCACAAACATCGCTATACCCCCTCCTTTCCTCTTACCGCTCTCCTTGGCTTTCCTGTCCGCTCTCACAAGTTGAAATCTGTCCAGAGTGACGTGTGAGTCCGATGAGAGTTCATTCAGCCAAGTCTCTGTGAAGCACATAAGGCTACACTCCTAGTACTCCCTCTGCAGCCTGGTTAGCGCCATTAACTCATCCATCTTATTAGTGAGAGATCTTATGTTTCCCATGATGACAGACGGTATACTGTACATGGTTTATACTGTCTTTTCTTCTCCCGGCACTTCATTCCAGCTCTGCATCCCCTTCTCCTTCTCCTTAATTCTGCAGGGATCACCGGTCTTTCCACAGGGAGTACCTTGGTGTTGCGCAGTGCTAACAGCGGCTCCCGAGTGCAAACAATGGAGCTGTGGCTGAAAGGGTCCGCTGATGCTGATTTAACTAACCCCAGAAAGAAAAAGAGAAAAATACAAATGCACAGTCTTATGAGTAGTACATCCCGAGGTGCACACTTCCAACTGAGACTAGTGCAGAAAGAAACACGAAAAAAGTACAAAAACATACCAAAACACATAAACACGCTCGGAGCTACTGTAACTAGCTGCCACTCTTGCGGTGCCATCTTAGCAAGTTTAGATCAAACAAACTCATTTTCTCCTAAATTATTGATTTTAAAGGAACATTGCTCTTTTTACAAATATTTATTGAACATTTTAAACTGTACATATGATATTTATGCATTTTTTCCAATACATATTTTAACCAGTTTAGTATTATGAACTTTTGTGTGTTGTATAACTATATACCTGCTGTGTTACTGATTTTATGAACTGTATGATTTTAGACAGGTCTACACATACTAAGTAATAGAGGATATGCCTTACATTTCTGTTATTTTTCAATATCTTCTGTATTTTAACAATGCCTCCTGCTGCTACCATGAACATCCATGAGGCTATTTTTCAGATTCAGTTAACTTCATATTGCATGACTAATAAACAATATTCAGGCTTTTTCTTCCCTATTTTTGTTTGGTTCCATCCTGAAAACCATCATGTATTCATGCATTGAGCCATATCTTCATAAGGGCTGTGATTAAATTACCTACTTATCTCATGAATAAAAAGACCTATCTCATAAAAAGACTCAGGGTGTTATATTTTTCCTCAAACACATCACCATAGAAACATGATGAACAATGTGTGTGTTTGGTATGTCGGGTGTACTACTCTCAGAAACCCTAAAATCCCACATGAGACACTCAAACGAAGTGCTGAAAGTGCTACATAGAACAATAATAAAGAGAATATTAGCATGTGGACTGTGAGGTAAGTGTATCGTGGGTGAAGACATAAGTGTATGTGGGGGGAGGGGTAGGCAGCTTCCTACGCCACACTAATGTAATATCTTGGTAATCATTATTACTTCAGTCTGTTTACTCTCTGAAAGCAGCCACGTTTCTTGTAAATGATTTTCCCTGTGGACTCAGCCTTCATGTTTTGTTCATTAGTAGCAACTGACTTAAGAGCAAAAGGTTATTTAATATGAGATAAAGAATAAAAAACTCAGAGGTGTGCTGAAATAATAAATGACAGGGTAGTGTGCATGGATACCACCCCAAAGCATTGCAATTCTCTTATAACACAGGAATTAGACCATGTTACAATTTTGTCTGTTAAAGACAAAAACATCATACTTTTTTTTTCTATTTATACTTTATAGGCTATAAATAGGGCGGCACGGTGGTGTAGTGGTTAGCGCTGTCGCCTCACAGCAAGAAGGTCCTGGGTTCGAGCCCTGGGGCCGGCGAGGGCCTTTCTGTGTGGAGTTTGCATGTTCTCCCCGTGTCCGCGTGGGTTTCCTCCGGGTGCTCCGGTTTCCCCCACAGTCCAAAGACATGCAGGTTAGGTTAACTGGTGACTCTAAATTGACCGTAGGTGTGAATGTGAGTGTGAATGGTTGTCTGTGTCTATGTGTCAGCCCTGTGATGACCTGGCGACTTGTCCAGGGTGTACCCTGCCTTTCGCCCGTAGTCAGCTGGGATAGGCTCCAGCTTGCCTGCGACCCTGTAGAACAGGATAAAGCGGCTTGAGATAATGAGATGAGAATGAGGCTATAAATAGGAAAACCTAAAGTTACAGATTTACATCTGACACTGGAGACTTAAATCTTTAATCTCCTTAAAGAAAACCTCACTGTATCAACAATTACAAAGTATATTAATGTTTCTGAAGCATTTGCTGTAAAAGTCCCCACAATTGAGCATGGACTAATATGTGATAGAAACAATAACATATTAGAAGGAATGCATTCATAGAAATGTTTAAATTACAGCTTCAGTTCTGTTTGAGCTGCAGTTCTTGAAAATGAATCAACACTTTCTGACCAATCAGAATCAAGTTTATTCCGGCAAACAAGCGGACAAATTCAAATTGTGAGTCAGAAAGCAGGGTTAAAAAAGCAGGCAATGGTCAGGCAAGACGCATACAGGGTATCAGAGGCAATATCAAAAGGCAAAGTCCCAAAACACAAAGTCAAAAAGCAGAGTCAGCAGTACAATAGTAAAGGCTTGGTAAAGTGCAGAATTGTTGTTGTAGTCCATGGCAGCCATGTTTGAGGGCTGCTGTGAATTCTAGGAAATGGAGTCTTGAGAGCAAGCAGGTGCAGATGTGACAGTTCAGAAGTGCTGGTGTAAATCTTGTGAATTCATGTCTGGTAAGCCTGTTGATGACTCATGGGTGTGGCCAGTTATTCAAAGTAAAAATTATTGAGCATAATCTGAGCAATATAAACAATTTTGTGAGGGAAAAAATTATTTTTAAATATGTATGATATTTCAATTTTCCGATTTTCATTTTATATGTGGAATTTACAGTATATCATGATACATTTACAGTTCAAGTGTGTCAAGTTAAAACACAAGTGTTGTTAGGCAAAAGGCCAAACATAAGATAGCTATTCTCCCCCATCTCCTTCTGTCTGTCTCTCTCTGTTGAATTACATGTCGATCCTGAGAAACTAGTGATGCCAACCTCTTCTGCTCTTCTAACCTGCCTGATCCATCCTGATACCCTACTTCTGGCTGGAGTCTCATTACATTGCTCCTGTGGAGGATGGCCCCATATGGAAAGTTGAAAGTTGCATTTGGAAGATGGCTCTGGACACTTACAGTTTTGCTATAATGGCTGAGGACTACAATTGACTTGTTAACTTTAGGACTTCAGCATCATGAACAGTTTTGCACCCAAGTATCCATCAATGAACAGTTTATAACTTCAACAAAATAGACTTCATGCAAAAACTGAGTTTCTTGGTTCCACAATTATACTTTGTGACTATATAGGACACAGTTAAAGAAGCAAGTTATTTATAATCATGTCATCAGTTATCACCCAAATGAGGATGGGTTCCTTTTTGAGTCTGGTTCCTCTCAAGGTTTCTTCCTTGTGCTACCTGAGGGAGTTTTTCTTCCCCACCATTGCATCAGGCTTGCTAATCAGGGATAAATACAGTGCCTTGCAAAAGTATTCATCCACCTTGGTGTTTGTCCTGTTTTGTCACATTACAAGCAGGAATTAAAATCGATTTCTGGGGGATTACCACCATTTAATTTGCACAAGATGCCTACAAGTTTAAAGGTGCAAGTTTTTTTATTGTGACGCAAACAATAATTAAGATAAAAAAAAACAGAAATCTGGAGTGTGCATAAGTATCCCCCCCAATGCCAATACTTTGTAGGGCCATCTTTTGCTGCAATTACAGCTGCAAGTCTCTCGGTGTAAGTTTCTATTAGCTTAACACATTTAGCCACTGGAATTTTGCCCATTCCTCAATGCAAAACTGCTCCAACTGCTTCAAGTTTGATGGGTTTCATTGGTGTACAGCAATCTTCAAGTTTTGCCACAGATTCTCAATTGGATTGAGGTCTGGGCTTTGTTTAGGCCATTTTAAGACTGTGGCAGCGGGTGGGGGTGGGGTGGGGTGGCCAAGCATCAGTTTGTGAATGGAGGGCAGGATCAGGGAAGGTGAGTGGCAAAGTCAATGCAGCTATTGTCAATTAAATGTTTGTGTGTGTGTGCGCGTGTTTGTTGCAGTGACGATGGAGGGTAGAAAGGAGGGAGAGAATGAAGAGACGGGGGCTCTCCTGACCAGAACATGTGTGTGTGTGTGTGTGTGTGTGTGTGTGTGTGTGTGTGTGTGTGTGTGAATAGCAACGAGCAAGTGAGCGAGTGAGTGAATGAGTGAGTGAATGAATGAAGCCGAAAAGCAAAAGTACTGAAAATAAAGTTTGCACACACATCATTTTCTGCCTGCCATGCTTCAGTACTCCACTCACATCAGGGCTTAATACAGTGGTGCCGAAACCTGGGATACTGAAGGGAACCACCCATGGAGTCCTCCCCATTCAAGGACCTGATCCATGCCCTCGCTACCGCCCAACAAAACCAGCATCAAGTGCTGATCGCCCTCCAAAAGGAGGAGGAACAACACTTTGAAGCCTTGATACTGGCCCAGCAGGAAGATCACCAGGCATTCCGGCATCTGTTTGCATCTGCGGGGTCCTCGACCGCCGCCACAGCAGGCCCTCCCCATGTGATCCTCATGAAGATGGGGCTGCACGGTTATCCAGAAGTCTTCATTGTTCTCTTTGAAGAAGCAGCTGAAGCCTGGGGGTGGCCAGTTGAGCAGCGTGCAGTATGCCTACTTCCACTACTGACTGGCAAGGCGCAGCTCGCCGCACAGCAGCTCCCCACCGACAGCCAGCTCATATACTCAGACCTGAAGTGACCCATCCTGCACCGTGTCGGCTGCTCCCCGGAACAACATCATCAGCACTTCTGGATGCTGACATTGGAGGAGGTCAGCCCAACATTTGCATTCAGCCAACAGCTCCGGGATGCCTGCCGACAGTGGCTGAGGGCAGACAACCACGACGTTGAGGGGATCATCAATCTGGTGACACTGGAGGAGTTCACTGTGTGCCTTCTGGAAGGAACAGTGGAGTGGGTCCAGTGTAATCACCCAGCATCACTAGATCAAGCCATTAATTTGGCGGAGGACCATCTGGTGACGGTTCCAGTGACAGGCAGACGTGTTGCCTCTTCTCTTTTTCTATCTCCTTCTCCTCCCCCTTCTCTTCCCATCCCTGCCCCATTCCCCCACCATGGAGATGGGGGCTGGTTTCCCCCAGCCAGCCCGCTGCACTCGTAGTGTTCTCCCATCTTTTCCTTCCGTGTCTTCTCCCCCCCCCAGGTGAGTGATGCCCATAACACTGGTGCAGAGGTAAAGCCTGGACCAGTATGCTGGCACTGCAGGGAGCCAGGCATCTCCAGGGTCAGTGTTCCATGATGGAGGTAGGAGCCATGGTCCAGATCCCCAATGTGCCAGAAACTGCCCCTGATTGGGCTGGAGCAAATTGCATACCAGTGAGTATTCAAGGGGATATATATCACACATTGGTGGATTCTGGCTGTAATCAGACCTCAATCCACCAAAGCCTAGTGCAAGGTGATGCATTGGGAAGAGCACAAGTGATGAAGGTTTTTTGTGTGCATGAGGGCAATAATTATCCATTATTCTGGGGAGAAAACCATAGTTTAAAAACAGCAGTTAATCCACGTCTTACCCACCTGCTTATTTTGGGGACTGACTGGCCAGGGTTCAGAGGATTAATGGAACATATAGTAAGGGGTGGGTTCTGCAATAATCTGTCATGGGGAGATCCCGGTGTGGCATTGACTGGGGAAGCTGTCACAGAGCCATCTCCATCAGCACCACGTCAGGGCAATGCAAGGAGTGAGGAGTAGATCACCCCTCCTCCTTCTCTAGGGGATTCCCTTGAGGATTTCCCATGAAAGCAGTCATGAGATGAGACTCTGTGTCATGCGTTTGACCAAGTGAGAGTAATCGATGGTCAAACTCTCTAGCTAAATGTGGCACCCGCCTTCCCGTATTTCACTATTATAACAGATAGGCTGTATCTAGTGATGCAGGACACTCAAATCAGTGAACAGATAACAGAGTTGTTATTCCCTAAGAACTGTAGGGAACTTGTGTTTCATGCAGCTCACTTTAATCCCATGGCTGGACACTTAGGACAGGATAAAACACTAGCCAGAATAATGACCCGGTTCTATTGTCCAGGGATTCATGGGGATGTTTGTCGGTGGTGTGCAGTGTGCCACGAATGCCAATTAGTAAATCCCGTGGTCACTCCAAAAGTGCCTTTGCACCCACTCCCTCTAATCGAGACCCATTTCAAGAGAATTGGTATGGATCTCTTAGGGCCATTAGATCGGTCAGCATGAAGATATGGCTTTATTTTAGTTCTGGTGGACTATGCAACATGATATCCAGAAGCAGTGCCTCTCCAAAATATTGCCGCACTCAGTATTGCGGAAGCACTCTTCTGTGTTATCTCCTGGTTGGGATTCTGAAAGAAATCCTGACAGACCAAGGCACTACATTTATGTCACACACACAGTGTGAACTGTAGGAGTTATTGGGGATTAAATCTATCCACACTAGCATCTATCACCCACAAACGGCTTAGTAGAAAGATTTAATCAGACACTTAAAAATTTAATTTGGAATTTTTTAAGTAAAGATGCACGTAATTGAGATAAATGGCTCGAGCCCCTGTTATTCACAGTATGAGAGGTATTGCGAGCCTCCACCAGATTTTCACCATTTGAATTATTATATGGGCGAAAGCTGCACAGCATTTTGGATGTGCTGCAGGAAAATTGGGAGGAGGGACCTTCAACTAGTAAGAACGAAATTCAAGGGACTTTCGACTAGTAAGAACAAAATTCAAACCACCCCAGTCCCTTGTGGAGACCACCTCTCACCGGCCCAACTCACAGAGGTCGCCAAGTTGCAAGAGGAATTTTCCAACGTGTTCTTGCCCCTTACTAGCTGCACCCACCTCATAGAACACCACATTGAAATGCCCCAGGGAGTGGTGGTACGTAGCCACCCTTACCGCTTACCCAAGCACAAAAAAGGTGGTTTGGGATGAACTCAAGGCCATACTCAACATGGGCATAATCAAGGAGCCACACAGTGACCGGAGCAGCCCAGTGGTCCTGGTACCCAAGACTGATAGGGCGGTCCGATTCTGTGTAGACTGTGTAAAAGTCAATGTGGTGTCTAAATTCGACACATACCCAATGCCTAGCACTGATGAGTTGCTTGATTAGTTAGGTGCTGCTCATGTTTATTCAACACTGGATTTAACAAAGGGATATTGGCAAATCCCCTTGATTCCTCTATCCTGAGAGAAAACACTGTTTGGATTATACCAGTTTGTCACACTTCCTTTTGGGTTATTTGGGGCTCCCACTACATTCCAGCAGCTCATGGACAAGATCTTCCATCCCCACACTGCCTATGCGGCAGTGTACCTTGATGAGATTATCATGTACAGCAATGATCAGCCACAGCACCTTGAGTGTCTTAGGACTGCCCTAGAGTTGCTGAGGCATGTGGGTCTCATAGCTAACCCAAAAAAGTGTGCAATTGGGCAGGTGGAAGTATGGTATCTGGGTGTCCACTTGGATCATGGGCAGGTACATCCCCAAATTGACAAGACTGCAGCAAATTGTGGCCTGCCTGAAGTCCAAGACCAAAAATGGGGTGAGACAGTTCCTGGGGCTGGCTACTATTGTAAGTTCATACCTAATTATTTGGATGTCACCAGCCCGCTGACTGATCTCACTAAAAAAGGAGCACCAGATCCAGTCCAGTGGATGGACCACTGCCAACAGACTTTCACCAAGGTAAAAGCTGCACTGTGTGGGGGGCTGCTTTTACACTCCCTTGATTTCTTTCTCCCCTTTATTTTGCAGACAGGTGCATCGGACAGAGGACTGGGGGCTGTTTTGTCCCAGAAGGTGGAGAGTGAGGAACATCCCATGCTGTACATCAGCCGCAAGCTCTCGATGCATGAAAGTAAATACAGCACCATCAAAAAGGAGTGTCTAGCCATCAAGTGGGCGGTCCTCACCCTCCAATACTACCTGCTGGGGCACCCTTTCACCCTCTGTTCAGACCACATGTCCCTCCAGTGGCTTCACAACATGAAGGATGCCAATGCATGGATCACCCGTTGGTATCTTGCCCTCCAGCCATTTAAATTTGAGGTGGTCCACAGGCCAGGGGCACAGATGGTGGTGGTGGACTTCCTGTCCCATCGGGGGGGAGGGGTGTTCCACTGCAGGACGGATGGCTCCCCAGCCCGAGTCGGGTGGTGGGGGTATGTGGCAGTGGGGGCATAGCCAAGCATCTGTTAGTGAATGGAGGGCAGGGTCAGGGAAGATGAGTGGCAAAGTCAATGCACCTGTTGTCAATTAATGTTTTGTGTGTGTGTGTGTGTGTTTAGTGCAGTGACAACAGAGGGTAGAAAGGAGGGAGAGAGCAAAGAGAAGGGGGCTCTCCCAACCAGAACACTTGACTGAGTAGCAAGTGAGTGAGTGAGCGAATGAATGAAGCTGAAAAGCAAAAGTACTAAAAATAAAGTGTGTGTGAACATCATCTCCTGCCTGCCATGCTTCAGTACTCCACCCACATCAGGGCTTATTACAAAGATTACATTACATTTAACTCTCTTGGGTCTGCGGGTATTTTCTGGTACTCTAATGATTTTAGTGTGCTCTGATTTTGTTGTCAATTTCACCAAATCTAAGCAATATTTTCAAAGTCATATGACTTTTTTTTGTATACAGCACGAGTTCAGCTACAAAAATATTTATGTAGTATGGATGCCATTATTGTGCTTAAAAAAACATAAATGAAGATGTTGTAAAAAGCAGTTTTAGAACTGTGTTGGAATGTGTGAAAAAAACATTGAACCCTTTTCGTAACTTGAGGCGATTCTGTTCAGTCTTAGGAATGTATCAAGCACAAAATTTTAAATCTGCTCCATTGATTTGGACAATTAACTGGCCATATATATATATATATATATATATATATATATATATATATATATATATATATATATATATATAGTTTTGGGATAAAGGGTTAGCAATGGGTGGGGTATTCAATGAGAAGGATAAAAAATTTTGAGGGAAAACCCCTCCCACTGCCATGTCTTAATCCCATCAGGTCAAGTCACAATGGGTAAGGTAATATTTTTTTCACACATTCCAACACAGGTCTAAAACTGATTTTTACAACAGCTTCATTTATCTGGTAGTTGACTCTATTCAGTGTGTCTTGAAATTAACTCTTGTACTATTTTACTCAGTTCAGAGCCACAACCAACTCTGTTGCTCTGTTACACAATCACTCTCTAATTTTGCTTCCACTCCAACTCCAAATTTTACTCTCTAAACTCAAAATAGAGCAAAATTAACTATTTTTGAGGAAAATACTTCTAACTTTGGAAAAACTGCTTACTCATTTTTCCTGTGTATGCACTACAGTGCAAGCGTATCAACTGATCTGCTCATCAGAAATAGAAGAAATATTTACACTTACTCAAGCTGATCTTTGGCTGGATGGAGTTGAAGTAAAAATAAATAAATAAATAAATAAATAAAATTTAAAAAAGCACGACATCGCAGTTCTCAAGATTGAACCAAATTGCTGTCCTGAAATTGAATCACTGAATCATTGTCCTGAATCATGAAATGAATCATGATTGCTGTCCTGAATCATCTGAAGCATGTAAAATCCGCGTGCCATCTCACAAGTTTTACCTCCAAATAGCCTGAACTATGTCTGACACATTTTATCCTGTTTACAGTGGGTGTTCCCACCACGGAAGAGAAACCAATGGAAACCTAAAGAGTGAAAGTGATTATGATGCCGTGATCATGTGAATAGTCTTTTATGAATGTGTAAATGGACTCTCAGCACTCCAACTCCAGTGTGACTGAGTAAGGTGACAAGTTATGTTTCATCTAATTTAGGTAATTTAAAAAATGTTATTATATGGCAGTGTGCACATAGGAAAATTTAAAGTATAAGGTTTCTGTCAATATGTTTATCATGCCTGTATGATGAAAAACTCACGAAGATATTTATCTAAATACATGACTTACTCATTCTAAACCTGCCCAGCTTCGCTGGCCAAGCTCTCAGCCCCAGAGGGTTAAATGTTTCCCTTTAAACCACTCCAGTGTAGCTTTAGCAGTATGTTTAAGGTCATTGTCCTGCTGGAACATGAACCTTCATTCCAGTCTCAAACCTCTAGCTGATTCAAACAGGTTTTCCTTCAGAATTGCCTTGTGTTTAGTGCCATCCATCGTTCCTTCAATCCTGACCATCCCTGCAGATGAAAAATATCCCCACAGCATGATGCTGCCACCACCATGCTTCATTGTAGGAATGGTGTTCTCAGGGTGTTGGGTTTGCACCACACCTGACATTTCCTGGGATGGCCAAAAAGATACATTTTAGTCTCATTTGATCAGAGAATCTTCTTCCATGTGTTTGGGGAGTCTGCCACATGTCATTGGGCAAACTCCATATGAGTTTTCTTAAGCAATTACTTTTTTTTCTGCCCACTCTTCCATAGAGCCCCACTCTGTGGAGTGTACAGCTTAAAGTGGTCCTATGGACAGATACTCCCATCTCCACTGTGGATCTTTGCAGCAACTTGAGTGTTATCGTTGGTGTCTTTGTTGCATCTCTGATTAATGCCCTCCTTGCCTGGCCTGTGAGTTTTGGTGGGCAGCCTTGTCTTCTCAGGTTGGTAGTGGTGCCATATTCTTTCAATTTAGCTATAGTGGATTTAATGGTGCTCTGTGGGATATTCAAAGTTTTTTTTTTTTTAATAACCCAGCCCTGATCTATAATTCTTCACAACTTTGTCTCTGACATGTTTGGAGTGCTCCTTGGTTTTCTTGTTGCTTGCTTAGTAGTGTTGCAGAGTCAGAGTCCTTCCAGAATAGGTAGATTTATACAGACATCATGTGACAGATCATGTGACACTTTGATGGTACACAGGTGGATTTTAATCATCTAATTATGTGACTTATGAAATGAATTGATTGGACCAGCTCTTATTTAGGGGTTTGAAATGAAAGGGGGTGAATATCTAGGCATACTCCAGATTTCTGTTTTTTTTTTTTTTCTGGGGGGGTTGTTTGTTTGTTTTTATTAAATCTTAATTATTGTTTGTGTCACAATAAAACAACAATATTCACCTTTAAAGTGGTAGGCATGTTTTGTAAATCAAATGGTGCTAACCCCCCAAAAAATCCATTTTGATTCCAGCTTGTAATGCGATAAAACAGGACAAACACCATGGGGGATGAATACTTTTGCAAGGTACTGTAAATTTATTAGCAATAAAGTTAGCTAATATGTTTAAAGTTCTCTAAAGCTGCTTTGTGACAATATCTGCTGTTAAAAGTGCTATACAAATAAACTGACTTGACTAAGTCATTACATCTTTTTTGCATTCAGACAATATAATATCACAATGATAGTGGAAATGAGACAAACCCTCCAGGAAAAGAAATATTTTTCTCAGATGCACTGGAAAACTACTTTCCAAAGACATTGCACAACTAAGGGTACTTTTACACCAATTAGTCATGTTAGGATGTTGATACTTTTAGTTAATTTGGTTTGGTTTTACACTGTCCCTAATTAAATGGGGAAAAAAAGGGCTGCGATAACTTAACCCTCTGGGGTCAAGAGCTTCACCGGCAAAGCTCAACAGGTTCAGAATGAGTAGGTCATGTATTTAGATAAATATATTCATGAGTTTTTCATCATACAGGCATGATAAACATATTGACAGAAACCTTATACTTTACGTTTTCCTATGTGCCCACTGCCAAATAATATTATAGTTTTTAAATTACCTAAATTAGATGAAACATAAGACTTGTCACCTTACTCAGTCACACTGGAGTCGGAGTGCTGAACGCCCATGTACACATTCATAAAAGACTATTCACATGATAACAGCATGATAATCACTTTCATGTTTTCGGTTTCGATTGTTTTTTCTTTCATGGTGGGAATGCCCACCAAAAACAGGATAAAATCTGTCAGACATAGTTTAGGCTATATGGAGGTAAAACTTGTTGAAAGATGGCACATGGCTTTTATGTGCTTCTTATGATCCAGGACAGTGATTCAATTCATGATTCATTTCATGATTCAGGACAGCAATTCAATTTCAGGACAGTAAATCAATTCATGATTCAGGACAGCAATTCAATTCAATTTTGAGAACTGCGACACTGATGATGAGCGGTGCCTTTTTTCTTTTTTTTTTTTACTTTGACTCGATCCAGCCAAAGACCAACTCGAGTAAGTGTAAATATTTCTTCTATTTATTATGAGCAGATCGTATGCATGTGCTGTAGTGCATACACAGGAAAAATGACTGAGCAATTTTTCAAGAGTTAAAAGTATTTTCATCAAAATAGTTAATTTTGCTCAATTTTGAGTTTAGAGAGTAAAATTTCAAGTTGGAGTGGGAGCAAAACAATAGGACATCATTTTTTTGATGGCCAGATAATTGTCCAAATCAATGGAGCAGATTTAAGTTGTTGTGCTTGATACATTCCTCAGACTGTACAGAATCACCTCAAGTGACCAAAACGGTTCAGCACAATGGGTAAATTGTGGCTAAATGTTTGGCTTTTAACTTCTAATTTTGACTTTGAAACATTTAAGCCCTGTGAACACAAACACGTAGGATAAGTTCTGCTCCACAACATCCTCATTAGCTGAGGATTTGTTGACAATTTGTTGTCAATTTCAACAAATTGTTAATGAGTGGCATTAATGAGGCTTGCATGAGCTAGTAAAAGTAATAAAGTGTGCTCCTTAAGACAAGCTGCAATAAGAGGTTATGTTCATACATAAGCTTGCACAAACTTTCAAATCCCCCATGATGCTTCAGTTTGTTGACCGAAGCAGGAGTCCAGAGCAGACACATGCCATCTGCTGCCAGTGGCTCTTATCGGTCCAGTACAGCAGCATCTGACCAGCATACAATCCAAACACAATTCATCACAGCACATGGCTGCATTCCTGCATGCCTCCATGAGTCAGAAAGTCAATGAGGAAAACTACAGAGACAGATGGACGAGCATCCTTTTAGATCTCAGTGACTGCATTCTCTGATTTAAGTATCTGGACAGATCAGAGGCATAAACATGGGTGAAATCTCTCTCTCTCTCTGCCCCCGAGGCATCAATATACACAGCTGCTGAGAAGTCAAAACACACCAAACAGGATACAGTGAGAGAAATTTCCAAATTTATAGGCAATAATTACCCCCACCTGCTGTACACTATGAGATGTGAGATGTAATAATCAATAATGTGTATGATCCAGCCAGCAAACGTCCAGTCAATTAACTTATATTGTTAAAAGTAATTATAGTTAATTAATCTCATTCAAGTTAGATATTAAAAATAAATAAATAATTTTTAAAAAATACCCCTATTTATTTTATTTCTCTTTACTTAATTGTATAAGTTTTGTTTATTTATATATTCATATATTGTGGAAAAATGCAGATTTAATAATAATAATAATAATAATAATAATAATCTCATCTCATTATCTCTAGCCGCTTTATCCTGTTCTACAGGGTCGCAGGCGAGCTGGAGCCTATCCCAGCTGACTACGGGCGAAAGGCGGGGTAGACCCTGGACAAGTCGCCAGGTCATCACAGGGCTGACACATAGACACAGACAACCATTCACACTCACATTCACACCTATGGTCAATTTAGAGTCACCAATTAACCTAACCTGCATGTCTTTGGACTGTGGGGGAAACCGGAGCACCCGGAGGAAACCCACGCGGACACGGGGAGAACATGCAAACTCCGCACAGAAAGGCCCTCGCCAGCCACGGGGCTCGAACCCGGACCTTCTTGCTGTGAGGTGACAGCGCTAACCACTACACCACCATGCCGCCAATAATAATAATAATAATAATAATAATAATAATAATAATAATTTGCAAGCAATGATTAATGATTAAGCACTTACCCCAAAACCTTGATTTCTCATTTTGAGTGGTCAAAAGTTGAGCAGTTTTACAGATTTGTGAATTATAGCACCAGCAAGAGGTGTATTTACTCGTGCATCTCAAAAAATTAGAATACCATGAAAAAGTTCCTTTTTTTCATAATTTAATTCAAAAAGGTATATAGTTTCATATATTCTATATTCATTACATCTCATCTCATCTCATCGTCTGTAACCGCTTTTTCCTGTTCTACAGGGTCACAGGCAAGCTGGAGCCTATCCCAGCTGACTACGGGCGAAAGGCGGGGTACACCCTGGACAAGTCGCCAGGTCATCACAGGGCTGACACACAGACACAGACAACCATTCACACTCACATTCACACCTATGGTCAATTTAGAGTCACCAATTAACCTAACCTGCATGTCTTTGGACTGTGGGGGAAACCGGAGCACCCGGAGGAAACCCACGTGGACACGGGGAGAACATGCAAACTCCGCACAGAAAGGCCCTCGCCGGCCACGGGGCTCAAATCCGGACCTTCTTGCTGTGAGGCGACAGCGCTAACCACTACACCACCGTGCCGCCAATAATAATAATAATAATAATAATAATAATAATAATAATTTGCAAGCAATAATTAATGATTTAATTGTTTTGATTGGATGATTTAATAATGATTAGCAATGATTTAATAATGAATATCATTTTCAGGTATATAGTTTCATATATTCTATATTCATTACATGTAAAGTGAAATATTTAAAGCCTTTTTTGTTTTAATTTTGATGATTATGTCTATATAGCTCATGAAAATCAGAAATCCTGTATCTCAAATTATTAGAATATTCCCTAAGATCAATCAAAAAAAAGGATTTACATTACAGAAATGTCCAACTTCTGAAAAGTATATTCATTTATACACTCAATACTTGGTTGGGGCTCCTTTACCATGAATTACTGTATCAATGCGGTGTGGCATGGAGGTGGTCAGTCTGTGGCACTGCTGGGGTGTTATTGAAGCCCAGGTTGCTTTGATAGTGGCCTTCAGTGTATCTGTATTTTTGGGTCGGGTGTTTCTCATCTTCCTCTTGACAATACCCCATAGATTCTCTATGGGGTTCAGGTCAGGCAAGTTGTCTGGCCAATCAAACACAGTAATATCATGGTCAGCAAACCATTTGGTTGTAGTTTTGGCACTGTGGGCAGGTGCTAAGTCCCGCTGAAAAAGGAAATCAGCATCTCCAAAAAGCTCGTCAGCAGATGGAAGCATGAAGTGCTCTAAAATCTCCTGGTAGATGGCTGTGTTGACTTTGGACTTGATAAAATACAGTGGACCAACACCAGCAGATGACATGGCACCCCAAATCATCACAGACTGTGGAAACTTCACACTGGGCTTCAAACACCTTGGATTCTGTGCCTCTCCACTCTTCCTCCAGACTCTAGAACCGTGATTTCCAAATTAAATGCAAAATGTACTTTCATCTGAAAAGAGGACTTTGGACCACTGAGCAACAGTCCATTTCTTTCTCTACTTAGCCCAGATAAGACACTTCTGACATTGTCTCTGGCTCAGGAGTAGCTTCATATTAGGAATGCGAAAGTTGTATCCCTTTTCTTGAATATGTCTGTTCGTGATGGGTCTTGATACACTGACACCAGCCTCAGTCCACTCCTTGTGAAGCTCTCCCAAGTTCTTGAATAAACTTTTCTTGACAATCCTCTCAAGACTGCGGCCATCCCTGTTGCTTGTGCACCTTTTCCAGCCACCCTTTTCAGCAATGACCTTTTGTGGCTTACCCTCCTTGTGGAGGGCATCAGTGATCATCTTCTGGACAACAGTCAAGTCAGCAGTCTTCCCCATGATTGTGGTTGTGTGTACTGAACTAGACCGAGAGATACACTGTGTTCATACTGTTTTACTCAAACTCGAAATGAAATATTCTAATATTTTGAGATTTTTTTTGTTTTTGTACTGTATGCCATACTGATTAAAATTAAAATAGAAAAATGCTTGAAACATTTTAGTTTATGTTTAATGAGTCTATAATATATAACATTTTCACTTTCTTAAATAACTGATGGAAAATATTGAACTTTTTCACAATATTCTAATTTTTTTTAGATGCACTAGTAGACAAAACTTTGTAAAGTCCCATCAACTGAGTCCCTTCAGTGATTTACAAAGTTTGGTCTGAATATATCACAGTGTCAACAAAATATGTCCTCACCTCCTCTTTGATGACTTCACCATCAAATTAATTTGTACATTATGGATGACCCTTGATGACTGGACAAAATTTGAAGAAGCTAAAAAACAATTTAAAAAGTACAAGAAAATATGGCATATATTGACATTATGGTATCCACTGAATTCAACATGATCCAAGAATTCCATCCATTATCCATAACCACTTATCCTGTGCAGGGCTGCAGGCAAGCTGGAGCCTATCCCAGCTGACTAAGGGCGAGAGGCAGGGTACACCCTCAACAAGTCGCCAGATCATTGCAGGGTGTACCCCTACGCTGACACATAGAGACATACAGCCATTCACACTCACATTCACACCTGTGGTCAATTTAGAGCCACCAATCAACCTAAACTGCATTTCTTTGGACTGTGAGGACAACCAGAGCACCTGGAGAAAACCCACGCAGACAAGGGGAGAACATGCAAACTCCACACAGAAAGGCCCCTGTCAGCCATTGGGCTCGGACCCAAGTGACTCTCTGTGCTCCAACTGAGCAGTGACCATGCCATGGCATCCACTCTAGTAGGTACTGTGGTAGGCGTAAGTTTTTCATGGGGAAAACATGCCCATACCATCTCAAATGTTTCACTGCCAGGTGAATTCAGATTGGCTTTTGACTGGTTCTCTGTAGCACTTCAATGTTGCTTACTTGATGGAAGAATCAAAATTTCAATATTCTACAGAGACATGATTGATGGAAGCGGCACGGTGGTGTAGTGGTTAGCGCTGTCACCTCACAGCAAGAAGGTCCTGGGTTCGAGCCCCGGGGCCGGCGAGGGCCTTTCTGTGTGGAGTTTGCATGTTCTCCCCGTGTCCGCGTGGGTTTCCTCCGGGTGCTCCGGTTTCCCCCACAGTCCAAAGACATGCAGGTTAGGTTAACTGGTGACTCTAAATTAACCGTAGGTGTGAATGGTTGTCTGTGTCTATGTGTCAGCCCTGTGATGACCTGGCGACTTGTCCAGGGTGTACCCCGCCTTTCGCCTGTAGTCAGCTGGGATAGGCTCCAGCTTGCCTGCGACCCTGTAGAAGGATAAAGCGGCTAGAGATAATGAGATGGGATGATTGATGGAAAATTTCAAGCCACTGTTTTTGTTGACCTATAGTTCCCCAAGTTTCAGTGGAGTAGAGGAGATGGTAAATACTGCATTTTCATAAATCCTGATCTTAGTCTTTATTGTGATCTTGTTGTTGTACAAGATTTTGTTCAAGGAGTTGAAGGTAGCAGAGGCTTTTTTGATTCTGTATGACAGTTCCGGTTCAATGGAGCCATTGCTCGCTATTGTTGAGCCTAAGTAGACAAAACTGCAGACTTGCTTGAGGGATTTCCCATCAACATTGGTGTTGAGTATTGTGTCACGTGGGAATGGTTGTTGAAGTAATGGGCTTCTATGGAAGGAGAGTAAATCAGAATGTACTCAATCTGACAAGTCTGTTAACAAGACCCAAAGTGTTTGAATACAGTGGCCATGGCAGTCAGATGTCTCATGAGTAATTTCCTTATCTGTCCAGGAAATCCGTAGGTCATGTAAGTGCATCCAAGGGAACCCTAGGACTAGGAAAGGTATGTGCTTCTGGTGCAACGTGCTGATTTGGAGGAGGAGGGGCTGGGTACAGAGTCTGATAGTGCCATCACTTATGAGTACTCATCAATAGTATGGATTAGTGGGTGTTGACACATTTGAGTGAACATTTGAGTGAGAATGTTCTCTCTTTGTTTACGTTTGCATGTTTGATGAAATTGTCATAAAATCCTGAGTCAATCAGTGCTGCTAGGACAGAGATGACATCTAAGTGTTGTATTCATACTTAGACAGTGAATTAATTATTGGTGATACACTGAATAAAACAGACTCATTGTTTAGGAGCAGTTGATAGTGGTAATGTTTTACTGCAAGGTTTTGTTTGGCTGGAGCCTTGGCACAGAAAGGGTATAGTCCTACTAAGTGGTCAGGCTTGCCTCTGTAATAATCTTTTTCTGTGACATTTCTCCTGTTCGTCATCATTCACCTTGGTATGGCCCAGTGGATTCATGCCTGTGAGGTCCAGTTTACTCTGGGATTTTGCTGGGTATAAAGCAGGTGATCCAGACATATTGCAAGATCAATCAGAGTGTCATCTTATCATCTTGACAGGTCATCTCAGTGAGGATTTCTGGGTTCAGATTTTGAAGGAAAACCACTTTGAGGAAGGTTCATTCCAGGTTCATTCCTGATTTCCTGTCCTTCAGTTGAATGATAAAAGACACATTGATACAATTTGACTAAGTGGTCAGCTGATCTCCTTGAAACCATACTGCTTACTGACTGAGCAGGCTGATAAATTGTGCATTTTTTTCTGTTCTTTTGAAATAAAGTGAGGATTGGAACAAAAATTAATTTCATTGAGTGGTTTCCCAATAATGTTTGTCTGACTGGGAAATTAGTGAACTTATTAGCATGGTATGGGTGTATGGCACAGTAGAGATGGGGAGTGCTTGTTAGATCAAGTGTTGTTGGTGCTCTCCTTCTAGTCATCCTTGTGCAGTCACAGCATTTCATCAGCCATGTTCTGTTGCTGCATCCATGGAGAAGGTGATTTAATCCATCATGAAAGGAAGGCAAAGACAGTTGCAAATGCAGTTTGATGTTTTAATTTATAGACCTGCAAGCAAATTCAAAGCAGTATTCAGAAGCATTATCCCAAAAAAATGTCAAAGGTCAGGCAAATAGCAAGCAAAATGGGCAGCATGGTGGTGCAGTTGTTAGCGCCATTGCCTCACAGCAAGAAGGTTCTGGGTCCAGACCAGAGCTTTTCTGTGTAGAGTTTGCATGTTTTCCCCATGTCTGTGTGGGTTTCCTCTGGATGCTCTGGTCACAGTCCAAAGGCATGCTTACTGACAGGTTAACTGGCTACTCTAAGTTGTCCATAGGTGTGAATGATTGTTTCTCAAGCCTGGAAACGGGAGGGTTGGGGCAGAAAAGGCATCCGACGTAAAATTTTGCTCCAAATAGTATTATATGTGGTCCACATGGCAGCAACCTCACATGTGTAAGTGGGACAAGCTGGAAGAAGTGAGTTAGTGAGAACAACTTCTTCTTCTTTTGGCTGCTCCTGATTAGGGGTCACCACAGTGGAGATCTTTCATCTCCATTGCTCCCTGTCTTCTGCATCCTTCTCTACCACACCTGCCACTTTCATGTCCTCTCTCACCAAATCCATGCATATCCTCTTTGACCGTCCTCATTTTCATGTGCCTGGCAGCTCCATCCTCAACATTCTCCTTCCAACATGCTCTGCATCTCTTCTCAGGATGTGCCATATCATCTCAGTCTCATCTCTCTTAAGCTTAATTCCCAAGCTCTCCACATGTGCTGTCCCTCTGATGTGCTCATTCCTTTTCCTGTCCAACCTTGTCACTCCCATCGCAAACCTTAACATCCTCAACTCCACCACCTCCAACTTTGCCTCCTGTCTCTTCATTAAGGTTACTGTCTCCAATCCATACATCACAGCTAGTTTCACTACTGTCTTATACATCTTACCTTTCACTTTTGCTGGGACTTTCCTATCACAAATGACTCCCAAAATCCTTCTCCAACTGCTCCACCCTGCCTGCACTCTCTTTCTCACCACACTATTGCAGCCCCCATTTTCCTGCACAGTTGACCCCAGGTACTTGAATTCACCAACTTTCTTTATGTCTACTCCTTGCATCTTCACTACACTCTCATCCTCATTCTCATTGATGCACATGTATTCTGTTTTGCTCCTGCTCACCTTCATTCCTCTTCATTCCAATTTATACCTCCATCTCTCCAAACCCAGCTCAACCTCCTTTCTACTTTCACCACATATCACAATATCATCCGCAAGCATCATGTTCCATGGTGACTCTTGCCTCACTTTGTCCATCAAGCTATTCATCACTATGGCAAACAAGAAAGGACTCAAAGCAGATCCTTGATGAAGTCCCACCTTCACCTTCAACCATTCAGTCGTTCCAACTGCACACCTCACTGCTGTTTCACTGTTCTCATACATGTCTTGCACCACTCTAATATACTTCTCATTCACTCCACACTTTATCATACAATACCATAACTCATCTTTTGGCACTCTATTGTATGCCTTCTCCAGGTCTACAAACACACAATGTAGCTTTCTCTGGCCTTCCCTGTACTTCTCCATTAACATTCTTAAAGCAAAAATTGCATCCAATGTGCTCTTCCTTGGCATAAACCCATACTGCTGTTCACAGATTGCTACTTCTCTTCTCAATCTCGCCTCCAATATCCTTTCCCATAACTTCATGGTGTGGCTCATCAATTTTATCCCTCTGTAATTACTGTAGCTCTGTACATCTCCCTCATTCTTGTATATTGGGATGAGCACACTCTCCATTCATTCAGCATTTTTTTATTCTCTAAGATCTTATTAAATAATCTCATTAGGAACTCCACAGCAGTCTCACCCAAACATCTCCAAGCCTCAATCAGGATACCATCTGGTCCGAGTGCTTTCCCAGTCTTCATTTTTTTCATGGCTGCCCTCACCTCAACCTTACTAACCAACTCTACTTCCTGATTTGCTGTCTCCAACAAATCTGACCTTTTTCTCTCTTGGATTCTCCTCATTTAATAAATCCTCAAAGTACTCTTTCCACCTTCTTAATACACTCTCTTTGTTTGTCAGCACATTTACATTTACATCTTTCATCACTCTTACCTGCTGTACATCCCTCGCTTCCCCATTTCTCTGCCTAGCTAATCTGTACAGGTCTTGCTGTCCTTCTTTGGTTTCTAGTCTTTCATACAACTCATGGTATGCATCTGCTTTCACCTTCGCTACCACTCTTTTTGCCTTCTGTCTCATCTCTCTGTATAACCGCCTGTTTTCCTCATCTCTCTGATTGTCCCAATTCTTATTTGCTAGCCTCTTCTATTTTATAATTTCCTGCACTTCTTTGTTCCACCACCATGTCTCCTTGTCTTCCTTCCTCCTTCCCGATGACCACCTTCCTTGCTGCCTCTCTTACTAGTATAGCAGTAGTATCCCAATCTTCTGGCAGACTTCCATGACCACTCAATGCTTGTCTCATTTATTCCCTAAACTTTTATTCTTTTATTCATTTATTCTGATGTTCAACCTCTTTTAGTTTCTACCACTTAATCTTTGGCTCCACTATTTCATGCTTCCTCTTTTTCACTTTCAAGCTCATCCTGCACACAACCACACGATGCTGTCTAGCTACACTCTCCCCTGCCATCACTTTACAGTCTCCAATCTCCTTCAGGTTACCCATTCTGCAGAGTATATAGTCCACCTGTGTAGATCTTCCTCCACTCTTAAACATCACCCTGTGCTGCTCTTTCTTCTCGAAGTATGTCATATTGCCAAATTCATCGTCTTTGAAAAATCAACCACCATTTGCCCTTCCACATTTCTCTCTCTTACTCCATATCTGCCCATCACATCCTCATCTCCTCTGTTTCCCTCGCCAACATATCCATTGAAATCTGCTCCTGTCAGCATGTGCTCCTCCCTCAGTATACTTTCTACCACTTCATCCATCTTTTTCCAGAAAAACTTTCTCTTCTTTCTCTCATCCAACCTGTGGGGCATACACACACACAACATTGATTACCACTCCTTGAATCTCCAACTTCATGCCCATCACTCTATCTGACACCCTCTTCACATCAATCACACTGTTGACCAACTCTCCCCTCCAAACAATACCAACACCATTTCTCTTTCCATCGACTCCATAATAAAACATCTTGCATCCACCTCCAATGTTCTTGGCCTTGCTTCCTTTCCACCTCATCTCCTGCACACACAAAATGTCCAACATCTTTCTTTCCATCACACCTGCTAACTCTCTTGCTCTGCCAGTCAATGTTCCCACATTGAGTGTTCCTACCCTCAATTCTAAGCTCCTTCCCTTCCATCTTTCATGCTCTCTCCTAACACGCCTCCACCCTCTCTTTCTCCTTCTCTATTTTGGCACAACAGTAGCATACTTTCCACTGGCACCCTGTTGACCAACAGTACTGGAGGCAACCGTTGTTAACCCGGGCCCTGACCGATCCGGTATGGTATTTCTCTTTTCAATCCACCTGTTAGATTTGGCACAGTTTTACGCTGGATACCCTTCCTGATGCAACCCTCTCCATTTATCCTGGTTTGGGACCAGTGTCAAGAGTATGCTTATGCACCCCCAGTGGTTGGATTGAGTAAGTGAGAACAATGGGGCAAAATACAAAATCACAAATAAGATTTAAAAAAAAAGTCAAGACCAGAATAACAATGCATTGAAATAATGGTGGAACAACTCTCTGAATTTGGGAAACAGAGGAATGGGAAGCAGGCTTCAGAACAGGTGAGTTTGTTTTATTGTGGACACTTTTCAGTGACTATTCATGAAACAAACACGCTAAACACACACGCGACGGGATGTCACACCTCTCTCTTTCTCTCTCATTCCTGACTGTCTGAAAGACACACAGAGACAGGTTAATAGACAGCCAGTAATTTGACACAGGTGCACCCCATCTCATGTTACCTGCTGGTTCAACCCGCCTCCTTGCTGTTCACAGCCAATGCTTGACCATGCCCCCACTGCCACAAAAGGCTTGGTCAGTACAGGCAGATACCACAATCTGGCCTAGTCGTTAGCATGTCTGCCTCTTAATCAGAAGATTGTGAGTTTTACTCGCAGTTGGGTCATACCAAAGACCATCATAAAAATGATACCTACTGCTGTCTGGTAAGGCATGCTGCAATACAGGTGTGAGTGGGGAGTCAAACTCTTGCGGTTACCAGATGACTAGCCCCCCACTGTAACCCTAGCTATATAGGAGAGAAGCCAAGGGCTACAGAAATGGAGATTGGTGCCACCTTAAGGACCTGGTTAGTACTGGGAAGACCAGGGCATGGTGTGGGAAGGACTTTAGACATTAGAAGTTCAGGCAGATGCACACTGAATGTTATTTCACAAAGTGGATGAGTTGATTGTGAACAGGTGGGTGTGATTAGAAGGCAGGTGAGTGTGTTGGGAAGTGTAGTCTATGGTGACCATATTTATAGGCCATGGTGTGTTTGACTTTCTTTTTGATTCCAGTACTGACCTGACACAGATTATCTTCTTTGGGCCTGAAACTGGAGCTCAGATCTCTCTGTCAACAGAAACTATCATATCATATAACACAATAAAGTATCAGTTGTCAGTTTCACTGTCCTGTATTTGCATTCTACCTTGCGTGTGTGTGTGTATCCATGTCTCAAAAGATAAACAGCACTCTTCTGTTATTGCCACCATCCTTGATGTGGGCTGGAGAGAAAGTGACGTGTTCAAGAAAACCAGCCGTGTTTGTCATCTCTTCGAAGTCACGGCTCAGTTTATATGTTGACGAGTGTGATTTATCATAAAGAGACAGAAAGGATGAGTGTTGGTGAGGCTGCTTTAATAATGATTAATACCACTCCTGTTCCCCCCGACAGCCTTCATTATCCTGAGCTAAAAAACACACAGGGTCCTTGGGGAACAGCATCCATCACACACTGATCACACAGGCTTAGACACTGTGTGTGCATGGGTATATGTGATGGGGACAACAACGATGTCATTTCCAGTCAGGATAAATTACACTGGTTTCCGATCAGTATTCCCTGCCAACATTGTTCACAGTCCTAACCATTTTGGGACACAAACCTCAAAAGCAATTGCCACTAACATACAAAGTTTTTTTCTAATAGAAATTTTAATTTTTCCCCAAAAACTTGCACCATTTTCTGGAAAGAAAAATCAGTATATGATATATTTCCATGAAAATTCATATTATGCATGCTGTGTGAATAATTTCACAGAATTTTATACACTCAGGTACTCGGTGTGAGTGGCACGGTGGTGTAGTGGTTAGCACAGTCATCTCACAGCAAGAAGGTTCTGGGTTTGAACCCAGCAGCTGGCGAGGGCCTTTCTGTGTAGAGTTTGCATGTTCTCCCTGTGTCTGTGTGGGTTTCCTCTGGGTGTTCCGGTTTCCCCCACAGTCCAAAGACATGTGGTTAGGTTAATATGGGATGGCCTTGGGCTGAGGTGCCCTTGAGCGAGGAACCTAACTCCCAACTGCTCCCCGGGTGCTGTTAGCATGGCTGTCCACTGCTCTAGGTATGTGTGTGTGCTCATTGCTCACCTGTGTGTTCACTGCTTCAGATGGGTTAAATGCAGAGAGAAAATTTCACAAGTGTGTGATGAATAAAGTTGTGCTCCCTTTATTTTCTTTCTTTCAATAATTATCTCACTTCATGAAAATAAGCAGAAATAATGTATACACTCAACAACTACAACCCTGATTCCAAAAAAGTTGGGACAAAGTACAAATTGTAAATAAAAACAGAATGCAATGATGTGGAAGTTTCAAAATTCCATATTTTATTCAGAATAGAACATAGATGACATATCAAATGTTTAAACTGAGAAAATGTATAATTTAAAGAGAAAAAATAGGTGATTTTAAATTTCATGACAACAACACATCTCAAAAAAGTTGGGACAAGGCCATGTTTACCACTGTGAGACACCCCCTTTTCTCTTTACAACAGTCTGTAAATGTCTAGGGACTGAGGAGACAAGTTGCTCAAGTTTAGGGATAGGAATGTTAACCCATTCTTGTCTAATGTAGGATTCTAGTTGCTCAACTGTCTTAGGTCTTTTTTGTTGTATCTTCCGTTTTATGATGCGCCAAATGTTTTCTATGGGTGAAAGATCTGGAGTGCAGGCTGACCAGTTCAGTACCTGGGCCCTTCTTCTACGCAGCCATGATGCTGTAATTGATGCAGTATGTGGTTTGGCATCATCATGTTGGAAAATGCAAGGTCTTCCCTGAAAGAGACATCGTCTGGATGGGAGCATATGTTGCTCTAGAACCTGGATATACCTTTCAGCATTGATGGTGTCTTTCCAGATGTGTAAGCTGCCCATGTCACACGCACTAATGCAACCCCATACCATCAGCAATGCAGGCTTCTGAACTGAGCGCTGATAACAACTTGTGTCGTCCTTCTCCTCTTTAGTCCGAATGACACGGCGTCCCTGATTTCCATAAAGGACTTCAAATTTTGATTTGTCTGACCACAGAACAGTTTTCCACATTGCCACAGTCCATTTTAAATGAGCCTTGGCCTAGAGAAGACGTCTGCACTTCTGGATCATGTATAGATACGGCTTCTTCTTTGAACTATAGAGTTTTAGCTGGCAACGGCGGATGGCACGGTGAATTGTGTTCACAGATAATGTTCTCTAGAAATATTCCTGAGCCCATTTTGTGATTTCCAATACAGAAGCATGCCTGTATGTGATGCAGTGCCGTCTAAGGGCCCGAAGATCACAGGCACCCAGTATGGTTTTCCGGCCTTGACCCTTACGCACAGAGATTCTTCCAGATTCTCTGAATCTTTTGATGATCTTATGCACTGTAGATGATGATATGTTCAAACTCTTTGCAATTTTACACTGTCAAACTCCTTTCTGATATTGCTCCACCATTTGTCAGCGCAGAATTAGGGGGATTGGTGATCCTCTTCCCATCTTTACTTCTGAGAGCCGCTGCCACTCGAAGATGCTCGTTTTATACCCAGTCATGTTAATGACCTATTGCCAATTGACCTAATGAGTTGCAATTTGGTCCTCCAGCTGTTCCTTTTTTGTACCTTTAACTTTTCCAGCTTCTTATTGCCCCTGTCCCAACTTTTTTGAGATGTGTTGCTGTCATGAAATTTCAAATGAGGCAATATTTGGCATGAAATTTCAAAATGTCTCACTTTCAACATTTGATATGTTGTCTATGTCCTATTGTGAATACAATATCAGTTTTTGAGATTTGTAAATTATTTCATTCCGTTTTTATTTACAATTTGTACTTTGTCCCAACTTTTTTGGAATTGGGGTTGTACTTTATGAGGAGCACCCATCAACCTGCTGTTTTATGCAGTTACCTAATCAGCCAATCCCTTAACAGCAGTACATGGCATGACATCATGCAGATACAAATCAAGAATGTCAGTTAATATTCACATCAAACATCAGAATGAGGAAAAAAATGTGATCTCAAAGTGTGACTTTCACTGTAGCATGGGTGTTGTTTTGAGCCACATGGACTGGTTTGTGTATTTCAGAAACTGCTGATCTCCTGGGGTTTTCACACACAACAGTCTCCAGAGTTTACACAGAATGGTGTGAAAAAAAAAACACTGAGTGAGCAACAGTTCTGTGGGTGGAAACAAATGCCTTGTTGATAAGAGAGGTCAGAGGAAAATGGACAGATTGGTTTGAGCTGCCAGGAAGAATATAACAACTCTTTACAACCATGGTGAGCAGAAAAGCATCTCACAGTATGCAACAGCAGAAAACCACATTGGGTTCCACTCCTGTAGCCAAGAACAGGAATCTTAGAATCGAGAACAAGCCCCAAATAAGGTGGCTGGAGAGTGAATAATACATACAAACCATATTGAGACTCTCGGGGATCGCATGCTCATACATTCACTTCCTAGAAAATCTTTGATATTTCTAGACATGTGAAACCTTTTTTGGCTGTGATTGGCTTTGAAGTCTCAGTCTCTGCAGCAGGTGTCCCATTCTCAGTTTCTCTAAACAGGGCCTTTTGTTTGCATGTCATTGTGCAGGGATACCTGGTGTTTTCTCACATGGGATCTTCATTTCCATTTCACCCATTTTTCCTCACAGAGACTCAGAGTCTTCTATCTGCACAGCCTTCCCTGACTTTACTGTGTCACTGCTGGAGCCCTTCCCCTGTTCTATATCACTAATGTTAATATTAGTACAGGTGTTAATGATGTTTGTAAATTTAGCCTTCAATTTACTCTTAGTTTCATGATTACCCTTAGCCCTATTGTTAGCATTAAGGTTTTTGTTAGTGGTCTGAGCATTAAAATTTGAATTAGTACCAGTTTTGGTCTAATCAAGCTAATATTAGTATCCTCCTCATTTGAGCACTAAGGTCAGCTTTATCCAACTCTGTTTCACCAGTGTTTGCATGTTTGGCTACAGTTCTGCGACTGACCCCTGAAACCCCAGCAGTCTCCTCGTCACTCCCGCTGTGTTATTCCTCTTGTACTTACTGGGCAGCTGGACTGTCAATGTCTCCACACCCAAAACAGCATAATCTCTCTGTACTCACAAACATCAGCACTCTGGTTGATGGGTTAACAACCTGCACCATCACTCATTTTACCAACATTCCTGTTTCAATTAGTTTTGCTTAGCAAGTTCTCCTTCTTTAAGAACCACCCCACAGCTTTGTCTGTGTTTCAGAGTAAATACTCTCACTTTCTGACTGATAACAGCATGTTGTCCACTGGAGCTCCACTCTCAGGTACACACCAGGTGTTATGTTACAGGGACAGCAGCTTTCCCAAGCAGGCTTAGGAGGCCTCTGTGTCCATGGAGTCCCGCATGCTCCAAACTGTCCAAAAATCTTCCTCAACCCTACCACTGTAACTTTACACCGACATTTCAAAAGGGAAAATAAAATTGGCATGGAACCAGCAATTCCAAACATGAACTACAGTTGAAGGACTCACAATCCAGTTGGGAAGAAACACACACACACACACACACACACACCTTTTCCACCAAATCAGTTCCAGGGCTGGTTCGGGGCCAGTGCTAGTGCTGGTTCACAACTTGTTCAACGTCATTATGTCGCTGTATATGTCAGTTATGTCGCTGTATACGTCAGTTACGTCGCTGTATACATCAGTTACGTCACTGCATTTGCATAAACCTTGGCGCGAACATCAAAGCAACAACAACACGGAGAAGAAGAAGCAGCAACAACAACAACAATAATGGATGACTTCGCGTTTGTACAGCTGCTACTTCTCATCGCTTAAAAATGGCGACCTTTCACGGTCTTGCTATTGTTGTTGATCTTAACAACTCTGAACCCCCTGCTGACGTGAGCGGTTCTTTCCTCTGGCCCAGCAAAGAGTTGGTGCTAGCCTGGAACCGTTTTTTTCTGGCCCCAGAGCCAGTTCTTTGTCAGTGGAAACAGAAAACCTGGTTCCAAACTAAGCACTGGCCCTGAACCAGCCCTGGAACTGCTTTGGTGGAAAAGGGGCAACACACACACAGATACGTGCTATGTAGTTGCTAATGACAGATCATTCAAATCTTTCCTCTTTATTATGTTTTCTGATTATCACTTTCAGCATCATATCTGAATCACTAATAATCCCCACTTTCTGTGTTTAAAGAGGACTCGGACTTTCAATGCCATGAGCATTGAAAACATTAGCAGCATGGCTGATTGTTGCTGATAGCATGGAGGTGAAAATGTCATCCCCACTTCTCGTTCACTCTAATGGATGTTGCCTCTACACAATCAAAATAACAGAGACGTTTCTACCCAGCTAACATGGCCCCATAATGCACTGCTGCTAATCCCTGATTAGAGATAAGATCCTTGTACAGGAACGATGTTGTTCATTGGTCATCTCTGGGGTCACATGGGTTAATGGGTTTTGCTGCTGTCTGGAAATCACCATGCTCTTGTCTCCTGGTAATAACGGTAATACTTTAAATAAGGGCTGCTTATAAGGCTACATGACAACTGTGAAAGGTCTTCCTGACAACTCACATAAACCTACATAAACAGCTACAGTTAAGGCACACCCTTAAGACAAAATAAAGTATACAATATGTAATTTACACAGTACAGTCAATAAGGAGTATAAACTTTTGCACTCACTGTAATTCTTTGTGTATATATCAGTAGTCAGGAAGCTCTTATACAGGTGTCATGTAGCTTTATGAACACTCCCCTTATGATGTTATGACAAAACCAAACTCACTCAAATCTAAAGTGAAAGAAAATATACAGTACAGTGTGGTCAGAAGTTTACATACAGAGACATGGATGTCATGGCAACATTGGGCTTTCAGTGATTGCTTTGAACTGTTCTGTGGAAGAATGATTGTATAACATCTTTAATAGAAAAAAAAAGAATTTGTTGCACAAGTTTTAATTAATTTTGGGCTTTCTGAAATCAGCACAGGGTCAAAATTATACATACAGCACACATAATATTTAGTTACATGTCCCTTAACAAGTTTCACCTTGACCAGATGCTTTTGGTATCAATAATAATAATAATAATAATAATAATAATAAAAAACTTTATTAGGCACAGGGTTACCTGGCAACTTGTCCAGTGTATACCCCGCCTTTTGCCCATAGCCAGCTGGGATGGGCTCCAGCTTGCCTGCGACCCTGTAGAACAGGATAAAGCGGCTAAAGATAATGAGATGAGATGAGATGAGATGAGGCACAGGGTTTCAAAAGCTGACACTTATTTACATGAAACCTGTGCATAACAAATATAAATTAATGGCAAATATAATGAATAAAATAAAATATAATGTGGATAAAATATTAAAACATCTAGCAATTTGTTTTGACAGTTGAAACTTTCAGAAATAGTGTGAAAATTATCATATCTTAGAGATTTGAGTACATTGGACAATGGAGAGTTAATCTAGAACGTTGTAATTATATACATAACCAATAGTTTGAGCAAAATGATTTACAGAGTTTATAACAATATAATCCAGACTATTGAATAATTTAGTAGCAGAATGTGGCAGTGGGGGCATGGCCAAACATCAGTCTGTGAATGGAGGGCAGAGTCAGGGAAGGTAAGTCGTGGAATCATTGCACCTGATGGGGATTAACCTGTGTTTGTGTGTCTTCCCCAGTGACCGTGCCCTTTAAAAGGAGAGGAGAGCAGAGAAAGGGAGCTCTCCCCAACCAGAACACTTGTGTGTGCGCGCGTGGCTGGGAAATGAGTGAATGAGCTGAAAAGCCACACATATTGTTAAAAATAAATAGTTCATTGAGAACTCAGTTCTGGCCTGCCGTGCTTCTGTGCTCCACCCACCTGGTCCAATACCACAGTGGTGCCGAAACCCAGGAAAGTACAGAAGTACGGCAGGCCAGAACTGAGTTCTCAATGAACTATTTATTTTTAACACTATGTGTGGCTTTTCAGCTCATTCACTCATTTCCCAGCCATGCACACACACACAAGTGTTCTGGTTGGGGAGAGCTCCCTTTCTCTGCTCTCCTCTCCTTTTAAAGGGCGTGGTCACTGGGGAAGACACACAAACACAGGTTAATCCCCATCAGGTGCAATGATTCCACCACTTACCTTCCCTGATTCCGCCCTCCATTCACAGACTGACGCTTGGCCATGCCCCCGCTGCCACACAGAACATTTGAAATATCTATAACCAGACTTGGATAATATTCAAACCATGTGAAATGTTAGATTTATTTCTAATGTTTTGGTTATTTACTTCAGAATTGCAGGTAAACATGCTCCTGAAGTATGATGGGCAAAGTCCTTTCAAGCATTTGAATATTTGATTTTTGACCACTCTTGCATTTCCTGACACAGACCCAAACTTTAATCACAGTGCACATATTTTCGATATGGTTAAGGTCAGGACTTGTTTTAATCTTAATGGTAGCTTGCTTTGTCCTCCACAACCAGCTTTGATGTGTGTTTGAAGTCATTGTCCTGTTGAAACACCTGATTGTGTTCAACTGCCTGTTGGTTTGAGGTTATGCTGAACAATTCTGAGGTTGTCATTCCTTTTTCATAATGCCATCCACTTTGTGCAATGCACCAGTTCCACTGGCAGCAAAACAGCCATAGAACTGATGCTAGCATCACCATGCTTAACAGTTGGTACAGGGTTCATCTGTACATCTAGTCATTGTGGGCAATCAACTCAATCTTTGTCTCATCTGACCACAAAATGTCCCTCCAGAAGGCTTTTTTGGCCATGTGGTCAACTTGCGAACTTTACTCAAATTTGAAAGTGTTGATTTTGGAGCAGGGGCTTCTTTCTTGGATGGCAGCCTCTCAATCCATGGTGGTGATAAAAAAAAAAAAAAAAACTTGCTTGACTGTAGACAGTGTTCCAGCAGTTTTCAGTTCATGGCAGGCCTGGACCTTGGTGGTTCCTGGGTTGTTGCTGACCATCTAAACCAATTTCTTCTCAGCTGAGGGTGACAGGTTGGGTCTTCTTCCAGCAAAGTAGCTTGGCAAAGTGGCTATACCTCAAAATAACATACTTGTATACAATTTTTTTAACTCATTATCTTGGAATCGGTAGGTGTTTAGAAATGACTCCAAGAGACATTCCTGAGTATGTAAATCTATGATCCTCTTTCTCAGATCTGCACCAAGCTCCTTGGACTTTCTCATTGTACTGTGTGTTGGTCAATCCAATGAATGTCAAACAAACCCTTTTTAGGTTGGCACAGAGAAGGTTTCGGCTGTATTTAGTCATGACCACTAACAGGAAGTTAAGAGGGCTTGGCATTGGCAAGGTAAAATACATTTGAATACGTTCAGCACCACTGAAATAATAATCTAAGTGTGTGTATGTATATTTGTGACTCTATAATTCTGACCCGGTGTTGATTAAAGAAAACTGCACCTATATGGCATTTTAATTTCTGTCAGTGTTATAACAGCTTTATTTCAAGAATAATCTATTACCTTGCTTGTGATGTGTTAACTGTAACAAAAATAATTTTTGGCTGATAACATCTGTTGGAATAACCATGGAATAATCAGGGTTGGTGCTGTGTGTGTGTGTGTGTGTGGGGGGGGGGGGGGGGGGGGGGGAAGGATTGTGAGCTATTCACCCACAAATATATAAACAGGAAAAATATGAATTTATTAAAATTATTGTTTGCATAAGATCACATTTGGGGAACTACTCCTATGCTTGATTTGTTGTCATTACATCAAGATAAGTGTGTGCATGAGGTACAGTTAGTCTTGTAAAGTCAGCACTTGGCACTAATATGTTTCACTCACCACCTGCAACTCTTGTAAAGCTAAGCCATGTATTTAATTCACTTTATAATTCTAACCTTGGCTTTTATGATTATTACACAAAATGTTGAATGATTTTGGGTCTGTCTGCATTTATTTGGTAAGAGATGATTATATAGTCTATCTCAAATGATATTCTAATGACATCCGCAGTGCATTGTGTGTGTGAGTGAAAGAGAGAGAGAGAGAGAGAGAGAGAGTCTGGTATGTACGATATACAGTGGGAGACATGTTATTACTGTTAAGCTACTTTTGAAGATTTATGAAACTAATATGTGACAAAATTGCCTCAATTTATACTATTTGGTAAATATACAATTTATTATAATTAATTTATTTTTGAAATTAGGAATATGAGTTAGTAGTTGAATGAGGAGGTTTAATTTGCATTTGTTAGACAAGCACTGCAACTTTTTATTTTGGGCATAACTAATATTGTTAAATTTGAATGTACATCATAGTTGTAATAAATCATCATATGAAGTTACTTCACTACTTTTACATGTGTAAAGTTTTTGCTTACTCTACCAACCTCTACTGTCCTGGACATGAAATAAAACTGCATCCAGGCAGTGGGGTCCGATAGGACCAGGGAGATGATAGAGTATGTCCTAATCACTGCTAATGCTCTCAGGTGTCCCTTGGGCAAGGACCAGCACCTACCTGTAAGCCCCCCACACCAGGGCTATGGGGAAAACACTGGCAACAGGGTGTTGAATGGCAACATTGGTGGATGAACTAAATGGGTCAACAGTAATCAAGCTAACTGCACAGGTGGAAGAAAGCCATAAAGACACCAATGGCTGGGCAAATTGGAGTCAGTAAGCGACCACTGCGCTGTGAGAAGAACGAGGGGGACTACTCACAGTATTTCCTCCAAGAAAACCTTTTTCACTCAAAAAAGACAGATGATAGGTCCAAATTGTGGAAAACAGTCTCCAAAGCTCTAGGAGAGCATGGAATGAGATGATGATAACTCACCTTTAGTAGTATCATGTTATGAGAGCAGTGTTGCTGTATTGCAGTAGATTTGTGCTGTACACAGTTCCACTGTATGGTTAATGAGAAAATTTTGACACTATCAGTTTGAGTGAAGTGGAGAAAAAGTAAATGATGTGAAGTGAGATCCATATGTTTGTGATTAATGAAGGACTGTGTTGTGTGTGAGAAATGTTTGTGAGGTGAGACAGAGACACTGAGGATGTCTGTTAGGATCAAAGATGCAACATAATCTCTCTCTCTCTCTCTCTCTCTCTCTGTATTCTGTGCAGGTTCAGTCTATCAGCATCATGGCTCTTAATTTGGGACACATGCAGTGAAATAAACCAAACCTCGTTACGATTTAATGACAGCGAATCTGATCCTGGTGGTGGAGACACAAGGAGGATCTGGGCAAACTCAATTCAAATAAGCTGTGCAAAGCAGCAGAGACTGGAACTGACTTCCTGAATTAAATAAATTAAATCATAATAAAGGCATTATGATTGACAAACAAAACAGACCACGGTGTGTGTGTGTGTGTGTGTGTATTATATATGAGTCAAGTGAAAACATTTTTGTCAGGGTGCAGGCACTTACAGATATAAATGCAGAAGAGAGTGGGAAAGCAGACTGTCGACAAAGCCAAAACGATAGACAAGAAGCATGGTCAGGAAACAAGCAAGGGTCGGGCAATTGGCAAACAACGTAGAGTACAAGAGACAAAGAGTGTGAATGAAATAAGGCTAGCAAAGGTCAGAAAATTGAGAGGCAGATAGCAAGGCTTGGTATGAACTGGGTGAAAACAGAACAATACTTTGCATTGGCGTGGAGTGTGAGAGTGGCTTAAGGAGGGGAAGGGATAATTGAGGAAATGAGTGTCAGCTGTGGTTAATATTTGGGAGACAGAAGGCGCTGGGAGTCTTGGGGATTGTAGTCTTGAATGCCCTTGCTTGTAGTTTGTGTGTCTACAGTAGGTTTACTGACAGAGCCCCCCCCCCCGGAGGAGCTCCATCTGGGAGCTGGAGTTTTTCTAGGGCGTCCCCTACCTCATGATGCTGGTTTATGTGGATGTTGGGCATGAAATTCTTTCCTGAGGAGGAGAGGGTCTAGGATATCCTTGGCAGAAAACCAACTTTGTTCCTCAGGTCCATAACCTTCCCAATCTACCAGGTACTCAACTTGTCCTCTTCTGTGTCTGGAGTCGAGGATCTTATTTACCTGGTAGATGGGTTCCCCCTCTAGAAGGTATTCAGGGTATTCCTGGACTAGAGTGTTTTTGGCCAGGGGGCCCAGAATAACTAGTTTGAGGTTGGAGATGTGAAACATAGGAGATAAATCTGCTATGCGGGGGGAGTTCTAAGTGGTAGGAAACTTCATAAATGCATTGCAATATCTTGAATGGACAAATGTATTGTGCCTGAAGCTTTCTGCAGGTGTTGGTCTCTCTCAAGTTTTTAGTAGCCACCTGTACTCTGTCACCCAGGGAGAAGTCTGGATTCTCTCCTCTGTGCTTGTCCGCATATTCTTTATACTTAGCATTAATTGTTTTGATACATTGGTGGACCTCCTCCCATATTGCTTGGCTGCATATAAACCTAATCCTCTACTGCCTGTACCTGGCTTCGTGTATCGTCCCAAGGGAACAAGGGTGGTTGGTAGCTGAGTATGCACTGGAATGGTGTTAACTGTGTTGTGGAGTGTCTGAGGGAGTTCTGTGCATACTCGGCCCATGGGAGAAAGCATGCCCAGTCCTCCTGGTTGCACATGCAGAAGATTCTCAGGAAGCAGCTGATCTCCTGGTTGGGTCTCTCAACCTGGCCATTGGACTGAGGGTGGCAGCCTGATGTAAGATTCACTGCAACCCCTAACCTCTCCATAAAGCAGATCCAGAAGCAAGAAATGAATTGCGAGCCTCTGTTACTGACTATATATTCTGGGATACCATAGTACCTGAACACATACAGTTCTAGAAGAGGAGTTCTGCAGTTGGAGATGCTGTTGGGATGTCTGGTAAGGGGATGAGTTTGAGAGCCTTCGAGAAGTGGTCAACAGTGACCATAATGGTGGTGTTCTCAGAGGGAGGGAGCTCCGTGATGAAGTCAATGGCTATATGGGACCAGGGTCTTTGAGGAACATGGAGGGGGCACAATTTGCCAGCAGGAGGGGTTCTAGGAACTTTAGCCTTGGTTAATTTCAGTCAGCATATTCTCCCACCAATACTTATTCTTTAGCATGAGATGGGTGTGGTGACTGCCAGGACGAGTTGTGGCAGGTGACGCATGGACTCATGTGATTAATCAACCTTGAAATTTCTTGGGCAAATAGAGTAGACCAGGTGGGAGGTTATGGGGAAGACTGTGGTTGAGCATTTCTTATCTCTTGGTCCAGGTCCCAGGTGATGGATTGCATGAAGCATTGAGTTGGAAGAATGGGATGGTTTATAGAATCTTGGTGAATAGAACCAAAGTTGCAAGATAAAGCATCAGTCTTGGTGTTCTTGAAACCGGGGCGCAATGAAATGGTGAAGTTGAACCTTGTGAAGAATAGTGCCTGCCTGGCCTGACGAGGGTTTAGCCTCTTGGCTTTCTTGAGGTATTCCGGATTCTTGTGGTCCATGAGAATAACAAAAGGATGAGTGGACCCCTCAAGCCAATGCTGCCACTCTTCAAGAGCTATCTTAATGGTAAGCAACTCCCTGTTGCTGATGTCATAGTTCCGATCTGCACAAGAAAGTTTTTCCCAGAAGAACACTATTGGATGTAGTTTCTGTTTCTCATCAAACTGCTGGGATAGAATTGCCCCTACTCCAGTGTCAGATGCATCCACTTCTACCATAAAAGGTTTGGTGGGGTCTGGATGCTGGAGGATCAGAGCAGATGTGAAGGGTTATTTGAGATGCTGAAATGCTTCCTCTGCCTTGGGGTTCCACTGGAGGTGCTTTGGGCCTTCCTTCAGTAAGGTTGTTAAGGGGTTTTTGATAGTGCTGAAACCCCTGATGAATTGATGATAGAAGTTCAGGAACCCCCCAAAAATACTGAAGTTCCTTTACTGAAGTAGGTGTGGGCCAGGAAATAACTGCAGAGACCTTGGATGAGTCCATGCTAAATCCTTCAGTTATTATAATGTACCAGTATCCTAGGAAGGAGATTCGAACCTGATGAAACTCATATTTCTCGGCTTTGACATAGAAGTGATTTTCAAGTAGGCATTTCAGGATGGCTCTGATGTGCTTTTTGTGACTTTCTTCATCTGTGGAGTAGATCAGGATGTCAAAGTATGCAATAGCAAATCTGCCTAGCATGTCGTTAATTAGGCATTGGAACACACAAGGCACAGAAGAAAGACCATATGGCATCACCCGGTATTCAAAATGGCCAGCAGTTGTGATAAAGGTGGTATTCCATTCATCACCCTTTTTGATCTTGATCAAGTTGTATACATTCCTTAGATCCAACTTGGAAAAGATCTTAGCCAATTGAAGCTGTTCTAATGCTGCAGGAACTAGAGGAAGGGGATAAGAGTATTTTACAGATACCTGGTTCAACCCTCTGTAATCAATGCATGGTTGGAGTCTGCCGCCTTGTTTCTCCATGAAAAAGAACACTGTGGATGTGGGAGACTTGGAGGGGCAGATATATCCTTGCTTAAGGGCCTCTTGAATGTACTCCTCCATGGCAGTGTGTTCCTTCTGGAACAGGGGGTAGATGCGCCCCCATGGAGGTGACATGCCTGGCAGAAGGTCAATAGTGCAGTCATAGGGCCAATGTCATGGTAGCCAGCATGCCTTTCCCTTGCTAAAGGCCTCCTGCAAATCCATGTAGCACTCCGGGACACCATCCAAGGAGTCAGGTTGAGGACTCTTTACTATGGTGGATGAAAGGTTGACTTGGGGATAAGAGATGCAGTTACTGAAACAAGTTGGAGACCACTGAAGAATTTCCTTGCTCTGCCATGAACTCAAGGGATTGTGAAGCTGAAGACATGGATAACCAAGAATAAGATCCTGACTTACTGTATTAGTGATATCAAGAAAGATCTGTTCCGAATGTAAAATGCCCACTTGGATATGAAGTGGTGTGGGCCACAAAGTGACAAAGCTGTCTGCTATTGGTTTTCCATCAATGGCCCTAATGCTGAGTGCACTTGGCAAAGGGGACCTTGGGCAGGTTGAGTTTCTGCACAATGGAATGGCTGATAAAAGTTCCCTTCTGCCCCTGAATCAATAAAAGCATGCAGGAGGTGTGTGGAGTCAGTCAATTTCAGTGATACTGGGATTTTAAAAGACTTGGACTTAAATTTTCTCACCGGACTCACAGAACATGTAGAACCTTCTGCTGGAGCTGTATGGGATGAACAAATGGGACAGTGGTTGAGCTGATGCTCGGAGCTCCTGCAGTAGAAGCACAAACCTTCCCTTTTCCATCTCTCACACTTGGAGCGTGACAGACTGGTGTGGGAAACCTCCATGGGAGAGCTGTCCTCAAAGGCCGTGATAGGCTTAATGCCTTCCTGAATGGATGGGCAGTGTGCCAAAAGATGATTGAATCGGATGGCCAAATCGATAAGCAAGTCCAGCATGAGTTGTTCATGCCAACATGCTAGTTCACTGAAAATAGCGGGATGTAGACCCTGGCAGACGATGGCTTTCAAAGTGGGCTCATTCCATCCACTGGCTGCTGCAAATGTTCTAAAGTTGAGAACATATTCCATCACACTTCGGGAACCATGTGAAATGGTAAGCAGACTTTCACCAATTTCAATACCCTCTGGTTCATGGTTTAAAACTCTCTTGAACCTAGAGAAAAAATTGCTCATAATGATGTGGTTTGTTCATGGTCTATGCTACATATTGCACTTGCCCAGTGTAGCTCTTTGCCAGAAAGGAAAGAAAGGAATTTAGTGATTTTATGTTTATCGGAGAGATTTGGCATGGTGGCGAAATACATGGAGCATTGAAGCAAGAAACCCTTACAAGTGAGGGCATCTCCAGCAAACTTCTCAGGTGCAGAAAGTTGTAGCATGGGGCTAGGAAGAGACTTGGGTGTGGTAGGAGGATCTGCGACATCATGGTGGTCAGCTGCGTTAGATAGGTGTTAAGATCCACTAGCACCTGTTGATGTTCTCTGGGGAAGGGTCCCTGAGCATTCAAAGCAGTCTGCTTTGCCTCTTCCACTACATCCATGATGTCAAGGTATCCTGTCAGAGTGCAGGCACTTACGGATGTAAATGCAGAGGAGAGTGGGGAAGCAGACTGGCGACGAAGCCAAAATGATAGACAAGAAGTGTGGTCAGGAAACAAGCGAGGGTCAGGCAATCGGCAAACAATCTAGAGTAGAAGAGACAAAGAGCGTAAATGAAATAAGGTTAGCAAAGGTCAGGAAATTGAGACGCAGATAGAGAATAGAAAGGCTCGGTATGAACTGGGTGAAAACAGAATGATACTTCACATTGGAGTGGAGTGCGAGAGTGGCTTAAGTAGGAGCAGGGCTAATTGAGGAAATGAGTGTCAGCTGTGGTTAATATTCGGGAAACAGAGGGCTCTGTGAGTCTTGGGGATTGTAGTCTTGAATGTCCATGTTTGTAGTTTGAGTATCTACAGCAGGTTTACTGACAATTTTCAACATGAGAAGATAAGCAACATATATGTGTCAGAAAACAGAATCCATGTCTGCCTGGGGCATTTTGAGTTATTGACAGATTCAGAAAGTACAGTTTCTAATCTTTCCAATGATGCCTTCCATGTGGAGATCTGACAATATTTGAAGAATGTGTGGCCTTTTGAAAGTGTATACTTCTTAAAACAGAAAAGGGAGAAAATCGCCCTCAAAGTTTTCCATCTCAGCTACTCTGGGTGTAGGACGGGCACATAATGGTGCTCATTTGCATGATATTAAGGAAAGCTCTACCCCCTACTAGCTAGCACGATACTACTTTCATGTAAACAAAGATTACCACATCAATTTTCCTTCCATGCAAAGTATGCCCAAAACAATTATGAAGTACAAAAATAAGTCCTAAAGTATACTTTAACGTTTTGTGGTTGAAAAATTACTCACACCGTAAGAAAGAAAGCTAGCACAATGATGACACAACTAACAACACTAGTTTCATGTAAAGCCTCGGTCACAACCGGCCGTACAGTACGTGCTCTTACGGCCGGTCTACATGCAAAAAACTCAAGAAATGCACGGAGGGCGCGCATGAAACGCACGAGAGCGCACGTGTGAAGTCCTGATTTTCGAGCCGCAGACCGGCCGCAGAGGTTCGTTGTCATGTCAAACAAACTCTATGGGTGCTTACGTTTTTTTCAGGTTGCAAGACAAACTTACAGCCAATGCATGTCTTTCTCCGTGAACAAAAAAAAAAAAACGCAGCGATTTGGGAAACGCCAAAATCGCACGGCCAAAAAAATCGTACGTCCGGTTGTGACCTAGGCTTAACCAAACCACAACACTCTCCGTTACATGCAAAAATAACCACACAGCCTTAGATTAATAAACTTACCCCATCAGAAAGAGAAATGTCGCCTTGCACACATCAATGCCTCCGATGGAATGTAATCCTAGAATGGTCCGTGTATAATCCCATCATTCAAGTATTCCATTCAATCTGGAAAATGAGGTTGCGTGTTTTTTTTGCTAGAAATGGTTATCTCCAATGTAAATACTGTGTGTCTGTTTGCTTCGCGGTGTTTCAGCTCCTCTGCGCTCTGTTTAACTTGCTCATTCCATAGTGAAATCACATGCCTGTATGCAGGTTAAGTAGCCACGAGCTCAGCTCACATCATACAGCTGATTAGCAAAAAAAAAAAAAAAGACTTAAATCATCATGTGAATGGCCCATATGGTAATTTACCCACACCCCCCAGCAGGCTACAGTCCTGACAAAAACGAGACAATTTGCAACAAAAAATGTATGCTTTTCCAACAAAACAATCTATTATCTGAAATACTGATTGCGTTCTTCAAGATCTCAACTTGCACATGATAGAAAAAAAAACAAAAATCACAAATTCCGAAAAAAAAATGCTTCTTTTGCGATTATCTCGGATTCGTTTCAGCCGACATGTGTCCCTGGATTCGGTGAGGGGTCACATATTTGTGCCACCATGTAATGTTCTTTATAGTGGATATAAAAAGTGTACACACCCCATTACAATGATAGGTTTTTCTCATGTAAAAAAATGAGACCACAATAAATAATTTCAAAACTTTTCTCACCTTTAATATGACCTATAACCTATACAATTCAATTGAAAAACAAACAAATCTGTTAGGGGGGAAAACAAACATACAATAAGCTGGTTGCATAAGTGTGCACACCCTTAAACTAATACTTTGTTAAAGCACCTTATGATTTAATTACAGCATTCAGTCTTTTGGGGTAGGAGTCTGTCAGCCTGCCACAACTAGACTTGGCAATATTTGCCAACTCTTCCTTGCAAAAGCACTCCAAGTCTGTCAGATTGCGAGGGCATCTCTTGTGCACAGCTCAAGTGAGGTCAGGTCACTCCACAGATTTTCAATTGGATTTAGGTCTGGGCTCTGGGTGGGCCACTCCAAAAGTTTTTTGGGGTCATTGGCATGCTGAAAAATGAAATTCCTCTTCATCTTCAGCTTTCTAGCAGACACCTGAAGGTTCTGGGCCAAAATTGACTGGCATTTGGAACTGTTCATAATTCCCTCCAGCTTGACTAAAGCCCCTGTTCCAGCTGAAGAAAAACAACCCCAAAACATGATACTGCCACCACCATGCTTCACCGTGGGTATGGTGTTCTTTTGGTGATGTGCAGTGTTGTTTTTGCACAAAACATACCTTTTGGAATTGCAGCCAAAAAGTTCAACCTTGGTTTCATCAGACCATGACACATTTTCCCACATGGTTTTGGGAGAGGTGATGTATTTTTTTGCAAAATTTAGCCAGGCCTGCATGTTTTTCTTTGACCCTTTCTCATAGTCCAGACATATGGAGAATACAGGAGATTGTTGTCACATGTAGTACACAACCAGTCTAATGGCCCTTTTCCACTACCCTTTTTCAGCTCACTTCAGCTCGCTTCAGCTCACTTCAGCCCGACACGGCTCGCGTTTCGACTACCAAAAACCAGCACGACTCAGCTCGTTTCAGCCCTGCTTAGCCCCTAAAACTCGCACCGTTTTGGAGTGGGGCTGAAGCGAGCCAAGCCGTGCCGAGTGAGGTTGGGGGCGTGAGCAGACACTCCCCTGTGCACTGATTGGTGAGGAGGAGTGTCCTCACATGCCCACACACGCCCCGCGAGCGCGCTGGGATCTGTAAACACCGCAAACCCGGAAGGAGAAGAAGAATTACGAATTACGAGAATTTCTGAAGCCTTATGCGCCTCGCCTCATCTATACGCTCTTGCCAGTATCTGTCCGCGTTGTCGGTGACAACAAGCCACAGCACCAAGACCAGCAACACTAACGACTCCATGTCCTCCATGTTTATTGTTTACTATCCGGGTCATGAGACTACCGCTTAAAAGCTCACTGAATCAGTGACATACAGAGCATCGTGGACGAGTTCGCGGAGCGCAAGGCTCGTCGTATGCCCTTCAAATAATGCGCGCAGTAGGCTATTGATGTTTTATTATGAGCCATGTACAGTATGTCACCTAATGTTTTTTTGTTTCTGAGTTACATGTTCGTTTGAAGGACTTAATGTACAAAATAACATAGTTGCACCCCGTAGTGTTGAAATTGGTAAACACAGTGCATTCAGTGAGGTTTGCACCGCCCTCCTTTTATTTCTGACTCTTCCTGTCACCGTTGCAACCTCTGAGCGCTCATTCGTATGCCCTTCCAATAATGTGCGCAGTATAGGCTATTGATGTTTTATTATGAGCCATGTACAGTATCCTAATGTTTTTTGTTTCTGAGTTACATGTTCGTTTGAAGGACTTGATGTACTAAATAACATAGTTGCACCCGGTAGTGTTGAAATTGGTAAACACCGCAGTTGCGGACATTTTGTAGCCTAAAATGATGTTATGATAAGCTTTAATAAAGGGCCCGGTCATTTGCCCCGCCCCCGGCCCGGCTCTGACTTGTTCCGCCACTGTCACTGATGTCACTGTTTGCGCTGCTTAACGACATCACGTGACGTCCACCCACTTTCGCTAACTCCACCCAATGTGTCCACCCACTTCCAGCCAGCACGGTTCAGCGCGGTTGTAGTCGAAATGCAACTCCAACAGCCCCGCTCAGCTCGACTCAGCCGCGTTTGTAGTGGAAAAGCAGCATTAGTCTAAAGTCCTTCCCGTGCCATATGGTGCATCTGGCAGCGCTGATCTCCGTTTCTGCAGCCCTCAGCCTCTTGCCTATTACATAGCTAGGGTTACAGTGGGGGGCCAGTCCTCTGGTAACCAGAGAGTTTAACTCCCCTACTTGCATCTGTATTGCAGCGTGTCTTGCCAGATGGTAGTAGGTACCATTTTTATGATGGTCTTTGGTATGACCCGACCGTGAATAGAACTCACGATCTCAGAGCTGCAGGAATTTCTGGCAAGTACTGGTAGTACACAACCAGTACTTGCCAGAAATTCCTGCAGCTCCTTTAGTGTTGCTGTAGACCTCTTGGCAGCCTGCCTGACCAGTTTTCATCTTGTCTTTTCATCAATTTTGGAGGGACATCCAGTTTTCAGTAATGTCACTGTTGTCCCATATTTTCTCCACTTCTTGCTGACTGTCTTCAATGTGCTCCATGGTATATCTAATGCCATGGAATTTTTTTGTACCCTTCCCCTGACTGATACCTTTCAACAATGAGATTGCTTTGATGCTTTGTAAGCTCTCTGCAAACCATGGCTTTTGCTGGAGGATGCAACTGAATAAATGAGTAAAAACTTTATTTGGGGTTAATCAGAGTCATTTTATTTGATGGCAGGTATATACCCAAAAAGACTGAATGCTGTAATTAAATCAAAAGGTGCTTCAACTAAGTATTAGTTTAAGGGTGTGCACACTTATACAACCAGCTTATTGTACATTTCTTATTTTTTATGTGTTTCCCCCTGACAGATTTGTTTGTTTTTCAATTGAATTGTACAGGTTTTAGGTCACATTAAACGTGTGAAAAGTTTTGAAATGATTTATTGTGGTCTCGTTTTTTTACATCAGAAAAACCTTTTAATGTGGTGTGTACACTTTTTATATCCACTGTATATTATATGAACATATCTTTGTAGAGGTGTTTTGTAACTTTGTAGAGGTGTTTAAATTAGTGAAGGCGATGTCCGATGTGAAGTATGCTCTGGCCCAATCCCAATGTGGCGTGGCGATATACAGTAGCTTACAGCAGGTTATGGTCGCTGAACTGCTGGTTGTCCAGGTGGTGCTCTGAAAACAGTGTGGGCTTTATAGATAATTGGGCTAATTTTGAGGGCACTGCTGGCCTGTTAGGGTGGGACGGTACCTATCCCACTTGGGAAGGTGCTGCTCTCATTTCCTGCAGCATAGGTCATAGTCTCATAACAGGCCTAGTTAATTTCTGACAATCCAGAGCCAAGGCCATGGAGCAGACAAACAGGCTAAACCAACTGTCTGCTAGCTGCACAGAGTCGTCACTCAGGGTCCACTACATCAAGACTGTGTCTGTTCCCCGAGCAAAACAAAAAGGTAGAAATATTCAGAGAGTTTGTTCCAGTAACCTAATCAATATAAAATTAGATCATACTGACTGTACAGCTGCTGCCAGCACCTTTGAGCTAAAGGTGGGGCTATTAAATATTAGATCTCTTACATCTAAAGCCTTGTCTCATCTTCATCCGCTTATCCGGGGCCAGGTCGCAGAGGCAGCAGTCTGAGCATGGAAGCCCAAACTTCCCTTTCCCCAGACACCTCGGCCAGCTCCTTGGAAAGAACACCGAGGCGTTCCCAGGTCAGCCGAGAGGCATAGTCCCTCCAGCGTGTCCTGGGTCTTCCCCGGGGCCTCCTCCCAGGGGGACATGTCTGGAACACCTCCCCAGGGAGGCATCCAGGAGGCATCCGAAAGAGATGCCCGAGCCACCTCAGCTGATTCCTCTTGATGTGGAGGAGCAGCGGCTCTACTCTGAGCTCCTCCTGAGTGACTGAGCTTCTCACCCTATCTCTAAGGGAGCGCCCAGCCACCCTACGAAGGAAACTCATTTCGGCTGCTTGTATCTGTGATCTTGTTCTTTCGGTCATTACCCAAAGCTCATGACCATAGGTGAGAGTCAGAACGTAGATCGACCAGTAAATTGAGAGCTTCGCCTTTTGGCTCAGCTCCTTCTTCACCATGACGGACCGGTAAAGCGACCACATCACTGCAGAGGCTGCACCAATCCGCCTGTCGATCTCACACTCTATCCTTCCCTCACTCGTGAACAAGATCCCAAGATACTTAAACTCCTCCACTTGAGGCAGGACTTCTCCACCAATCTGGAGAGGGCAAGCCACCCTTTTCCGGTCGAGAACCATGGCCTCGGACTTGGAGGGGCTGATTCTCATCCAGGCCGCTTCACACTCGACTGCAAACCGCCCCAGTGCATGCTGAAGGTCCTGGTTTGAAGAAGCCAACAGGACAACATTATCTACAAAAAGCAGAGATGAAATCCTGTGGTTCCCAAACAGGATTCCTTCCGGCCCCTGGCTATGCCTAGAAATTCTGTCCATAAAAATTATGAACAGAACCGGTGACAAAGGGCAGCCCTGCTGGAGTCCAACATGCACTGGGAACAGGTCTGACTTACTGTTGGCAATGCGAACCAGACTCCTGCTCTGTTCATGCAGGGACCGGACAGCCCTTAGCAAAAGAGTCCCGAACCCCATACTCCCGAACCCCCCCCCCACAGAATACCATGAGGGACACGGTCGAATGCCTTCTCCAGATCCACAAAGCACATGTGGACTGGTTGGGCAAACTCCCATGAACCCTTGAGCACCCTATGAAGGGTATAGAGCTGGTCCAGTGTTCCACGACCAGGATGAAAACTGCATTGTTCCTCCTGGATCTGAGGTTCAACTATTGGCCAAATTCTCCTCTCCAGTACCCTGAAGTAAACCTTCCTGGGGAGGCTGAGAAGTGTGATTCCCCTATAATTGGAGCACACGCTCCAGTCCCCTTTCTTAAAAAAAGGGACCACCACCCCAGTCTGCCACTCCAGAGGCACTGTCCCCGACCGCCATGCGATGGTGCAGAGGCATGTCAGCCAAGACAGCCCCACAACATCCAGAGACTTGAGATACTCAGGGCGGATCTCATCCACCCCCGGTGCCTTGCCACCGAGGAGCTTGCAAACCACCTCAGTGACTTCGGCTTGGGTAATGGACGAGTCCACCTCTGAGTCAATAGCCTCCGCTTCCTCAATGGAAGATGTGATGGTGGGATTGAGGAGATCCTCGAAGTATTCCATCCACCGCCCAACAATGTCCCCAGTCGAGGTCAACAGCTCCCCACCCGCACTGTAAACAGTGTTGGCAGAGTACTGCTTCCCCCTCCTGAGGCACCAGATGGTTTGCCAGAATTTCTTCGAGGCCAACCGATAGTCCTCCATGGCCTCACCGAACTCCTCCCAGTTCCGAGTTTTTGCCTCCGCAACTGCCCGAGCTGCGGCACGCCTGGCCTGCCGATACCCATCAGCTGCCTCAGGAGTCCCGGAGGCCAACATGGCCCGATAGGACTCCTTCTTCAGCTTGACGGCATCCCTTACTTCCAGTGTCCACCACTGGGTTCAGGGATTGCCGCCACGACAGGCACCGGAGACCTTGCGGCCACAGCTCTGAACAGCCGCATCTACAATGGAGGTAGAGGACATGGTCCACTCAGACTCAATGTCCCCTGCCTCCCTCAGAAGCTGAGAGAAGCTCTCCCAGAGGTGGGAGTTAAAGACCTCCCTGACAGAGTGCTCGGCCAGACATTCCCAGCAGACCCTCACCATACATTTGGGCCTGCCAGGTCTGTCCAGCTTCCTCCTCTGCCAGCGGATCCAACTCACCACCAGGTGGTGATCAGTTGACAACTCAGCCCCTCTCTTCACCCGAGTGTCCAAGACATAGGGCCGGAGATCAGATGAAATGACAACAAAGTCAATCAGTGACCTCCGACCTAAGGTGTCCTGGTGCCACGTGCACTTATGGACACCCCTATGCTCGAACATGGTGCTCATTATGGACAAACCATGACTAGCACAGAAGTCCAATAACAAAACACCACTCGGGTTCAGATCGGGGAGGCCGTTCCTCCCAATCACTCCCCTCCAGGTGTCACTGTCACCGCCCACATGAGCGTTGAAGTCCCCCAGTAGAACAATGGAGTCCCCAGTCTGAGCACCTCTCAGTACCTCTCCCAGGGACTCCAAGAAGGCCGGATACTCTATACTGCTATTCGGCCCGTAGGCACAAACAACAGCAAGAGCCCTCTCCCCGATCTGAAGGCGCAGAGAGGCAACCCTTTCGTTCACTGGGGTAAACTCCAACACATGGCGGCTGAGCTGGGGAGCTATAAGCAAGCCCACAACAGCCCGCCGCCGCTCACCATGGGCGACTCCAGAGAAGTGGAGAGTCCAGCCCCTCTCGAGGAGTTGGGTTCCGGAGCCCAAGCTGTGCGTGGAGGTGAGCCTGACTATCTCTAGCCAGTACCTCTCAAACTCCCACACAAGCTCAGGCTCTCCCCCCCCTCCCAGCGAAGTGACATTCCATGTCCCAACAGCTAGCCGCTGTGTTCGGGGATCAGGTCGTCGAGGCCCCTGCCTTCGACTGCCGCCCAATCCACACTGCACCGGCCCCCTACGGCTACGTCTGTGGGTGGTGAACCCACAGGAGGTCGGGCCCACATCACCACTTCGGGCTGAGCCCGGCCGGGCCCCGTGGGCAAAGGCCCGGCCACCAAGCACTCGCATTTGAGCCCCAACCCCGGGCCTGGCTCCAGGGTGGGGCCCAGGCTGCACCATCCCGGGCGACATCACGGTCCTTGATCTTTTATTATCCATAAGGGTTTTGGTGAACTGCTCTTGGTCTGGCCTGTCACCTAGGACCTGTCTGCCTTGGGATACCCTAACAGTGGCATAATGCCCCCGACAACATAGCTCCTAGGATCATTCAAGCACACAAACCCCTCCACCACAATAAGGTGGCACTTCTAGGAGGGGACATATAAAGTGCTAATGGTTAATGAACTCACTACTGATCAGGAGTTTAATGTACTTTGTTTAACTGAAACATGGATTAAGCCAAATGAATATATAGCATTAAATGAAGCGAGTCCTCCTGGATACAGTTATATACACCAGCCTCGTCTAACTGGCAGAGGAGGAGGCGTTGCGGTTATTTATAATGATTATCTAGGTGTAACACAAAAACCTGGTTTTAAATTTAATACATTTGAAGTTCTTCATACTCATATAATGTATTTAGCCTCGAAAAATAAGTCTACCCAGTTAATTCCGTTACTTATTATTTACAGGCCCCCGGGGCCATATTCTGAGTTTCTTTCTGAATTTGCAGATTTTACCTCAGACCTGGTTATTTCCTAAGACAAAGCTTTAGTTGTTGGAGATTTTAATATTCACTTCGATAACCCAGAAGACCCTTTGAAAACAGTGTTTGTGTCCATTTTAGATTCAGTACGGATTAATCAGAATGTCTTAGAACTGACCCACAATGGTGGTCACACCCTCGATCTAATACTAACATTCGGGTTGAACGTAGAAAATATAGTCATACTTCCACAGTCTGAAGTTATCTCAGATCATTATCTCATCTCATTCAAACTATGTCTGAGTAAGAATATATGCACCTCACCATGCTACTGTAATAAATGTACATTCACGTTAACTACTGCACAGAGCTTTATAAATGATCTCCCAGAGTTATCAACTTTGACTGGGTCACTGTCAGCCCCTGCAGAACTTGATCAGGCAACTGAATGCTTAGAGTCAACATTCCACCATACCTTAGATAATGTAGCTCCTCTTAAAAGGACAATGGTCAGAGACAAAAAATTAGCACCCTGGTATAATGATGACACTCGCACATTAAAACAGACCACTCAAAAATTGGAACGTAAATGACATCAAACAAAGTTGGTAGTGTTCAAATTAGTGTGGAAGGAGAGCTTCCTGAAGTATAGAAAAGCTCTTCGTGCTGCTAGATCAACATATCTCTCCTGTCTAATAGAAGATAACAAAAATAATCCTAGATTCCTACTTAATACTGTAGCAAAATTAACCAGGGATAAGTCCACTATAGACACATGCACACCTGTAGTATATAGTAGCAACGATTCATGAATGTTTTTAATGACAAAATTGAGAATATCCGACAAAAAATTCAAACTACTAATTTAAGGTCAGACAATGTCAGTGACCCTGTAGTTAACAATATAACTTATCAGATCATCAATTAGAATGTTTTACTCCCCTAAAAGAAACTGAATTACTTTCATTAATCTTGGCATCAAAAGCCTCAACTTGTGTACTAGATCCCTTACCTACACGTTTATTCAAACAGATAATACCTGAAGTATTTGAACCGCTTCTAAAAATAATAAATTCTTCTCTTACGATTGGCTATGTACCCAAATTCTTTAAACTAGCAGTTATCAAACCCCTGATTAAAAAACCTGACCTTGATCCCTGTCAGCTGTCCAATTATCGCCCAATATCAAACCTCCCCTTTATCTCCAAGATCCTTGAAAAAGCTGTTGCACAGCAGTTATGCGCATATTTACATAGGAATAACATCCATGAAATGTATCAGTCAGGATTTAGACCTAATCATAGCACAGAGACAGCTTTGGTTAAACTAGTAAACAACCTACGTACTGTTGGCGTCTGATCAGGGCTGTGTCTCGCTGCTTGTGTTGGTTGACCTTAGTGCAGCATTTGATACCATTGATCATTCCATTCTTCTGAATAGACTAGAAAATATTGTAGGAGTTAAGGGAACGGCCCTTTCCTGGCTCAGCTCTTATTTAACTGATCGCTATCAGTATGTTGATATAAATGGTGATATTTCTAGATGTACTGAGGTACGGTAAAGTTTGGTGTTCCACAAGGTTCTGTCTTGGGTCCACTGCTTTTTTCTTTATATATGTGTAGCAAGAGTTCTAGGTGGGTGGAGCACAGAAGCACAGCAGGCCAAAACTGAGTTCTCAAAAACTCTTTTATTTAGCTTTTCAGCTTTTATATTCACTCTCACACACACACACGCACACAAGCATCCAGGTTGGGGGAGAGCTCCCTTCCTCTGCTCTCTCTCTCCTTTATAGGGCACGGTCACTGGGGAAGACACACAAACACAGGTTAATTCCCATCAGGTGTAGTGATTCTGCCACTTACCTTCCCTAACTCTGCCCTCCATTCACAGACTGACGCTTGACCATGCCCCCGCTGCCACATACCTCCACCGCCCGACTCAGGCTGGGGAGCCGTCCGGCCTAAAGCCAACTCCCCCCCCCCCCCCTTGACGGGAGAGGAAGTCCGCCATGACCATCTGTGCCCCCGGCCTGTGGACCACCTCGAACTTAAATGGCTGGAGTGCCAGATACCAACTGGTGATCCACGCGTTGGCATCCTTCATGCGGTGGAGCCACTGCAGGGGCGCGTGGTCCGAACAGAGGGTGAAAGGGCGCCCCAGCAGGTAGTAGCGGAGGGTGAGGACTGCCAACTTGATGGTGAGGCACTCCTTTTCTATTGTGCTGTAGCAGCCCTCGCGCACCGACAGCTTCTGGCTGATGTACAGCACTGGACAGTCCTCCCTCTCCACCTCCTGGGACAGAACAGCCCCCAGCCCCCTGTCCGACGCATCCACCTGCAAAACAAAGGGGAGAGCGCAGTCAGGGGAGTGTAATAGTGGCCCCCCACACAGTGCAGCCTTTACCTCAGAGAAAGCCCGCTGGCATTGCTCCGTCCACTGGACCGGATCTGGTGCCCCCTTTTTAGTGAGATCAGTCAGAGGGCTGGTGACATCCGAATAATTAGGTGTAAACCTACGATAGTAGCCAGCCAGCCCCAGGAACTGTCTCACCCCCTTTTTGGTCTTGGGCCTCGGGCAGGCCGCAATCGCTGCTGTCTTGTTGATTTGGGGATGCACCTGCCCATTGCCCAAGTGGAAGCCCAGATACTGGACTTCCACCCGCCCAATTGGACACTTCTTTGGGTTGGCTGTGAGACCCGCTCGCCTCAGTGACCCAAGGATGGCCCTCCGGTGTTTTAGGTGCCGCAGCCAGTCATTCGTGTAAATAATGATGTAATCTAGGTATGCAGCCGCGTAGGTGGCGTGGGGGCGGAGGACCCTATCCATAAGCCACTGGAACGTAGCGGGTGCCCCAAACAGCCCAAAAGGAAGTGTGATGAACTGGTGTAAGCCAAATGGTGTGGAAAAGGCCATTTTCTCTCAGGATAGCGGAGTCAAGGGGATCTGCCAATATCCCTTTGTCAAATCCAGTGTCGAATAAAAACGAGCCATGCCTTGTCGATCGAGCAACTCATCAATATGAGGCATTGGGTATGCATCGAATTTAGACACCACGTTGACTTTTCTATAGTCCACACAGAACCAGACCGACCCGTCGGCCTTGGGCACCAAGACCACTGGGCTGCTCCAGTCACTGTGGGACTCCTTGACGATGCCCATTTTGAGCATGGCCTCGAGTTCTTCCCGAACCACCTTTTTTTTGTGTTCGGGCAGTCTATAAGGGCAGCTGTGCACTATTACCTCTGGGGGCGTCTCAATGTGGTGTTCTCTGAGGTGGCTGTGGCCGGGCAGGGGCGAGAACACGTCAGAAAATTCTGTTTGCAACTGGGCGACCTCCGCGACTTGGGTCAGGGAGAGGTGGGCTCCACAGGGGACTGGAGCGGTGGGCGATGTCAATTTTCCTTTTTGAATGTCTGGTCCCAGCTCCACCTTCTCTGGAACCACCGACACCAATGCCATGGGGACCTCCTCGCTCCAAAGTTTTAGTAGATTGAGGTGGTAAATCTGTAACGCCCCGCCCCTGTCTGTTCGCCTCACCTCATAGTCGACGTCCCCGACTCACCGTGTGACCTCAAAGGGTCCTTGCCACCTGGCAATTAATTTGGAGCTCGACGTGGGCAACAACACGAGTACTTTATCTCCCGGTGTGAACTCCCTAAGGCGCGTGCCCCTGTCGTACAGATGGACTTGACATTCTTGGGCCTGCTGCAAATTCTCCTGGGTTAAGTGCATGAGGGTGTGGAGTTTGGCATACAGGTCGATAACGTACTGAATTTCATTTTTAATTGTTGAAGGTCCCTCCTCCCAATTTTCACGCAGCACATCTAGAATGCCACATGGCTTACGCCCGTATAATAATTTGAATGGGGACAACCCCGTGGAGGCTTGTGGGACCTCTTGCACTGTGAATAACAGGGGCTCGAGCCATTTATCCCAGTTGCATGCGTCCTCGCTTACAAATTTTTTAATTATGTTTTTGAGGGTGTGATTGAACTGTTCGACTAAGCCATCCGTTTGTGGGTGATAAACGCTGGTGCAGATAGGCTTAATTCCCAGTAACCCATACAGTTCGCACAGTGTCCGTGACATAAATGTAGTACCTTGATCAGTCAGAATCTCTTTGAGGATTCCGACTTGGGAGATGATGCGGAAGAGCACTTCTGCAATACTACGTGCTGAGATATTGCAAAGAGGCACTGCTTCCGGATATTGCGTTGCATAGGCCACCAGAACTAAAATAAAGCAATATCCTCGTGTTGACCAATCTAATGGCCTGACGAGATCCATCCCAATTCTTTCGAACGGGGTCTCGATTAATGGCAGAGGGCACAAAGGCGCTTTTGGAATGGCCGCTGGATTTACTAACTGGCATTCGCGGCATGCCGTACACCACCTACGGACATCACCGCGAATCCCTGGCCAATAGAATCGGGCCATTATTCAGTCTAGTGTTTTATCCTGCCCCAAGTGTCCGGCCATGGGATTAAAGTGAGCCACCTGGAATACAAGTTCCCGGCGGGTCTTTGGGATTAAAAGCTGGGTTATCAGTTCTTTCGTCTGAGTGTCCTGTGTCACTCGGTATAACCTATCCTTCATAATGGAGAAATAGGGGAAGGACGGGGTGGCATTTGGCTGGAGCATTTGACCATCAATTACTCTCACTTGGTCAAACGCATGCCACAGAGTCTCGTCTTGCGACTGCTCTAATGGGAAATCCATGAGGGATTCCCCGAGACAGGGAGGAGGAGCCTGTTGCTCCTCACTCTGACGTGGTGATGACATAGACGGCTCTGTGACAGCTGCTCCCACCAATGCCACTCTGGGACCTCCCCCCGCTAAACTATGGTAGGCCCCACTCTTCACTTAATGAGTCATTAATTCCCCAAATCCCGGCCAATCAGTCCCCAAAATTATCGAGTGAGTAAGGCGAGGATTAACTGCCGCCTGTACTCTAAATTTCTCCCCTCAAAATAGAATGTGGACTGACACTAAAGGGTAGTTGTGAACATCCCCATGCACACACAACACCTTCACCAATTGTGATCTCCCCAATGCCTCATCTTGCACCAGGCTTTGGTGGATTGAGGTCTGATTACAGCCGGAGTCCACCAAAGCCTGATACGTATCCCCTTGGATACTCACCAATATGTGATATGCTCCGGCCCGATCGAGGGCGGTCTCTGGCACGTCGGGGATCCGGACCACCGCGCCCACCTCCATTGCTGAGCACTGATTCTGGAGGTGCCCCTGCTCCCCGCAGCGCCAGCATACCAACCCAGGCTCTCCGTCTGCACCGGTGTTCCGGAGTTCACTCACCTGAGGGGGGAAAGACACAGACACGGAAGTAGGAAACAGTAGGGCACCGCAGGGGCAGCGGGCCAGCTGGGGTGGAGCCAGCCCCTGCCTCCGTGGTGGGGGAACGGGGCAAGGACGAGGAACAGGGAGAGAGGGAAAGAGAGAAGAGAGGGGAGAAGAGGGGACATGCCATCCTGCTGTCGGAACAGCCACCATATGGTCCTCCACCAGCTCAATGGCCCGATCCAGCGACGCTGGGCGATGGCACTGGACCCACTCCGCAGTTCCTCCCGGAAGTCAAGCGACGAATTGTTCCAGCGCCACCAAGTCAATGATTCCCTCGGAGTCGTGGTTGTTGGCCCTCAGCCGCCGCTGGCAGGTGTCCCGGAGCTGCTGGCCAAATGTGAACGGCCGGCCGACCTCCTTCAAGTGCAGCGCGCGGAAGCACTGCTGCTGCTGTTCTGGTGTGCGCCACACATGTTGGAGGACGGCCCTGCGGAGGTGGGCGTAGACCAGCTGGCTGTTGGCGGGGAGCTGTAGCATGGCCATCTGCGCCTCGCCCGTTAGCAGGGAGAGGAGGCAAGCCACACGCTGCTCCACCAGCCAACCCCACACCGCTGATGCCTGCTCAAAAAGAGCAAGGAAGGCTTTGGGGTTGTCCTGCGGACCCATCTTCATTAGGGTGAGGTGGGGAGGGTCCACGCCGTGGTGACGGTGGACCCTGCCGACACGAGCAGGTGCCGGAAAGCCTGGTGATCTTCCTGCTGCGCCAGCACCAGGACTTCGAACCGTTGTTCTTGCTCCTTCCGGAGGGCGACCAGTGCCTAGTGCTGGCTCTGTTGGGCCATGGCGAGGGCATGGACCAGGTCCTTGAAGGGGGAGGACTCCATGGGGCTGTTCTCTTCCATACTCCGAGTCCCGGGTTTCGGCACCACTGTAGCAAGAGTTCTAGGTGGGTGGAGCACAGAAGCACGGCAGGCCAGAACTGAGTTCTCAAAAACTCTTTTATTTAGCTTTTCAGCTTTTATATTCACTCTCACACACGCACACACACAAACGTCCAGGTTGGGGGAGAGCTCCTTTCCTCTGCTCTCCCTCTCCTTTATAGGGCACGGTCACTGGGGAAGACACACAAACACAGGTTAATTCCCATCAGGTGAAGTGATTCTGCCACTTACCTTCCCTAACTCTGCCCACCATTCACAGACTGACGCTTGACCACGCCCCCGCTGCCACAATATTTTACCTCTGGTTGATATTATTCATAAACATTGTATTAGTTTCCACTGTTATGCTGATGACACACAGGTGTATGTTTCTGTAAAACCTGATGAGAGACACCAGCTTAATAGAATTGAGGAATGTGTAAAGGACATTAGACACTGGATGCTTATTAACTTCCTTCTGCTTCGCTCTGACAAGACTGAAGTACTTGTATTTGGACCACATGCAGATAGAAGTAAGTTTTCTGATTACATAGTGACTCTGGATGGCTTTTCTGTTTCTTCACGTGCAGCAGTAAAAGACCTCGGAGTGATTATTGACTCCAGTCTTTCATTCAAAACTCACATTGATAATGTTACCCAGATAGCTTTATTTCATCTCAGAAATATTGCTAAGATAAGAAATTTAATGTCACTACATGACGCGGAAAAACTAGTTCATGCTTTCGTTACCTCCAGGTTGGATTACTGTAATGCCTTACTGTCTGGATGTTCCAATAAATGCATAAACAAGCTCCAGTTAGTTCAAAATGCAGCAGCAAGACTCCTTACTAGAACTAGAAAATATGACGACATCACCCCTGTCTTATCCACACTGCACTGGCTCCCAATCAAATTTCGTATTGATTATAAAATACTACTATTGACCTTTAAAGCACTGAATGGTCTCATGCCACAGTACCTGAGTGAACTTCTGGTCATCTATGACCCACCACATCTACTTAGATCAAAAGGTGCAGGCTATCTGCTGGTACTTTGTATAGTGAAGGCTACATCAGGGGGCAGAGTCTTTTCTTATACTGTAAAGCCCCACAGTTATGGAGTTACATGTCAGCCCTGGGATTGAGATGCTGGCCTCTTCTGCTCCTCAGACCTGCCTGGTCCATCCTCGTGCCCTGTGTCTGGTTGGAGTCTCATCGCATTGCTCCTGTGGAGGGCGGCCCCATGTGGACAGTTGGGGGTCGCACCTGGAGGACGCTCTGGACTCTTGCAGTGGTGTTTTTGTGGCTGGGGACTGCAGTTGACTTGCTGACTTTGGGACTGCGGTCGCCGTGAATGGTTTTGCACTTGGGTTTCCGTTGGTGGGGGGTTTATAGCATTAACGAAGCTGACTTTGTTAGGACTGTTAATGTTATAGTCATGTTGTCTGTTGTTGCCTGGATGGGGATGGGTTCCCGTTTGAGTCTGGTTCCTCTCGAGGTTTCTTCCTCGTGTCGTCTGAGGGAGTTTTTCCTTGCCACCGTCGCCACAGGCGTGCTCATTGGGGATAGGTTGGGGATAAAATTAGCTCATATTTTAAGCCTTTCAAATTCTGTAAAGCTGCTTTGGGACAATGTTTATCGTTAAAAGCACTATACAAATAAACTTGACTTGACATATCCTCATACAAAAAAAAAAGTTAATCAAACTCATTTTAATTCTGAACTGGTTTCCCATTTTGACAAAGTGTATCTAGACAGCAGGAAAACACTGGGAGTGATGGCATCAGAGTGAAATATTGGGAAATATGTCATTCAGATCTGCGATATATTTCATATGTAAAATGAAAGTTTTTCAACATGAGAAGAAACTTCATATCTTCAAGACAACGAATGCTTTTCCTTTTATTATATAGACACATTCACAAACAAAAAGTACATAACTTTTTCAAAACAATTCATCAATTTCCTCACAAGTGACATATAGAGATTTATTTCAGGGTTTTGGTTCTCTATGTCCCGGCTGTAGCTCATATGAAAAATACGAGTATTTCACAGTAAAACGCTCCATCCATTATCTGTAGCCACTTATCCTGTGCAGGGTCACAAGCAAGCTGAAGCCTTTCCCAGCTGACTATGGGCAGGAGGTGGGGTACACCCTGGACAAGTTGCCAGGTCATCGCAGGGCTAACATATAGAGACAAACAACCATTCACACTCACACCTACAGTCAATTTAGAGCCACCAATTAGCCTAACCTGCATGTCTTTGGACTGTGGGAGAAACCAGAGCACCCAGAGGAAACCCACGCCGACACGGGGAGAACATGCAAACTCCACACAGAAAGGCCCCTGTCAGCTGCTGGGCTCAAACCCCGGACCTTCTTGCTGTGAGGTGACATTGCAAGCCACTACACCACTGTGTTGCCAGTAAAAACACTCATACCCATATAATATATGCAGATGTAGACAAATTTGTTGGTACCCTTTCATGAAAAAAAGAACCCACAATTGTCTCTGAAATAACTTGAAACTGAAAAGTTAATGGCATCCATCATTGTTTGTTCCAGGTTTAACACAAATTAGGCTTTGCTTTTGATTTTTGATTCAACTGAATATTTTACATCACAAAACAAATGAAAATGGCATGGACAAAAATGGTGGTACCCTTAACTTAATATTTTGTTGCATAACATTGAACACCAATCACTGATAGCAAGTGATCTCTGGAGCTCTCAGTGAGATTTCTGCAGCTGCCAACAGGTTTTTTGGCCCATTCTTCCTGAGCAAACTGCTCCAGCTGTCTCAGGTTTGAAGGGTGCCTTCTCCACACTGCATGTTTCAGCTCTTTTCAGAGATGTTCGATAGGATTCAGATCAAGGCTCATAGAAGGCCACTTCAGAATAATACAATGTTTTGTTCTTCACCATCCTTGGGTGCGCTTAGCTGGGTGTTTTGGGTCTTTATCCTGTTGGAGGACCCATGATCTGCGACTGAGACTGAGCTTTCTGACATGTTTTGCTCCAGAATGCCTTGATATCTTGAGATTTCATTGTACTCTGCACAGATTCGAGGCACCCCATGCCAAGTGCACCAAAGCAACCTTGAATCATAACTAAGTCTCCTCCATGGTTCAAAATGGTGGTGTGGTGTAGCACACGGCCTCTCCAGATGCAAAATGGTGCTTTTTTTGTGTCATTTTGTTCCTCTGCTTGACCCTGTATAGGACATGGACATTGGATCAACTGGTGTTCATGTCTACCATCACCAGACACTCCTTCAGTACAGATACCATGCAGAAAACATTATAAAAGATGATCTGCTGGAGAAGCTATGTGACCTTGGCCATCTATGAGGAGCAGGCCTCGAGTCCTCGGCCTCGTCTGAGGCCAGTGACACAGGGAGGAGTCATCAGAAGTGGTGTGAGAGGAGGCAGAAATGCGGCAAGTGTGGGGGTGTCTGTGCTAGGCTAACAGCTAACCTTGGCCAGCTGGCTCTCCCATCCATTCTATTCTCCAACATTTGCTCCCTGGAAAATAAACTAGACTGTATCTGACTCCAGTGGATGACCCAGCATGAGTTTAGAGACTGCTGCATCCTTGTTTTCATGAAGACGTGGCTCAACGACTGAGTTCCAGACACTGCCATTTAGCTGGATGGGCTAGCTTTGTTCTGAGCTAACAGAGATGCAGCTCTGTATGGTAAGACTGGCGGAGGTGGTTTGTGTATTTTCATCAACACATAATGGAATTTGGTGCTCGTCTCTGGTTATTGCGCATCATGAGTGGAGTGACTTAAATGTAGACCATTTTATTTATCATGGGAATTCACGTCTGCATTCATAATCAGAGTTTACATTCCCCCTGGTGCTAATGCTAGGAAGTGCTCTGTGTACTGTACAGCATTCTCAGCGAACTGTGGAATGCACACACAGATGGAATGTTTATTGTCTCCAGAGATTTCAACCATGCGACTCTCAGGTCAATGCTCCCTAAATATTATCAGTATGTAGACCTTGCAATGAGAGGGGTGAACACACAGATCTTGTTTACACAAACATTCCTGGCCTGTACTGGGTGGAGCCCCATGCCCACCTCCGATACTCAGACCACATCCCTGTTATGCTGATTCCAGCATACAGACTGCACATCAGATGCTCCAGACCAGTTCTAAAGCAGGTGAAAACTTGGCCAGAAGGAGCCATCTCTGCTCTCCAAGACTGTTTTGAGAGAACTGACTGGGACATGTTGAGGGTGGCTGCAAACAATGGTGACTGCACTAACTTCAAGGAGTACACAGCATCAGTGATGAGCTACATCAACAAGTGCATTGATGATGTTTCTGTCTCTAAGACCATCACCACTTGCCCCAACCAGAAGATGTGGATTACTGCAGAGGTGCGTGCAATACTGAAGATCTGAGATGCTGCTTTCAGAGCAGGTGACAGGGCGGCCCTAAGAGTAGCAAGGGCCAAACTGTCTTGGGCCATCAGGGCATCAAAGCATGCACATGCCCAGAGAATCCATAGCTACTTCCAGGACAGTGGTGCATGTGGCAGGGCATCCAGGCCATCACAGACTACAGGACAACACCACATGCCTGTGACAATGATGCCTCCCTTCCAGATGCACTGAACAGCTTCTAGGCACAGTTTGAGGTGCAGAACAGCATGGCAGCAAAGAAGACCATCCCTCCTCCCAACAACCAGGTGCTATGTCTGACCACAGCTGATGTGAGGAAAACTCCACACAGAGTCGACCCAAGGAAAGCTGCTGGTCCAGACAACATCCCCAGTAAAGTGCTTAGAGGATGTGGAGACCAGCTGGCAGATGTCCTCACTGACATCTTTAACATCTACCTGAGCAATGTCATCGTTCCAACATGCTTCAAGACCACTACTATCATCCCCATGCTGAAGAAGTCTTCAGTGTCCTGCCTCAATGATGACCATCCTTTTGCATGCACACCCATCATTATGAAGTGCTTTGAGAGGCTCATCATGAGGCACATAAAGACCCTCCTGCCTCCCTCACAGGACCCCCTGCAGTTCGCTTATCGCCATAACCAGTCAACAGATGACCCCATAGCCACCACCCTTCATCTGGCCCTTAGCCACCTGGACAAGAAGGACACATGCATACAAATGCTGTTCATATACTTCAGTTCAGCATTCAACACAATCATCCCTTGGCAGCTAATTGGAAAACTGAGCCTGCTGGGCCTGAACACCTCCCTCTGCAACTGGATCCTGGATTTCCTGACTGAGAGAACTCAGTCAGTTCAGATTGGGAGCAGAACCTCCAGCACCACCATAGTGAGCACTGGGGCCCCCCAGGGCTGTGTGCTCAGTCCACTGCTGTTCACTTTGCTGACTCATGACTGTGCAGCAACTCACGGCTCAAACCACATCAAGTTTGCTGATGATATGACTGTGGTGGGTCTCATCAGTAAGAACGATGAGTCAGGATACAGAGATGAGGTGCAATGGCTATGGGACTGGTGTAGAATCAACAATCTGTCTCTGAACATGGAGAAAACAAAAAAAGGATAGTTGTTGACTTCAGAAGAACCTTGAGTGACCAATCTCCACTGTACATCAATGGCTCACTCATGGAGAACGTCAAGAGCACCAAATTCCTTGGTGATCATCTGGCAGAAAACCTCACCTGGTCCCTCAACACCAGTTCCATAGCCAAGAAAGCCCAGCAGTGTCTCTATTTCTTATGGAGGCTGAGGAAAACCCATCTCCCATCTCCCATCACCCATCCTCACAACATTCTACATAGGAACTATTGAGAGCATTCTGAGCAGCTGGATCATGGACTGGTTTGGGAATTGTACTATCTTGGATTGCAAGACCCTATAGCAGATAGTGAGGACAGCTGAGATCATCATTGGAGTCTCTCTTCCCTCAATCACAGAGATTTACACCAAGTGCTGCATCCAGAAAGCCACCAGCATTGTGGCTGACCCCATACACCCCTCACACAATGTCTTCATCCTCCTGTTGTCTGGAAAAAAGTGCCGAAGCATTTGGGCCTTCATAGCCAGACTCTAACACTTTCTTTTCACATGCCATCAGACTCCTCAACTCTGAGGGACTGGATTGATTCTCATGGACTGTTGATTCTCATGGACTTATACTGCAGTCTTTGCACAGTGGACAATAATGCACTATTGCTTACAATGTTTACAATGTCTCTCACACACAAGATTTACATTTATTTATTCCCTTTTCATATACTACAATATGCACACTCAACTCTGCACTTTATATCGTTGTGCCATTTATTGTCTGTAGTGTTGCACTCATTGCACTCTTGCACTTTGTTGTATTGTAGATTGTAATCCTGTGATGCTTAATGTCGCACCATGGTCCTGGAGAAACATTGTTTCATTTTAACTGTGTACTGTACCAACTGTATATGGTTGAAATGATAAAAGAACCTTCACCATGTTTCACAGTAGGTATGGTGTTCTTTTCTTTGAAAGCTTCATCTTTTCTTCTGTGGACATGGAGCTGATGTGAGTTGCAATCAGCTTGAGTTTTGTCTCAGCTGTCCAAAGGACATGTTCCCAGAAGCATTGTGGTTTGTCAGTATGCATTTTAGTAAATTCCAGTCTGGCTTTTTTAAAATTTTCTTTCAACAATGCAGTCCTTCCATTGAGCCTGCTGTCACTTAAAATCTGACAGATAGTACAAACAGAAATGAATGTACCCTGACCTTGGAGTTCAACTTGTATCTCTTTAGATGTTGTCTTTGGCTTTTTTTTCTACCATTGGCACTATCCTTCACTATCCTTCTGTCCTGTGATGGATTTTCCTCTTGCAATCATGTCCAGGAAGGATGGCAACAGTCACATGGAACTTAAGCTCCTCGATAATATTTGCAACTGTAATCACAGGAACATCAAGGTGCTTGGAGATGATCTTATAGTCTTTGCCTTTAATGTATTTGTCTATAATTTTCTTTCTGATCCCCTCAAACAACTCTTTCTTTTGCTTTCTCTGGCCCATGTTCAACATGGTGCACATGATGATACTAAACGGCAGAGTGGTGACTTTTTTCTAGACTGAATGACTGATTACAAGATTGAAGATACCTGTGATACTAATTAAAGTTAAGCAATTAGTTTGAAATATCACTATAATCCAATTATTTATAATCTTTTCTGTAGGTACCAACAAATCTGTCAAGTCAAGTTTATTTTTATGGTGCTTTTAATAGACTGTTAGGACTGGGACTGTTTTGGCCTCTAGAGGCCGCTGTTATTTCCTTTTCTTGTCATGTTTGTTTTGGCCTCTAGAGGCCGCCACTGTTTCTGTGTTTTATGTTTGTTGTTTTCCATGTGTCTTGTGCCCTGCCTAGTCCTCATTAGTGTCACCTGTGTCCTATTTTAGTTTGTGTATTTATACCCCTGAGTTCAGTCCTCTTGTCACGGAGTCTTTGTGCTGTTATGTTTAGCTCCAGTTACCTCTGTTCTGTGTTCTTTGTCTTTTTGGTTTTGCACTTTGCTTTTCTTTTTGGACTTTGTATTTACTGTTTTATGGATCTTCTGAGCTTTGGTATTTTGCCTTTTCTTTTCTAATTTTTTGGCTTTTGTTTTTGACTTTGACCTTTTGGATATTTTATTTTTCCCTTCATCTTCTGAGCATTTTTTGGATTATATTTTTTTACTGTAAATATTGTAAATAAACCTTTTGATACTTTTTGTACTTCTGCCTCACGTCTCTGCATTTGAGTCATCCCCCTGGTGGCCTAGTGGGGGTTTGCTGGATTATCACACCAGCGAGCCAGGTTTGAATCCCAGCAAAACCCTAACAGAAGTCATTTTGATTATAGTCGACAGATTCTTGAAGGCCTGCTGCTTCATACCACTGTGCAAACTCCCTTCTGCTCTTGAAACAGCCAAACTTATTTTTAATCATGTCTTCCGAGTCTTTGGTCTCCCACAGGACATCGTCTCAGACTGAGGGCCCCAGTTCTCCTCCCGAGTGTGGCAAGGGTTCTGCAAGGTCATCGGAGCCACTGCCAGCCTCTCCTCTGGGTTTCACCCACAGTCCAATGGCCAGACGGAGAGGCTCAACCAGGACCTGGAAACCACCTTGCAAGGCCTGGCTATGGATAACCCGACATCGTGGAGCACCTGGCTGCCATGGGCAGAGTATGCCCACAACACCCTGCAGTCATCAGCCACCAAGCTGTCGCCATTCCAGTGCCAATTCGGGTTCCAGCCACCTCTGTTCCCGGACCAGGAGGAGGACGCGGGGGTGCCCTCGGTCAACCAATATGTGAGACGGTGTCGCAAGACCTGGAGCAAGGTCAGGAAGACCCTCATCCAGACCTCCAGAACCAACCAGACTCAGGCCAACCGCCATAGAAGACCTGCCCATGCTTTCCGCCCTGGGCAGTGGGTTTGGCTGTCCACTAAGGACCTTCCGCTGCGGGTGGAGAACCACAAGCTTGCTCCTCGCTACATTGGCCCCTTCAAGGTGGTGCGCAGGGTGAACCCTGTCTCCTACCGGCTCCAGTTGCCCTGGACTCTGAGGATCAACCCCACATTCCATGTTTCCCTGTTGCGGCCCGTACTGATGTCCACGTATGCCCCTGCCCCTAGGAAACCCCCCGCATCTTCCAGGGTCAGACTGTGTTCACCATGCATCGCCTGCTTGGCTCACGCCGGGTCCGCGGCAGGCTGCAATATCTAGTGGACTGGGAGGGCTATGGTCCTGAGGAGCGCTGCTGGGTTCCCGCTCGGGACGTCTTAGATAAAAAACTGTCGGGACTTCCATTCGGCCCATCCGGATTGCCCTGGGAATGTCAGGAGATGCTCCTGGGGGGGGGGTCCTGTTAGGACTGGGACTGTTTTGGCCTCTAGAGGCCGCTGTTATTTCCTTTTCTTGTCATGTTTGTTTTGGCCTCTAGAGGCCACCACTGTTTCTGTGTTTTATGTTTGTTGTTTTCCATGTGTCTTGTGCCCTGCCTAGTCCTCATTAGTGTCACCTGTGTCCTATTTTAGTTTGTGTATTTATACCCCTGAGTTCAGTCCTCTTGTCACGGAGTCTTTGTGCTGTTATGTTTAGCTCCAGTTACCTCTGTTCCGTGTTCTTTTGTCTTTTTGGTTTTGCACTTAACTTTTCTTTTTGGACTTTGTATTTACTGTTTTTTGGATCTTCTGAGCTTTGGTATTTTGCCTTTTCTTTTCTAATTTTTTGGCTTTTGTTTTTGACTTTTTTACCTTTTTGGATATTTTATTTTTCCCTTCATCTTCTGAGTTTTTTTGGATTATATTTTTTTGACTGTAAATATTGTAAATAAACCTTTTGATACTTTTTTCTACTTCCGCCTCACGCCTCTGCATTTGAGTCATCCCCCTGGTGGGGGTTTGCTGGATTAGCACACCAGCAAATCAGGTTCGAATCCCAGCAAAACCCTAACATAGACATTGTCGCAAAGCAGCTTTACAGACTTTTAATGACTTTAAACATGAGCTAATTTGATCCCTACTCTATCCCCAATGAGCAAGCCTGTGGCGACAGTGGCAAGGAAAAACTCCCTCAGACGATATGAGGAAGAAACCTCGAGAGAAACCAGACTCAAAAGGGAACCCATCCTCATTTGGGTGATAACAATGTGATTATAACATTTTTAATGTTAAGTTTGTTTTGTTGAAGTTATAAATTCTTCATTGATGGAAACTTGAGTGCAAAACTATTCATAACAACTGCAGTCCAAAAGTTAGCAAGTCAACTCTAGTCCTCAGCCATAAAAGCATTACTGTAAGTATCCAGAGCATCTTCCAAGTATGACTTTCAACTGTCCATATGGGGCAATCCTCCACGAGTGATGTGATGAGACTCCAGCCAGACATAGGGCATCAGGATGTATCAGGCAGGTCTGAGGAGCAGAAGCGGTCAGTATCTTGATCCCAGGACTGACATGTAACTCAGAGGGACAGACGGGGGGGAAGAGAGAGAAAACACAAGTTTTTAAGTATGCCCAATGTCACCTGATGAGGAGGAACAGTATACATTTTGCACTGGGCGCAAGCAGGGACACCGGCAAAGCTAACTATGACAGCATAACTAAAAGGGGAGAGCCAGAACATAACACAGACATGAGGGCACCCCGAGACATAAAGCAGCCAGCCACTACACCGTCAACAAACTCGAGTGAGCAAGTGAGTGCGGGACTGACAGCATCCATACATCCCAGCTTACCAAAACAATCTATGCCTGAGGACCCTCCAGATCTACTCTGTTATCTCAAATACTATTAAAAGGCTTGACTAAACAGATATATGTTTTCAGCCTAGACTTAAATGCTGTGTCTGATTCCTGAACACTACTTGGAAGGCTGTTCTATAACTGTGGGTCTTTGTAAGAAAAGGCTCTGCCCCCTGATGCAGCCTTCACAATATGAGGTACCAGCAGATATCCTGCCCCTTTTGATCTAAGTAGGTGTGGAGGGTCATAAAGGACCAGCATTTCGCTCAGGGACTGTGGCGTGAGACCATTCAGTGCTTTAAAGGTCAATAGTCATATTTTATAAACAATACAAAATTTGATTGGGAGCCAATGCAATGTGGATAAGATAGGGGTGATGTGGTCATATTTTTTAGTTCTAGTAAGGACTCTTGCTGCTGCATTTTGAACTAACTGGAGCTTGTTTATGCACTTACTGGAACATTCAGACAGTAAGGCATTACAATAATCCAACCTGGAGGTAACAAAAGCATGAACTAGTTTTTCTGCATTGTGTAGTGACATTAAATTTCTTATCTTAGCAATATTTCTGAGATGAAAGAAGGCTATGCGGGTAATATTATTGATATGAGTTTCAGATGAAAGACTGGGGTCAATAATCACCCCAAGGTCTTTTACTGCTGCATGTGAGGAAACAGAAAGGCCATCCAGAGTTACTATGTAATCAGAAAATCTACTTCTAGCTGCATGTGGTCCTAGTACAAGTACTTCAGTCTTGTCAGAGTTAAGCAGAAGGAAGTTAATAAGCATCCAGTGTCTAATGTCCTTTACACATTCCTCACTTCTATTAAGCTGGTGTCTCATCAGGTTTTGCAGAAACATACAACTGTGTGTCATCAGCATAACAGTGGAAACTAATACAATGTTTACGAATAATATCACCCAGAGGTTACATATATAAAGAAAAAAGCAGTGGGCCTATGTCAGAACCTTGTGGAACACCAACATTTACTTCAATATGTCTAGAAAATCACCATTTACATCAACATGCTGATAGCGATCAGTTAAATAAGAGCTGAGCCAGGAGAGGGCCATTCCCTTAGCTCCCACAACATTTTCCAGTCTATCCAAAAGAATGGAATGATCAGTGGTATCAAATGCTGCACTATGATCAAGCAACACAAGCAGTGAGACACAGCCCTGATCAGACACCAACAGTAGGTCATTTATTACTTTCACCAGTGCTGTCTCTATGCTATGATGAGGTCTAAATCCTGACTGATACATTTCATGGATGTTATTCCTATGTAAATATGAGCATAACTGCTGTGCCACAGCTTTCTCTAGGATCTTGGAAATAAAGGGGAGGTTTGATATTCTGTCCAGACAATTTTAGAATATTTTTGTAAAATAAAACCTTTATTTTCACACTTTTTTTTGCATTCTTCTATGACATATCAAAGGCATGCATGTATACATGAGGACATTGCTTTTAATGTCATTATTTTTCAGGAAGAATGGAGCATTGTTTCAATGAGTTTTAAGGGTACCAACAAATGCTCCTATTTACTTGAACAGGGAGAAATTCAAACAAGAACTGAATGAATAGTTTGGCATTTAAAACAGAACATTTGAAATAATATACTGGTTTGACAATAATTGTGTCAATAATTTGTGGTCTTTGTTTGGATTAACATCCAGAACAATTTTCTCCATAACAAGCAAGTCAAAGGCTTGAAAATGCCAATAGGAGTTTCTATGATCATGATGCTCAGCAGCCCAGAGAATAACCTGAATACTTACCAAATTACTACTTCCTACCTCCGGGATATGCACTAACCATCACTCTAGGGCAAAACAATGGTTTCTCACCCTATATAGTGCACTATGTTGTATTAAACATAAAGAGATTATTTAGCATTTGTCCTTGAGCTCAGCTCATTAGCTAGCTCCCTGGAAGCTGAGCTAATCTGGATTTTATGGTTTATTTCCATTGAAGCTGAAGTAAAAGATGCTATTAATGATCCATTCACATTATGTAAGCCATGGAGTGTGAAGAAATTGCAAGAAGGGCATGGGTAAGATGGAAAATACAAAAAAGTTAAAATAAATAATGTATAATGACTGTAGCCAGATGGGCGGCATGGTGGTGTAGTGGTTAGCGCTGTCACCTCACAGCAAGAAGGTCCGGGTTCGAGCCCCGTGGCCGGCGAGGGCCTTTCTGTGTGGAGTTTGCATGTTGTCTGTGTGGGTTTCCTCTGGGTGCTCCGGTTTCCCCCACAGTCCAAAGACATGCAGGTTAGGTTAACTGGTGACTCTAAATTGACCATAGGTGTGAATGGTTGTCTGTGTCTATGTGTCAGCTCTGTGATGACCTGGCGACTTGTCCAGGGTGTACCTCGCCTTTTGCCCGTAGTCAGCTGGGATAGGCTCCAGCTTGCCTGCGACCCTGTAGAACAGGATAAAGTGGCTAGAGATAATGAGAATGAGATGAGACTGTAGCCAGTGTTGGGGAGTAATGAGATACATGTAATGGCGTTATGTAATTTAATTACAAAATAAATGTAACAGTAATACATTACAGTTACTGGAGAAAAATGTGTAATTCAATTACAGTTACTTATGAAAATATTCAGAATTACAATTTGAATTACATCTGAATATTGTCAGTAAAACCTTGACAAAATATTAAATAATAATATTTTTACTGTTTCACACATTTTCCTTATAAACATCCTTCTTTGCCATTTCCCTCCACAGCTGATATTTTGATAGCCATTCTGGACCTTCTGATAGGCTCTCCTATCATGTCTACATTTGCAGCGCCATCATTTCTGTTACTTGCCTGTGCATGCAGCGACCTGAATTTCAGTTGCCAAACTACCAGAAATGTCACATAAAAATACATTCCACTGCTGGAAATTTAGAAAAGATTTCCGATATGTCACGGAAAAGGGCATAAAATTAACTGTGTAATGTAATGCTTGTTTGCCGGCTGTCAAGATGTTGTCCACATCGAAAATGTCCATGTTGAACCTCAAGAAACATCTAGAGGTAAGTGCTGCTTACTATAACTGCAAACAAAATATCAAATTAAGCAGGGAATTGCCAAGACTACCTTTACAGAGCCATACAGAGACTGTTCTGTATCTTAACTGTTCCACATGCTGATAGTGTGTCCAAATGAAAATGTATGCCTATTTTAGATCCATATTTTCATTTCACAACATTACGCTAGCTACTCTAGATAGCTATCCATAGCTGAGGAGATCTTTGAGCCATATATGCCACACTTCCCCTCCCATTTGCATTAAAATCTAATGTACTATTCTCATGCAATAGGCTACATATCGATATATTGTTAGTTAATTCATGTTGGGTCTGATGTTAGCACTCCTGACTTGCTATACAGTAGCTGTATGTCATTGAGAGTTTGCTAGCTAACAAACCCCTGAGCAATGCTAATAAACCCCCCTGGGTGCCTTGCCACTCTGCTAACCCCATGCTTTATATTGGCTTGAAGGCATGGTTTTAGGCTACTTCATAATTTGTGATTGAAAATTGACTTTAGCAGAGTAAGTGATGACATAATCAAATGAAATATCATATCCTAACGAAGAATAGACAGAAAATAAAATGTAACCACATATTTTCCCGAGTGTAAAGTGTAAATTCAATCGTGATCCGCCACCTAGTGGTCAAATGTCTGCTCCTTAATTTTGTGTAAATTATGACCACGATTTATTACTGCTGCTGCTGCTACTCCTAGGCTACTATTACTACTGCTACTACTACTACTACTACTACTACTACTAAATAATAATAGCATTAGTGTTAATATTAATGTTATGACTTGTTGTTTAAATTATTCTGTCCTGTTTTGTAATTAAGTGGAAGACAAGATTTCATGATGTAATACATTTTAATTAAATATTTATTTCTTCTTTTCAGAGGAGACATCCAAGCATTCTGCTGATGCACGATACATCGCATCAGTCTGATGTACAAGAAGATGAACTGGCAACCTCTACCCAAGTGACTTCTCAACCCCCTTTGAAGAAAGCAAGGATAGTGACAGGGTTCAGCGTGTCACAGGAATGTGTGAACAAACTGGTATTTGATTTTGTGGTTGATGATGTACAGTGCTTTTCAGTAGTGGAGCAGCCATCGTTCAGAAAGCTGGTTGAGGGTCTTAGTGGCAGGAGAAAACCAATGTGTCGAAAGACCCTGATGCAGCAGATTGATAGGGAGTTTGCAATTATGAAAGAATCTGTAATCTCCAAGCTTATTGATGTGGACACTGTCTGCACCACAGCAGACATTTGGTCAGCACAAAACCGTAGCTTCTTCGGAGTGACATGTCACTGGATTGACAAGGACAAGCTAGAGAGACATTCTGCAGCTTTGGCATGCACCCGCCTTAAAGGTCGACACACCTATGATACAGTTGCAACAAAACTAAACAAAATTCATGCGGAATACAAGAGTCAAACCAAAGTCAGAGGCACTGTGACTGACAACAGAAGCAACTTCGTAAAGGCATTCCATGAATTCAGTGTTAGTGAAGAAGGGACAGATGATTACAGTGATGGTGTGACATTTTCTGATGTCAGTAGTCTTCTTCAGGAAGAGGAAGATGAGCATTTTTTTCTTCCAACACCAGCACTGTGTGGCTCATACACTAAATCTGATAGCCACAAATGAGGTTCACAAAGCAGGAGGGAACAGTCAATCACGTAAACTATACAGAAGTGCAATGGCTAAGTGCTCATCTATCTGGACCAAAGCACATAGATCTTTATTGGCCGCAGAGGCAATTCAGGATATAGCCAAAATACAGTTCACTGTTCCATCAGTCACAAGATGGAACTCAGAATTCAGGGCCATTACAAAAGTTGTAGGGCTCTCGGAAGACCAGTTGAGGGACATCTGTGATAAGCTGGACGCTCCAATGTTTCACCCACAAGAGGCGGCATTCCTTAAAGAATACACTGAGGTTCTGCAGCCTTTAGCTGTTGCCATTGACATTCTCCAGGGCGAAAACAAATGTTACTTAGGATTTGTAGTCCCTACTTTGCTGAGCCTCAAGACAAAGTTGTCTGAAAAGCTACCTCATGTTACTTACACTGCGCACATCATCACAACTATCACTGAAGCTATAGAAGTGAGGTTTGGATCAGTATTAGCCAGTCATGAAGCACAGATGGCAACCACAACTCTGCCAAAGTTCCGTTTATGTTGGATCAGCCCTGAAAAGAGAGATGACATGAGAAGAATGCTGCTGCAGGAAGCTGTTGCTTTTGAACAACAACAAAGCCCAGTTTCATCAAGAGATGACGACAATGGAAGATCTGATGATTCAGATGATTTTTTTGTTTTCGAAAATGGCATCTGACAGCACAGCCCACAGTGAGGTGAGGGAATACTTGGAGGACTCAGACACCAGCATGAAATCTCTACAGGCATTTCCAATAATTAAGAAGCTTTTTGTGAAATACAATACTACACTCCCCTCCAGTGCACCTGTGGAGTGTCTTTTCAGTCAAGGAGGCAAAGTTTTGATGCCCTCCAGAAATAGAATGACTGATTATCACATGGAACAGGTCCTACTCCTACGCTACAATAGAAATCATTATCCTGATTTGGTCCATGATGACTAATGGAGGATATAGGGCACCTACCTTTACCACTCCATCGTCCAGTTTAATTTTTCTCCAGTTTTTGATTTTGATTTGCTCAGAAGCAAAATTTTTATGTTTTTGTCTTGCTAATGGGGCATAGTGTCCAAGTTTGATAGGGCACAAGCAGTCTGATTTACAGTGTCAAAAGTGATTTATTCTACAGTGTCAACAATTTTATTTGAAGTTTTATCATTGGCAAAGAGCTAAGACAGAGACACATCCCACAAGAATTAAGAGCAGCTTATTCAGTTCTGTCGCCTACAATGTTAAATGTTTTAAACGTTACAATTAAAAAATAAAAAGGTTGTGACTTTGTATCTGTATGTCAACTCAGATTGATTTTAGAGTAGAATGTGGCTTGAAGTCTGACCTTGTGGTGGTTATTATTATATTATCTTTATAAAAGATGTGATGTTAAGTGATGTTAATTCATGTATTAGAAGGGGTTCAGTAGACAGTGTTTAGTATTGTTTTGAGCTTAACACTGCCAGGTTTAAAAATTTGAAAATGGTTAACAGCACAAAATACTCATTCAAAAATTAGAAAAGTTATCAAAAAGTAATTGAAAAGTAATTAGTTACATTACTCAGATATAGTAATTGAAATACTTACACTACTATTACATTTTAAACAGGGTAACTTGTAACTGTAATGAATTACATTTCTAAAGTAACCTTCCCAACACTGAAGCAGATCTGTCAATATTTATGTATTTTGCACAGGAGCTACAAATTTTAGCACAAGTGCACTAGTATGAGTTAAGAAAAAAACTTCAGCATAAATGTATTCATTTATATGTTTAAAATCATTATTGATCTGTAAAGTTGCTTTGCGACAATGTCTGTTGTTAAAAGCACTATGCAAATAAAATTGACGAGACACCAAATGAGCTTTTCTATCCATCCATCCATTATCCATAACTGCTTATCCTGTGCAGGGTATCTCAGCTAACTATGGGTGAGAGGCAGGGTACACCCTGGATAAGTCACCAGATCATCACAGGGCTGACACATAGAGACAAACAACAATTCACACTGACATTCACACCTAAGGTCAATTTAGAGCCACTGTCGGCCACTGAGCTCGAACCCAGAACTTTCTTGTTGTGAGGTGGCAGTGCTAACCATGCTAGCTCTTAAAAGCTAAGGGCTTTTTTTATTTTATTTATTTATTTGCCATCATAAAAAAATGGCAGATGAGCCAATCAACATAATGAGTCTGGAATGATTGACAATACATTGGTGTCTTGGAATTGGTCTGATATAGAAGCCCCACCCCTTCTCTTAATCTCACATCAGTAATAATGAACTCACAGTGCTTGAAAGATGTGCTGATGCAGCATCCTCACTTTGTCATTGTAAATGAAAAATGTTTTGATTCCATTAACATGAAATAAAATTTCAGTAAAATAACTGAAATGAAATAATTATTTTTTAGCAAATAGCCCGGATCAGCTAACTACATTTTTTCCTTTTGTTTGTTTTCCAGCCAAAAGTGGTAAGAAACAGTTTTTGGCCAAGGCTGAAAACAGGTAAAGGTTTTGCTCTTTAATCACACACACACAAAAAAAGAAAAAAAAAGCACAGGTCTACAAAGAAGTGGTAATGATAATTTAACCAAAAAAAACAGTGTTTGCTCTCCTATACCAGTAGCATTCAGACATGTTCAAGCTATTGGGAACATTTCACACATTTTATAAGGGATCTTCATGGTTGGCATCCTTCCGTCTACAGGAGACGATGGTGTAGTGTCCAATGTTTTTATCTGCACCTTTGTGAGTGGCTGTGCAGTCCTATTCATGAATGACAGTCTCTACTGCATTTGCTGCAGATAAACAGTGATGCCTGTTGAGGCTGTCATTTTCTCTCCTTCCTTCTCGCTCTCTTGTGCTTAAGATTTTCATTCCTTGTCTCCTCTGCTCTCTGTACTCGCTTTCTGATGGCAAGGCACCAAGCTGCATGGTTATCTGCACATTGTTCCCAAGGTGGTGACATTGATGCTGCACAGCTTCATGTCTTTCTTGCAGACATCTTTGTAGCACAGGTGTGGTCATCCTGCCAGTTGTGAACCCTCTGCTATCTCGCTGTACATTTAGTCTTTGGGAATGTGGCCTGAGTCCATTCTCCTGATGTGGCCGAGTCAACGAAGATGCTTCTTGCTGAGAATTGCGAACATGCTGCTCATCTTGGTGTGTTCCAAGACCTCTACGTTGGGCACCTTGTCCTGCCATCGGATATGTAGGATGCATCTGAGGCACCTCAAGTGGAAGCTGTTGAGTTTCCTCTCATGGCTGGCATATGTGGTCCACACCTTGCTACTGTAGAGGAGTGTGCTTAGCATGCAGGCCTGGTAGATTCACAGTTTGGTCTTCTCAGTGAGGCTGGGGTTTTTCCAAACTCTCTGGTTCAGCTTAGCCATAACTGCTGCTGCCTTGGTGATCCTGTTGTTCATCTCTGCATCAAGGGAGAGTGACCTGGAAACAGTGGACCCGAGGTACGTGAAGCTCTCAACAACTTCCAGGCTGTGCCCATCGATGGCGATATTTAGAGGAGTGAATGTGCCTTGCGCCATGATGTTTGTCTTCTTCAGACTGATGGTTAATCCAATTTCCTTGCAGGCGTGAGACAGGCTACTGACAAGCTGCTGTGGGCTGCCTTCAGTGTGTGATGTCAAGGCTGCATTTTCAGCAAAGAGCATCTCACAGATGAGTACCTCTGTGACTTTAGTCTTGGTACAAAGGTGAGCGATATTGAAAAGCTTGCTGTTTGTGAATGTAGACTCCCTCACTGCAATCCTTGAAGGCATAGCAGAGGAGCATGGAGAAGATGATGCCAAAGAGCATTGGCACAAGGACACAGCCTTGCTTTACTCTACTGCTGACTGGGAAAGCCTCAGATATTGCACCATTGAAGCAAAATGTGCTGTGCATGTTTTCATGGAATGAAGGGACAACCGCGAGCAGTTGAGGAGGACAACCGATCTTCTGCAGTAGTCTGAAGAGTCTGCTCTGGCTGACCAGGTCAAACACCTTTGTCAAGTCGATGAAGGCAATGAAGAGTGACATTTGCTGCTCTTGACACTTCTCCTGCAGCTGTTGTAGTGTCCACAGTTGACCGGCCAGCTCGGAAGCCACACTGGGACTCTGGGTAGACATGGGAGGCTAAGGTCTGCAGGCACACCAGAGCAACATGGGCAAATGCCCCAACAATGCTAAGAAAGGAGATCCCCCTGTAGTTGTTGCAGTCGCTATGGTCTCCTTTCTTCTTGTACAATGTGACAATATTAGAGTCATGCATGTCCTGGGGGATGTGTCCCTGTTCCCAGCAGAAGCAGAGGAGTTCATGCAGGGGTTGGAGCAGTGCAGATTTCCCGCTCTTCAAGACTTCTGACAGGATGCCATCACTCCCTGGGGGCCTTCCCACTAGCAAGGTAGTCGATGGCTTTACTGAGCTCTTCTATGGTAGGTGGTATGTCTAGCTCCTCCATGACAGGCAAATCTGGGATGGTATCTAGGGCAGTGTCGGTGACAACATTCTTGGTTTTGTACAGCTCAAGGTAGTGCTCAACCCAGTGTTGCAACTGCTTCCCCTGGTCTGTGATAACTTCACCCATCTTGGACTTAAATGGGGTGGTCTTGGTAGTAGATGGGCCTGTCACCTGTCACATGTCATCTGAGGGAGTTTTTCCTTGCCACCGTCACCACAGGCTTGCTCATTGGGGATAGATTAGGGATAAAATTAGCTCATGTCTTAAGTCATTCAAATTCTGTAAAGTTGCTTTGGGACAATGTCTATTGTTAAAAGAGCTACACAAACAAACTTGACTTGACTTGACTAGTGTGATTGCTACATGACCTGGTTGGAAGAGGTGGACTCAGGCATGGTTCAGTTGGACTCAGGAACAGTACGCATCTGGTGTAATCACTAACCATGCCCAAGCATGGGACTCAAACTCTATGAGGTGCAGTTTTCAATTCATTCAAGTGTGTTCTGGACTGGTCTGCTTCTCACCTGGTTGATAAGCTTGAAATGTAAACCTGTAAATTTCTCCTTTGTCAGCTACCTCCTTAAAAATCTTCTTATGCATGCAAGCATGATTTACTGAAAATCACATAATTGATAAATCTGTATGGCATATGAAAGGACCATGTGTCACTGAGCCCAAAACAACTCTGAATAAGCTACCATGCTGCCCCTCTGTAAGAAATAGATTAACTAGCCACAGAATGGCCTGAATTTTTTTTGAGATATTACAGAAATAAACATATATCACACTGACCAAATTTCAGAAGGAACTAAATTTCACTGATTTTATGAAATCGAAAGGCTGTCTAGCTTTAGTGGATGACTAAGGGAATTTGGCATCTGTATTGTCTCATATTTGTTTCCCAGTTAATCAGGAAGTCATGGATAACAGCTTGAAAGTTCCTGCACACTCCAATCAAGTCAAACATATATCGTTTAAATGGGAAACATGCTTCAGTTACATGTTCATTATCATTTCCAGGGGTGCAAATAATAGTGACAGGTTTGTGTTTTGTTGAAAAATATTTTCTTTTTGTGTTTTTTTTTCTTTTAAATACATTAATTTCAATTAAAGTTTGTTTGTTTTTTTTCACCATGAGATGAAGTGACTTCACCAAAAGGTGGATTTTTTTTCAAACCCTTTTTACTAATCTTGACAAGGGGTGCCAATAATTGTGGAGGGCACTGCATGTGTGCCCCCCATTACAATATCAGTCTGAAGTCACAAATCACAATTTTGAGAGAAATGGAGAAATACATTGCGTGGGATAAAGTAGTCAAATTTTACATTTTGGTGTAATGTCTACACTCATGTTTTGAAATAAATTTACAGAAATCCATACCTTATGACCTTTAATTGGTTTTATTGGCATGATGTATTCAAATCCTAGTAGTAAAAGAACCAAAAAACACCCTTCAGACTTTGTACCATTGATTGTATATTTCTGAGGATAACCTTTCATGTCTGGTTTTGAAAGACAGTCGAGATTTTCCACTCACTAGATTCATTCATACTCATTTTGACATAATTTCAATGAGTAGCCAATAAAATTTTATTAAACAAACTCATCTTTCTGTTCACAAAATTTGTATCATTTTTTGTTGTGCACATAATCAGATACAAATTTTACAAATTTTTGTAAGATTTGTATCTGATTATGTGCACAGCATACTTCCTGTATGAACCTTGAGGAGAAATCACAAAGCTCTTAAACTTAAATTGCAACAATGGTTCAAAGTTGAGTGATTTACCGTAGTTGCAGGTTTCTTCACACAACCCTGGGAAGAGGGTACTACTGATTTTAATAACAACGAAGATGAATTTGGTGATGACTGACCCGAAAAAGACTGATTTTGGGTTTGTCATGGAAAACGTTGCCTGTTATGTAAATGCTGTTTCAAAGTCTTACAGAAGCCTAACATTACATCAGTATGTTTCTAGGCACTATGTGGACAAGAAATAGCATTGAGGGCACTTAAAGTCACTCACACTCAATTCCAAGACTTTGACAAAAAACTGACATGTAAGTAATATGTTCAGACACAGATAAGCCTTGCTTTTTCATGACCTTTTTATTTTTAATTGAACAAGCATGGGTTGTGATGCTGAGTGCCTACACTGTAAAAAATGTAACTTGCAAAATTGTTGAGTGAAAAAAGGATTCTAAGTTGAATGAACAAATTTCCCATCTAATTGTTCAAGTAACTAAAAAAAAAATAGTTGAGACGCCTTTCCTTCGCCACAAGTTCATAGGAATTGGAAAATTAAGTTAAGTGAACTTATATATTCAAGTGCTGATTGACACCCCTTAACCAATGCCACTGCGCATGCGTACTTCACAAGTTCGAAAGTTTCAATGGTCAGGTGGAGGGAGAAGTCCGTGGAAACTGACACGAGACATTGTATAGGAGTATAGACTAAGCTTTCCTCAACAGAGGCCAGGGAATTCCCTCCTTGTATGTCGGTATTTGTTTCTGTTTGTGTAATAATAGGCAAAGTGAAGTAGAACTTATGTGTTGAGAGGTTTGTGTTAACTAAAAAATGTAATGCACACTAAATCTCATCTCATCTCATTATCTCTAGCCGCTTTATCCTGTTCTACAGGGTTGCAGGCAAGCTGGAGCCTATCCCAGCTGACTACGGGCAAAAGGTGGGGTACACCCTGGACAAGTCGCCAGGTCATCACAGGGCTGACACATAGACACCCATTCACACCTACAGTCAATTTAGAGTCACCAGTTAACCTAACCTGCATGTCTTTGGGGGAAACCGGAGCACATGCAAACTCCACACAGAAAGGCCCTCGCCAGCCACGGGGCTCAAACCCAGACCTTCTTGCTGTGAGGCGACCGCGCTAACCATTACACCACACACTAAATCATTGTTAAAAAAAAATAGTCAAGCCAACTTAAAAATGTAACGCAACCTGCTGCCAAAGGATTTTGAGTAAACTCAACTTAGAACCATGATATGCCAACTCGCTCTTCTAAGTTAATTGGCATTATTATTTCAATTTATTTCAACTAAACAATTTGTTGGACTGAACTTCTAAAGGCAAGGCAAGTCAACTCAACATAAAGTACTCTTCTATGTGAACTTAAAAGAACACTTCGGGCCGTTGTGGCTCAGGTGGATAAGGCGCCATACCATAAATCTGGGGGCCTGGGTTTGATTCTGACCTAAGGTCATTTCTCAATCTGTCTCTCTCCCACTCATTTCCTGTCTCTACACTGTCCTATCCAATAAAGGTGGAAAAGGCCCCCAAAAAAGAATAATATTGGATAACAATGTTTTTTGTGCCAACTTGCTTTTCCAAGTTAATCGGAATGATTATTTCAATTTATTTCAACATCACAATTTGAATGCACTGAACTTGCTAAATAAAGTAAGGTCAACATAAAATACTCATCTGTGTCAACTTCAAAGAGCAAGTCAGCACAACTATTTGGCCCAGAGTTGAGTTTACTCAAAATCCTTTGGCAGCAGGTTGCGTTACATTTTTAAGTTGGCTTGACTAATTTTTTTTTTTTTACAGTGTATGGCTATCCTAATATCCTAATAACTTTTGTTATTCTATCCACATTCACTGGGTATGAACAATTGTGTGCTCTAATTGGCTACTCTACTACTAGGATATCAGCTCATATACCGTGAGTAGAGAAAAACAAAATGGTCACTTTATCAAGTATTTAAAAGAAACAGAAAGACCTAAGGGCGGCACGGTGGTGTAGTGGTTAGCACTGTCGCCTAAAGCAAGAAGGTCCGGGTTCGAGCCCCATGGCCGGCGAGGGCCTTTCTGTGCAGAGTTTGCATGTTCTCCCCGTGTCCGTGTGGGTTCCCTCTGGGTGCTCTGGTTTCCCCCACAGTCCAAAGACATGCAGGTTAGGTTAACTGGTGACTCTAAATTGACTGTAGGTGTGAGAGTGAATGGTTGTCTGTGTCTATGTGTCAGCCCTGTTATGACCTGGCAACTTGTCCAGGGTGTACCCCGCCTTTCGCCCATAGTCAGCTGGGATAGGCTCCAGCTTGCCTGCGACCCTGTAGAACAGGATAAAGCAGCTAGAGATAATGAGATGAGAAAGAGCTAAAAGAATATAGTCTCCCCAATAGCTCCTGTTCCACACTCCAGCCCAGTTGGTGGCGGTAATGCACCTTTAAGTTGATTTGCTAACTGCCAAAAAACCCTTAAGAAGTAGAAAATAGCAGAGTATGTTACTGAACCCATAGATTTACATAGAAGACTAGATGCCTCGTCCCTGTTGCCCGTCAACGAAGTCAAACGTCCGCACATGGCGGCCATCTTACCTCAGACAGCTGGCTTACCCATTACATTGTGTTGGTAGCAATATGTACTTTTCAGATGACCGTAACTTCCTCAAATTTCAATCGATATTCAAACGGTTTGGTTTATTATATAAAAAAAAACGGAAGTATGTATTTATGATATTAATGATGAATAATCATTTTATGTTTTAAAAAAAATATGCATAGCTTGGCGAAAATATTTCAGTATACTACAGACTGTAAGACAGGATGCATGCTGAAATTCCTATGCTGTGAGAAGCCTAACACTGCATACTTATGGATAACTGCAGCCTTAGGACAAATAACCATACAATTTATTTCCAATTTTTAGTGAAAATATTTTTACGTGATAGGGCCGTAGGGGAAGCTAAAGTTAAATAAACAGCTTACTCACTTCTGAAACTTCAGAAATACTTCATCCACCTCAAAAACCTAATGCACTCACATCATAGCATAATAACAAATGCACTGCCCGAGTAAGTAATAGTATAAAACAGTGACAGCGACTCACGGTAGTTTGTGACAAAAAAAGCATTTAATTAATCACATGTGGTTATACTTCCAAGGATAAAAATATATCTTTACATTTACAAAAAGAACATTCAAAGCTGATTATCATGTCAAAGTCAATATATGTTAGCACAGAAGATTGAAATTTCATTTGACTAGGCTCCAATGTGCAGTTAAAATAAAACTAAACATACTGATATAAACATCTACAATTAAAACACACACAGACACACACATCATCTTGTCATCAAAGTCAGTACTTTGATTTCCTGTAAATCATAATGTGAGTGCTGTGCTGTGCTTGCGTAAGTCTTCATACCCCTTGTCTGTGGTAAGATGGCCGCCCTGTGCGGACGTTCTGGAATACGCGGTGAGGAATCTAGTCTTCTATGTAAATCTATGACTGAACCAACCAAGGATGAAATAAAAACTCTACTCAAAAACAAAACCCCGAAAATTACAAAAAAGCAACAAATTATGGAATCAAAGTATTTCATGATAAGAACATCTCATCTCATTCATCTCTAGCCGCTTTATCCTATTCTACAGGGTCGTAGGCAAGCTGGAGCCTATCCCAGCTGACTACAGGCGAAAGGCGGGGTACACCCTGGACAAGTCGCCAGGTCATCACAGGGCTGGCACATAGACACAGACAACCATTCACATTCACGTTCAATTTAGAGTCACCAGTTAACCTAACCTGCATGTCTTTGGACTGTGGGGGAAACCGGAGCACCCGGAGGAAACCCACGCGGACAACATGCAAACTCCGCACAGAAAGGCCCTCGCCGGCCACGGGGCTCAAACCCGGACCTTCTTGCTGTGAGGCGACAGCGCTAACCACTACACCACCGTGCCACCCTGATAAGAACATATCTTTTATTATTTTTCAATAATTATTATTCTAGCATTTTTTATAAAAAGTGACTGTCATTTCACCAGTTTGTTTACATTCTTAGCAGAAATTATTTTGTCTGATATTTTGTATAAAGAATTAATTTATCGAATTTGCAAAAAATAAACATAAAAATGCTCTTTTTCTCAAAATCCAATGAATGTGGATAGAATAAATCAGTTATTCCACTCAGTCTCGTCGTATATGGCCAATAGCCAACTCAGTGCTACACGCCTCGTGGGCTATCAGCTCATGTACGATTCAATTTATTTATATATGTATGTGTGTGTGTGTGTGTTTTGTACAGCTCAATGAACTCCTCTTTTTTCCAGCTGCACATGCTAGAAACACATCTGAGCCTTTGAACCTGAGTCTTACAAGGATATAATGTGTTCTGAACCAGATGTGCTGCCTCCAGATGGGTCAGGATGAAGAGGACAAGGACGAAGTCAAACTAATGGATAATGGTAATGAATGCAGAAGTGGATATGGCCATGGCAGAGGGGATGAAGTACATGGGGGTCTTTTGTTATACATGAATTATAGACAAAATTTTCAATTGATTTTAGAGTTTTGGAACTTTTGAACTGGAGACTGAGGAGGGGGAATACATGAAGGATACAAGGGGAAAAGTCCTGTTTAAAAAATCTACATTTTGTAAATGTTAATAACGTTCCTACAGTGAAAAAAAAATTCTTGTGTATATCTGTGAAGGTATTCATTTTAATATATATATATATATATATATATATATATATATATATATATATATATATATATATATATATATTTTTTTTTTTTTTTTTTAAATGTGTTGCTAATGAGTTTATGTAATAAATTCTATAATCAGATTTCTCCATATTGTAATGAAATGGCAGCTCTGGAAGTCCAGAGCAATTACTCCGAGGTTTCATTTCTCACTGCACTGCCACATGGATTACAGTCAATGTCTTAAAAGCAGTGACACTAATTAAAGCCGAACTGAGGGATTCAATACTCAGTTATGGCTGAAAGAATGACAAAGTGATTTATGAGTTTTCCCCTTAGCATTCTGATAGCGCCATGTAATACAACACCTGATAAATTCTAGCAGCTAGCTTGTCTCCATCCTTTACAAAATAAAGACATAGTTTTGTGTTTCTATGTTTCATGGAATGTAATCTTGTTGTGAACATTGTGTGGTGAAACTGAAACCTTTTTGAAATGAATACATTATTGCAAACAGTCTTGTCAGGCTCATTACAGTTTGCTCTGTTTCTACTGAATCACACATTGCAATAGACTGATGTAGATCATTTATTAGAGCATAAACTTATTAACTACTTGTCCTGAATGCATTGCATGTGTCACAAAGACTCTCACTGGTGTTTAATCACTGATCTGGAGTAACATTATCAACTAATAGTGTGCGGCAGAGGAAACCTCCTCCTGCTGGGTGAAGTCACAGATTGGGCAGGAAGCAGAGTTGACAGGCCTGTGTAACAAACCAGCACTACAAACAAGTCAGAAGTACCAACTTGTAGTTGGTTATATTTACAGGATACCCTTATCCAGATCAATGTACGTTTTCACAATTGAGAGTGATTGGTCTTGCTCAAGGGCCGAGCAGTAGCACCTTGGTGGAGATGGGATTTGAGTTCACAACCTTCTAAGCAAAATTACAATGTTTTACCCACTGAGCTACCACTGTCTTAGAGGTACTTGAGTTAGGCATGTCATGATGTATCATGTGGCGATAAATGGTGATACAGATTTATGATTATTTGAATTGATGAAATAGAAAATGAATCACGATAATCAGGCTGCGTAATCTTCATTTTTCTTAGTTGTAATTGCATTGTTGAGACAGCAGAGGGGACAATAATGTCAAATAGAAGGAACACTTGAAGTGACCACTGTACAAATAGATTTAACAAGAAATCAGAGCTCTCTTTTTACAGACTACTGAAAGCTAAAGGAAAGAAGCAAATAGAGGAAGTACAAATGTTCATAAATGTTTAAGAAAAAAAACTTATTTGTTATTAACTTTTCATTTTTAATTAAATGAATATTTTAGTTAATCTGCGATTATATTTTACTCCAACCTTTACAAATGTGGGTAAATAATTAATTGTTGGTTATTATAAAAATTATTATGAGAATATTTAAGTTGATAAACAATAGGATTTTTTTTCTAAAATACAGTAGGGGAAAGGGTGGCACGGTGGTGTAGTGGTTAGCGCCGTCGCCTCACAGCAAGAAGGTCCGGGTTTGAGCCCCGTGGCCGGCGAGGGCCTTTCTGTGTGGAGTTTGCATGTTCTCCCTGTGTCCGCGTGGGTTTCCCCCACAGTCCAAAGACATGCAGGTTAGGTTAACTGGTGACTCTAAATTGACCGTAGGTGTGAATGGTTGTCTATGTGTCAGCCCTGTGATGACCTGGCGACTTGTCCAGGGTGTACCCCACTTTTTGCCCGTAGTCAGCTGGGATAGGCTCCAGCTTGCCTGCGAACCTGTAGAACAGGATAAAGCGGCTACAGATAATGAGGTGAGACAGTAGGGGAAACTTGAATTGTGAAACGGGTGAATCGTTACATACTTAGAGTTCTGACGTGTTTTATTCCTCATTTATAATTGTTTAAAAATAATAATAATAATAATAATTTATTACATTTATATAGCAGAATATATGTGCACTCTGTAGTGCTTTACAATTAAAAAAATGCAAACAATTATGATATTTAAATTCTAAAATCACTACAGAATTTTTTTTTAAATCATTAATTTTCAATCAACAAGCAGAATCTTAGAAGCATAAGCTGATTTAAATAAAAAGGCTTTTAATTGTTTCTTGAAATTGTTAAGCCAAGATGGAAGGAAGCCAAGAAGCCTTTATTTGTCACACATACGCTCAAGCATAGATTTAAGCACACAGTGGAATTTTACCCATCTGAAGCAGTGAACACACACTTGCACACACAAGTGAGCAATGAACACACACACATACCCAGAGCAGTGGGCAGCTATGCTACAGCGCCAGGGAAGCAGTTGTGGGTTAGGTGCCCTTGCTCAAGGGCACTTCAGCCCAACCTCAGGCCATGGCTGCCCCATGTTAACCTAACCTGCATGTCTTTGAACTGTGGGGGAAACCGGAGCACCCAGAGGAAACCCACACAGACAGGGGGAGAACATGCAAACTCCACACAGAAAGGCCCCCATTGGCCACTAGGCTCGAACCCAGAACCTTCTGGCTGTGAGGTAAGAGTGCTAACCACTACACCACCATGCCAAATTGTTTCTTGAAATTGTTAATGTTTACACATGAGAGACATTGTTCTACAATCAAACATTGTACTGATTTTCAATGTATTGAAAACATTGAAATTGAAAACTTTGTTCTCTCTGCAAGGTATTCCATAACTTGGGACCTGCATAGGCTAGTGTTCTTCCACCAAATGAACTTCCCTTGATACTAGGAACTGCCAAATCATTGTTGTTGTCTGCTCCACTTCTCTTTAGGGGCCTCTTTGTTATAAGTTCTTCAAGACCATTCAGAAACTTGCAATTGCTGCAATGAATCAGAACTCGGTCAAATCCAAATTAATTCTCAAAACAAAGAAGTCAAAACTCACATCCATACTGGAGTGTGGATAACAAACCAGGACAACCAAGTGACAACAGACATCATTACATCATGTGTCATGCATGATTTCTTCATTAGTGGTAGAAAAAGTAAATAATAGTAATAATAAAAAGTAAAGATGTGGAAATAACTGCAGTGGTTATGGTAATGATGGCTCTAGTGTTCAGATTAAAGAGATGAGAGCTGAGTGTTGTCTGAATTCATGGATATCAGATCTGAGAATGTGTGACTGCTGTGTATTATGAACATTCATTACTGTGATTTTTTTTTCAGAACTAGTGTGAAATGTTCTGCTGTATGGTAACATGCACAAACATACACATGCAGAAAATATAACCAAGCATTGTGTAATGTGAACTTTGTCACTCAGAAGCACAGTGCAGATCCTGCAAGCTTGTTGCACCATCAGTTAGTTAACCTGTGACCTTTTTTCCCCCTTCAACATGATCTTGTTGCTCAGTAACAATACTGTACACAGTACCAGTGAATGTTGACTAGTTGGAATTGAAAAGAAATGAAGCTGAGCCATACTGACTCGATTTTCAGAGCCACTGCAGTAATTTTTGAAGTTTTTTGTTGTTGTTGTTTTTTTTTTAGGCATTAATGTATAAAACTACACATCATTTGACAATCATTCGGGGGAAGCAGGGGTGAGAGCCCCTGTCAAGGGGTGTCAGGGAGAGCAAGATTTTTGCCACAAAACAATTTCAGTGAATCTATTGTTTTTGTTATTAATAGCATTTCAATATTCAACCACAAGAGGGGAAGGTAGCAATCTGGTTAGCAAGCCCTGTCATCTATCTCTGTTGGCTATGGCTATAACTGACTGCTCACTAAAGACTGTCTTTGATTCAAGCCCACTGTTAGAGTTTTGGCTGATAACCAAGGCAGAGTATACTGAACTGTCAAAGCTAGCAGTTGATGCACCATGTGTCTTTAGTTTTTGACTCTGTAAAACAACAAAACCACAAATCAACATGTTGTGCTTTCAAACAGGCTCAAGCATCATGCTGAAGAAGGTAAGTTGTGTATCCTCGCTTCCAAGCAAAGGAGCTAAAGCGCATCTATGTGCGTTTGTACATATCATGTTAATTGTATTGTTTGAGTGTGTCAAGGGTGTTACTTGCACGTGGTTGCCACTGATCTCTAAATATCTGGAGACCTCACTGTCCAATCCGCGCTGTAGAGATGAGTGAAGCCATCTGGCCACCATATTACCATGCACATCGCAAGTATTTGGTTTCTGTGTTAAAGCGTCGTATCTGATCAAATTTGTCCCAAGAAAAGTATCTCCTGACTTTTTTTTTCTTTCATTCCCTCCTTTTATTTTCTCACCTTTACCCACATCCCTTACTATACAGATCTTTATAGAACTCCCACTTTTTTTTCCAGTTTAGTCTCTGATCAGGGCGGCATGGTGGTGTAGTGGTTAGTGCTGTTGCCTCACAACAAGAAGGTCCGGGTTCGAGGCCCGTGGCCGGCGAGGGCCTTTCTGTGTGGAGTTTGCATGTTGTCCGCGTGGGTTTCCTCTGGGTGCTCCGGTTTCCCCCACAGTCCAAAGACATGCAGGTTAGGTTAACTGGTGACTCTAAAGTGAGTGTGAATGGTTGTCTGTGTCTATGTGTCAGCCCTGTGATAACCTGGTGACTTGTCCAGGGTGTACCCCGCCTTTTGCCCGTAGTCAGCTGGGATAGGCTCCAGCTTGCCTGTGACCCTGTAGAAGGATAAAGCGGCTAGAGATAATGAGATGAGTCTCTGATCATTTTTGTGAATGGCTCTTTTACTACTGTAATTATTTTTACAGAGATTTTTTTTTCTTCTCTGACACAGTGTATCTTTTTCTTTTGTATATTCCTTCATCCTTTCTCTTTCGGGCAGTTGTTGAAATTGGATTATTTTCTCAAGTTATTTGCCTTCATTCTCACAGTCATGTCTTAACAGTATTTATTGGTCACGTAATTCACATCACACATGAATCGATCCTGATAGAGTTCAATAACTTTTACATTATTCGTCAGTGCTCACACTAATATCTCACATGTTGTTTTCTTTAACACACATTGGCTTTTTTATACTACTGAATTGTTTGTTATATTGATCTTATTTTTGTTTGATATAGTTATAAATAGATATTGCCTGACATTATTTAGGGTTTCTTGAAATTTATGTCAAAAATGTTTAAAGTTTTGGAAATATTAATTTGTATGGAAATATTTTCTAATAAATGGAGTATTAGAGTAATTTATTGTTTTGTTATAAGTATGCAGTAAATTGTCATTCATTTAGGACTTTATAATAATAATAATAATAATAATAATATGATTGATTGATTGATTGATTGATTGATTGATTGATTGATTGATTGATTGATTATACATAATTTGTAACAATAGCTAGGGGTTGGTATCAATCTGTTTCTAAATAGTTAATTTCTAATATCAAAGTTATCCATTGGTGAAAATACAGTTGTGGTCAGAAGATTATATACAGTGACATGAATGTCATCTTGGATATGAATGTCATGGCAAGATTTGGGCTTTCAGTAATTTCTTTGAACTGTTCTTTTTCTGTGGCAGAATGATTGTACAGCATACATCTTTAATTAAAAAAAGAAAAAAAACACTAGGATTTGGTGCACAAGTTTTAATTTTATTTGGGTTTTCTGAAATCAACACAGGGTCAAAATTATACATACAGGGTCAAAAATATAGACACAGCACACTTAATATTTGGGTACAATGTCTTTTCACAAGATTCACCTTGACCAAACATTTTTGTTTACCATGAACAAGCTTCTGGCAGAATTCTGGTTGGATATTTCATAACTCTTAATGGTAGAATTGGTAGAGTTCATTTTTTTTTTTTTCTTGGCATGGACTCGACTTATAAGCACGGCCCATACATTTTCAATAGGGCTGAAGTCAGGACTTGTTTTAAGCTTAATGTTAGCCTGCTTTATCCTCCACAACCAGCTCTGATACGTGTTTGGGTTAATTGTCCTGTTGTAACTCCCATTTTGTGTTCAAGTTTCTGATGGTTTATGCTGAAGAATTCTGAGGTAGTCCTCCTTCTTCATTATTCCATCCACTTTGTGCAATGAACCAGTTCCACTGGCAGCAAAACAGCCCCAGAGCATGATGATCCTACCACCACCAGCTGGTACAGTGTCCCTCTGTACATGGTGGTCATTGTGGCCAAACAACTCAATCTTTGTCTCATCTGGCCATACAGCTATCCTCCAGAAGGCTTTTACTTTGTCTGTGTGGTCAGCTTCAAACTTTAGTTTAGCTTGAAGGTGTCAATTTCGGAGCAGGGGGTTATTTTTTGGATAGCAGCCTCTTAGTCCATGGTGATCTGAACTGTAGACAGTGATCCATCAGATTCCAGTTCATGGCAGGGCTGTGCCATGGTGATTCCCAGGTTGTTCCTGACCATCCAAAACAATTTCCTTTCAGCTGAGGGTGACATTTTGGGTTTTCGTGAAGCAAAGTGGCTTTGCAAAGTGACTACAGCTCACAATAACTTGGATACAATTGTTTGAACTGATCATGGAATTTGCAGTTGTTTAGAAATGGGTCTGAGACATTGTGGAGTTGTGTATATCTGCGATACTCTTTCTCAGATCTGCACCAAGTTCCTTTGGACTTTCCCATTTTACTGTGTGTTGGTCAATCCAATGAGTGCTGTAAACAAACCCTTTTTATGAAGGCACAGAGAAGCTACCAGCTGTAGTCAATCATGATCACTAACAGGAAGTTAAGAGGCCTTGGCAAGATAAGAGACGTTTTGGAAGATTCAGCACCTCTGAATTAATAATCTAAGTGAGTGTTTGTACATTTTTGACCCTGTATGTATAATTGTGACCCTGTGTTGATTTCAGAAAACCCAAAGAAAATTAAAACTTATGCATCAAATTCTAGTGTTTTTTTTTTTTTTATTAAAAATTTTGGCTGTACAATCATTCGTCCACAGAAAAAGAACAGTTCAAAGAAATTACTGAAAGCCCAAATATGCCATGACATTCATATCCAGGATGACATTCATGTCACTGTATGTAATCTTCTGACCACAACTGTAACTCTGCTCCATCCATTATTTGCATGATTAGTTTCATTTCATTTTTCATTCCTTGTAAGAGAATGAATTTGTTTGTTTTTATTGCTGATCTGGAACAGTATATGAGGGTTCACATGCCACCAGGCAATGACTTTACTTTTGTGGACTTTGACCCACATGTGACCACTATGGAAACCAGAATTGTTCTGTCATGTTTTAATGCAGGGGTTCTCAACCTTTTCTGCTTTGAAGCCCACCTATTCATACTTGTAATGAGTTGGGGCCCATCAAAAAAGGTCCCCAATTATTTTGGCTCATCTATTCTATTAGAATCTATTAATCTATTGTAAAGTGTATTAATGGGATACAACATCACTCCCTGTCACAGATGGGAGTCCAGAAATTAAATAAATGCAATAAAAACAAACTGTTTTTAATTGTAGGTTTTGTATTTAAAACTGTATGGATGTGCCAAAAACCAGCATAAAACCACGCATGCAAGGCATTCTCAATCAAAAGGGATTAATGATCCAAAAGTGGAGTCTGATCAATTAACACAAGAACTTAATGCCATGTTTGTATACAGCAAACAAGCAAGTTATTAAAGTCAAGAAGTACAATCAAAAGAAGTGGATATAGAAACCACTCAGTGAATAGATCCTTACACATTAAAAAAGAAGGATTTTTCCTGTGAAAGAAAATTTTACTCGCTAAATTTGACATTAGTTGAATAAATTTTGATCCTACTGTAGCCAGAACTAAATACAAAGACAATAGTTATGCATACTATTAATAAACTTAATGTGAAGATATTCATCCATCCATTATCTGTAGCCACTTATCCTGTGCAGGGTTGCAGGCAAACTGGAGCCTATCCCAGCTGACTATGGGCAAGAGGTGGGGTACACCCTGGACAAGTTGCCAGGTCATCACAGGGCTGACACATAGAGACAAGCAACCATGCACACTCACATTCACAACTACGGTCAATTTAGAGTCACCAATTAGCTTAACCTGCATGTTTTTGGACTACGGGGGAAACTGGAGCACCCGGAGGAAACCCACGCAGACACAGGGAGGATGTGCAAACTCTTAATATGAAGATAATTAACAGATAATAAACAGATTTTAAGGGTTTTTTTTAAGATTGTGCATATTTTTAGTATTTTGTATTTGTAATTATTTGTATCTGTACATGCACGACTCCAGCTTTCCTGATCCATTTATCATGTTTAAATAAAGTTATTAATTCATTCATTATGAGCTGGAAAATTATTCATCCTTTGAGTTCCTGACACCTCAAACTACCTGGTGCTGCAGACATCGTTCTACATGGACAAACAGATGAAAACCTGGATGAGCATGGAGGTGTACAACTTCTTATGGGTTAAAGATCTGGGTTAAAGATCTGAGGATCAGGACACTACTGTTAGGAGTGGGACTGTTTTGGCCTCTAGAGGCCACTGTTATTTCCTTATCCTGTCTTGTTTGCTTTGGCCTCTAGAGGCCGCCACTGTTCCTGTGTTTTGTGTTTGTGTTGATTGTCTGTTTGTCCTCATTAGTGTCACCTATTTCCCATTTAGTTTTGTGTATATATATATATACTCCCTCAGTTTGATCCCTAGTCACGGAGTCTTTGTGCTACCTATGGTTTGTTTCCTCTTTCCCGTGTACCTTGCTTATGCTCTTGTATTTTTTGGTATTTTGTTTTCTTTGGATTTGTTCTACCCTTTTGGATCTTCTGAGTGTTTTGCATTTTGCCTTTTCTTTTCTTTTCTTTTCTTTTCTTTTCTTTGGACTTTGTACTACCTTTTTGGATCTTCTGAGTGTTTTGCATTTGGCCTCTTCTTTTCTCATTTTTTGGACTTTGAACCTTTGGATTATACTTTTTGTTTTTTGCCCTGGCTTGTATATAGTGCATATATTGTAAATAAACTGTTTTTTGATACTCTACTTTTGCCTCACGCCTCTGCACTTGAGTCATTCCCCTGGTGGCCTAGTGGGGGTTTGCTAGATCACTACACCAGCGATCTGGGTTCGATTCCCAGCAAAACCCTAACAGAAAGACTCCGTCATGACTGACTCAGCAGAGGCATCTTCAATGGTCTACCTGGCTAACCTTCAGGGAATTATGGCTTCTTTAACACACTTTGGAGCTACCATGGACACTCATGGACGAACACTTGCAAGCCAACGTGAGGCCCTTGCTTGCCATGAGGTACTTCTTCAGCAAATTGGGAAAACGCTGGCACAGCTGACTCCTCTGCCTGCATCTCCTGATCTGGCTCCTGCTCCACCATCTGCTCCTGCTCCAGTGCCTTCCTTCACCTCGCTAACCCAGCCTTCCTGCACCACAGAGGTATGACGGCGAATGCCGGGAGTTCCTTAACCAGTGCCAACTCACCTTTGAGCTCCAGCTTACCACCTACACTATGGATCGCCTTTGTGATAACCTTGTTAGCTGGTAAGGCTTGGGCCACGGCCATCTGGCAGAGACAGGGACCCGAGTGCTCTGATTTCAAGCTGTTTACTGAAGAGATGCTTCGTGTCTTCGATCAGGCGGACATCAGTACAGACGCAGCCAGAAAGCTCATGTCCATCCGGCAAGGAGGAAGCGTCGCAGACTACGCCATCGCGTTCCGGATGCTCGCAGCAGTCAGCAGATGGAACAAGGCTGCCCTGGTTTCAGCCTTTCACCATGGTTTGTCTGACCCCATCAAAGATGGCCTGGCCTCTATTGGATGCCAAAGTGACCTCGAAACCCTGATCTCACATGCTATTAGTCTTGACAACAAGATTAGAGAGCGCCGCCGAGTCCTGAGCTTCCCCGGCCTCACTGCCTCAACCTGGAGCCCGTCTACCTCCTCCAGTGACTGTCCAGAGCCCATGCAAGTTGGCCATACTCATCTCTCCACAGCTGAAAGGGAGCGCAGAAGAAGGGACAAGTGCTGCATCTACTGTGGCAAGCCTGGCCATTTCCGAGCATCATGTCCCGAGCTCTCGGGAAAAGGACTGCCCCGTCCAGCCGAGGGAGGGTTGTGACGGGGCCTACCCTCTCTCCCTAACTCCCTGGCCGAGGAGTCTACATCCTGGTCTCCATCTCCTGGGGTGAGTCCATCCACTCTTGTCAGGCCTTGTTAGACTCCGGGGTGGCGGGAAACTTTATGAATATCCACTTCGCCCAAAGTATCAATGTCCCTACTGCTCCTCTTGAAATCCTGCTGTCTGTGTCTGCCCTTGATGGCCAAGCTTTAGGTGACAGAAGAGTCACCCAAGTTACTTCTCCAGTCTTTCTCCAGTCTCAAGCTCACAAAGAAGACATATCCCTGCATCTGATTCATTCACCAGAGTTCCCGGTGATTCTATGCCTTCCTTGGCTTACCCACCACAACCCTCGTATAGACTGGGTAACAAGCCAGGTTGTGGAATGGGGTCCTGCATGCCATACCTCTTGTCTGCTTTCTAACTCTCCTGTGTCTCCTGTCGAGCCTCCTGATCTCACCGAGTTATCTCAAGTTCCCACAGAATACTGGGATTTGAAAGAAGTATTTAGCAAAAGCAGGGGCGCTGTTCTTCCTCCGCACCATGCCTATGACTGTGCCATCGACTTGCTCCCTGGGACTACCCCTCCTCAGGGCAGACTGTTCTCCCTCTCTCAGCCAGAATGCAAGGCCATGGAGGAATACCTCAAGGATGCCCTGGTCTTTGGGTTCATTCGACCCTCCACCTCACCTGCTGGTGCCGGCTTCTTCTTTGTCAGCAAGAAGGATGGGGGGCTCCGACCATGTATTGACTACAGGGGCCTGAACAAAATCACTGTGCGCAACCGCTATCCCCTTCCGCTGATGTCCACAGCATTCGACCTGCTCCAAGGCGCCACTGTCTTCACCAAGTTGGACTTACGGAATGCATACCACCTCATCTGTATCCGACAGGGAGACGAGTGGAAGACTGCCTTTAACACCCCATCAGGGCACTACGAGTACCAGGTTATGCCCTTCGGACTCACCAATGCACCAGCTGTTTTTCAGGCCCTCATCAACGATGTCTTGAGGGACATGATCAATCAGCACGTTTTCGTCTACCTCGATGACATCTTAATATTTTCGAAGACCTTCCAGGAGCACCGCCACCATGTCCGTCAGGTTCTCCAGAGGCTGCTACGGAACAATCTGTTTGCGAAGGCCCAGAAATGAGAGTTTCATGTCCCCGAGGTCTCCTTCCTGGGATTTATTATATGGACGGGACAACTCCAAATGGACCCAGCCAAGATCCTGGCTGTCCGGGACTGGCCCACTCCCAAGTCCGTCAAGGAGGTGCAACGGTTCTTAGGATTCGCTAACTTTTACCGCAAGTTCGTCAGGAACTTCAGTTCCGTAGCAGCACCCATGTCAGATCTCACCAAAAGGACTGGTGGATCTTATGTCTGGTCTCCTCAGGCAGAAAAGGCGTTTAAAGACCTCAAGCACTGCTTCTGCACAGCACCCATTCTGGTCCTCCACTTCTCAACCATTCATCGTTGAGGTGGACGCCTCGGACAGTGGTGTCGGAGCGGTTCTCTCTCAACGCTCGGAGGGGAAGTTGCACCCCTGCGCATACTTCTCCCACCGCCTGAGCCCTGCGGAGTCCCAGTATGATGTGGGGGACCGAGAACTGCTAGTGGTCAAACTGGCCCTTGAGGAGTGGAGGCACTGGCTGGAGGGAGCGCAACATCCATTCCTGGTGTGGACGGACCACAAGAACCTGGAGTACCTTCAGCAAGCCAAGAGACTGAACCCACGACAGGCTAGGTGGGCCCTGTTTTTCAGTCGTTTTAACTTCACCCTATCATACCGCCCCGGCTCTAAGAACACTAAGCCTGACGCGCTTTCCAGGCTGTTCTCTGCCACCAACAGGGAGAATGAAGTTGGGCCTATCATCCCTGTGTCCCGGATTGTGGCCCCTGTCTGCTGGGGTGTCGAGGAGATCGTCCGACGGGCTCAATGCCAGGACCCCGGTCCTGGGACGGGGCCACCGGGCCTCTTGTACATCCCTTGTCAAGCCCGGGCCAAGGTTCTCCAGTGGGGTCACTCATCCCCTCTCACCGCCCACCCGGGAGCTCGGAGGACCCTGGACTTCTTGAAAAGACGCTTCTGGTGACCAAGCATGGATAAGGAAGTGAGGTCATTCGTCCTGTCCTGTGATGTTTGCACCAGAACCAAGAACCCACGACAGCGTCCCCAGGGCCTCCTGCATCCCCTGCCCATTGCCCGGCGTCCCTGGTCCCATGTGGCAGTCGACTTCATCACGGGTCTTCCTGACTCACAAGGTAACACTGTCATGTTGGTCATTGTCGACAGATTCTCGAAGGCCTGCCACTTCATACCACTGTGCAAACTCCCTTCTGCTCTGGAAACAGCCAAACTTATTTTTAATCATGTCTTCCGAGTTTTTGGTCTCCCACAGGACACTGTCTCAGACCGGGGGCCCCAGTTCTCCTCCCGAGTGTGGCATGGCTTCTGCAAGCTCATCGGGGCCACTGCCAGCCTCTCCTCTGGGTTCCACCCCCAGTCCAATGGCCAGATGGAGAGGCTCAACCAGGACCTGGAAACCACCCTGCAAGGCCTGGTGATGGATAACCTGACATCATGGAGCACCTGGCTGCCATGGGCAGAGTATGCCCACAACACCCTGCAGTCATCAGCCACTAAGCTGTCGCCGTTCCAGTGCCAATTTGGGTTCCAGCCACCTCTGTTTCCGGACCAGGAGGAGGACGCTGGGGTGCCCTCGGTCAACCAATATGTGAGACGGTGTCGTAAGACCTGGAGCAAGGTCAGGAGGACCCTCATCCAGACTTCCAGGTCAAACCAGACTCAAGCCAACCGCCATAGAAGGCCTGCCCACGTTTTCCGCCCTGGGCAGTGGGTTTGGCTGTCCGCCAAGGACCTTCTGCTGTGGGTGGAGAATCACAAGCTTGCTCCTCACTACGTTGGTCCCTTCAAAGTTGTGCGCAGGGTGAACCCTGTCTCCTACCGGCTCCAGTTACCATGGACGCTAAGGATCAACCCCACATTCCATGTTTCCCTGTTGCGGCCCGTACTGTCGTCCATGTATGCCCCTGCCCCTAGGAATCCCCCGCCCTCCCGCATCCTCCAGGGTCAGACTGTGTTCACTGTGCGCCGCCTGCTTGACTCCAGCCGGGTCCGCGGTGGGCTCCAATATTTAGTGGACTGGGAGGGCTATGGCCCTGAGGAGCGCTGCTGGGTCCCCGCTTGGGATGTATTAGATAAAGAACTTTGTTGGGACTTCCATTCGGCCCATCCGGATTGCCCTGGGAACGTCAGGAGACGCTCCTTGGGGGGGGGTCCTGTTAGGACTGGGACTGTTTTGGCCTCTAGAGGCCGCTGTTATTTCCTTATCTTGTCTTGTTTGTTTTGGCCTCTAGAGGCCGCCACTGTTCCTGTGTTTTGTGTTGATTGCCTGTTTGTCCTCATTAGTGTCACCTGTTTCCCAGTTAGTTTTGTGTATACAGTATATACTCCCTCAGTTTGATCCCTAGTCACGGAGTCTTTGTGCTACCTATGGTTTGTTTCCTCTTTCCCATGTACTTTGCTTATGCTTTTGTATTTTTTGGTATTTTGTTTTCTTTGGATTTGTTCTACCCTTTTGGATCTTCTGAGCATTTTGCAATTTGTTTTTTCTTTTATTTTCTTTGGACTTTGTACTACCTTTTTGGATCTTCTTAGTGTTTTGCATTTGGCCTCTTCTTTTCTCATTTTTTGGACTTTGAACCTTTGGATTATACTTTTTGTTTTTTGCCCTGGCTTGTATATAGTGCATATATTGTAAATAAACTGTTTTTTGATACTCTACTTTTGCCTCACGCCTCTGCACTTGAGTCATTCCCCTGGTGGCCTAGTGGGGTTTGCTGGATCACTACACCAGCGATTCGGGTTTGATTCCCAGCAATAATATGGCAGCCGGATGGCTTCACTCTGACTTGCCAATGAGCTCTCCAGATATTTTATGTAGAGATCAGTGGTGGTTGCTCATTGGGTTTTGGTTTGGGTGGGTCAGGGCATAAAGTCAAATGTAGATGGGAGGGTGATGTAGATGGGGTAAATTATGTCGATGAAATGGCATGTCAAAAGTTGAAAACCGCTGCATTAGACTATGGAGATAAGGAGTACATCGTGTAACAATCCATAATAAATTAGATGTAATTGAATAGGATGGAGAAATAAAATGAATGTTTCTGCCTAACTGTAAATATCTGTGATGAGTAGAAGGACTTTGTTTGGGGTTACTGAAATTAACAGATAAATGGATGCTGTTTATTTATGTGTTTTGTATAGCTGTTGGTTCATCACTGTCTCTCATGAATAACTAAAAATTAAAAAAAAATGTAATTCCAAGATCACAAAATAAAATATGAACCAACCAGCAAAAAGACAACCAAAACAAAAATACTTTTTTCGTACCTTCTTGGACTCCAGATTATTTAGAATGAGATAATGGGTATATATATATATATATATATATATATATATATATATATATATATATATATATATATATATATATATAACTTTTTATATGGTGCTGCTGAATTGTGGATTCTAATTGGTCAGGAGGAGTTGATAGATTTTCTATAACAGCATCTCTGACTGTAGTGTGGATTCAAATCACAGTTTATATTAACATTTTCACATTCACATAACTGCACAAGTTGTTACCATAGTAAACTCCTGTGGGAGGAGTCTCCAGTGTCAATGATTTGTCAGAATCTGAGGTAAAGTCAGGTTTTCTGACATGGAAATGTCTTCAGGACAGAGGCTCCATCATCAGGTAACAACAGTTTTATATTCACTGGATATGAGCAATTGCACACTCTGATTGGCTACTCTACTACTAGGATATCAGCTCATATACTGTGAGTAGAGAAAAACAAAATGGCAGAGCGTGTTGCTGAACTAACTGAGGACAAAATAAAAACTACTCGAAAACAACCCCCCCCAAAAGCAACAAAACATGGAATGAAAGTATTTGATGGTAAGACCTTTTTTTCAACAATTATTATTATAGCATTTTTCACAAATTGCTACTGTCATTTGGCTGGTTTGTTTACATTCTAAGTGGAAATGATTTTGATGGATGTTTTGGATAAAGTTTTTATTTATCAAATTTGCAAAAAAAATGCTGTGTTTTTCAAAATCCAGTGAATGTGGATGTAATAAAACAATTATTCCACTCAATCTCGTCATACATGGCTTATAGCCAACTCAGTGCTACGCGCCTTGTCAGCTATCAGCTCATGTACAGCTCGATTTCATGGAATAATTGTTAAATAGCTACTACAGTATAACTCAAGTGATAACAGGAAGTAACTTGCTTCATGGATGTTATGTTCCATAATCTTAAATGTAACTCAAAATGGATAAAAGTTATGATGTTTGTTGAATGAAAATTGTAATTGTTGGCAAATTGCTGTGGTGTAATAAAAGCAATAAAGCAATTAATAATAATAATAATTATTATTATTATTATTATTTATTTATTTATATGTGCATTCCATAACAATCACAATGTCCTTACAATAATATAAGGATGTTAATACAATTAAGGATGTTGTTACAGGAAAATAATCAACTATCAGGCTTTTAATAGTAGTACCGCTTGCTTAATCACTGATTATTTTACTCTGACAGCATGCCTGTGTGTGTTTTCCTTATGACCATTTTTCTTCCTTTTAAACAAAAGCCTGGATCTTTTGCACTGAGCTCTTTAGTGTCACTATGGATCCAGAGACTCTACCAGAGGCATAAAACACATACACACTCCAGATTGGGGTCGCTGACTGTTACCAGGGAAACAAAACTGTGGCTGGCTTTCACGGGAGGAAGTGTGAAACTTTCATGAAGCCAGTTGCATTAAAACCAAATTATTATCAACACAACTTTAAAGCAACTTGAGACTTCACCTCAGGGTGATTCAGCATCGCCTTGGGGTGTTTCAGCATCGATTAGCAACATGCGCCATTAATTGGCAGCTTTATATTCTTTTAAAGTTTATTCCTCTACGAGGTTCACACTGCTCTGACAGAAAAAGAAACTTTTTTTAGATTCATTTTGTGAAATGAGGAGAGAAAGGATGCATCAGTTTGTTGTTTTTGGTTGTAGTTCAAATGTGTGCTTACTTGTGAGGACAAACATTCTTGTTTTTTTATCCACAGTGTTGAAGATATGAAATTTTTCATAGAGAAATAAATGTAGCTGTTTCTTTCTTGCCAAGCACAATCACAAAACTGTCATGGTTTTCAAACAGCTTGTCTTCTTTAATGCTGCTATTGAATGTTTATTGTGTTTTCTGGTTCTGCAGTGTTAACAATGATTACATAAATTACATTCAAAGTTCAAACACTTCAATGCCTGATGCACAAGCTTTCTTCTACAATGAATTTATGACCTGCATTCATGCCAGAGAAAGACGAGTCGCTCATGTTGCTTGCAGTGTATTGTCCAACCAGCAGTTTTAGTTTAATAGCTAAAATAAATATAATATACTACATCACACAATTTACAACAGTATCTGATGTACTTTTGCAGAACAGCAGCTCAAGCTTTACTAGCAATGTCTACTATAGCTACAGTATATAAATTTCATTGAACTTGTTAAACATAAACTGAATGTGTTAATCAGTGTGAAAATCAGGTGTTTGGAATATAGTGGCAACGGGGGCGTGACAAAGCAGCAGTTTATGAATGGAGGGCGGGGTTGGGGAAGGTAAGTGGCTAAGTCATTACACCTGGTGTTAATTAATGTGTGTGTTTGTTTGTTTGTTGCAGGGATGGAGCATAAAAGGAGGGGGAGAGCAGAGAAGAGTCTCTCCCTGACCACAACGCATACGACAGTATGAGTGAGTGAATGCAGCTGAAAAGCTAAAATAAGGAAAATAAAGTGCGTGTGAACATCAACTCTCTCCTGTCGTGCTTCTGTGCTCCACCCACATCAGGAAGGGTTACAGTGGTGCCGAATCCCGGGATGCACAGAAGCATGGCAGGCGAGAGTTAATGTTCACATACACACTTTATTTTCCTTATTTTAGCTTTTCAGCTGCACTCACTCACTCACTCATACCATCTCACACACACACACATGCGTTGTGGTCGGGGAGAGACTCTTCTCTGCTCTCCCCTTCCTTTTATGCTCCATTCCTGCAACAAAAACGCACACACACATTAATTGACACCAGGTGTAATGACTTGGCCACTTACCTTCCCCAACCCCACCCTCCATTCACAAACTGCCGCTTGGCCATGCCCCGTTGCCATAAAAAATCTCCTTCTCACCCCCGGCAGGGGGTGGTATCCATGTCATCCTCAAGCTCGGGTCCTCTACCAGAGGCCTGGGAGTTTGAGGGTTCTGCGCAGTATCTTCGATGTTCCTAGTACTGCACTCTTTTGGACTGAGGCTTCAGATGTTGTTCCTGGGATTTGCTGGAGCCACTCTCCCAGTTTGGGGGTTACTGCCCCAAGTGCCCCCACTACCACGGGGACCACGCAACCCTTGACCTTCCACATCCGTTCCAGCTGCTCTTTCAACCCTTGATACTTCTCAAGTTTCTCATGTTCCTTCTTCTTGATGTTGGCATCAGCTGGGATCGCCACATCTATCACCACCACCCTCTTCTGCTCTTTGTCCACCACCACTATGTCCGGTTGGTTAGCCAGGATCTGTTTGTCAGTCTGGAAGCTGAAGTCCCACAGAACCTTGGCCCTGTTGTTCTCAGCCACCTTCTGTGGTATGGCCCATTGGGACTTGGGTACTTCTATTCCATACTGGTTGCAGATGTTCCTGTATACTATCCCAGCCACTTGGTTGTGCCTCTCCATGTACGCTGAAAAGCATCTTACACCCTGCTACTATGTGCTGGACTGTTTCAGGGGCTTCTTTGCACAGTCTGCATCTTGGGTCTGATCTACTCTGGTAGATCCTGGCCTCTATGGCTCTTGTGCTTATGGCCTGTTCTTGTGCTGCCATGATTAGTGCCTCTGTGCTGTCTGTCAGTCCTGCATTATCCAGCCACTGGTAGGATTTCTTGATATCAGCCACTTCCTCTATCTGATGGTGGTACATGCCATGTAGGGGTTTGTCTCTCCAGGTTGTCTGTTCCTCCTCCTCCTCTGCACTCTCATCAGGGTTCTGCTGCCTGAGACATTCACTTAGCAGTTCATCCTTTGGGGCCATCTTTCTGATGTATTCTCGGATTTTCGATGTTTCATCCTGGACCGTGGTCTTGACGCTGACTAGCCCTCGGCCTCCCTCTTTCCGCTTAGTGTATAGTCTCAGGGTGCTGGACTTGGGGTGGAACCCTCCATGCATGGTGAGGAGCTTTCTAGTCTTGATATCTGTGGCTTCTATCTCCTCCTTTGGCCAGTTTATGATACCAGCGGGGTATCTGATGACTGGTAGTGCATACATGTTGATGGCTCGGACCTTGTTCTTACCATTCAGCTGACTTTTCAGGACCTGCCTTACTCTCTGGAGGTATTTGGCTGTGGTTGACTTCCTTGTGGCCTCTTCATGGTTTCCATTAGCCTGTGGAATGCCAAGGTACTTGTAGCTGTCTTGGATATCACCTATGTTGCCCTCTGGTAGGTCAATCCCCTCAGTCCGGATCATCTTGCCTCTCTTTGAGACCATCCGGCCACACTTGTCCAATCCGAATGACATCCCTATGTCATCGCTGTAGATCCGGGTGGTGTGGATCAGCGAGTCTATTTCTCGCTCGTTGCTGGCATACAGCTTGATGTCATCCATGTAGAGCAGGTGGCTGATTGTTGCCCCACTACGGAATCGATACCCGTAGCCGCTCTTCGTGATGATCCGAATGAGGGGGTTCAGGCCTATGCAGAACAGCAGTGGTGATAGCGCATCTCCTTGGTATATGCCGCACTTGATGTTGACTTGGGCAATGGGTTTTGAGTTGGCCTCTAGGGTTGTCTTCCACATTTCCATTGAGTTCTGGATGAAGGTCTTTAGGTTCCTGTTGATCTTATACAGTTCCAGACATTCCAGTGTCCATGTGTGTGGCATTGAGTCGTAGGCTTTCTTGTAGTCAATCCAGGCAGTGCACAGGTTGGTCTGTCTCTTCTTACAGTCTCGGGCGACTGTTCTATCGACCAGTAGCTGGTGCTTGGCTCCTCTGGTGTTACTGCCAATTCCTTTCTGTGCGTCGCTCATGTATTGAGCCACATGCTTACTCATTTTTGCCGCAATGATGCCTGACAGGGCCTTCCATGTTGTGCAGAGACAGGTAATTGGCCGGTAGTTGGATGGGATGGGTCCCTTCTGGGGGTCCTTCATGATTAGGACTGTCCTGCCTTGGGTTAGCCATTCTGGGTGGGTTCCATCCCTCAGCAGCTGGTTCATCTGTGCTGCTAGGCGTTCATGGAGTGCAGTTAGCTTCTTCAGCCAGTACGTATGGATCATATCGGGGCCTGGTGCTGTCCAGCTCTTCATCTTTGACACTCTTTCTTGGACGTCTGCCATTGAGATGGTTACTGGTTCTTGTTCTGGGAGGTTGCTGTGGTCAGCTCTTAGGTCCACTAACCATTGGGCATCGGTGTTGTGTGATGCCTTTCTTTCCCATATGTCTTTCCAGTATTTTTCCGGGTCTGACCGGTTGTTGTTCCCCTGCCACTAAGAGTACACCTTGGCTGGTTTAGTGGAGAACAGCTTGTTTATTCTCCTGGCCTCTCCCTCCTTGGTGTATCTCTTCAACCGGGTGGCCAGAGTTGTTAGTTGCTGTTTGGCAGTTTCGAGTGCCTCTGGTATGGAGATTGAGTTGTACTTCCTGGGTGCCCCTTTATTCACCATGTTCCCTTTCTGTAGTTCAGCTAGCTGGCTAACTTCTCTCCATGCTGCCTTTATCTTGGCCTCTAATCGTCTCTTCCATGGTGGATACTGTTTGTTATGTCCCAAGCCCACCTTGTGATTCCATGATTACTGTTGCTGTACTGTGTATCAGCTTGTTGGTCTCAGTGATGGTTCTTGTGGAGATTGTCTTCAGAGCAGCATTCACATCTACTAGTAGATCTTCTGAAGGTACTTGGCAACTCAGCTTCGGTATTCGTCGGGGGCTCCAGGTTTCCAGTTGGGTCACGATCAGGTCAGCAGCTCTTGTGTTGAGGCTGTTAGTTGTTGGGGCTTGGTACCCAATCTCTGGTTGTGGGGATGATGACATCTCCCTGCTGACCTGGCTCCCCCTTGCCATAGCATCGTTGTTGTATTTCATTAATCTCTAGTTGTGATAGTAGATTTCGAGTCTCCATCGATGTCTTGTTCCAGTTGCCCATTTCTCATCAGTTTGCCCTGGTTCCCTAGCAACTGACGCAGACCTTGTTGACCTGGGCAACTATCAGTTACCCGGACTCTATCAGTTATGTCTTCACTCATTCCTGAGGTAGGCTGATATATCATGAGGGGTTTTTTGCCTAAGAACCCTTACTGGTTGATGTTTTGCCCCGACCGGGATTTGAACCCCGATCTCCTGCATCGTAGTCAGTGAGCGTTACCACTGTACTATCCAGCTGATATATAATGGATTCATGGGTAGAGAGAGAGATTCATTGAGATAGGTGGATGGATTCATCCAAACTGACAGATGAATTCATACAAATAGATGGATGAATGGAAATAGAAGGATTCCTATGGATGGATGGAGGGGATTCATTCAGACAGATGGACAGATTCAGATGGAGGGATTCACACAGATGGATAGATGGGTAGATTCATACATATAGATGGAGGGATGGATTCATGCATATGATAGATGGATGGATGGGATTGATTCATACAGATGGACAGATTCAGATGGAGGGATGGATTGATTCACACAGATGGATAGATGGGTAGATTCATACATATAGATGGAGGGATGGATTCATACAGATGGATATATGGAGGGCTGGATTCATACAGATGGACAGATTCATATGGATGGAGGGATGGATTGATTCATAGAGATGGATAGATTCATACATCTGGATAGATGGATGGATTCATACATATGGATAGATGGAGGGATGGATTTATATAGATTGACAGATTCATACAGATGGATGGATTGATTAATACATATGGATGGATGGAGGGATGGATTCATACAGATGGATAGATGGACGGATTCATATGGATGGATGGATGGATGGAGGGATGGATTCATACATATGGTTAGATGGAGGGATGGATTCATACAGATGGATGGATACATACAGATGAGTGGATGGATTCATAGATGGATTTATAGAACAAAAGGAGGTAAGGGCTTTCCTCCAAGTGTGTTGTGCCACCCTGCGATGGAGAAACATGAAGTTGGCTGGCTTCACATGGCTCAGAGGAAGCACATTATAGACTTCACTCTTCCTTAGTTATTCACTGTCATGTGATGGAGGAGAGCTAACTGGAGAGTAGGAGTTACTCATGACTAAATTATGGAGAAAATCAGGGAACTTTTCAAAAATAGAAAGAAAATGAATGGTTGCCTGTTGCTGTGTCTCTTGCTAGTCTGAATGCAGGTTTAATTTGCACTCTCTCACCAATACTGCAGCAGCCTTCATGTGAAACAGAAACAGTGACAAACATCATGAAAACACTGGCATGAGCTCTATCTGTATGAGACTAAATTTACTGGGATGCTGAACTAATTTCCCATTTCACTGATTTTATTTCGGTCCTGATTGGCCATGCCTGTGTTTTTCTCCTCCCTCCTTGGAGAGTATTACAGGCTGACATGTCTATTGTTTTTATCCAAACTTGGTGCTGATAAATTGAGTCCTGTTTGGATACATGTCTGTGATTTTCTATACAGATGTTGTCTCATGTTGGTGGGGGGTTTGACTGCTGCTACTTGCTGTATTTAGTCTCGTTGCACACAAAACTCATTGCTTCCCCCCAGATCTTAAACAATTTCCAAAGTATGAAATGAAAAAGGAATGATCCTTGTATATTTTTCATTTGTTTTACTGTGATTACATAGTTGCTAGAACTTTGTTTCCCTCCAACTTGAACTAAGAGCCATAATCTTTTCTCTATTCTGTGCTCAGATGCTGTGTTATATATGAAGCGTTTAAGTCATCATATGATCATATGACTACATGAGTCAAACATCCAGGTTCACAGAAAAGACATCTCCCTAGATAAAAGATTCATTGCAGACATCTCCCTGATCAGTGAATCCAATGAATCTGATCTGAATATGGCTGTGGTCTTTATTTAAAGGTAGACTGTCAGATTTTTCAAGTTTAGGTCACAAAAATAATTTTCCCTGACACCCAATTACAGGTATTATTATCTTTTTTTTTAGTGGACCGAAAGCTACTCAATTCAAATCACAGACTTCCAATTTTATTATTATTTTTATTATTATTATTATTTTTAAATAGAACAATTAATTAATTTAAGGCCACGTGGCCCTAAATTCTCTGCTATTTGTTCATGCTTCACCCTGACCCAAATCAAGGTGCTATGTCATGCATCATGTGGTGGGCTTTTCCCATTCATGCAAGGCATTGTGGGATACAAATTTGAAACAGGAGAGAACAATGGAGGACGTGAGTGTGCGAATGAAATGTGGAAGACCGACTACAGTAATGAAAAGCGAGAAGAAAAGACGTTATGTTGCAAAGGAAAGGAAATGCAGGACCAAACTAATAAATATTGGTGGTAAGTGAGCACCTCGGTGTGATCAGCTGTTCGTTTAGCAACAGAATGATGTAACGGTCAGTGCATGGTCAAAGGTAAACCTGTAGATGACAGTAATGCAACACTGGATGCCAGCTGCTGTAAAACCCAAAAGAAGAAGGAAAAGAAGAGGCAGCAAGTAAACCTGCACACACCGGACTTTCTCTGTCTGCTTGACTGCATGACGCAAGCAATTTCATGCACATTGTTTGCTAGAGAATCCCTCCATCCATCATCTGTAGCCACTTATTATTTAAGTCTAGGCTGAAAACATATCTGTTTAGTCAAGCCTTTTGTTAATGGTGTTTATGAGGTAAAGGTGTAGATCTCGAGGGTCCTCAGACATAGAGTGTTTTGGTAAACTGGGATGTATGGATGCTGTCAGTCCCCACTCGCTTGCTCACTTGAGTTTGTTGACGGTGTAGTGGCTGGCTGCTTTATGTCCCGGGGCTCCCTCATGCCTGTGTTACCTTCTGGCTCTCTCCTTTTAGTTATGCTGTCATAGTTAGTTGCCGGAGTCCCTGCTTGTACTCGGTGCAATATATATACTGCTCCTATTTATTCAGGTGACATTGGGCATACCTAACAACCTGCGTTTTCTTCCCCCCCCCAAATCTGTCCCTCTGAGTTACATGGAGTCAACAGGAAATCTTTTGGTGGAGAGGGTGGAGACCTCGACTGGCTATGGTAGCCTGCAGGGAATTGGCCGTCAGACTTCTGTCGCATGTCCCAGAACCGGTGAAATGTAACTGAATTGTCTTGGCCAGCCCTAAGGGTCCCATCTGCATCTCATCATTGCTGAGGAGTGTGCTCCCATCACCCAATCAAGCATCCAGCCAGAGCAGGTCATGATATATTTTTTACCATATTAACATGCCATTGTTGTGTGTTATGCCTGATGTCAAGACTCTTGTCTCTGTGAGCCTACCACACAGACTTAATACTTGTCATTTTTAGGGCATACCTAACATGTGTTTTCTTTCTCTCTCTCTTCCCCCCCCCCCAATCTGTCCCTCTGAGTTACATGTTGGTCCTGGGATTGAGATGCTGGCCTCTTCTGCCCCTCGGGCCTGCTTGGTCCATCCTGGTGCCCTGTGTCTGGTCAGAGTTTTATCGCATTGCTCCTGTGAAGGACGGCCCCATGAGGATAGTTGAGGGTTATACCTGGAGGATGCTCTGGACTCTTACAGTAATGCTTTTATGGCTGAGGACTACAGTTGTCTTGCTAACTTTAGGACTGCAGTTATCATGAACAGTTTTGCACTCAAGTTTCCATCAATGAAGAGCTATAACATCAACGAAACTGTCCTCATGTTAAAACTGTTAATATTATAGTCAGGCTGTCTGTTGTTGCCCAAATGAGGATGGGTTCCCTTTTGAGTCTGGTTCCTCTCGAGGTTTCTTCCTCATGTCGTCTGAGGGAGTTTTTCCTTGCCACCGTCACCACAGGCTTGCTCATTGGGGATAGATTAGGGATAAAATTAGCTCATGTTTTAAGTCGTTAAAATTCTGTAAAGCCGCTTTGCGACAATGTTTATTGTTAAAAGCGCTATACAAATAAACTTGACTTGACTTGACTTATCCTGTACAGGGTCACAGGGAATCTGGAGCCTATCCCAGCTGACTATGGGTGAGAGGCGGGGTACACCCTAAACAAGTCACCAGGTCATCGCAGGGCTGACACATAGAAACAAAGAACCATTCACATCTACAGTCAAGTTAGAGCCACCAATTAGCTTAGCCTGCATGTCTTTGGACTGTGGGGGGAAACTGGAGGAAACCCATGCAGACATGGGGAGAACATGCAAACTTCACACAGAAAGGCTCTTGTTGGCTGCTGGGCTCAAACCCAGGACACTACACCACCATGTCGCCCTGCTAGGGCCCCCCCTCAAATGAAATAACTTCCCAGCCACAGAATGGTCTATGTTTTATTTTTATAGATATTACAGAAATAAACATATCACATAAAAACTGTGTGAACAACAATCATGTGAAGTACCATCTTAAATATGTGATCGTCAGTCAGAAGACCTTGCCTGGACTGAACTGAATTTTACAAGCTGAACAAATTTGGATTCAGTGCAGCTCTGAATCTTTTCTCAAAGAAAAGCCTGTCAAATTTCAGGCTAATGAAGGGGAAATTTAAAGATTTTTTTTTTCGCAGGCTTCATTAAAAATGAAACATGAAGTGCTTTGTAGTTCTAATGAGCTGAAAGACTGTCAGAAGGAAGTGAGCTAATCCTTGAGTGATGGCGTGGATGTGGATCAGTGTAACTTGAAAGAGCGAAGCTTAAAGAATGAAAGAATTGGGTGTTGAGTTGTTGGATGTATTCTGGGTTGCTCTCTCTCTCTCAGAGGAAAATCTTGGAAACAAAGCAGATTTGATTCTGTGATGGAGAGAAATGCATCTGCCTCAGATCCTGGAATTCAGTCATTTTGAGCAAAAAAAAAAAATGTTTGTTTATAAACTTTTCCTACTTTTAAGCTCCAGACATGACCATCTAATTCTCAGTATCAAACAGTCTATGACAGTGACTTACATTTGTAAAATCAGAGACATGAAATTTGCTGAATCTGTCATTCAATTGGTTTCAGGCCATGCAACCAACATAACCATGTTTAAAGGTGGCATATTACACCCCTTTTCCACAAGTTGACACAAGTTCCCTGAGGCCTTAAAGTCAAACTAAGCCCCAAAATAAACACCACTTACTGATCATTGCAAGTGCTCTGATGTGCTCTCCACATGTTTAAATTAAATATAAAATTTTATTATAACAATTTATCCATTTTAAATGTTTTATGATATCGTTAAAACTAGGCTTATCTGGGCACAGCCATTTGTGCTGAAACCAGAAATCTGCCTATGATGTAACCAGGACACAAGTACACCATTTACCTTCATTACAAAGAATCATCAAATAAAGGCTTCTAATTTAAAAAAAATCCCCAGGTGCCACTGCTCTCTCTCTCTCTCTCTAAATATATATATATATATATATATATATATATATATATATATATATATATATATATATGTGTGTGTGTGTATATATATAATCTCATTATCTCTAGCTGCTTTATCCTGTTCTACAGGGTCGCAGGCAAGCTGGAGCATATATATATATATATATATATATATATATATATATATATATATATACACACACACACACATATGAGGGTAAGTCAAAAAGTTCTAAGACAGATGTTATAATTTCAAAAGAAATTCAAAAGAATTCAAAAAAGGAATACAAAGAAGTAATTCTCCGATGGAAGCATCTCTTGCAGAATTGTTTAGACTTAAATGGAGGATATGTAGAAGAAATAGCTTTGTTATTTTCATAAAGATTTTTTTTTTCATTTGTCTTAGGACTTTTTGACTTACCCTCATATATATATATATATATATATATATATATATATATATATATATATATATATATATATATATATATCGTAAGTTACGAAGGTAACTATGGATCTGTGAGACCGAGGGATGACCGTCACTACGGTCTAAAAAAAAGGAATGATCACCTTCATTCTGCCTATCACCGAGACCATATGTCAACAAAGTCATGTCCATGACCTCCGGAAGCAGAACGACTCGCGTTATAAATAGCAGAGATTGCTACCAGTTCAGTCTCCTACCTTGACCGCCTCCGGATGGTCCAAGCAACAAGGATCGTGACGGTCATCCCTCGGTCTCACAGATCCATAGTTACCTTTGTAACTTACGATCTGTTTTGACCTCTCTCTGACCGTCACTACGGTCTAAAAAAAAGGGATGACACATACCAAAAGAGTCACGAGGAACCCAGAATTAACCATTAGAACCTTGCTCAGTCACGGACATGAGGGCGGCATCGCTGACCGGAGCTGGGTGAGTTACATCCACCCTGTAAAATCTGGTAAAAGTGCATGGCATAGCCCATGAAGCCGCTGCACAGATATCGCCTGCTGACACACCCCTAAGGGCAGCCCAAGATGTAGCTACACTTCTAGTAGAGTGAGCCCTCATACCCGAAGGTATCCTCTGAGTCCTGTAAGCATGGGAAATAACCTCCACCAGCCAATGAGACAGCCTCTGTTTGGAAAGCGGCAGCCCGCGCTTCGCTGCCCCATAACAGACAAAAAGTTGAGAGTGCGTTCTCCTCAAGGACTGTGTACAGGCCAGATACGCCCTCAAGGCCCTGACTGGGCACAAAGTGAGCAATTTGTCCTACTCTGCCTGCGAGGCAGTGGAAGGCTGGAATTGGGACACCTCCAGAAATTGGTTGATGGACTGCTGATTAAGAACCTTTGACAGAAAACCTGGATTTGGCCAAAGTGACATGCCAGTGCCTCCTGCCTGCCACCTTAGACAGTGGTTGCTAATGGAGAGACCACACAGCTCTCTGACCTGCTTTGCTGAACAGAGTGCCAAGAGAAAAGCAGTCTTAAGGGACAAAGATCACAAATCTGCATCTGAAATAGACTCATATGGACCTTCAGTGAGTGATGTTAAGACTGTGGGCAGATCCCAGCTCGGCGCCCGCAAGGTATGACCTGGATGCAACCGGCGGGCTCCCTTCAAGAACTGGCCAATCAAAGGATGCCTACCCAGGGGTCTGTTATCTGCACCTTGGTGAAAGGCTGAAATGGCCGAAGCATAGACCTTTATTGTATTGACTGTCCTGCCTTGATCCAAATGGGACTGCAAGAAGCGTAAAACATGTGGCACAGGGCAAGCTGCTGGCTCAAGACCCATGCCGGCACACCAATCTGAAAAGATCCTCCATCTGAGTGTATAGCAAGCTCTAGTAGATGGAGCCCTGGTGTTATTGAGTGTTTCTTGAACAGATTCGTCTAGCTGCTCAGTGATGGACTCTGCAGGGGCCAAACCCATAGACATAAGGTAGAGGTCTGCACGGGACAGAATTTTCAGTCCCGCTCCCACCTGCTCCTGCATTGTGCAGTCCTGCTCCCACCCGCTCCCGCAAAGAATTATGATTTTCAGTCCCACTCCCGCCTGCGCCTGCCATATTTTATCCCGCTCCCACCCGCAAATCCCGCATGATGCAGACGTTCGCATTATTTCTCATGAAAGTTCTTGTCATTGGCTTGGGGAATTAAACATGCTGAGCTTAGCTGAGCTCTCCACTGACCGATCCTTCACCTAGTGCACGTAGCGAGGGTGCATGCTGCCAGGCGGCATGTGCAGCTGAGGCTTTACAGAGATACCCAACACACCTACCAAAATATACAGTGGATATTAAGCATATTGTACATTGCACATAGCTTATATGTCACTCCTCACATTTACATTCTAGGAAATACAAGTAGGCCTATAAGAAATTAATATAATTTAAAGACACAGCGTGATGGTGCCCCGCCCCCTACTTTGAGTGGATTTGAGCATAAATATCTACAGCTCACATTCAGGGGTGCGTTTCCCAAACAACCAACCAAGTTAGCATTAAACCAATATGGTACGATGCAAGTTTGAAGTTTGTAAGTTATTACATCCAAAAAACGACTGTTTCCCAAAGCTGTAGTACCAACTTGGTCTGAACCAAGTTGATTTGACCCAACACAGTTCAAACCACGATGTTTTCAGATGTGTTCGGATGGTCTTGTTTATTGTCAGAATTCAGAGAAACAACCCGAAGTTGGCTGACAGTGCGAACGGCATTTCACCATTAAATGACCGTTAAGCCAAATTTGGTGCGTCCATAATCTTCCCCTGATGCTTGCAACTTGGTGTAGATGTTCATTTAGACTAATATAAAATTGCAATACCCCTCATTTGGAAATCACGTGTAAACAAAAGGCATCTCCTTAAATTAAAGCATCATATACTAGTTTTGGCTATAAGGCTATTTGCCCTGATTAAAAACAGCTAAGCAAACTGCTGTGAGATGGCACAGATAACGTTATGTAGATCTACATGTTGTGTATTTATAGGTGGCATTGTTAGGTTTATTGTAAGTTTATTGTTTAGACTCTGACATTCTGCTGACACATTCCAAGTTGAGCGCTGCATGCGCTCATGATTGACAGCTCTCGCTTTGATTGACAGCTCTCGCTTTGCGCACTCGCACTCCCACTTCTGAGAATGAACAGGTGAATGAGCATTCTCTTTGCGCACTCGCACTCCCACTTTCTTTTTAAAGCAGCACTTACTTCTGAAGCACTGTGAGCTTCACTAGAGGAGCTCTGCTTCTGCCATGATCGGAGATCTCAAACACAGAAGAGCGGAAAGGAATCGGAAACATACGCGAGATTAGACCACATCCGCAAATTTAGGCATCTTAAAATGTTTTTATTAATGCCAAATAAAATATCCAGCACAAATTATATATGATAGACATAAATTAATAATTTATAAATTTTATTTTAAACACGTTTTTAGTTAGCGGGACTGCAGCTTATCACTTCTCCCGCCCGCTCCCGCATTGTGCACTCCCCCTCCCGCTCGCACCCGCAATGAGCTTTCAAAATTTGTCCCGTGCCGCACTGCTTTGCGTCGGGTCCCGCGGGACTCCTGCGGGAGTGCAGGGCTCTTACGTCGTAAGGCACCTGGGTTCAGATACCAGATCCGCCCATCCACCTGTGACAGAAGATCCGCTCTGCATGGTAACTGCCATGGCTGACCCTGCAGCAGCCAGAGCAGGTCCGGGAACCAAGGCCTCAATGGCCACCATGGAGCAACCAGTAGGACTGAGTGTTGGCCCTCTCCGATCCTCCAGAGGACCTGAGCTATGAGAGGGAGTGGAGGAAAAGCATACAGCAAGCTTGTTGGCCATTCTGTGACAGAGCATCCAGGCCCAGACTGCCCCCCTGCCTCATAAGGGAGTACCATTCCGGGCAGTGTGTTGTCTCTGCTGATGCAAAGAGATCCACTTGTGCAACACCGTACCGCATCCAGATCTGGCTGATGACATCCGTGTTCAGTCTCCATTCTCCCGGGAGTGGCCCCGTCCTGGAGAGAATGTCGGCTGCTCTGTTCTCCACACTTGGGATGTGTACTGCCCTCAGTGAAGAGAATCGTGGCCATGCCCATGTCAGCAACTCCTCTGCCAACTGAAGGCACCACCGGGACCTCGTGCCCCCTTGGTGATTCACATGATACACCGCCGCGGTGCTGTCTGTTCTCACAAGAACATGTTGGTATTGCAACACCGGCAGGAATCTTTGAAGAGTGAGATGGATTGCCTTCAGTTCGAGGACATTTATGTGCTCCAACATCCATGGGGGTTGTCACATGCCCCTCACTGACCATCCTTCCCAGACAGCTCCCCAGCCTGTCAGGGACACATCCGTTGAGATGACCTGTCTCCTTTGGGCAAGGCCCCCCAGTGGGACACCTCGGAGCAGAAACTCCCGGTCCCTCCAAAGACCTAGAGCTTGGATGCAAGCCTGAGACACACGCAGCCTCACCTGCCTTTCATCTTTTGGCTGGAGATGGAAAGCGTTGAACCAGCACTGCAGGGGGCATGTCCTCAGCAGGCCAAGAGGAATTACTGCTGCTGCTGCTGCGGCCATCAAACCCAGCCGCTTCTGGACTCTGTGAGCCATAACAAGACTGCCCAAGCGGAAATACTTCAGCATTTCGATAAAGCTGTCCACTCTCTGTGGAGTGAGAGATGCAGTCATGCTGACTGAGTCGAGGAAGATGCCAAGGAATTCCACCTGTTTGCGGGGTTGCAGGTTGCTTTTCTTGTGGTTGACAGTGAAGCCCAAGGATTGGATGTGGGCCAGAACTGTGTCTGTGTTGCGCACTACCTGCTCTTGAGAGGGGGCACAGATGAGCCAATCGTCCAGGTAGGGTAGGATTTTTAGACCTTGAGCCTGGAGGGGGGACAGCACGGCTGACACCACGCGAGTAAAAACCCTTGGGGCCAGGGAAAGGCCAAAAGGAAGGACCTGGAACTGGAACACCCTGCCCTGGAAGGCGAAGAGCAGGAAGGGCCTGTGTTCTGGGCAGATTGGGACATGGAAATACGCGTCCTTTAGGTCCAGAGATGTGAACCACTCCCCCTGCCAGATGGACTGCATCACTCCTCTTGTGTGGATCATCCTGAAAGGCAGCACCTTGAGATATCGGTTCACGGGCCTGAGGTCATGAATAGGCTGATGACTGCTGTCGTTTTTGGCAACAATAAAATACTTGGAGTAGAACCCAGTAAGCTGTGCACTGGGCGGTACTTCTGAGATGGCCCCTTTTAGAAGTAACTCTTGGACCTCCTTGATGAGTATGGACATCAAAGCCAGGTCTTTTACGGATGTTACCCTGACCCCTGGAAACGTAGGGGGTCACCATCGAAATTGCAATCGGTAGCCGTGAGCCATCGTAGCCACAACCCAAGGGTCTGGCACAATCCCCTCCCAGGAGGTCTGTGACAGCTGGGGAGGACAATTGATGGGTGACCCAAGACTCCTATGCAGGACTGCTGCCACAGCCTGCACCCCTGCCTGTGCCCTGCTGCAGTTCTCTTCTTCCCCTGGATTGGGGATTTGGGGCCGTACTTCAATCGGGTGCATGAAATCGCCAGTCCCGTGGGGCCACCAGGTCATTGCCCACTGGCAGAGGCCGGGTGGGCTGCTGCAGCCTATACCTACCCATAGGCGCCCGGCTGGCAGTTGAAGCCGATTTATGGCACACATGCTGGACAGCTTCCCTAGATGCCGTGGTGCATTCAGCGTGATCAAGCACTTCCTGGGATCCTGGGTGAAAGACATGCCCAGGTGCCACGGGGAGGCTCAGCAGTTCCTGCTTGATGGCTTCCGGCAGGGAGGTTTGCACCAGCCAAACCTGTCTGTGGCACAGCACTGCAGAGGCCATAGTGTCCCCCACATCTTGTGTCAGCTGGGAGTGGGAAGAAAGAGCTGCGTCCACCAGGGCCCTGGCGTCCTGATCATCTGGGCTCAGTGTCTTTCGTAGAGCCGCCAGGGTGATGGCTAGAGCATTACCCATTTGGGCTGCTCATGCCGATGCATTAAAAGAGCGAGTGGCCAGGTGGTCCATCTTGGCGCATTCCTTACGAGGGCAACGTGGATTGGGGGATACGCAGGCAAAGCCCAGGGACGTCAATGCGACCATTGATGGCTCAACTGGTGGCATGTCCCCCAGTCCGGTCTCAACCGAGTAACCAGCTGTTGCCAGCTGGCGGCAGCCTGCATGAAACCGGGGGCGTTGCGATGACTTATCCCATGTTGACTTGAGCATTGCTGCGTAAACATCCACCACAGGTATAGGAGGTGGTGGGGTAGCGCAAGAGACGCCCTCCCAAACTCCTCCCAAAGGAGCCGGGGCCGGTGCAGGCACCTGAAGGCCCAGGACCTTGGCAGCGCTCGGCACCCATGACACCAGGGAGCTGACAGGGGCCTCTTCCGTCCCCGTGGAGCCGTCAGCTGGTTCTGCAGAGCCAGAATGCAGGTCTCCCCCGAGGTTGTCCCCACCTGTTGTGTTGTCTGTCACTGTGTGGGGAGCGTAGAGGGATAGCACATCCACATCGCCCCACCCATCCTCCTCACCATCGCTCTCAGGTCTGGATGAGAGGGTACCCCCCTGGCCCAGGGGCAGGGAAGTAGATGACAAGCCCTGTTGACCTTCCAGCCTGTCCATCCTCTGTGACAGAGCCTGAAGAACCAAGAGGATCTGGAGTGACTCTGCGTTACCACTTTCTGTCACCATAGCTGAGGCAGGGTGTTTAGCAGGCCTGGGCGCCTGTCTTTGGGCAGGCCTGTGGGGGGACTCCCGCTGCTGGTCACGTGAATGCTTGTGTTTGTGCTTATGCTTACTGGAGGGGGACGGCTGGTCGGGGGAGTGTTGCCTCTCTCTCCACCTCTCGCGCACATGGCCGCCCACCTGGCTGGCCTGGCGCTGTCTTTCCCCCCTGGAGAGGCCGCAGGTCGCACTGCAGGGGTTGTCCATGTCCTCCAGCACGTGGGCAGCTCCAAGGCACATTGGACACTCCCTGTGCCCATCTCTGGAACTCATTGAGTCCCCCGCAAATCCTGCAGTAGTGGGAAGCCATTATAGCCACACAGAGGCCTAGGCGGTCTGAAGTCTCGAGCCCTCCTTAAGTAGTCCACCAAGGTATTATGGTGGCCTGCACCAGCGCGTGAACACACTTAATGGGTGCACACTAGCCCCACCGGCTGCGAACAGCGGTATAGGGTATGCCACAGTATCACAATGGTGGCCTGCACCAGCATGCAAATGCACTTAGCGGGTGCACACTAGCCCCACCAGCTGCGAACAGGTGTATAGGACGTGGCAGAGAAGGGCGTTGCCAAAGAGTGCACCTGGATGCACCTGGATGCACCTGATGGAAACATAAAAAACACAGTACACAGTATTATGATGGCCCGCACGAATGCAGTTAGTGGGTGCATACTAGCCCCACCCGCTGCAGACAGTGGTATAGGGTGTGACACGGGAACACTGCCGAGGCCTGCACAGTGTGCAAATGCACCTAGCAGGCTACCCCAGTGAACAACAACAAAAAACAAGCATAACACAATAGCAGGTGTACACCAAAACATAGTATGAAACTCAAATAAGAAATCCATTTACCGTGGAGATATAGGACAATTCAAAACAAATATAGCACTAGGGTGGCCTGTAACAGCAGTTTGACGGGCTCACACGATTTCCGGCTGTGACAACAGCAGTAAAAAACACAGAACATCGGTATTACGGCGGCCCACACCAGTGCGCGAACACGCTTAGTGGGCTTGCACTAAGCCCACGGCTGCGAACAGTGGTATAGGCACACAGTGGTAACAAACTCAGATTACCCAGAAATCTAGCGCATATAATGTAAACAAAAGGATACCTGAAAAAAAAAACAAGCTTACAGCCTACCGGCAAATTAAGCTAAGCACATAGCTCAGAAATACACAAACCACAACAATTCTCGGGGACACAAGGCACCCATACTGTGCAGGTAATGAATTAGTGGAATGTGAAGTGAAGAAATCAGGATTTCTTACCTCACGGGTCTCCTACCTACGGTCTCGTACGAGGCGATCAAGGTGAGAGACTGAACCGGGAGCAATCTCTGCTATTTATAACGCAAGTCGTTCTGCTTCTGGAGGTCATGGACATGACTTTGTTGACATATGGTCTCAGTGATAGGCAGAATGAAGGTGACGATTCCTTTTTTTTAGACCGTAGTGACGGTCAGAGCGAGGTCAAAACATATATATATATATATATATATATATATATATATATACACACACACACACACACACACACACACAGTATACACACACATTTACACAGTTGTGGTCAGAAGTTTACATACAGTGACATGAATATGTCACTTGGATATGAATGTCATGGTATATTTGGGCTTTCAGTAATTTCTTTGAACTTTTCTTTTTTCTGTGGCAGAATGATTGTACAGTATACATCTTTAAAAAAACCCTCGAATTTGGTGCACAAGTTTTACTTTTCCTTGGGTTTTCTGAAATCAACACAGGGTCACAATTATACATACAGGGTCAAAAATTTACATACGCTCACTTCGATTATTAATTCAGAGGTGATGAAACTTCCAAAATGTCTCTTATCTTGCCAAGGCCGAGGTCTCTTAACTTCCTGTTAGTGATCATGATTGACTACAGCTGGTAGCTTCTCTGTGCCTTCATAAAAAGAGTTTGTTTACAGCACTCATTGGATTGACCAACACACAGTAAAATGAGAAAGTCCAAGGAGCTCAGTGCAGATCTGAGAAAGAGGATTGCAGATATACACAACTCCAGAATGTCTCTTGGAGCCATTTCTAAACAACTGCAAATTCCAAGATCAGTTCAAACAATTGTATCCAAGTTATTGTGAGGTGTAGTCACTTTGTCAAGCCACTTTGCTTCATGAAAACCCAAACTGTCACCCTCAGCTGAAAGGAAATTGTTTTGGATGGTCAGGAACAACCTGGGAACCACCATGGCACAGCCCTGCCATGAACTGGAAGCTGATGGATCACTGTCTACAATTCAGATCACCATGGACTAAGAGGCCGCTATCCAAGAAATAACCCCCTGCTCCAAAATTGACAGCTTCAAGCTAAACTAAAGTTTGAAGCTGACCACACAGACAAAGAAAAAGCCTTCTGGAGGATAGCTGTATGGTCAGATGAGACAAAGATTGAGTTGTTTGGCCACAATGACCACTATGGGACACTGTACCAGCTGTTGGTGGTAGGATTATCATGCTCTGGGGCTGTTTTGCTGCCAGTGGGACTGGTTCATTGCACAAAGTGGTAATGAAGAAGGAGGACTACCTCAGAATTCTTCAGCATAAACCATCAGAAACTTGAACATGACTTGGGAGTTACAACAGGACAATGAACCCAAACACTCATCAGAGCTGGTTGTGGAAAATAAAGCAGGCTAATATTAACCTTAAAACAAGCCCTGAATTCAACCCTCTTGAAAATATATGGACCATGCTTATAAATCAAGTCCATGCCAAGAAAAAAAAAAATTGAACTCTACCAATTCTACCATTAAGAGTTGTGAAATTTCCAACCAGAATTCTGCCAGAAGCTTGTTCATGGTAAACAAAATTTTTTGGTCAAGGTGAATATCGTGAAAAAACGTTGTACCCAAATATTAGTTGTGCTGTATGTCTATTTTTGACCCTGTATGTATAATTTTGACCCTGTGTTGATTTCAGAAAACCCAAAGAAATTAAAACTTGTGCACCAAGTTCTAGTGTTTGTTTTTTTTAAGATGTATGCTGCACATTCTGCCACAGAAAAAGAACAGTTCAAAGAAATTACTTAACGCCCAAATATTGCCATGACATTCATATCCAAGATGACATTCATGTCACAGTATGTAAACTTCTGACCACAACTGTGTGTGTGTATATATATATATATATATATATATATATATATATATATATATATATATATATATATGTGTGTGTGTGTGTGTGTGTGTGTGTGTGTTTGTTTTTATTGCTTCAGATGGGTTGAATACAGATAAAGAACTTTACTGTGCCGTAATGTTTATGCAACAAATAAAGGCTTCTAATTCTTAAAGAAAAAAATTCCCCAGGTGCCACTGTTGTCTCTCTCTCTCTCTCTCTCTGTGTGTTTTTGTTTTCACTGCTTCAGTTGGGTTGAATATAGAGAAAGAACTTCACTATGCTGTAATGAATATGCAACAAATAAGGCTTCTAATTCTAAAAATCTAATCAGAAATTTTCCGTAATCTTGTTATTTTTACTGGCAACAGAATCTGCAAATCAACAGTCTTCACTTTAAATCTCACTTGGCGAGATAATGTATACGTAGTACTGGCACGGATACTAGAAAAACAATGTCTGTTGCCATTGCAACATGATTATTGCCCTCCAAAAAAGATTGCTTTTTTCAGTGAATAAAAACAAACAAAAGCATGTCACATAAAAATAAATGGAAAATTGTAATTTTTTTGAGAAAAAAGAAAGAAAGAAAAACTGAGTAGCTGGCAATGGAGTTTATTGGCAGCAAAATGCTCCCAAAGGTTGGGTATGAGTTTGTGTGTGTGTGTGTGTGTGTGTGTGTGTGTGTGTGCGTGTGTGTGTGTGTTCATTCACTCCTTCAGTGAACACACTTTTTTTATAGCCAAACGCTTTACACTTGGCATTGTCAGTGTTGTATGCAACAATTTAGAAACAACATATCCACTAGATCTCAGCCTCAGTAAGTCATGTAGCATGTAAGTGATGTCACAATCTCAGATTCACAATCTCGCATAATTTGTACTCAGAGCACAATATTTGAACCTTGGACAGAGTAAGAGGTCAGTGCCCGGGGCATTGTTTTTCTTTTAAAATTAAATCTGTACACAGTATACAGGTACAAATATAAACAAGTGAACATTCGAACATCTCTTGTATGGATATTATCTGTCAGTATAAAGGAGTTTATTTTTTGGCTTTTGTTCATCTTTCATGAAAGATGAATTTCATTAATTATTAATTAGACAAATGCACAGTTTTGGTGCATAACATGATGGCATGCACCTTAACATGTTTTTGACATGACACGTGTAATTATTTTCAATAAAGTTTGGACAGTCAGTGATTTTATGACCCACTGTTTATTCATAACATTGATTTCAGCTCATGCATTCATTTTGGGCAAACTGACAAACACCTGATAACTGATACTTGAAATTCTTCATATTTAATTAGGTCAGATGCTTTGAGAGGCTTTAATTATCCAATTTTCCACCTGGGGAGAAAATTCAGTGAGTTTACGAAGATCTGTGAAACAGGGTCAATATAAACAAACTGCCACATCACCTCATTGAATATTGACAAAGAGATAAAGACTGGTTCTGGGGCATCCAGTGTAGTGGCTTCTGAGGAAAGAGCTAAGACTGAATCAGCAGGTATACAGTGGTGCTTGAAAGTTTGTGAACCTTTTAGAATTTTCTATATTTCTGAATAAATATGACCTAAAACATCATCAGATTTTCACACAAGTCTTAAAGTAGATAAAGAGAACCCGGTTAAACAAATGACACAAAAATATTATACTTGGTCATTTATTTATTGAGGAAAATGATCCAATATTACATATCTGTGAGTGGCAAAAGTAAGTGAACCTCTAGGATAAGCAGTTAATTTGAAGGTGAAATAAGAGTCAGGTGTTTTCAATCAATGGGAAGACAATCAGGTGTGAGTGGGCACCCTGTTTTATTTAAAGAACAGGGATCTATCAAAGTCTGATATTCACAACACATGTTTGTGGAAGTGTATCATGGCATGAACAAAGGAGATTTCTGAGGACCTCAGAAAAAACGTTGTTGATGCTCATCAGGCTGGCAAAGGTTACAAAACCATCTCTAAAGAGTTTGGACTCCACCAATCCACAGTCAAACAGACTGTGTACAAATGGAGGAAATACAAAACCATTGTTACCCTCCCCAGGAGTGGTCAACCAACAAAGATCACTCCAAGAACAAGGCGTGTAATAGTCGGTGAGGTCACAAAGGACCCCGGGGTAACTTTTACGCAACTGAAGGCCTCTCTCACATTGGCTAATGTTGATGTTTATGAGTCCACCATCAGGAAAACACTGAACAACAATGGTGTGCATGGCAGGGTTGCAAGGAGAAAGCCACTGCTCTCCAAAAAGAACATTACTGCTCGTCTGCAGTTTGCTAAAGATCACGTGGACAAGCCAGAAGGCTATTGGAAAAATGTTTTGTGGATGGATAAGACCAAAATAAAACTTTTTGGTTTAAATGAGAAGTGTTATGTTTGGAGAAAGGAAAACACTGCATTCCAGCATAAGAACCTTATCCCATCTTTGAAATATGGTGGTGGTTAGTATCATGGTTTGTGCCTGTTTTGCTGTATCTGGGCCAGGATGGCTTGCTATCATTGATGGAACAATTAATTCTGAATTATACCAGCAAATTCTAAAGGAAAATGTCAGGACATCTGTCCATGAACTGAATCTCAAGAGAAGGTGGGTCATGCAGCAAGACATTGACCCTAAGCACACAAGTCATTCTACCAAAGAATGGTTAAAGAAGAATAAAGTTAATGTTTTGGAATGGCCAAGTCAATGTCCTGACCTTAATCCAATCAAAATGTTGTGGAAAGACCTGAAGCGAGCAGTTCATGTGAGGAAACCCACCATAATCCCAGAGTTGAAGCTGTTCTGTACAGAGGAATGGGCTAAAATTCCTCCAAGCTGGTGTGCAGGACTGATCAAGAGTTACTGGAAACATTTAGTCGCAGTTATTGCTGCACCAGATACTGAAAGCAAAGGTTCACATATAGTTAGTTTTTTCTTTTTTATCAGACATCTAGTTTTTAGGTTTGTTTACCTGACATGTTTCGACGTACGACTGTCGTCTTCCTCAGAGTGTCACCGGATGTTATTGGTGACGCATCTTTTATCAGTTGATGTTTCCGAAGGCGTGGCCTTCCTGTCTGGTTTGACAGGTCGGTCACGCCTTCTACTGTCTGTTTGTCCCCTGCAAGATGGCACTCCAGGTATGGGAGAGCATGTATGCTCCCTCATCCCGGTTGATGGTCCTCGGACTTCGCTTACGGATCTCCATGGCCTCTCTGATCCAGCGCTGATGTTTATTATCTTCTGTGCGGATGACTCTGGCATTCCCCCAGTCCATAATATGATTTTCCCTTTTGCAGTGATCTGTTATGGCTGACTTATAATTTTCCTGTTGTGCCTTTTCTTTTATTGTTCGGGTCTGTCTTTTAGCTGTCTCCTTTTCGCACTCTTTCTTATGTTCATTTTTCCTTGTGTTGAAACTCCTTCCTGTCTCCCCGATGTAAGTTTTATTGCAGAATTGGCATGGAATCTCATATATGGTGTTGCATCTGTTGTCCGGATGTATTCTGTCTTTGGGATGAACCAGGATCTGACGGAGTGTTGTGTATGGTTTGACAGGTGTGTTAATGTTGTGTTTCCTCATTGCTCTTTGAACGTGTTCCATTATTCCCCTGATGTATGGTAATGTCACTAATCCCCTGTTTTCTTGTTTGTTGGTTTGTTTTTTCTCTTTCTTCTGTGTTTTATTGTTCTTAACCTGTTCCGCCCCTTTGGATATTGCCTATTGTGGATATTGACATGCCTTCAATGCGTGTTGTATATGTTGTTGCTCCTGTTCTTTGTCCTGTGGATCTGTAATTATTGCTGCACATTCATGTAATGTTCTGACTACTGATATTTTGTGCATTATGGGGTGTTCGGAAGTCCAGTTTAAATATTAGTTGGTGTGTGTAGGTTTTCTGTGTACTTTTATTTTGATGTCCCCATCTTCTGTGTGATGTATTTTTAAGTCCAAAAATGTTATTGACTGCTCTGTTTCCTCTTCATGTGTGAATTTTATATTACCGGTATTGTCTATGGTGTTGAGATGGTCGGTAAGTTGTTGAGTGTGTCCCCTCTTCACTTTTTCCAGTATGTCATCCACGTAACGTTTCCAGAGTGTTGGCCTGTATTCTGCTGGTATTGTAGTAAGTACTTTCTGCTCCAGATCTTCCATGAAAAAGCCGCACATGATGGCTGATAGCGGGTCTCCCATGGCAAAACCTTCCTTTTGTCTGTAAATTGTATTCCTGAACTGAAAGTATGTGGATGTGGCGATGAATTGAAGGAGCTGAGTGATGTCTTGTACAGTGAGGTTTGTGCATTTCTTGAGCGTCCTATCTGTTTTTAATTTTTCTTGTACTACCTGTATGGTGGCTTCCGTGGGTGTTCTGGTGAAAAGAGATATGACGTTGTGTGATATGAAAAATTCGTCTTGCTGCATTTTGATGTTTTTTAGTTCTTCTGCCAGTTGTTTTGAGTTTTTGCAGTGTTGGTCTGTGAGTCCTAGTAATGGTTTAATTATTTCGGTGAGTGCTTTTGATAGGTTGTATGTCACTGAACCAATGCTATCTACTATGGGGCGTAATGGTGTTCCTGGTTTGTGTATCTTTGGTGTGCCATAAATCCTGGGGATGACATTGGCTGTGGGTACTAAATGATTGTATGCCTGTTTATCTATTTTATTTTCATTGAGTAGCAGTTTGAGTAGTGCTTTAAGTTTCTTTTTCTTGTCTTCGGTTGGGTCTTTTCTTAATATCTCAAATGTGTTGTCACTGAGTAATTCAGTCATTTTCTGTTCATATTCATCAGTGTCCATAATAACTGTTGTCCTGCCTTTATCTGCTGGGAGAATTGTGATGTCATTATTTTTTGCTAATGTTCTCATAGCTTTAGCTTCCTGTTTTGTGATGTTACTGGGTGGTGGTTTGGCCGTTTTCAATATACCAGCTATTGCGGTTCTTAGTGCTGTTTTTTGTCCCTGATCCTGTATTTTCTCACATGCTAATTCAGTTGCCAGAATGAATTCATCGTGTGGTATGTTGTTCGGTGTGACAGCGTAGTTGAGTCCTTTTGCTAATCTACTGCGTTCTGCTTGTGAGAGTTTGTACCTTGATATGTTATGAATCCATTTTTCGTTGATGTGTGCGTGCTCCGGTTCTGCCTTCTTTTTCTGTGCGATGAGTCTGTCCAGTATTCGGATTTGTCGGGTTTTTGTCTTGGTGAATTCCTGCTCGTGTATGTCTGCCAAGTGTCCATGTATTGCTATTTCCATGTCCTTGTTCTGGGGAAACCGGCGTTTGAAAGTTTCCATCTCCCTATGTAATTCGCTATTGATATTATTAAGTTTGTCAGTTGTGCACCGTATCCGTTGTTTTACCAGAGTCATCTGTACTTTCCTGATCATCTTCTCCGTGTGTCTGGTTGGAATCGAGTTCTTGATATTCAGGCTGGCTGGTACGACTTCTTCATCTTGGCAGCGCAGATTGAATCTCAGGTGGTTTCTGTAGCATGCCCGTTTTCGTGTCAATCTTTCTAGGCGGCGAAACTCCTTGATGCTTTTATCTCCGTAACTTATTCTTAATCTTTCAATTACGTTCATTATGTCATATATTAAATATAGTTAGTTTTTTCTTTTTTTTTATCAGACATCTAGTTTTTAGGTTTGTTTACCTGACATGTTTCGACGTACGACTGTCGTCTTCCTCAGAGTGTCACCGGATGACCAATAACATCCGGTGACACTCTGAGGAAGACGACAGTCGTACGTCGAAACATGTCAGGTAAACAAACCTAAAAACTAGATGTCTGATAAAAAAGAAAAAAACTAACTATATTTAATATATGACATAATGAACGTAAGTGAAAGAAAAAGAAAAGGTTCACATACTTTTGCCCCTCACAGGTATGTAATATTGGATAATTTTCCTCAATAAATAAATGACCAAGTATAATATTTTTGTCTCATTTCTTTAACTGGGTTCTCTTTATCTACTTTTAGGCCTTGTGTGAAAATCTGATGATGTTTTTGGTCATTTTTATGTACAAATATAGAAAATTCTAAAGGGTTCACAAACTTTCAAGCATCACCGTAAGTGTGTGTGTGTGTGTGTGTGTGCATATACACGTGTGTCAGAATGATAAATACAGGTTTTTACTCCGAAGAGGGAATCGATAAAAGGTTCCAGTCTGGAATGTGACACCTCGGTTGTGGACTTTTGTCCCTGAAGACTTGTTTCAAGAGAAGAGACATACAAGATGATAAACTAGCCATCAAATTCTGAGGCTTTGGGCTTTGTGTAAATAAAACACACTGTAGAAGGGACTTGCAGCAGCTTCATATGTGTCCAATTGCACTTTATTTTCCACGCTGATGTTACGGTTCCAGTTCATTCGATGCACCAATTTAGTACCATAAGTAATAAACTGGAAACCTGGTGTATATTGCTCTTTAGTTGTACATGATCTCACCAATATACTTCACACCAGATTATCGAACTTTGTAAATATCTTGGGCAACTGAAACCCTGCTTCATGAGAGTCGGAAATAATTTGGGTCTGCAGACAGCTGGCATCTAGTACGTGATTTACAAAGACTGAATGTCAAAATGACATTATGTTCAAAACGTTCATTCATTTACTTTGCACTGTTTGTGGTGGTCTGGTTGTACTGAGAAGGTGACATGCAAAATAGTGACCGAGTTAGTAACTTAAATCCTAAAGTTATGTCAATATTTACATTTGGAGAGTTCAGCATATTTCGAGTTCATTTATTTTAGGTTTAAATTAACAAAATAGCTTACACGTTCATTGTTCAGCAGGGCATAAAATAGCAGTTGATCCACCATTTCATTTATTACTATCATGTTCTGGCTGTTACACATATACACATTGATCAAACCACAGGATACTAAATTGAGGTCATGAAATTGTAGCAGGATGTAGGGTATTTCATCATGAATTATTGTAAGTCTGTTTATCATATCATATTGTCAATCTAAATTGACATTTTCATTCATTCATGATGAAATCGTAGGGGATTTCATCATGAATTAATTAATAAAATTAATAAAAAAAAAAACAGAGGCTGCACACCTACGGTGCTCGGGCTCTAAAAACATACCCATGGTTTGAAGGATAAACTGACCAAGCACTATTGGCTATGCTTACAACATACCTCCCAATTTCTCAACTTCTGATTTTAAATTACTGAAACTGAAGTGGTTGCATGCACCGCATAGCTAGTGTATGTAATTACACCTCATATTGTCAATTAAAATTGTACATTTTAATTACATTAACAATGTTTCTTGTAATTATGTAATGTTTTACGATACTTTGACTTTATTTTAAAGTTTTATTTTGTTTTAAAAATTGCAGAAAGATAGAATACATGCCTGGTGTGTGTTGTGTGTGTATATACTTGTGTGTATATATATATATATATATATATATATATATATATATATATATATATATGCACCACATTTTGACCATATATTGAAATCACTGTGCTGCTTATGTATGTAAAAAATAGAACATTGTGCCTTGCAGTTGTAGAAAAATAATCAACCACAGATTGGCGTGATGATGCACAGTTGCTGTTATTACACTGACATTTTCCTCGAAAAGCATAGCATGAAGTGTTTTATTCTTCTTCTACCGCAGCAATTTGCCAATGATTGCAATTTTTAATTTATTAATAAACAATGTGTGGCAGCAGGGTGTGTGGTCAACTGTTGGTTTGTGAATGGAGGGAAGGTGAGTAACATCAAGTATGATCACTTTGCCACTTGACGCTTGACCATGCCCCTGGTGCCACACAACACTCCCTGTTTTTGTTTCCATTTATAGTCGTAGAACATTCTTGAGGTCCCTTGTTTCCTGTTTTCAATTAGAATATAGCAGTTATTGTGGGGGGAAAACACATTGTGATGTCATAGAGAAAAGATGAAGTGTAAGCTTTAGCTTCTTTACTAAAGATGTCAAATTTACTGACTGCTCCGAAGTACTGACACTGGAGACTTGTTGAATAAATGTCTACTTACAGAAAACTTCACCATATAAATAAATTACACACTTCTCTTATAGCATAACATGGTTTGATAGTTTATTTATTACTTGCCTACTTGATTATGTCCTTGAGAATGAGCGGTTACTATAGAAACAATCATGTATAAGAATGCAAGCTTTATTATAAGCCTGTTATTTAAATGACAGGATGATAGAACCACTGTCACAGCTGTTGTTATAGAAAATGAATCAACCCCTTGATCTGGGCATTCAATAATACTTTACAGTATTTGTGTCAAGATTCAAGTTTAGTGCTCCCTTTGGGCGCTTCTTTAATCATGATCAGTTGTGCGAGTAATGTTGGAGATGTTGTGGTTTCTTCCTGTGGCTCTCGTCACATCTGTTTTATCTTTTTAATCATCTCTGCTGAGCCTCAGGTTGATGACATGACCACTGTGTAACTGTGTTGTGTTGTGTTTTGTCTCGCACCCATGTGGAATGTGTCAGGTTTTAGGAATAATGTGTGGTGTAATTAGCTTCGGGCTGTTTGTGTCATGTGACAGGTCAGGGTCTGGGGTAACAGGGTGTGTGTTTGTGTCTGTCAGAGTGGCAGGGCATGCTGGGAAGGCGTGGAGTTGATTTCTCATAGTGACAGGCTGCCATGCTGGTGTGTGTTCTCTTGAGATTTACTGTAATCATTATACAGTCTCACCCTGTGTTCACTCGAGCAAGTGACATGCTGCTGTGTGTCAGGGTGGCCTATCATTCTACAAGACTTTTTATGAGGATTTAGGAGGAATTTCTTGGATGTTTTTTATAATCCATTTTTTAAAATGTCTTTTAACACAACTTTCCATTTTGCTGAATCTGGGTCAACTGAGGAGACCTGGAGATCAGTGTTTGTGTTCCAGTAGTTGTATATTAAGTGAAAACCGTTAGGAACCTTCTGGGATGTCACATTGCACTGTTTTAGTCTCTGAGTGCTCTCCATTTATGCTAGCAGTTAAGAACTTGTCCAACCAAAACATCAGTGTCGCCAGACCAATTTTACTGGGGCATGTGCCCCAGTATATATCTGCTGTGCCCCAGTAAAATTTCCTGATCACATTTCTGAAACCTTGTGATGACCTGGCGACTTGTCCAGGGTGTACCCCGCCTTTCGCCCGTAGTCAGCTGGGATAGGCTCCAGCTTGCCTGCAACCCTGTAGAACAGGATAAAGTGGCTAAAGATAATGAGATGAGATGAGATGAGATGAGATGAGATGAGATGAGACATTTCTGAAACAGTAATGTCTTTGGCACTGTGGAAAAACCATATACGACCGATGCATCCAAATCGCACCCATTCATCTCTATTCAATTGCTGGCAGAATACTCATCACACAATTAACCATGCGAAACCACATGATCTGAGCTTCCCAATGGTGCTACCCACTAGTTGCTGTGATAAACGGTTTGTAATAAAATGAACATCAATCAATTCGCATCAAATTTGATCTTTTTTTGCATACAGCTCTGTGTCCATCTCCACACCCATTCTTGATGGCGCAATACCTCACTAACTCCTGAGTTTACGCAACAAACCATATATCAAAATAAACACCAGTCCCTACCATTTTGAATGGTATAAAGTATTAATCTGTGCCTTTTGCTTTTCTCAAGTAATCCGGTTTTGAAATTACAGCAACAGCAAATTACAGCAACAGTTTGCCTCCGACTTCAGACTGTTATTCTAATGTAGCTTACCTTACGTAGTTATGTCGATACATGATATATTTTTTACAAATTATTGCTAAGACATACAGTAGGCTATCCCACTATCATGATATTTATGTTGCCAGATTCCAGACACTCCACACAAGTATGAAAATATATTTTGGTTGCCATGCTTCCTATAGTGGCATACATTCAAGAACATGGAAAATTCATAAACGCAAAATGTTTTTTCCTTGATAGAAAAGCCTGATGTAAATATGCAAATATTATCATAACCTAGACTGTCCTGAAAAAAAAATAGATTATATCATTATAGCAGGTAGGTGGATGACCCTTTTAATGACCATGAGCTTAAAAGTAAAGACCCTGAAAATAGCCTGTGGTTAATTTAGATCAATAATATCAGGAATAGATGAGATGTTTTTCAACTTCAAGGTGCATCAACTTAGGCAACTTTCTGTCCTTAAATATAAAGCACACATTCTGTGTGTCTGTGCACGTCCATGTGAATGTAGGGAACACACATGCAGCCAAGTATGCGAAATTGGAGAAGGAAGGTACAGTGACAGCGTGTAAGTTCATGGAGCAAAAGTATATATTTTTAAGTGAAGCTGTATGTCCTATTGGGTGGCATGATGGTGTAAGTGGTTAGCACTGTCACCTCACAGCAAGAAGGTTCTGGGTTCGAGCCCAGAGGCCAACAGGGGCCTGTGTGGAGTTTGCGTGTTCTCCATGTCTGTTTGGGTTTCCTCTGGGTGCTCATGTTTCCCCCACAGTCCAAAGACATGCAGGTTAGGTTAATTGGTGGCTCTAAATTGATCGTGAGTGTGAATGGTTGTTTGTCTGTGTCAGCCCTGCGATGACCTGGTGACTTGTCCAGAGTGTACCCCGCCTCTCATCCATAGTCAGCTGGGATAGGCTCCAGCTTGCTAGCAACCCTGTACAGGATAAGCATCCATCCATCATCTCTAGCCGCTTATCCTGTTCTACAAGGTTGCAGGCAAGCTGGAGCCTATCCCAGCTGACTATGGGCAAGAGGCAGGGTACACCCCAGACAAGTCGCCAGGGCTGACACAGAGACAAATTAATCAAATTTCGTATTGATTATAAAATACTACTATTGACCTTCAAAGCACTGAATGGTCTTGCACCACAGTACCTGAGTGAACTTCTGCTCCTCTATGACCCGCCACGTCGACTTAGATCAAAAGGTGCAGGCTATCTGCTGGTACCTCGTATAGTGAAGGCTACATCAGAGGGTGGAGACTTTTCTTACAAAGCCCCACAGTTATGGAACAGCCTTCCAAGTAGTGTTCGGGAATCAGACACAGTCTCAGTGTTTAAGTCTAGGCTGAAAACATATCTGTTTACTCAAGCCTTTTGTTAATGGTGTTTATGAGGTAAAGGTGTAGATCTGGAGGGTCATCAGACATAGAGTGTTTTGTCAACTGGGATGTATGGATGCTGTCAGTCCCCCACTCACTTGCTCACTCAAGTTTGTTGGTGGTGTAGTGGCTGGCTGCTTTATGTCCCAGGGCTCCCTCATGCCTGCGTTACCTTCTGGCTCCCCCCTTTTAGTTATGCTGTCATAGTTAGTTGCCGGAGTCCCTGCTTGTACTCAGTGCAATATGTATGCTGTTCCTACTTATTCAGGTGACATTGGGCATACCTAACAACCTGTGTTTTCTCTCTCTTCTCTCCTCTCCCCCCAAATCTGTCCTTCTGAGTTACATGTCGGTCCTGGGATCAAGATGCTGACCTCTTCTGCTCCTCAGACCTGCCTGATCCATCCTGGTGCCCTGTGTCTGATTGGAGTCTCACTGTATTGCTCCTGTGGAGGGCGGCCCCATGTGGACAGTTGGGGGTTGCGCCTGGAGGACGCTCTGGACTCTTGCAGTGGTGCTTTTGTGGCTGGGGACTGCAGTTGACTTGCTGACTTGGAGACTGCATTTTACCTGCTGACTTGGGGACTGCAGTTGACTTGCTGACTTTAGGACTGCAGTTGACTGGCTGACTTTAGGGCTGCAGTTGAGTTGCTGACTTTATGGCTGCAGTTGACTTGCTGACTTTGGGACTGCGGTTGTTGTGAACGGTTTTGCGCTCGGGTTTCCATCGGTGGGGGGTTTATAGCATCAACGAAGCTGACTTTATGTTAGGACTGTTAATGTTATGGTCATGTTGTCTGTTGTTGCCCGGATGGGGATGGGTTCCCTTTTGTGTCTGGTTCCTCTCGAGGTTTCTTCCTCGTGTCATCTGAGTGAGTTTTTCCTTGCCACCATCGCCACAGGCATGCTCATTGGGGATAGATTAGGGATAAAATTAGCTCATATTGTAAGTCGTTCAAATTCTGTAAAGCTGCTTTGCGACAATGTTTATTGTTAAAAGCGCTATACAAATAAACTTGACTTGACAAATAACCATTCACACTCACACCTACGGTCAATTTAGAGCCACCAATTAGCCTAACTTGCACATCTTGGGACTGTGGGGGAAACCCACGCAGACATGCAAACTCTACACAGAAAGACCATCGTCGGCTGCTGGGCTCGAACCCAGGAGTGAGGCGACAGTGCTAACCCCTACACCACCATGCTGCCCACAATATAAGCAGTTACAGATGATGGTCCTATACCACCAAACATTTACTGAATTACTTCTGCAGATGGACATCAGGAAATTCTTCATCCAAAACAGAGGCAGGGACAGGGAAGCAGTAAGGAGAGATGAGGATAAGGTGGAGGGAGGTAAGATGATCTAGCTGTACATTAACATTATCATCATTTAGCTATGCTCTGTCAGCTGGCAAAAGTGATGCTAGTTGTAGATGCTGGATGCATTTGATTTATGGCTGTTAACCTTCAGTAAGTTCACTGCATTAGAAAAAGTAGTTAGTTAAGTTTAATCTACAGAATCCCATAACACTCGAAAGTCAGTGCATACTAGCATTTATATGTTCCCTCCTATAGTACTTGATTATTTTTAGTGTGGACATTGAAGAGGAATGCAAATGGCTGGAGTCAGAGGTTGCTATTATTGGCATACAGATATGCTTTACTTTGTAAAACCTGTTGAGGATCATGTTTATTAAAATAAATATTATCATACATTCATGAATGTATCTTTGCATTTTTACCTTTACCAGTGCTTTTGTCAGTATGAGTATGGCAGTGGCAATAATAATGAGCAAAGCAATGGAAGCTGGTTAAACACATAACCTACAATAGCACATTTAAAAAAAATTATATGGTTATATGAACACAATACAATAACAAGATATTTAAGGTTTAAGCTAATAATTTTTATTGTTTTTTTTAAATATACATCCATGTTTTATTTTTTTTCTGTTTGTCCATCACCATTGCAAAAATCACCATTACATCAGAGTAGATGAATTAGGCTCTATGTGTCCTAGGATGACTGATGAGGCCAATTCAGTCATGAAAGTATCGTTCACATGTTGGGCAAAAGTGTTCAGTAACAGCTAAAGAGGTGCTTGCTGCCCTCATCTTACAGACAACATTTCCTTCTACACTTTGCCAAGCATGACAACTCCCCATCACTAAAACCTTTATTTATGGCAGTGCTCCAGGAAGGAGCAAGGCTTTCCCATACTCATATTTTGTGCTTCATAATGCACCATACTTTTCAATGGGAGATAAGTCTGGAGTACAGGAAGGCCAGTTTAGCACGTGCACTCTAACAATGAAGCCATGCTTTTGTAATATGTGAAGAATGTGGCTTGGCATTGTCTTGCTAGAATAAGCAGGGATGTCCCTGAAAAAAATGGCATCTGGATGGCAACATATGTTGCTCCAAAACCTGTATGCATTAATGGTGCATTCACAGATGTGCACATTACCCATGCCAGGGACACTAACACACCCCCATACCATCACAGATACCAGCTTTGGAACTTTGTCCTGGTAACAGTCTGGATGGTCCTTTTCCTCTTTAGCCTGGAGGACACAATGTCCATGATTTCCAAAAACAAGTTGAAATGTGGACTCCTCAGCCCACAGCACATTTCTGCACTTTCTGTCAGTCCATCTCAGATGATCTCAGGTCTAGAGAATTCAATGGCATTTCTGGATGTTGTTATTTGATTTTAGCTTTGCATTTGTAGATATAGTGATGAGCTGTGTTTATGGACAATGGTTTTTGAAGTGTTCCTGAGCCCATGTAGTAATGTCCTTTATACAATCATGTCAGTTTTTAATTCAGTGCTGTCTGAGGGATCGAAGGTCACATGTGTTCAGTGTTGGTTGTTCAGCCTTGCCCCTTATGTGCAGAGATTTCTTTGGATCAGCTGAATCTTTTGACAATATTATGGATCACTGATGAGTGAAATCACTAAATTCCTTGCAATTGTACATTGAGTAATGTTGTTCTTAACCTCTTGGACTATTTGCCCAAGTAGTTTTTAGCAAAGTGGTGAACCACATTCACTTGCTTGTGAATGACTGAGCCTTTCTAATTACCAATGAACTTGGTTACCTGTCGAATGTTCAGGTGTTTACTGTGCATTCCACAACTTTTTTGGAATGTGTTACAGGCTTCAAATTCAGAATATAATATATTCTGTTTTATATATATATATATATATATATATATATATATATATATATATATATATAACAATAAAGTTTAACAATTTGATCAGTGTATTGTATTCAGTTGACTACAGGTCAAAAAGGATTGTACTTCCTTCCCAGCTGTATTACCTCACCCAGGACAGAGAGCAGTATGGTGTGTGAATGAGAATCAGAATCAGAACCATGTTTATTGGCCAAGTATGTTCACACAAGGTCAAAATCAAGGTCAAGGTTACTAAAAAGGTCAAAATAATTTTTTTCACAATATCTTCTTTCATATTCATCATAAGTGCTACCAGGCAAGGTTTGTTTTGGCTGACAACACTTATTTTTCTTGTAATGCCTCTATATACATTTAATGAACAGTCATGTATAACAGGCTCAGATAAAAACACAGTTATGAGAACTTCAAAAGTAAACAGGGACCTTCTTAGTAAAACTGGTACTAAACTGTACACTTCCTTGTTATTGGTGTTCAACTTATCCGCTTATGGAAATGTGGATGTGGATATACTGTACCTTTTTATAACTTTCTGTGAATTGTGCAGAGCAACATGAATAGACGTCCTGCATTATATTTGTTCAAGAAGGATTGTATTTGCTCTAAAAACTAAATGGAGCAGATGTGCATGCCTGGAGCAGTCTCAGAGAGCAAAGTGCTGGTGTTCATGTCTATACAACACTGTTGCTATATGATCTCATCTCATCTCATCTCATTATCTCTAGCCGCTTTATCCTGTTCTACAGAGTCGCAGGCAAGCTGGAGCCTATCCCAGCTGACTACGGGCGAAAGGCGGGGTACACCCTGGACAAGTCGCCAGGTCATCACAGGGCTGACACATAGACACAGACAACCATTCACACTCACATTCACACCTACGGTCAATTTAGAGTCACCAGTTAACCTAACCTGCATGTCTTTGGACTGTGGGGGAAACCGGAGCACCCGGAGGAAACCCACGCGGACACGGGGAGAACATGCAAACTCCTTACTATATGATGTCCTTAAAAATAGTGTATTTACTGAAATGTGACTGGAAGAATATATCAGATCTGGGTAATTAGATGCAGTAAATGTTCTGCAATGAAGATGAAAAGGTCACTGTATTACATCTGCTCAGGAACAAATAATTTTTTCAGTTTGATTTCACATCAGCACTTTCACTATCAGCATGAACAGAATGAATTCACACATGACCAGTTGAGGTTAAATTGAGCTGTGGGGCTGTAATTGAATGTAAATATTATCATACAGTATGATGATGATGATGATGATGTAATCATCAAAAGCAGTGTAATTTCACACTGCTTTTTTAAAGAATGTGTTCATTTCAGAATTGTAACAGCTTCCAGTCAGCACAATGGTAAAGTGCTGTAGAAATACACTGCATCATTACAGTGTGTGGTTTAAAGGTTTTATCTTATTCTGTATCTTTGTGTCTCATAAATCTCAGTTTATATTTTATACTTTATTTACATGCTATTTTACACTCAGCTGTTTACATTACCGACACAGACTATGCAGACAACATAGCTGCTCTAGACAGCTCTGCTGCTGGACTTCAGGAAATCACCATTGATAAAGAACTTAATGTCAAGATTGGTCTAGCATTGAGTGACACTCAATAACATTTGGAAGAACAGAGGGAGGGATATATATATATATATATATATATATATATATATATATATATATATATATATATATATATATATATATACAACCCCGATTCCAAAAAAGTTGGGACAAAGAACAAATTGTAAATAAAAACAGAATGCAATAATTTACAAATCTCAAAAACTGATATTGTATTCACAATAGAACATAGACAACATATCAAATGTCGAAAGTGAGACATTTTGAAATTTCATGCCAAATATTGACTCATTTGAAATTTCATGACAGCAACACATCTCAAAAAAGTTGGGACAGGGGCAATAAGAGGCTAGAAAAGTTAAAGGTACAAAAAAGGAACAGCTGGAGGACCAAATTGCAACTCATTAGGTCAATTGGCAATAGGTCATTAACATGACTGGGTATAAAAAGAGCATCTTGGAGTGGCAGCGGCTCTCAGAAGTAAAGATGGGAAGAGGATCGCCAATCCCCCTAATTCTGCGCCGACAAATAGTGGAGCAATATCAGAAAGGAGTTTGACAGTGTAAAATTGCAAAGAGTTTGAACATATCATCATCTACAGTGCATAATATCATCAAAAGATTCAGAGAATCTGGAAGAATCTCTGTGCGTAAGGGTCAAGGCCGGAAAACCAGACTGGGTGCCCGTGATCTTCGGGCCCTTAGACGGCACTGCATCACATACAGACATGCTTCTGTATTGGAAATCACAAAATGGGCTCAGGAATATTTCCAGAGAACATTATCTGTGAACACAATTCACCGTGCCATCTGCCGTTGCCAGCTAAAACTCTATAGTTCAAAGAAGAAGCCGTATCTAAACATGATCCAGAAGTGCAGACGTCTTCTCTGGGCCAAGGCTCATTTAAAATGGACTGTGGCAAAGTGGAAAACTGTTCTGTGGTCAGATGAATCAAAATTTGAAGTTCTTTATGGAAATCAGGGACGCCGTGTCATTTGGACTAAAGAGGAGAAGGACGACCCAAGTTGTTATCAGCGCTCAGTTCAGAAGCCTGCATCTCTGATGGTATGGGGTTGCATTAGTGTGTGTGGCATGGGCAGCTTACACATCTGGAAAGACACCATCAATGCTGAAAGGTATATCCAGGTTCTAGAGCAACATATGCTCCCATCCAGATGACGTCTCTTTCAGGGAAGATCTTGCATTTTCCAACATGACAATGCCAAACCACATACTGCATCAATTACAGCATCATGGCTGCATAGAAGAAGGGTCCGGGTACTGAACTGGCCAGCCTGCAGTCCAGACCTTTCACCCATAGAAAACATTTGGCACATCATAAAATGGAAGATATGACAAAAAAGGCCTAAGACAGTTGAGCAACTAGAATCCTACATTAGACAAGAATGGGTTAACATTCCTATCCCTAAACTTGAGCAACTTGTCTCCTCAGTCCCCAGACGTTTACAGACTGTTGTAAAGAGAAAAAGGGATGTCTCACAGTGGTAAACATGGCCTTGTCCCAACTTTTTTGAGATGTGTTGTTGTCATGAAATTTAAAATCACCTATTTTTTCTCTTTAAATGATACATTTTCTCAGTTTAAACATTTGATATGTCATCTACGTTCTATTCTGAAATGAATATGGAATTTTGAAACTTCCACATCATTGCACTCCGGTTTTATTTACAATTTGTACTTTTTCCCAACTTTTTTGGATTCGGGGTTGTATATATATATTTTTTTAAATTTATTCAGGAAGCTCATGTCACACAGCATGATTTTCAATGAGGTCCTGTCATATTGCTTAATACCAAGATCAAAATATATGAGTGTGGAGTTATTACAACACTTCTCGATGGCCGTGTCACCTGGGTGCTTAAACAAAAGCAGTTACATCGACTGGACGCCTTCCATCAGAACTGTCTGCGCAGAATCCTAAAGTTATAGTCCCATGATCAAATTTCAAACCTTAAGATAAGAAGGACAGCTGGTTGCTGTAGCCTGGGAATTAACATAATCTACTGCCATTTCCTTTACTTTGGGCATGTGGCACGAATGTCACATGGCAGGCTCCCTAAATTTCTGCGAGATAGGGTGACTCTAGAAGTGTTGGACACTTAAGACTAAACATCCTGAAGACGCTGGGTAATGATCTTGAGCTGTATCTAGGAGAGGATCATGTTATTCCAGTTGCTGTGCCTGCGAGAGGAGATCATGAGTGAGAAGGAGAACAAGACCATCATCTTTGTAGAAACTAAGAGGAGGTGTGATAACCTCACAAGGAGGATGCACAGGGATGGGTGGCCTGCAATGGGTATACATGGAGACAAAAGCCAGCAGGAGAGAGACTGGGTCCTCAATGAATTCAAGTTTGGCAAAGCACCCATCCTCATTGCAACTGATGTGGCATCGAGAGGCCTAGATGCCAAAGACATGAAGTTTGTAATTAATTTCAACCCCCCCCCCAATCTGTCCTTCTGAGTTACATGTCAATCCTGGGATTGAGGTACTGACCTCTTCTGCTCCTCAGACCTGCCTGATCCATCCTGATGCTATATGTCTGGTTGGAGTCTCATCACGTCGCTCCTGTGGAGGACGGCCCCATATGGACAGTTGAAAGTCACACTTGGAAGACACTCTGGACACTTACAATAATGCTTTTGTGGCTGAGGACTACAGGTGGCTTGCTAACTTTAGGACTGCAGTTGTCATGAACAGTTTTGCACTCAAATTTCCATTAATGAAGAGTTATAACATCAACGAAACTGACTTCATGTTAAAACTGTTAATGTTATGTTGTCTGTTGTTGTCCAGATGAGGATTGGTTCCCTTTTGGGTCTGGTTCCTCTCGAGGTTTCTTCCTCGTGTCATCTGGGGGAGTTTTTCCTTGCCACCGTCGCCACAGGCTTGCTCATTGGGGATAGATTAGGGATAAAATTGGCTCATGTCTTGGGTCATTCAGATTCTGTAAAGCTGCTTTGGGACAATGTCCATTGTTAAAAGCGCTTTACAAACAAACTTGAGTATTGTGATGGGGAAGCTTTGTGCATTGGATCGAGCTAAATGGCACTGAATCCTATGTACCGCCAAACAATGATTAAGAAATTGCATGACGGATGAAGACCTGACCAAGGTACAAGGTATTTTACACTTAAGGCAGTGTTCATAGAGCTACATAACACCTGCTTAGGCCCTGAATGACAGCTGACATAAACCTACATAAATCTTCATACAGGCTACACAGCTATCAGCTGTCAAATTTTACATCAAATTGGCACAATACCAAACAGACTTCAAGACCTGGTTGGAATGTCTGGATTGGTTTTAGAATGGTTTTCATCCTACATTTCTGGCAGAAGTTTCAGTGTTTTTGCGAATCAGATTATGTCTCAAACTACTTGGCTCTCTTGTGGGGTACCTCAGGGTTCTGTCTTGGGACCAATTCTGTTCCTCTTGTATATACTCCCTTGAGGACAGATAATCAGGCAGTTCAGCATAAAGATGTATCTTACTATCTTTATGCTGACGATATCCAACTGTACTGCTGTTTCAAGGCTACAGCGTTTTATAAACTGTCTTCATTAATTAACTGCATTACTTGCATCAAACAGTGGTTAAGTGACAGTTACCTGCAGCTGAACTCAGACAGAAACACTCATTATCACCCCTGAAAGTAGCATTCCTCAGATCAAGCAGCATATTGGAGTTTTATTCTTGTCTGTCTGGCTGAGCCTCAGGAATTTAGCTGTTGCTTTTGATTCAGTGATGTCCTTGGAGTATCACTCCAAACAATTAATTAGAAACTGATTTTTCCATCTGAGGAACATATCTAAACTAAAAATAAAGATCAAATTGGAGATGATCATTCATACTTTTGTTTCATCCCATTTGGATTATTGTAATAGTCACCTTACTTGTTTTACACCACTGTGGGTGGCACGGTGCTCTGGTTTCCCCCACAGTCCAAAGACATGCAGATTAGGTAAAATACATTAGGTAAAATGCATTAGGTAAAATAGATTAGGTAAAATGACAATCCCAACATTTAAAACAAAACAAAACAAAAAAAAAAACCTTCCTCTATACTCAGGGTCATAAAACTCTTGCATTGTGAGTCATGACATTGCAATAGGCTTTGCAGCAGAGTGGCTGTAATGTGTTAGGTAAATAATAATACATTCCATGTCATGCTGTTATAGGAAACTCATTAATGATGAAGTGGTGTGATGGAGCAGAGTTACTGTTACCAGCCTGAAGTTGATTATTTTCTGATAGCATATGATGTTTTATTACTATTATACTACAAGACATTGCTGATGATTGTTGTAATTGTTTGTAATTTCATTAAAAAAAGTACATCATATTTATCCATTTATGGTTGCATTGTATGTTCCTGAAACAGCTTATCACTTACTGAGAAACTGCAAAAGGTGGAGATGGTGAAGAAGCAGCTGTAAACAGGAGTATCCTTGCCAAATGCTTTGTTTTTCTTCTTTATCTTGAAGTGAACAAATAAAGTTAATAGAAAAATGCTACTGAGAAACTGCAAAAGGTGGAGATGGTGAAGATGGTGGAAAATGTAAAGTTACAGTTTTTTACCTCTTACTGGTACAAAACACTGACACTGGAGGCTCCTTCCATTAAAAAAAAAACCTTACAGAAAACATCACCATTTTACTGTTTACTCATATGTTTTTAATCTGTTTATGGGGCGTCTTCGCTGTACAAGTCCCTCTGAATCAGAAGAAAACGTCTGATTTACAGCTGCAGTACTGTCAGATTGTAACACCTGCTGGTCAATCAGAATCCAGGATTTTACAAATTCACTATAGTATAAAGTGAGATAACCATTCAAACTCCCAAGTAGGACCAGTGACCCTTCATGCTTTAAGGATTGCTGCGATGCTTTGTCTGCTACTTAAAGACTTTTTTCTCTATTGTGGAGAAAATTTAATGCCCCATAAAGGACCTTTGTTAATCCAGTGTGGTGAAGATTAAGGAAAGGGAGCTGAAACAAAAGGCCATTAATCAGTTATTGTGCCATGTCAGGCCAGTGTGGACTTAATAATACCTTTAATAGAGGCACTGTCGCAGCAGCATAGCTGCCATTTTGGGACAGATTATTATTATTTTTCCCCCATGAGCTTTTCTGACTCGGAATAAACCCATGACTTTGTTCTGTTGAGCTTTTGTTGTTTGAGTTTGCTGAGAAACAAGAGGCATCTGGGTACACACAAACAGAGCAGAAGTAGTACATCATAGAGTAGAAGGTGTTTTAAGATTGAGTTTATTGCTCAGGAGGGAAGCTGAGTATCATTGCATGTTTTTGTGCACTCTAGTCTTTTAGAAACCATTGATAAAAGCAAAGTGAACTCAAACGCTACACGGAGAAGCCATTTTATTTACTCGGCTAATGGAAGAACCTCACTTTCTTTCCCCTTTTATACCCTTCAGTGGTGGATTTCAAAGTGTGGACTAAAATAGCTTTAGAACATTCCAGACACTGGAGCTACATTAATAGAGGTACTGCTACAGTACATTCACCAGCCACTTTATTAGGAACACCCATCCACCTGCTGTTTTATGCAGTTATCTAATTAGCCAATCCCTTGACATAAAATCATGCAGATACAAATCAAGAGCTTCAGTTAATGTTCACAATGTTCAAACATCAGAATGGGAAAAAATGTGATCTCAAAGTGTGACTTTCACTGTGGCATGGGTATTGGTTTGAGCCAGATGGACTGGTTTGAATATTTCAGAAACTGCTGATCTCCTGGGGTTTTCACACACAACAGTCTCTAGAGTTTACACAGAATGGTGCGAAAAAAAATATTGAGTGAGCGACAGTTCTGTGGGTGGAAACACCTTGTTGATAAGAGAGGTCAGAGGAAAATGGCCAGATTGGTTCAAGCTTTTTTGCCAGAAAGGCTATAGTAACTCATATACAACATAACTCTTTACAACTGTGATGAGCAGAAAAGCATCTCAGCATGCAACAGCAGAAGGCCGCATTGGGTTCCACGCCTGCAGCCAAGAACAGGAATCTTAGAAGAACAAGTTCCTATTAAAGTGGCTGGTGAGTGTAGTTCTCTGTATAAAACATTCATGAGCATTTGATTAATACTATTTTGAAATCTGCATATATGGGAGTCCTAAGTACAACCCCGATTCCAAAAACGTTGGGACAAAGTACAAATTGTAAATAAAAACGGAATGCAATGATGTGGAAGTTTCAAAATTCCATATTTTATTCAGAATAGAACATAGATGACATATCAAATGTTTAAACTGAGAAAATGTATCATTTAAAGAGAAAAATTAGGTGATTTTAAATTTCATGACAACAACACATCTCAAAAAAGTTGGGACAAGGCCATGTTTACCACTGTGAGACATCCCCTTTTCTCTTTACAACAGTCTGTAAACGTCTGGGGACTGAGGAGACAAGTTGCTCAAGTTTAGGGATAGGAATGTTAACCCATTCTTCTCTAATGTAGGATTCTAGTTGTTCAACTGTCTTAGGTCTTTTTTGTCGTATCTTCCATTTTATGATGCGCCAAATGTTTTCTATGGGTGAAAGATCTGGACTGCAGGCTGACCAGTTCAGTACCTGGACCCTTCTTCTACGCAGCCATGATGCTGTAATTGATGCAGTATGTGGTTTGGCATTGTCATGTTGGAAAATGCAAGGTCTTCCCTGAAAGAGACGTCGTCTGGATGGGAGCATATGTTGCTCTAGAACCTGGATATACCTTTCAGCATCGATGGTGTCTTTCCAGATGTGTAAGCTGACCATGCCACATGCACTAATGCAACCCCATACCATCAGAGATGCAGGCTTCTGAACTGAGCGCTGATAACAACTTGGGTCTTCCTTCTCCTCTTTATTCCGAATGACACGGCGTCCCTGATTTCCATAAAGAATTTCAAATTTTGATTCGTCTGACCACAGAACAGTTTTCCACTTTGCCACAGTCCATTTTAAATGAGCCTTGGCCCAGAGAAGACGTCTGTGCTTCTGGATCATGTTTAGATACAGCTTCATCTTTGAACTATAGAGTTTTAGCTGGCAACGGCGGATGGCACGGTGAATTGTGTTCACAGATAATGTTCGCTAGAAATATTCCTGAGCCCATTTTGTGATTTCCAATACAGAAGCATGCCTGTATGTGATGCAGTGCCGTCTAAGGGCCCGAAGATCACGGGCACCAAGTATGGTTTTCCGGCCTTGACCCTTACGCACAGAGATTCTTCCAGATTCTCTGAATCTTTTGATGATATTATGCACTGTAGATGATGATATGTTCAAACTCTTTGCAATTTTACACTGTTGAACTCCTTTCTGATATTGCTCCACTATTTGTCGGTGCGGAATTAGGGGGATTGGTGATCCTCTTCCCATCTTTACTTCTGAGAGCCGCTGCCACTCCAAGATGCTCTTTTTATACCCAGTCATGTTAATGACCTATTGCCAATTGACCTAATGAGTTGCAATTTGGTCCTCCAGCTGTTCCTTTTTTGTACCTTTAACTTTTCCAGCCTCTTATTGCCCCTGTCCCAACTTTTTTGAGATGTGTTGCTGTCATGAAATTTCAAATGAGCCAATATTTGGCATGAAATTTCAAAATGTCTCACTTTCGACATTTGATATGTTGTCTGTGTTCTATTGTGAATACAATATCAGTTTTTGAGATTTGTAAATTATTGCATTCTGTTTTTATTTACAATTTGTTCTTTGTCCCAACTTTTTTGGAATCGGGGTTGTAGACAAAGTAGCACTGTGCAAACAAAATGTGGACCACTAATTAATGAATAAATGAATTGACTGGGATCAGTAAGTGGTCTCAAGCCCTGGACATGTGCCGACAGATATTAAAATGAATGAATAAATAAATAAATAGCTTTTAACTTTGTTTTCAAAACAATTCCCATTCACATAAACAGCATTTTTAAAAAATATCTCTGCAAAAATTATTTATTTTTAAATGCTCCCTTGTGTCCCATGTTCCCATGTACACACGGGCTCAGAGCTGTCTTCAAGAGCTATATGTTGAGTGGTACAGAAGGAGAAATGCAGAAAAACCTCAGCATGGACAAAGTGACCCACTGACCTAACATGCCATTTTCATGTAGACTGGGAGCCTTTTTTTTTCTTTCCTCCTGTTCATGCATGGATTGCTCTTCAGTTCTCCACTCCTTTTGCATTTGTCATTCTAGAGCTGTTTTTGAATCAGCTTTTCATCCATCTTTAATCAAGCAACTCTGTCCTTTAAGTAGTAAGGGACCATCATCAAAATGCATCATTAAATGCAAATCTTTCGCAAAGATCCATTATAAAAGAGGACGTTCCTGCACGGTGTTTTTGAGTCACTGCCAATCTTTAGGTTACTGAAGTCATGTACTGTATCTGTAATGTGTATCAATACAGAATCATTAATTAAAGTTACATTCCTTTAATAATGCATTCAGTCCAATAAACAGAAGGTTAAGTAAAGCCTCACTCACAACCCGCCGTAAGTGTTTTGGACACACACGGTTCACAGGGTTTGGTAGCTTGCAGCCGTGCCACAGGGTTGTAGTGAACCCGGGGGAAAGTTTGGGAGAGGAGTACGGGCAAAGTACTTGTCAAGTACAGGTTGCATACCTGACTTCCTCGAGGCATGGGAAAAATTATGTCGTTAGCCCGTGGAAAGTGTATGTCTGATGCATGTGATCAGTGTGTGTTCAGTGAGTGTGGAGTGTGCGAGACTTGCATTTTACCAGTTTCCTGCGCTACAAGTACGGGCCGCTCTTGTGAAGCATGTGTAACGCACGTGATTAGCACATAACAATCATTCATAACTAGCGTGTGATGCAAGCCAGGAGTGGGTATAAAACCAGCGTGTCTTCAGCATTCTGCATCTGTCTTTCGACTGAAGAACACTGGATTTTTTGTGGGAAAAATAAAAAAAAATTCAGTTTAAAATTTAGAAAATGGGACCCAAGAAGAAGTTCAAGTTCAAAGTGTTTATTGTCATATGCACAGTTCGGACATGTCCACTTGCACAATGAAATTCTTAGTTTGCTGTACACCATGAATACCAATTGCAAATAAATAAATAGGCGGAAGAAAAAAAAGGCAATATAGTGCAAAAATAAAAGCAAAGAAAGCAAAAAGCAACAAAAACAAAACACCCAGTATAGAAAAAAATAAAGGTAAATGTAGTGCAAAATAGATAGTGGAATACAAAAATAAAGCAATGATCCAAGGTAGCAGCAGAAGGGCAGTAATGTGCGAATGTGCAAACAATGTAACCCATAGTTCAAATTACGTGGGAGCCAATGGGAGCTGAGCTCCCATTCCCTCAGGCTCCCATGAAAGAAGCAAACTTAATTTTCTGTGGAAGTCTCTCAAATATGTCATATATCACCATAATAAGCTTGAATAGCCTATATCACCATGTAAATATAAATAAAACTCGTTTCATTTCCAATCACCATGCAGCCATAACTTTGTATTGAACGTGTTATTAAACCGCAACATGTACGGCTGTACTTCACCACCACACCACTATGCGCGCAAACTGAAATTTGCAGCCTGCGAAATCGAATGTGAGGTTAAGTCCGAAGAAGACTCGTCCTCTATCTCACAACGATCTTCCTTTGTTTAACTATATATATATATATATATATATATATATATATATATATATATGCGCAACACCGTGTGTGTGTGTGCATGCGTGCGTGCATGCGCGCTCCTGTGTGTGAAAGCTGTGCACTGCAGTGCGCAAAAGTGCGCTGGTCCAGGAGAGCGAGTATGCATTGCTTTTTTTTTTTTTAAATAGAGATCCCCATAGGGTCAAATTTATAATTCGAACCCTGATGTAACCAGTCAAGGAAACAGCAGCAAAATGGCAGTAATGTGCAAATATATGCAAACAATTTAACCAGATGTAAACAGTCAAGGAATGGCAGCAAAAAGGACAGTAATGTGCAAACAAATGTAAACAGATGTAAACAGTCAAGGGCAGTTTACATGGCAGTTTACAGTCCATGGTTGTAGACTCCTGTCAGCTGTTCAGGAGTCTGATGGCGGTGGGAAAGAAAGAGTTCTTTAGTCTGACAGTTTTACATTTCACACTTCTATACCTCTGGCCTGAGGGTAGGAGTGTGAACAGTCTGTGCTGGGGGTGGGTGGGGTCCTTGAGGATGGAGGCAACTCTCCTGTGGACTCTGTGGTGGTAGATGCTCTGCAGAGAGGGCAGTGGAGTTTTGGTGGTCCTCTCAGCAGTCTTCACCGCCCTCTGCAGGCATTTGCAGTCCATTGCTGTAGTGCTGCCGTACCACACAGTGATGCAGCTGGTCAGGATGCTCTCAATCATGCAGCTGTAGAAGTTGCTGAGGATCTTGGGTGGGATATCAAACTTCCTCAGCCTCCTCAGAAAGTACAGTCGCTGTTGAGCCTTCCTAACCAGCTGTGTGGTGTTGAATGTCCATGTGAGGTCCTCACTGATGTGAACACCCAGGTATTTGAAGCTGCTCACCCTCTCCATCTCAAGCTCCCGGATGAACAGTGGCCGATGAGGTCTCCTCTCCTTCCTCATGTCCGCTATCATCTCCTTCGTCTTGTCCGTGTTGAGAGTGAGGTTGTTGTCCTCACACCATGACACCAGACTGGCCACCTCCCTCCTGTAGGCCATTTCATCACCGCCAGTGATGTGTCCTATCACTGCGGTGTCATCTGCAAACTTCATCTGCAATGATGTTGTCCTTGTAGGAGGCGACACAGTCATGGGTGAACAGAGTGTAGAGGATGGGGCTGAAGACGCATCCCTGTGGGGTGCCAATGTTTGTGATGATGTTGGATGAAGTCCTATTACCAATCCTGACAGTCTGGGGCCTGCCAGTCAGGAAGTTGAAGAGCCAGTCACAGAGGGTGGGGTGCAAACCAAGTGTGGAGAGTTTATGGATGAGTTTGTGGGGGATGACCGTGTTGAAGGCAGAGCTGTAGTCAACAAAGAGCATCCTGATGTAAGAGTCTTTGTTTTCCAGGTGGGAGAGGGCATAATGGAGGGCAGCAGTGATGGCATCTGAGGTGGACCTGTTGGGCCTGTAGGCATACTGCAGGGGGTCCAGGGTTTCCAGTATGCTGTTCTGAATGTGGGCCAGTACCAGTCTCTCAAAACACTTTGAGATGATTGGAGTGAGTGCTATTGGCCTGTAATCATTCAGGCAGGTGGGTGGGCTCTTCTTGGGAAGAGGGAAGATGGTTGTGGTCTTGAAGCAGGAGGGAACGGTGCTCTGGCTGAGGGAAAGGTTAAAGATGGTGGTGAAAACGTCAGCCAGCTCATTGGCACATACTCTGAGGGCCCGCCCAGGGATGTTGTCTGGTCCTGCTGCCTTCCTGTTGTTGATCCTTCTGAGAGCTTTGTGTACCTGGCCTGATGAGACTGTTGGTGGGGAGGAGGGGGGTTGGGTGGTCCAGGTGTGTGTGCCTCCTCTTTGTGCTGTAGCTGGAGGTCTCAAAGTGGGTGTAGAAAGTGTTGAGGTCATCCGGCAGGCTGTCTGTGGAGCTGATGGTGCTGGTGGTGGTCCTATAGTCCGTGATGTGCTGCAGGCCTTGCCGCATTCACCCGGGGTCAGCAGTAGAATAGAAGCCGTCCAGCTCCTCTCTGTACTGCCTCTTGGCCGCTGTAATGGCTTTCCTCAGTCCATACTTCGCCGCTTTATACTCAGTCTCATTGCCTGATCTAAATGCAAGACAGCGAGCATGTAGCATGTGTCGTGCCTGACTGTTTACCCAGGGCTTTTGGTTGGGGAACTTCCTGATCTGTATGGTGGGCAGTTGCAGATGTACCCAGTTACATACTCAGCATAGTCCTGTATACTAACAGAAGAGTCCTCCAAAGTGGCTGCAGCTTTAAACACATCCCAGTCTGTCCAAGCAAAACAGTCCTGAAGGGTGCTCTCAGTCTCTGGGCTCCAGAGTTTGACTTGTTTTGTGACAGGGTTTGTTTGTTTTAGTCTTTGTCTGTAGGCCGGGTACAAGAACAAAGAGAGGTGGAATGAGTGTCCGAAGTGGGGGCGGGGTGCGGCCCTGTTTACAGCGTATGTTGCTGTAAACATGTTCCAGTGTGTTCTTATCACGGGTGGGGATGTCCACATGTTGATAATATTTAGGGAATACAGTCCATAAATTGCACTGATTAAAGTCACCGGCGATGATAAAAACAGCGTCAGGATGAGCCGTCTCTAACACGCTGATGTCATTGTGGAGTTTGCTGAGTGCTGCCGTGGAGTTAACTTGCAGTGGGATGTAAACAGCAGCCAAAAACACAGCAGTGAATTCCTTTGGTAGATAATAGGTGCGGCATTTCAGCAATAACAGCTCCACATCTGGCGAACAGTGTTTGTAAACAGTCTGTATATCTCCACACCAAGAGTTGTTAATAAACACACACACACACACACACACACACACCTCCCCCTTTAGCCTTACCGGAGGCTGCGGTCTGGTCTCCTCGGTGTACAGAGTGAGTCTGTAGCTCAATGGCGCATTCTGGTATTTTGTCTGAGAGCCAGGTCTCGGTGAAAATTAGAGCGCAGCACTCTCTTATTTCCTGCTGAGCTGTGATTCTGGCTCTTAATTAGTCCAGTTTGTTTTCCAGAGACCGCACGTTGGATCAGTGGTCGGCTAGCACGAGCTTTTAGCCTAGCATGGAGCCCCCCCTTGCCTCGCTTGCGTTGCCGTCTCCGGAGCACTCTCCTGGGGTCAGCATGCACAGTGCCCGGTGCTTTAGGGCTTTCCTGGGGCTGGTGGTGGTTGCAGGAGTGAACAATGAGTTGTAGCTCCAGTGGTATAAATTCCAACTTCTACAACTGCCAGTAAATTCCAAATGGCTGTGTGTGTTAGCAATGTCCAGCAGTTCCTGTCTGTTATATGTTAGCAGTGCATGACATTTGTGCACAGCAGAAAAAAACCCCCAGAAAATACAACCCCGATTCCAAAAAAGTTGAGACAAAGTACAAATTGTAAATAAAAATGGAATGCAATAATTTACAAATCTCAAGAACTGATATTGTATTCACAATAGAACATAGACAACATATCAAATGTCGAAAGTGGGACATTTTGAAATTTCATGGCAAATATTGGCTCATTTGAAATTTCATGACAGCAACACATCTCAAAAAAGTTGGGACAGGGGCAATAAGAGGCTGGAAAAGTTAAAGGTACAAAAAAGGAACAGCTGGAGAACCAAATTGCAACTCATTAGGTCAATTGGCAATAGGTCATTAACATGACTGGGTATAAAAAGAGCATCTTGGAGTGGCAGCGGCTCTCAGAAGTAAAGATGGGAAGAGGATCACCAATCCCCCTAATTCTGCGCTGACAAATAGTGGAGCAATATCAGAAAGGAGTTCGACAGTGTAAAATTGCAAAGAGTTTGAACATATCATCATCTACAGTGCATAATATCATCAAAAGATTCAGAGAATCTGGAAGAATCTCTGTGCGTAAGGGTCAAGGTGGGAAAACCATACTGGGTGCCCGTGATCTTCGGGCCCTTAGACGGCACTGCATCACATACAGGCATGCTTCTGTATTGGAAATCACAAAATGGGCTCAGGAATATTTCCAGAGAACATTCTCTGTGAACACAATTCACCATGCCATCCGCCGTTGCCAGCTAAAACTCTATAGTTCAAAGAAGAAGCCGTATCTAAACATGATCCAGAAGCGCAGATGTCTTCTCTGGGCCAAGGCTCATTTAAAATGGACTGTGGCAAAGTGGAAAACTGTTCTGTGGTCAGACGAATCAAAATTTGAAGTTCTTTATGGAAATCAGGGACGCTGTGTCATTCGGACTAAAGAGGAGAAGGACGACCCAAGTTGTTATCAGCGCTCAGTTCAGAAGCCTGCATCTCTGATGGTATGGGGTTGCATTAGTGCATGTGGCATGGGCAGCTTACACATCTGGAAAGACACCATCAATGCTGAAAAGTATATCCAAGTTCTAGAGCAGCATATGCTCCCATCCAGACGACGTCTCTTTCAGGGAAGACCTTGCATTTTCCAACATGACAATGCCAAACCACATACTGCATCAATTACAGCATCATGGCTGCATAGAAGAAGGGTCCGGGTACTGAACTGGCCAGCCTGCAGTCCAGATCTTTCACCCACAGAAAACATTTGGCGCATCATAAAACGGAAGATACGACAAAAAAGACCTAAGACAGTTGAGCAACTAGAATCCTACATTAGACAAGAACGGGTTAACATTCCTATCCCTAAACTTGAGCGACTTGTCTCCTCAGTCCCCAGATGTTTACAGACTGTTGTAAAGAGAAAAGGGGATGTCTCACAGTGGTAAACATGGCCTTGTCCCAACTTTTTTGAGATGTGTTGCTGTCATGAAATTTAAAATCACCTAATTTTTCTCTTTAAATGATACATTTTCTCAGTTTAAACATTTGATATGTCATCTATGTTCTCTTCCGAATAAAATATGGAATTTTGAAACTTCCACATCATTGCATTCCATTTTTATTTACAATTTGTACTTTGTCCCAACTTTTTTGGAATCAGGGTTGTATACAAAAAAGAAGAAAAAGCCGGCATTCAAGAGCGGAGCAAGCAAACACGTCTGCCTCGAAGGGCGCCATGATGAAGTGAGCAAAAGTGTAGTAACCTAGCCTGAAACAGCAGAGGGGGAGGAGGAGGAAGAGTTTGATGATGATGGTAGCAGCACCAGCAAGCCCTGCATGGACAGGGAGAAGTATGCCTTCAAGCTGGCAGAAGGCACAGCACCCCACCAGAGGGATTTTCACAGGTAAATACACATGCTTTAAACATTCATTTCAGTATCTATATGCTTATGTAATTAATATTATCTATGTTAATTTTCATGTATGTTTCAGCTAACGATACCCAGAAGTGAGGACATTGCAATTCCATCATCGCTGTCAGGCCATTGTGCCATGCTCAGTGATGAGGACAAGGACATCCCGACACCCCGTCCCACCACTCAGCAGGAGTAGGAGCAGGACAGTAGCTCGGAGTCAGAGTTAAAGTGTGTTTCAGTGCTCAAACTGTTGGGCTATTTAGTTGGGATTTTTTACAATGTAATAAAATGCGTTATTCCTTTATACTCATGTTTTATTATTTGATGTTTGCATGGTAAATTAACATAAAACAGCAAACGAGGTGGTCTTCTTCCTTTCTACAATGTTACATGCTACATGATCCGTTCCTTGGTTCCTCCCCAATATATATACTCAGAGTCTTGCCCCTCACGTTGCGTGCGGGTCGCGTGTGCTGTGTGCAGGTCGCGTGCGCTGCGTGCAGGTTGCGTGCGCTGCGTGCACACCACACATAGGGGTAGAAAGTGAGATGCACTTCTGTCTTGTGTGCCGCACAAATAGCAAGTGTGGAATACTTGTGTAGTACTTCTGAGGCACGTCACTCATATAATGACCGTGTGTCACTCATTCATCTTACTGTCATCGCAAAAAGCCCCTACTAGCCACGCTGCTGACTTGGGTCAGGTGTACAAAAGGAGTATGGGTCCCGTACATCGTGTATGCGTTCTTGATTTGTCACAAGACCCATAGAATTTGCATGTGCAGGACCAAAAGTCACCACGGGCAGTCTGCGACCTTCTATAGCACTGAACACACGCAAGTGTCGCGCAAGTCTCAAGCACGGTTTTGCCTTTTTTTTTTTTACCGTAGACCGCCCATAGCAGCACATATGGCAGGTTGTGAGTGAGGCTTAAATCCTACAGAAATGTCAGGCTGGCTCAGTGGAGAGAACTGCAATGTCCTGTTTTACATAATTGCCTCATTTGCTACATTAATCATGTTTGAATGTGTATCTTGATGGCATGAGTACATATTTAAAGCACTGTGTGTTTCCTCTGCATGTTCCACATGTGACATAACACGGAGTTTCCTCTATACAGTCAGCTTCGCACTGTAGGGTTTTCAAAAATCGTTTGTTTGTTACAGTTGTAACAATCAAAACCCGTCACTATCTGAGCTGTTAGATGGATTATTACATAATCATCATTATTAGCCGGTTTGACTGGCATGTTAAATTAAATTGAAACATTAATAACTCAAAACCAAATATCGTTTTAAAACAGGTATTGTTTTATAATTCAGTTTTAATATGTACTGTGGCCCAGAATGGCAAGGGACCTTAAAAAAAAAGTTAGCTATAAATAAATAAAGCAAAGCAACTATAAACAAATAAAATAAACAAAGCAAGTCAGTTACAAATAAATACAAGCAGACTGAAATTAAATGAATAAATAAAGCAAGTCAACTACAAATAAATAACGCAAGTGGACAAAAAAATAAATAAATCAAGCAAGTAGGCAATAAATAAATTAATTGAGCAAGTAGACAAATAAGTAAATAAAGCACATTGACTATGAATGAATGAATAAATAAATGAAGCAAGTAGACAATAAATAAATAAATAAGGGGCGGCACGGTGGTGTAGTGGTTAGCGCTGTCATCTCACAGCAAGAAGGTCCGGGTTCGAGGTGAGGGCCTTTCTGTGCGGAGTTTGCATGTTCTCCCCGTGTCTGTGTGGGTTTCCTCCGGGTGCTCCAGTTTCCCCCACCGTCCAGAGACATGCAGGTTAGGTTAACTGGTGACTCTAAATTGACCATAGGCGGGGGCATCATGGCTCAGGTGGATAAGGCACCATACCATAAATCCGGGGACCTGGGTTCGAGTCCGACTCGAGGTCATTTCCTGATCCCTCCCCGTCTCTCTCTCCTGCTCATTTCCTATCTCTGCGCTGTCCTATCCAATAAAGGTGAAAAAAGCCCACCAAAAAAAGTGAGTGTGAATGGTTGTCTGTGTCTACGGTATGTGTCAGCCCTGTGACGACCTGGCGACTTGTCCAGGGTGTACCCCGCCTTTCGCCCGTAGTCAGCTGGGATAGGCTCCAGCTTGCCTGCGACCCTGTAGAACAGGATAAAGCGGCCAGAGATGATGAGATAAATAAATAAAGCAAGTCAACTACAAATAAACAACCCAAATAGACAATCCATAAATAAATAAAGCAAGTGGACAAATAAAGCACATTGACGATCAATAAATCAAGCAAGTCAACTAAAAATAAATAATACAAGTAGACTATAAATACATTAAACAAATAAGTAAATAAAAACACATTGACTATTAATGGTTAAGTAAATACATTTACTTATTTATAAGTAAATAAAGCAGATTGACTAATAATGAATATATGAATAAATAAATCAAGCAAGTCAACTACAAATAAATGACAGAAGTAGACTATAAATAAATAGACATATAAATAAAGCAAGTCAACAAATAAATAAAAGCACACTATGAATGAATTAATGAATAAATAAAGTCGACTATAAATAAATAACATAAGTAGACTACATGTGAATAAATAAATGAGTCAAGCAAGTAGACAAATAAGTAAATAAAGCACATTGACAAGGAATGTGTGAATTAATATATAATATAATTATGGCTCATTATGATGGAAATGACACTGATCCTATGTGATATCTATATTTTGTGTAAAAAAAATTAAAAATTAAAATAAAAAAGAACAACATTGACGACTGTCTCACATTAATTCCTAAAATGTTTTAGATTAAAGAATAATCTAACACTCAAATCCTTTGTTTTTAACCTTTATTTTCCTTGTTAAAGTTTCAAAGTCTGAATGCAGGACAAGGACAAAACAATGATATTGAAGAATATAAGGATGTTAAAAAGTCAGAATGAAATCATAATGGACAGATGGTTTAAAAAAAAAAACGTTTCACAGATGGTTTTATTGTTAATTTCACAAAAATTGAGGGAATTTTCCAAAATGATATGTATTTAGTAAAATATGACCACAGGACATGAAAGAGCTTATACTCTAGCAGAATAGTAGAAGAAGCCTCAAACCATCAACCTTTTGGGGCGTAAGAACTCTGTGCCCTGATCCATTTAATATTGATGAATCAATTCATTTCATTAGAGCGGATTCGTTTTCAAAAGAGTCAGTCAGAGTTTCTCTTCTCACCCCAACACACCTTCATCTGCTCTGAACACAGACACCATCATGGCTCCAGTCAGTATTTACGTATAGAGTCCTACTCTGGAACAAGGATGTTATTATTTTTCTCCTGAAGAGTGGATTGAAGGCAAGTGATGACCTCATTAAAATCTGTCAGAGATGGATATGATGACATGGTTGCCATAGAGACCGTGACGCTGCCTGCACTGAAATGCAGCAGGATTATTGAGTGAAATATTGCTATCCTCACTCATATGTGTCCTTGGCAACAAATAAGCAATTGAAGGAAATCAGGAAACCAATGTGGTCTTACAGGATTGGAGTCAAACTGCCATCTTTCGCACCTGGGTGGAAAGGGGAAACAATAAACAGGAGACAATGACTGATTATAATCATAATGAATTTAATCCACATCACAATAACTCAAACATCACAATCTTTTAAACATCTGATGCTGCATAGAATCTAACATCAGTTTAAAGTTTAATATAAATGTTCTTTTGATTTGAAAGTTCAGGAAGCTCTGTGGCACCAATAAAATTGAAAGAATGAAATCAAGAGCTTTATATATGAATAGTTTATGTTTGAATTATTAAAATAAATCTGTACTGAATGGGTCCATCACTGGCTGCAAAAACATGTACATGTTTCTTTATCATCTGTGAAAGATGATTGATGATCAATTTATCCATCCATTATCTGTAACCGCTTATCCTGTGCAGGGTCACAGGCAAGCTGGAGCCAATCACAGCTGACTATGGGTGAGAGGCGGGGTACACCCTGGACAAGTCACCAGATCATCGCAGGGCTAACACATAGAAACATTCACACTCACATTCATACCTACGGTCAATTTGGAGCCACCAATTAACCTAACCTGCATGTCTTTGAACTGTGGGGGAAACCGGAGCACCCAGAGGAAACCCACGCAGACACAGGGAAAACATACAAACTCCACACAGAAAAGCCCACTTCAGCCACTGGGCTCAAACCCAGAACCTTCTTGCTGTGAGGTGACAGTGCTAATCGCTACACCACTGTGCCGCCCATGATCAATTTAATTTGGAAATATTCATACAAAAAAAATAAATAAAGGCAGGAGATGATGGAAAAGAGAATAAAAATGTCTGTGTGTGTGTGTGTGTGTGTGTGTGTGTGTGTGTGTGTGTGCAACACATTAGAGTGAACCATTGTGCAAAAGTATTCATCTACCTTGGCATGTGTCCTGTTTTGTCACATTACAAGCTGGAAATAAAATGGAATTTTAAAAAATATATATTTATTTTATTTATTTTTTTTTTTTGGGGGGGGGGGGGGTGTTAGCACCATTTGATTTGCACAACATGCCTACCACATTTTTTTTATTATTGTGATACAAACAATAATTAAGATGGAAAAACAAACAAACAAAAAACAGAAATCCCGAGCTTGCATACTATAGGTATTCATCCCCAATGTCAATACTTTGTAGAGCCACCTTTTGCTCCAATTACAGCTGCAAGTCTCTTAGGGTATGTCTCTGAGCACATACTGTATAGCCACTGAGATTTTTGCCCATTCCTCAAGAGACAACTGCTCCAAATCCTTCAAGTTAGATGGGTTGCATTGGTGTACAGCAATCTTCAAGTTATGCCACAGATTCTCAATTGGATTGAGGTCTGGGCTTTGATGAGGCCATTCCAAGACATTTAAATCTTTCTCTTTAAACCACTCCAGTGGAGCTTTAGCAGTATGTTTAGGGTCATTGTCCTGCTGGAATGTGAACCTTCATCCCAGTCTCAAACCTCTTGCCAACTCGAACAGGTTTTCCTCCAGATTTGCCCTATACTTAGTGCTATCCATCTTTCCTTCAATCCTGACCAGCTTTCCTGTCCCTGCAGATGATAAGCATCCCCACAGCATGATGCTGCCACCACCATGCTTCACTGTAGGAATGGTGTTCTCAGGGTGTTGGGTTTGCACCACACATGGTGTTTCCCATGATTGCCAAAAAATTCAATTTTAGTTTCATCTGACCAGAGAATCTTCTTCCATTTGTTTGGTGAGTCTGCTACATGCTGTTGGGCAAACTCCAAACATGTCATCTTATATATATATATCTATATCTCATCTCATCTCATTATCTCTAGCCGCTTTATCCTGTCCTACAGTGTCGCAGGCAAGCTGGAGCCTACCCCAGCTGACTATGGGCGAAAGGCGGGGTACACCCTGGACAAGTCACCAGGTCATCACAGGGCTGACACATAGACACAGACAACCATTCACACTCACATTCACACCTATGGTCAATTTAGAGTCACCAGTTAACCTAACCTGCATGTCTTTGGACTGTGGGGGAAACCGGAGCACCCAGAGGAAACCCACGCGGACATGGGAAGAACATGCAAACTCCACACAGAAAGGCCCTCGCCGGCCATGGGGCTCGAACTCGGACCTTCTTGCTGTGAGGTGACAGCGCTAACCACTACACCACCGTGCCGCCTATATATACAGTATATATAATGTGTGTGTGTGCGTGTGGTGTGTTTGTATCTTTGCAGCTCTTTCAGTGTTATCTCAGGTGTTGCATCTCTGATTAATGCCCTCCTCTCTTACAGAAAAAACACATGAATTTCCCATGTATTTCACATGTGATCACGTTACCACATGTGATCATGTGGTAACATCTGGAATACATGGTATCAGATTTTGTAACATGTTACCATGTAGAGCACATGCAGAAAACCAGAGGGGAACCGTCAGGGCCTTCTAGGCCTTCAGAGAAGGCCTTAAAAATTTTGGACCAAAAGTAGCTAATAAATAATATGGGGGGGTTATATTTTTTTAAAAACTGTCTAATTTAATACCATACACTAATACATTTCTCACGTGTTCTTCAGTTAAGTTTACTGTCAAGTTCACATCAGCAATGAAAGGGTTACTGGCTGAAACACGCTGTCCAATCAAAATCGTCCCTCATGGAGAGCGAGCTCATTAATTGGTTAGGACTTCACAAGTCCCTGAGAAGGCCTGAGCTATGTATTTTGATATGGAGAATGATGGGGAAATTGACCAATCAATGTTTGATTTTAAGTGGGCAGGACAAAAACAAAAGATTGTAGGCCTTCATGAAGTCCTAGCCAATGCTCCTAGCCGACAGGACAGTAGCGGGCAAAATAAAATTGATAGAATTAGTGGTTGAGAGTTGAATGGCGGATAACGAGAGCGACGTTGTGGCTAGCTTGCTAGCATCGCCTTTTTCAAGGCGACCTTTCACCGAAAAGCTGGAGATAATAAAAAACGGAAGATCAACTCCACAATTAGAGTTAAAAGAAAATGTAAAAACGGTGGAAAGGCATTTCAAGATGGAAAATTATCCGAGGTATCCATGGATGATGGGCTGTAAGAAAACAAACAAAAAGACTTTTATTTGATGCGCCTCCCGAAATGGAAATGTAGGCTATTTGTACTTCATGTCAATTTAAAATATATGTCTTTTTATTGCCAACTTTAAGAATTATTCATTTGAAATTGCATTACAGTTTGAAGATTTGAAGATTGTGTTTGTTTTTTGTACACTGTTATTTAATAGTGCTGTTAGCATATATATATATATATTTTTTTTTTAAGGTCACGAGTTTTATGCAATGTTTCCTGTTGGGGAAGTTGTGATGTTATGGTCTGTTTGTTTACATCCTTGTCGTCGTTAATTAAACGATCAGTTACTTAACGCTTTCAAGTCATCCTCTGTGCCTTTGCCGCGATTATTTATTTTCTCATCAATATGAGGGCTGAGGTGAAGGCCCAGCTGTAGTGCTCACGGTTCGCCACTGCAGAAAACATGTTACCACATGTGTAAAACATTCCCACATGTGATTCACATAAAATTGGGCCAAAACCACATGTTTCCCATGTTCAAACAACATGTTTCCCATGTGCAAAACACATTTTCCACAGATTTCACATGTGAGAAATCACATGTGAAGTTCATGTGTTTTTTCTGTAAGGGCTTGCCTGGTCTATGAGTTTTGGTGGGCGGCCTTCTCTTGTCAGGTTTGTAGTGGTGACATATTCTTTCCATTTTACTATAATGGATTACTGGTGCTCCATGGAATATTCAGAGGTTGGGATTTTTTTTTTATAGCCCAACCCTGATCTATACTTATCCACAAATTTTTCTCTGACATGTGTGAAGTAATCCTTGGTTTTCATGTTGCTTGCTTAGTAGTGTTGCAGAGTCAGGGTCCTTCCAGAACAGGTTGATTTATCCAGACATCATGTGACAGATCATGCGTGTGTGTGTGTGTGTGTGTGTGTGTGTGTGTGTGTGTGTGTGTGTGCGTGCGTGTGCGTGTGTGTGTTAATGACGTATAACATCAGGTTAGTAAGGAAAGCGAAATCCGCTCTCATGCTCAGCTGATTAATTTTCATAAAGCAGGGATGTGTTATGGTTTGTTATGCTGCATTCTTGAACTCGGATGTGGTTAGGATTTTTTAACTAGAAATCTGAACATTTCCAGAGGAGTGTAATTTCCCCCCTGCGAGGCATTCCCTCCTGCTGAGTTGATTTAGTGAGACTTTTATGGACCCTATTGCCCGGATTGTCCTCAGCACAAATCTTACAGAACATCTGCTCATTAATTATGGTATGAACAGGCCACTTGAATGTGTGCAACATTAGCGGGGTGGTGGAGAAGGCAGAGTGTAGCCGTCTGTAACTAATCAGGCCGGCTCTCAGGCTCATACTAATGAGACTCAGATGCTGGGGTGTTGCTCATGATTCTCTTTCTATTTTTCACTCAGTGCAACATGATCAGAAAAGTACAAATCACAGCATATGCTGAATATATTGCCTGCATGTCCAATCATGTGTGTGTGGCTGTCTGGGAAAACCTGTCAGATCTTGGTGTACTGTATTCAGATACAGTACGCAGATGGCGGCGCGCGTGAGTGCTGCGGCTTGTAGCCCTCTAGTTCGGTGCTTTATAATGTTTTTAGTTTGTTTTTCATGGCATTTACATGGCGAGCTCCGTCAGGCACGATGTGTATATAGCCATGCAAACCTGATCAGCATCAGTTTTCAAAACAGCATTGCTGTCACGGACTATTTCCAACAAGCCAACAATATACCGCCCGAAATATCGAGGACACCAGGATCTCCATGGATTGTTGTCGGCTCCCACAGGCAGCAGCGATGGAGACGGGACAGGAAACAGAAGCGGGGCTGTCGAGCCGGCCTGATAAAGAGGTTTAAGAAAGATCCTCACAAACCACCGCTCCCCAGCGTCTTCCTGGCAAACGTAAGACCTGTCGTGCAGAAAATGGATGACCTGGAGCTACGGATAGCAACCGACAACTTTGTCCGGGACTGCTGTGTGTTGATACTGACTGAGACCTGGCTACATCCTGCTATACCCGACAACGCTGTGCAGCTAGCAGGCCGCATCATTCACCGGAACGACAGAAACAGTGACTCTGGTAAGAAAAGAGGAGGTGGTCTATGCATGTACATCAATAATGACTGGTGTTCACAAAGCCATGCCACTCATAAATACTGTTCCCCCGATCTCAAGGCATTAACTGTCATCTGCCGCCCTTTTTACTTACCTAGGGAGCTAACTGTTGTCTCCATCACAGTTGTGTATATCCCTCCAGATGCTAACGTGGACTTGGCCTTAAGCTATCTCCATGGATGCATTAGCAAGCAACAGCAGGCCCATCCAGATGGGGTACACATAATAGCTGGGGATTTTAATCAGGCATGCCTGAAAACTGTTCTCCCTAAATTCACCCAATACGTGCAATGTGCAACCAGAGAAAACAACACCCTTGATCATGTTTACTGTAATATTAAGCATGCATATAAAACAGAGCCACACCCTCACATTGGCCAGTCTGACCACCTTTCGTTGCACCTCATACCCGCCTATACTCCCCACATCAGGAAAAGTAAGCCGGCCACCAGGGTGATCAAAACCTTGCCCGAGGACACCCTCTCCCAGCTTCAAGACTGCTTCGCCACCACGGACTGGAACCTGTTTGAAAGCCAGGTTTTGGAGGAATTTATAGTGACTGTGCTATCATACATTGTTTACTGTATTGAAATGGTTACCATCACTAAGCACGGCAGGATATTCCCCAACCAAAAACCCTGGATGACAAGTGAAGTACGGCACCTCATCAGGGACCGTAATGCAGCATTCAGGTCAGGAGACAGAGAACTGTACAGCACATCCAGAGCTAGCCTGAAGAAGGGCATCAGGGCTGCTAAGGCGGAATACAAAAGGAAAATAGAGGGATACATCACAGAGAAAAACTCACGTCAAGTGTGGCACGGACTGCAATGCATCACCAACTACAAGGGCCACGACATCACACCCCCCTCCGATGATGCTTCAATGGCAGAGGAGTTAAATAACTTCTTTGCCCGGTTCGAGGCTAATGGTCAATCAGCATCCCCCCAAGCCTTCACCAACACCCCGCTAATCCTCCAGGAACATCAGGTGAGGAGGGTGTTGAGGGAGGTTAATCCACAGAAAGCAGCTGGACCTGACGGAGTACCAGGCAAGGTACTTAAGGCATGTGCAGACCAACTCGCAGGAGTCTTCACTAAGATCTTCAACACCTCCCTGTCCCGAGTAATCGTCCCATCCTGCTGGAAATCCGCCACTATCATTCCAGTTCCAAAAACATCCGCCAGCAAAAACCTGAACAACTTTAGGCCAGTGGCATTAACACCTGTGGCAATGAAGTGCCTGGAAAAGCTGGTTGCCCAGCACATCAAGGGCTACCTCCCTCCATCCTTCGATGCCCACCAGTTTGCCTACAGGTCAAACTGTTCCACTGAGGACGCCATCGCCACCACTCTCCATGCAACGCTGAGCCACCTTGACCACCCTGGTAACTATGCAAGACTACTCTTCATAGATTTCAGCTCAGCCTTCAACACAATAAGCCCAGACATTCTGATCAAAAAACTCCTGGACCTTTGCCTCCCCCCCTCCACCTGCGCTTGGATTAAAGACTTCCTCTCCAATAGGTCACAACAGGTGAGACTCGGACAGCATATTTCCCCTCCACTCACACTCAGCACTGGCTCCCCCCAAGGCTGTGTGTTGAGCACACTTTTGTACACTCTCTACACATCGGACTGTACCCCCACCCACCCCTCCAACCTCATCATAAAGTTTGCAGACAACACCACAGTGGTCGGTCTCATTTCAGGGGGCGATGAGACGGCATACAGAGCAGAGGTGCAGTCACTCGCAACCTGGTGCCCATCAAACAACTTACTTCTCAACACAATAAAAACCAAGGAAATCATCATAGACTTCAGACGCAAACGCACTGCCCATGCCCCACTAAACCTCAACGGCGACTGTGCTGAAAGGGTGCCATCATTTAAATTCCTAGGGGTGCACATCTCCGAAGATCTCACTTGGTCCACCAACACTAAGGCAATAACCAAGAAGGCCCAGCAGCGACTGCACTTCCTGAGAATTCTCAAGAAAAACCATCTGGAACAGAGGCTGCTGGTGTCCTTGTACTGGTCAATCATCAAAAGCATTCTCACTTACAGCATCATAGCTTGGTATGCGGGATGCTCGGCAATGGACAGGAAGGCTCTGCAGAGGGTCATTAGCACAGCCCAAAAGACCATAGGCTGCCCTCTGCCCTCCCTGGAAGAGCTTGCAGACGCCCACTGCCTCTCCAGGTCCAGGTCCATTCTCAAAGACTCTGCCCACCCAGCCCACCACCTGTTCAACCTGCTTCCCTCCGGCAGGCGGTTCAGGTCCATAAATGCCCGCACTACAAGACTGTCCAACAGCTTTATCCCCCTGGGCCATACGTTCACTTAACAAGAGCAATATCCCCCTGCAGACATTATCCATCCACCAGCCCAACCCCCTCCCCCCTTCTTTGTTCACCATGATTAACTGCATCTCTGGACATTGACTTTGAGCACTTGCACTTTATCACGAGGCACTTTACAGTCTGGTGCTGCAATGTTTTGTCATGATGCTATACTTTTGGTGCTGGGGAGTGTCTTGTTTTGTCTTGGAGGGAAGGAGGGAGTAGTGTTTTGTGTGAGGGGTGTAGTGTATAGGCTTGGGGTGGGAGTGTTTGTTTGAGTGGGAGAGGTGGGGTTGTCCTTGGAGCTGGAAAGAGGGTGTGTGTGAGAGTGTATGGAGTCTTGTCTGTTTATATATTTATTATTTTTTTACTACCTGTTAGTCTTGAAGCACTGATCAAGAGTGGCAATTCTAATTTCATTGTATTTGATACCAGGTATTTTATGCAATGACAAATAAAGCTTCTATTCTATTCTATTCATAGTCCAGAAATGGGAAAATTGACTAAAGTGGGTGTTTTTTCCCCCTAACAATAACAGAAATAATCTAAAACCTTGCTTGCTATATTAAGTGTGATTCCAGTAAACCAAGTGGTGTGAATGTCATGCTCATCACCCAAATTCCAAAAAAGTCAGGATGCTGTGTAAAACATAAATAAAAACCGAATACAATGACTTGCAAATCCTTTTTGATGTATCTTCAATTGGATACAATACAAAGACAAGATATTTAATGTTTAAACTGATAAACATTGTTTTATTGTAAATCTACACTCGTACTGAATTTGATGCCTGCAACATGTTACAAAAAAGTTGGACATATTTACCACTGTGTTATATCACCTTATTGATCACTGATGCATGTGGGGTGAGAAAGCTAGTCTGGTCCAATCCCATAGAAGAGCTACTGGAGCACAATTTGCTTAAAAAGTGAATTGTGGCTATGATAGAAAGGTGTCAGAACATGCAGTGCATCATGGCTTGTAGTGTATGGAGCTGCATAGCCACAGACTGGTCAGAGTACCCATGCTGACCCCTCTTCACCACTGAAAGCACCTACAATAGGTATGTGAGCTTCAGAACTGGACCATGGAGCAATGGAAAAATGTGGCCTGGTTTAATGAATCATGTTTTCTTTTACATCATGTTGATGGCTGGGTGTGTGTGCATCATTTTCCTGGGTAAGAGATGGCACCAGGATGCACTATGGGAAGAAGGCAAGAGAGCAGAGGTAGTGTGATGCTCTGTGCAGTGTTCTGCTCTACCTTGTGTCCTGGTATTCATGTGGATGTTACTTTGCAAAAATTGTTCATGAATGGTTTGAGGAATATGACAAAAGAGTTCAAGGTCTTGATTTGGTCTTCAAATTCCCCAGATCTGACTCTGATCAAGCATCTGTGGGATGTGCTGGACAAACAAACAATCTAATCCACAGAGGCCCTACCTCACAACTTACAATACTTAAAAGGATCTGCTGCTAATGGCTTGGTACCAAACACCACAGCACACCTTCAGAGGTCTTACGGAGTCCAAGCCTTGATGGATCAGAGCTGTTTTAGTGGCACCAGGAGGACCAACACAGGTGGTTATGTTATGGCTGATTGGTGTATATGGATATAGATGGATATTTTTGAAAATATAGTTCTTCATTCTCCATTCTCAAGAAAATACAACTGGTTTTTGAAAACATCTCCCCACACACAATTAGGCAAAAACACCATTTGAAAAAATTGCAGACATGAGCATGCCAGGTCCAGTTACTTTATGCCGCTTTTCCACTACAAACGCGGCTGAGCCGTGCCGTGCTGAGTTGGTCTGAGTCGAGCTGAGCGGGGCTGTTGGAGTTGCATTTCGACTACAACTGCGCTGAACCGTGCTGGCTGGAAGTGGGTGGACACATTGGGTGGAGTTAGCGAAAGTGGGTGGACGTCACGTGATGTCGTTAAGCAGCGCAAACAGTGACATCAGTGATCTTTTAAGTGGTAGTCTCACGACCCGAATAGTAAACAATAAACATGGAGGACATGGAGTCGTTAGTGTTGCTGGTCTTGGTGCTGTGGCTTGTAGTCACCGACAACGCCAACAGATACTGGCAAGAGCGTATAGATGAGGCGAGGCGCATAAGGCTTCAGAAATTCTCGTAATCCGTAATTCTTCTTCTTCCGGGTTTACGGTGTTTACAGATCCCAGCGTGCTCGCGGGGTGTGTGTGGGCATGTGAGGACACTCCTCCTCACCAATCAGTGCACAGGGGAGTGTCTGCTCACGCCCCCAGCCTCACTCGGCTCGGTTTGGCTCACTTCAGCCCTACTCCAAAACGGTGCGAGTTTTAGGGGCTAAGCAGGGCTGAAGCGAACTGAGTCGTGCTGTTCTTTGGTAGTCGAAACGCGAGCCGTGTCGGGCTGAAGTGAGCTGAAGCGAGCTGAAGTGAGCTGAAAAAGGGTAGTGGAAAAGGGCCATTAGATGCTTCAATTTAATTGTTTATTTCTAGAGCATGTTTAAAACAGGGGCGGCACGGTGGTGTAGTGGTTAGCGCTGTTGCCTCACAGCAAGAAGGTCCTGGGTTCGAGCCCCGGGGCCGGCGAGGGCCTTTCTGTGTGGAGTTTGCATGTTCTCCCCGTGTCCGCGTGGGTTTCCTCCGGGTGCTCCGGTTTCCCCCACAGTCCAAAGACATGCAGGTTAGGTTAACTGGTGACTCTATATTGACCGTAGGTGTGAATGTGAGTGTGAATGGTTGTCTGTGTCTATGTGTCAGCCCTGTGATGACCTGGCGACTTGTCCAGGGTGTACCCCGCCTTTCGCCCGTAGTCAGCTCCAGCTTGCCTGCGACCCTGTAGAAGGATAAAGTGGCTAGAGATAATGAGATGAGATGAGAATGAGATGTTTAAAACAGCTGAAGATGATCAAAGTGCTGTAAAGCTGAGAGATATTGAGATTAAAAAAGGTACATTAACATTGCAACAAAAGGCGTACTGCAAACTATTAACCCTCTTATTAAAATGACTAAGTGGACATTTGAATTCACCAATAGTTGAAGCAGTTCCTACTCTAAAAGGTAGTGCATACCACAGTGTAGGTACAGCTTCTGAGAATACACACTCAGCCTTGTGTTTTAATGTTGGACATGGGATGGCTAGTAGTAATTTATTGAAGTGCCCTGGCTGAAGTATAAAGACTAATCATATTGCTGATATACTGTGGTGGAGCCAGATCATAAAAACAAACAGGATTTTTTTTTTTTAAATCAATCCTGTACTTGACTGGATGCCAACGTCAAAATGCCATGACCGGTGAAATACTGTCTCTTATTACTGTACCTGTAAGAATTCCAGTGGCAGCAATTCAGACAAGCTGCAAACAGGAAAACGAACACTGACTAACACCTGTGTACAGGGAATTGCAGTAATTGAGGTGTGACACAATAAAAGCATGCTAAACTACCTCTGGATCTTTTAACACAGGAATACGTAGATTTCAATTTAGCAGTGTATTTTATTTGATTGTCAAATTTGAGGGATGACTCAAAAATGACTCCAAGATTTTTTTGCGTAGTTAGACATGTTAGAGAAAAAAGTTGTTACCAATACTTTGAACTCTCTCAGGACCAAAAAAATTACATTTTACATAAATTAGACTTATTGTTTAGATGGTATTTAAAGAATGGTTATCCCCAGGGTTCAGAGGTACCGGTAGGTACAGCTGGATATCACCTGTGCATCAATGATATAATAGATATTTAGGCACTGCTTAAAGGCAGAGTTCCCGATGAGTGTAAAATGTGTGTGGAAGTGACAATAGAGCTATCACTCATTATTCATGTTCTGGGTGGACCCTTCAGCCCAGGAAGCTGAATTTGTTATGCTACAGACACTCACCGCTGTGTTTATATTCACCATGTGCCTCCGTCAGAAGTTTAGCACAATATGTTATAAAGCTTTGCTGTGTGTCATTCTGCTATGTCATTCATGCACAGTGTAAATTTTGTGTGCTGTTTACTGAGTGTGTTTTGTTTGTTTGGTGCCATTGGTTGAACTATGGTTTAGTACGAGACTTTGAGCACAGAGACTAATGGTGCACGTTTGGCTAACTTGTAAAGGTTTGATTGATCCTTGGTTGAGTAAAGCAAGGTGTGTAATTTTCAGAGCATAGCGTGTAAACATTACTCTGCAAAACTGTATTTGTTTACAACCATGTTACGCTAATTATTTTTGTTTTGTTTTCTTTAGTTGTCACAGTGCTTGGTGTCCATTGTATAATGTTTGATGTCTGGGGTCCGATGCTATACTCATGTTCAAGAGGAATAAAATGCATCTGCACCCATGAGAGACTCTCTGCTGTTGTTCTTAATGACAAGGTCTGATATAGTGTTAGTAAATAATCCCAAGTTGTATTTTAAAAAAGCAAATTAAAAATAAGCACTGGATAAAAATCTGTCTATCTTGTGTAAATAAAGATAGAAATTTCATTGTCCAGTAGTCAAGTGTTTATAAAATATGTTGCCTTGCACTTATGATTGGGTTCCCTGTGGTGGTACATGTACATCGTTCATAAGGTTGCAAAAGCCATCAAAAATCAGGTCAATGCATTACCATATTCTCTTAAGTATGGTGCTCTGCACTGCAATGAAATTTCATATTTCTAGATTTTACCAAGTGGGAGCAAATATAAAGAAAACAAAAAAGGCCCCAAGATGGAGGCTTGGTGTAAACCATAGACAATATGAGCTGAAGATGATGATGATGATGTGTGTGTGTGTGTGTGTGTGTGTGTGTGTAAATATATAAATATTGTAAATATGCATTTGTTTGTTTGCTTGCTTTTATGTGTGTGTGTGTAAATATATAAATATTGTAAATATGCATTTGTTTGTTTGCTTGTTTTTAAGTCAGACAAAATCCAACCTAATGCTTTACCATGAATCCCTGCTGCAAAAAGTAGTATTCTGATACCATCCTTTTTTCAACCACTTGAATGCACATCACATGATAATCACAATATCCAAACTTGAATGAACTTCCGAGTAGGACATGAGAACAGCATAAGGTTCCACTTGAATACAACATGTCCAAAATCTGTGTACAGTGTGGTTTGATGCACTGGAGCGATGGATTCATTAATCGTGCATGATGTATCATATTTGGGTGGCTCCACATGAGGGCGCTATATTAAAATGAACGGAAACTTCTCATTCTCATCTCATTATCTCTAGCCGCTTTATCCTTCTACAGGGTCGCAGGCAAGCTGGAGCCTATCCCAGCTGACTACGGGCGAAAGGCGGGGTACACCCTGGACAAGTCGCCAGGTCATCACAGGGCTGACACATAGACACAGACAACCATTCACACTCACATTCACACCTACGGTCAATTTAGAGTCACCAGTTAACCTAAATGTCTTTGGACTGTGGGGGAAACCGGAGCACCCGGAGGAAACCCATGCGGACACGGGGAGAACATGCAAACTCCACACAGAAAGGCCCTCGCCGGCCCCGGGGCTCGAACCCAGGACCTTCTTGCTGTGAGGCGACAGCGCTAACCACTAGACCACCGTGCCGCCTGAACGGAAACTTAATTACCAAAAATAAAGTAACAACCTGCTCAGCAGTCATGAGGAACAGAATCCTATCACATGAAATAGGTAACAAATGTAATGGGCATGCGAAAGGAGACATAAGTGTTTTCAAAAGTGTAATTTTCCCAATTATGTGAAAACAGAGCTGGAAGTTACATGTGGGTGGGGTCTGAGTTGGACCAAATAGACAATTGCTATCCATCCATTATCTATAGCCACTTATCCTGCTCAAGGTCACAGGCAAGCTGGAGCCTATCCCAGCTGAATATGGGCGAGAGGCAGGGTATATCCTGGATAAGTCGCCAGGTCCATTGCAGGGCTAACACAGACACAAACAACCATTCAGACCTATGGTCAATTTAGAGCCGCCAATTAGCCTAACCTGCATGTCTTTGGACTGTGGGGGAAACTAGAGCACCCAGAGGAAACCCATGTAGACACAAGGAGAACATACAAACTCAAAACAGAAAGGCCCCCGTTGGCTGCTGGGCTCAAACCCAGAACCTTCTTGCTGTGAGGTAGTGTAACCACTACACCACCATGCCACCCCAGACAACTACTACTACTACTACTAAAATACTTCTTCTTCCTCGGCATGGTGGTGTAGTGGTTAGTGCTGTCACCTCACAGCAAGAAGGTTCTGGGTTCGAGCCCAGCAGCTGACGGGGGCCTTTCTGTGTGGAGTTTGTGTGTTCTCCCCGTGTCTGTGTGGGTTTCCTCTGGGTGCTGTGGTTTCCCCCACAGTTCAAAGACATGCAGTTAGTTTAACCTGTTAGGACTAGGACTGTTTTGGCCTCTAGAGGCCGCTGTTATTTCCTTTTCATGTCGTGTTTATTTTGGCCTCTAGAGGCCGCCACTGTTCCTGTGTTTTGTGTTTGTGTTAATTGCCTAATTATCTTCACCTGTGTCCTTAATTAGTTTGTCTATTTATACCCCTGAGTTCAGTCCTCTTGTCACGGAGTCTTTGTGCTGTTATGTTTATCTCCAGTTTCCTTTGTACTGTGTTTTTTGATCTTCTTAGCTTTTGAATTTTTGCACTTTGCTTTTCTTTTGGATTATACTCTTTGGTTTTTTTTTTTTTGTCTTTTGTTTTGCCCTGTATATAGTGTATATAGTTTAAATAAACCTTTTGATTCTTTTTCTACTTCCGCCTCACGCCTCTGCATTTGAGTCATCCCCCTGGTGGCCTAGTGGGGGTTTGCTGGATTATCACACCAACGAACCAGGTTCGAATCCCAGCAAAACCCTAACTGAAAGACTCCGTCATGACCGACTCAGCAGAGGCTGCTTCAACTGTCTACCCGGCCAACCTTCAGGGAATTATGGCAGCTTTGACATGCTTCGGAGCGACCATGGACGCTCATGGACGTACGCTCACCAGCCAACGTGAGGCCCTCACTCGCCACGAGGAACTGCTTCAGCAAATTGGGAAAACCCTGGCACAGCTGACATCTCTGCCTGCATCTCCTGCTCCTGATCCAGTTCCTGCTCCTGATCCAGCTCCCGCTCCTGATCCAGCTCCCACTCCTGCTCCAGTGCCTCCTGCAATGCTGCCTTCTTCACCTCGCGAACCCAGCCTTCCTGCACCACAGAGGTATGACGGCAAGCACAGTGAGTGCCGAGAGTTCCTTACCCAGTGTCAACTCACCTTTGAGCTTCAGCCTACCACCTACACTACGGATCGCCGCAAGATTGCCTTTGTGATCACCTTATTAGCTGGTAAGGCGCGAGCCTGGGCTACTGCTATCTGGCAAAGACAGGGACCTGAGTGCTTTGATTTCCAGCTGTTTTCTGAAGAGATGCTTCGGGTCTTCGATCAGGCAGACATCAGTACCGACGCAGCCCGAAAGCTCATGTCCATCCGGCAAGGAGGAAGCGTCGCAGATTACGCCATCTCGTTCCGAACACTCGCAGCAGTAAGTGGATGGAACGAGACTGCCCTGGTGTCAGCCTTCCACCATGGTCTGTCTGACCCCATCAAGGACGGTCTGGCCTCTATTGGATGCCCAAGTGACCTCGAAACCCTCATCTCACATGCTATTCGTCTGGACAACAGGATGAGAGAACGCCACCAAGCCTTGAGCCCCCCCAGCCTCCCTACCTCTACCTGGAGACCGTCTACCTCCTTCAGTGACTGTCCAGAACCCATGCAAGTGGGTCGTACTCGCCTCTCCACATCTGAGAGGGAGCGCAGAAGGAGAGACAAGTGCTGCATCTACTGTGGCAAGCCTGGTCACTTCCGAGCATCATGTCCCGAACTCTTGGGAAAAGGACCGCCCCGTCCAGCCGAGGGAGGGTTGTGACGGGGCCTACCCTCTCTCCCGGACTCCCTGGCCAAGGAATCTACATCCCGGTCTCCATCTCCTGGGGTGAGTCTGTCCACTCTTGTCAAGCTTTGATAGACTCAGGGGCGGCTGGGAACTTTATGGATATTCACTTCGCCCAAAGCATCAATATTCCGACTGCACCTCTTGAAGTCCCACTGTCTGTGTCTGCCCTCGATGGCCAAGCGTTAGGTGATGGAAGAGTCACCCAAGTTACTTCTCCAGTTTTCCTCCAGTCTCAAGGTCACAAGGAAGAAATATCCCTGCACCTGATTCCTTCACCTGAGTTCCCAGTTATTCTAGGCCTTCCTTGGCTTACTCGCCACAACCCTCGCATAGACTGGGTAACAAGCCAGGTTGTGGAATGGGGCCCTGCATGCCATGCCTCTTGTCTGCTCTCTAGCTCTCCTGTGTCTCCTGCCGAGCCCCCTGATCTCACCGAGTTATCTCAAGTTCCCACAGAGTACTGGGATCTCAAGGAGGTATTCAGCAAGAGCAGGGCCGCCGTTCTTCCTCCGCACCGGGCCTACGACTGTGCCATCGACTTGCTCCCTGGGACTACCCCTCCTCGTGGCAGACTGTTTTCACTCTCTCAGCCAGAACGCAAGGCCATGGAGGAATACCTCAAAGATGCCCTGGTCTCTGGGTTTATTCGACCCTCCACTTCACCTGCTGGAGCCGGCTTCTTCTTTGTCGGCAAGAAGGATGGGGGGCTCCGACCATGTATTGATTACAGGGGCCTGAATAAGATCACTGTGCGCAACCGATATCCCCTTCCGCTGATGTCCACAGCTTTCGACCTGCTCCAAGGCGCCACCGTCTTCACCAAGTTGGACCTACGGAACGCATACCACCTCATCCGTATCCGACAGGGAGACGAGTGGAAGACTGCCTTTAACACCCCGCCTGGGCACTACGAATACCAGGTGATGCCCTTCGGACTCACCAACGCACCAGCTGTTTTTCAGGCCCTAATCAACGACGTCTTAAGGGACATGATTAACCTATACGTTTTTGTCTACCTCGACGACATCCTTATCTTTTCCAAGACCGTGCAGGAGCACCGCCACCATGTCCGCCAGGTTCTCCAGAGGCTGCTACAGAACAATCTGTTCGCCAAGGCCCAGAAATGCGAATTTCATGTTCCCGAGGTCTCCTTTCTGGGATTTATTGTACGGACAGGCCAACTCCAAATGGACCCTGCCAAGACCCTGGCCGTCCGGGATTGGCCTACTCCCAAGTCCGTTAAGGAGGTTCAGCGGTTCTTAGGATTCGCTAACTTCTACCGCAAGTTCATCAGGAACTTCAGTTCTGTGGCAGCACCCATGTCAGACCTCACCAAAGGGACAGGTGGATCTTATGGCTGGTCTCCTCAGGCAGAAAAGGCGTTCAAAGACCTCAAGGACCGCTTCTGCACGGCACCCATTCTGGTTCTCCCGGACACCTCCCAACCATTCATCGTGGAGGTGGACGCCTCGGACAGTGGTGTCGGCGCGGTGCTCTCTCAACGTTCGGAAGGAAAGCTGCACCCCTGCGCTTACTTCTCCCACCGCCTGAGTCCTGCTGAGTCCCGGTACGATGTGGGGGATCGAGAACTGCTAGCGGTCAAACTGGCCCTTGAGGAGTGGAGGCACTGGCTGGAGGGAGCACAACATCCATTCCTGGTTTGGACTGACCACAAGAACCTGGAGTACCTCCAGCAAGCCAAGAGACTGAACCCTCGACAGGCTAGGTGGGCCCTGTTTTTCAGTCGATTTGACTTCACCCTCTCATACCGCCCCGGCTCCAAGAACACCAAACCTGACGCACTGTCCAGACTGTTCTCTGCCACTAACAGGGAGAATGAAGTCGGGCCTATTATCCCTGTGTCCCGGATTGTGGCCCCTGTCCGCTGGGGTATTGAGGAGGCTGTCCGACGAGCCCAACGCCAGGACCCCGGTCCTGGGACGGGGCCACCAGGCCTCTTGTACGTCCCACATCAAGCCCGGGCCAAGGTTCTCCAGTGGGGTCACTCTTCCCCTCTCACCGCCCACCCGGGAGCTCGGAGGACCCTGGACTTCCTGAAAAGACGCTTCTGGTGGCCTAACATGGAGCAGGAAGTAAGTTCATTTGTCCTGTCCTGTGAGGTTTGCACCAGAACCAAGAACCCACGACAGCGTCCCCAGGGTCTCCTGCATCCTCTGACCATTCCCCGGCGTCCCTGGTCCCACGTGGCAGTCGACTTTATCACGGGTCTCCCTGAGTCACAAGGTAACACGGTCATTTTGGTCTTAGTTGACAGATTCTCCAAGGCCTGCCGCTTCATACCACTGTGCAAACTCCCCTCTGCTCTTGAAACTGCGAAACTTTTGTTTAATCATGTCTTCCGAGTCTTTGGTCTTCCACAGGACATCGTCTCAGACCGAGGGCCCCAGTTCTCCTCCCGAGTGTGGCACGGGTTCTGCAAGGTCATCGGAGCCACTGCCAGCCTCTCCTCTGGGTTTCACCCACAGTCCAATGGTCAGACGGAGAGGCTCAACCAGGACCTGGAAACCACCCTGCGAGGCCTGGCTATGGATAACCCAACATCGTGGAGCACCTGGCTGCCATGGGCGGAGTACGCCCACAACACCCTGCAGTCATCGGCCACCAAGCTGTCGCCATTCCAGTGCCAATTCGGGTTCCAGCCACCTCTGTTCCCGGACCAGGAGGAGGACGCGGGGGTGCCCTCGGTCAACCAATATGTGAGACGGTGTCGCAAGACCTGGAGCAAGGTCAGGAAGACCCTCATACAGACCTCCAGAACCAACCAGACTCAGGCCAACCGCCATAGAAGACCTGCACACGCTTTCCGCCCTGGGCAGCGTGTTTGGCTGTCCACTAAGGACCTTCCACTGCGGGTGGAGAACCGCAAGCTTGCTCCTCGCTACATTGGCCCCTTCAAGGTGGTGCGCAGGGTGAACCCTGTCTCCTACCGGCTCCAGTTGCCCCGGACTCTGAGGATCAACCCCACTTTCCATGTTTCCCTGTTACGGCCCGTACTGACGTCTACGTATGCCCCTGCCCCTAGGAACCCCCCACCCCCCCCGCATCTTCCAGGGGCAGACTGTGTTCACTGTGAATCGCCTGCTTGACTCCCGCCGGGTCCGCGGCGGGTTGCAATATCTGGTGGACTGGGAGGGCTATGGTCCTGAGGAGCGCTGCTGGGTTCCTGCTCGGGATGTCCTTGATAAAGAACTATGTCGGGACTTCCATTCGGCCCATCCGGATCGCCCTGGGAACGTCAGGAGACGCTCCTAGAGGGGGGGGTCCTGTTAGGACTAGGACTGTTTTGGCCTCTAGAGGCCGCTGTTATTTCCTTTTCATGTCGTGTTTATTTTGGCCTCTAGAGGCCGCCACTGTTCCTGTGTTTTGTGTTTGTGTTAATTGCCTAATTATCTTCACCTGTGTCCTTAATTAGTTTGTCTATTTATACCCCTGAGTTCAGTCCTCTTGTCACGGAGTCTTTGTGCTGTTATGTTTATCTCCAGTTTCCTTTGTACTGTGTTTTTTGATCTTCTTAGCTTTTGAATTTTTGCACTTTGCTTTTCTTTTGGATTATACTCTTTGGGTTTTTTTTTTTTTTGTCTTTTGTTTTGCCCTGTATATAGTGTATATAGTTTAAATAAACCTTTTGATTCTTTTTCTACTTCCGCCTCACGCCTCTGCATTTGAGTCATCCCCCTGGTGGCCTAGTGGGGGTTTGCTGGATTATCACACCAACGAACCAGGTTTGAATCCCAGCAAAACCCTAACATAACCTGGAGCGGCCTTGGGCTGAAGTGGCCTTGAGCAAGGCACCGAACCCCCAACTGCATGTTTCCGGTTGAGAGTACGTAGTGCGCGAGTTTGCTGCCTCTTCTCCCCGGTGTTTTTCTTTCTTCTTTTTTTCTCTTTAATCTGTGCTTCTGATTTTTTGGCAACGTATTATCCATTTTTTTCTCTTTTTGGTTAATTTTGGACTCTTCTTGCTTGGTTTTGACACCATCTTTTTGCAATCACCTGTAGCTAACCCGCCTGCGAGCCCCCGCTTTCTTTCCACCCGCTTGACTTCAGCTGTGGTGAGTGAGTTTCCACCTTTCACCACGCTGTTGTCTGTTTTATGTGCTGGTTAGTCAAATTGCTTCCCTGCACTGTACTCTGGGTGTGGAACCGCTGGTGTTGGCTACGTTTATGAGCGGTGTTAGGCTATGGTGGCTTTGCACCTTACATTGGGCTGTGTCTGTCCATCTGTTTTTGGATCGTGACTGTGAGTCTAGGTATTGGTTTTGTGGCCCGGCTTTTACCCACATGTTTTACACCTACTCGCCGGAGGAATTAAAAAGCCTTAGTGTGCGGCACCGCTTGGATTCCGCGGCATTTAATCTGTGCCGCTCTATTGGAATCGTGCGCCGCCCTCGGTATATTCACCGCTCTCTGCGCTCTCCGACTGCTCATTATGCTACGGAGTCTTCCATACCCATCATATGGACTCACAATCGGATTGCCAAGGTCAACAAGAATGCTCATGGAGTTAATCACGGCGTTCTTCGCTCACTTGGGAAACTGCAAGGGTCTGCTGTCTCTGGATTGTCACCTGTGTTTCCTGCGAAGATTGGCCTTTTAAACTCCCACTCCATCACCAACAAAGCGTCGCTCATTAATGACCAGATTATCCAAAAGACCCTGGACATACTTCTGTTGGTGGAAACATGGCAACAGGCTGAGGACTATTTACATTTAAATATGTCTTCTCCATCTGGATACACATATTTTTCAAAGCCCCATCTCACAGGGAAGGGTGGAGGTCTAGCTGCAGTCTTCAGATGTGGTTTGAAACTTAAAGAGATTGTTTTTCATGATGTTACATCTTGTGAATATCTGGCTTTGAAAACCTCCACTCCCACACCGATGTTGCTGCTCTTAATCTATCGACCTCCCAAATCATCGCCATCTCTCTTTCTGTCTGAACTGAATGAACTGCTAACTGTAGCCTCATCTGTCTGTACTGCTGTCATTCTTCTGGGTGACTTTAACATTCATGTTGATATTAGTTGCTCCCTTACTGAGGAGCTCTTGACTGTCTTTGAATGTTTTGGTTTAACTCAGCATGTTGACTTTCCCACACATAATCATGGACATATACTTGACTTGCTTTGCTCTACTGGTAAAACAATTGTATCTGTATCAGGTTCTGATGTAGGTTTTACTGACCACAGGTTGATTGAGTGTTCTCTCAGTGTGCCACCTTCTAAACTTCCTCTGCGTTCTACTGTCTCTTTCCGTAATCTTTCTTCTATTGATGTGCATTCTTTCTCTGCCTCTCTCCTTTCTTCTTTTTGTAAATTTGCTGAGGTTTCCTCTCCTGATGATACAGTTGCTATTTACAATAATACGATATCTAACGCACTTAACACTTTCGCTCCCCTTAAAACTAGACAGGTCTCCGCAAATCGCGCCTCTCATTGGTTCACCTCTGAGCTTAGGGCCTTGAAGGCCAAGGGAAGGCAGCTAGAGCGCCTTTATAAGAAAACTGGCCTTACTATTCATCTTTCACTCTTCTCTGAACACATTACAAAGTATAAGGATGCTCTTAATGCTGCTCGATCCTCCTACTATGCTAACATCATTAAGAGTGGCAATCACAGACCCAAAACTTTGTTTAATACAATAAATAAACTTCTTCAGCCTCCTTCCTCAACCACTCCCAGTTCTCCTGCTCAGTGTCAGGCTTTTTTGGATTTTTTCAATGATAAAATTGCCAGTATTTACCAACACTTTCATTCTGAAATTCATTCTTCTGTCCTGCTAGTAGCTCTTTCTCATAAAGCTGACTGCTGTCTCTCTGCTTTCTCTCCTGTTGATTCTTTTAAAGTATCGGAAATTATAACTAAGTCCTCCTCCTCATGTTTGTTGGACCCTGCACCCACTGCACTTCTTAAATCCTATGTATCTGCTATCTCCCCTTATATTGCTCATTTGATTAATCAGTGTTTTGCTTTAGGCACTGTTCCCATCTCCCTCAAAATTGCTTCAGTTACACCAATACTAAAGAAACCTGGTCTAGATTCTCTTTCACTGTCCAATTACAGACCCATTTCAAATCTCCCTTTGCTAGCTAAAGTAATGGAGAGAGTTGTAGCCTCTCAGCTTCATACTTTCCTTGCTCAAAATGATCTCTATGAACCCTTTCAGTCAGGCTTTCGTAATATGCATAGTACTGAATCTGCTCTCTTGAGAGTTGTTAATGACCTCCTGCTCTCAACTGATGCTGGTCATCTCAATGTCCTTGTTCTCTTGGACCTCACAGCCGCCTTTGACACCGTACATCATGAGAGACTCATTTCCAGACTATCTTCTTTTGCTATTACTGGCTTAGCTTTATCCTGGTTTCAGTCATATCTAGCAAACAGGCAACAGTTTATTTCTATTGGTGTTCATAAATCATCCACTGCTACTGTTGCTCAAGGTGTGCCTCAGGGTTCTGTCCTTGGTCCCCTTCTTTTTATATGTTTCTCCTATAGGCCAGATTATTCGTAACCATGGCCTTAACTTTCATTGTTATGCTGATGATATTCAAATCTACATCATTATCACCCCTTCCATAGCCTCTGTTCAGCTGCTAAGGTCTTGCATCACTGACCTTAAGCAATGGCTGTATAAGAACTGCCTTAAACTTAATGCTGACAAAACGGAGGTTCTATTAGTAGGTACCAAAAGACAGGTTCAGAATTTCTCCAGTTTTACTATTGATGTAGATGGTGTGTCTATTCAACCTTCCCAAGTTATAAAAAACCTTGGAGTTATCTTTGACTCCACCCTTATGTTTGAACCCCATCTTAAACTAATTACTAAGAATGCTTTCTTTCACCTCCGCAATATTGCTCGTCTCTGCCCTTTTCTTTTGGAAACTGATGCCAATATGTTGGTCAATGCATTTATTTTTTCTCGTCTTGACTATAGCAATTCTCTCTTTTATGGTCTCCCTGCGGGCGGCACGGTGGTGTAGTGGTTAGCGCTGTCGCCTCACAGCAAGAAGGTCCGGGTTCGAGCCCCGTGCCCGGCGAGGGCCTTTCTGTGTGGAGTTTGCATGTTCTCCCCGTGTCCATGTGGGTTTCCTCCGGGTGCTCCGGTTTCCCCCCACAGTCCAAAGACATGCAGGTTAGGTTAACTGGTGACTCTAAATTGACCGTAGGTGTGAATGTGAGTGTGAATGGTTGTCTGTGTCTATGTGTCGGCCCTGTGATGACCTGGCGACTTGTCCAGGGTGTACCCCGCCTTTCGCCCATAGTCAGCTGGGATAGGCTCCAGCTTGCCTGCGACCCTGTAGAAGGATAAAGCGGCTAGAGATAATGAGATGAGATGGTCTCCCTGCCACATTGCTCAATTGCCTGCAGTACATTCAAAACTCAGCAGCAAGAATCCTCACATCGCTCCTGTTTTACAGCAACTGCATTGGTTGCCAGTTATCTCCCGGATCAAATACAAAATTTTGCTGTTAACCTATAAAGCTCTTCATGGTTTCGCTCCTTCCTATCTCTGTGAGTTAATTCATTTGTACTGTCCCTCTCGCTCCCTCAGATCTTCTGTCTGTGGACTTCTGACTGTTCCTCGTTTTAAATTGGCATCTATTGGTGGCAGATCATTTAGTGTTGCTGCTCCTAAACTTTGGAATTCGTTACCACAATCGCTTCGTGACTGTTTCACGCTCTCTTCCTTCAAAGCCAACTTGAAAACTTTTCTCTTTACCTCACACTATTCTTCCTAATTTTTTTTGGTGGTAACTCTTTTGTACAGCGTCCTTGGGTTTGTGAAAGGCGCTATATAAATTGAACTTATTATTATTATTATTATTATTATTATTATTATTAACTGCTCCCTAGGTGCTGTTGCATAGTTGCCCACTGCTGTGTGATAAATAAAGTTGTTGTTCTTCTTTCAGCTGTTCCCTTTAGGGGTTGCCACAGCGGATAATGTCCCTCCATCTCCTCCTGTCCTCCATATCTTCTTCTATCACACCAACAATCATCATGTCCTCCTTCACTGCATCCATCAATCTCATGGACCAAATATATAATGAGCCATTCAGAATAGCAAGCAGAGGATCATTTGAATGGTTTGCCTCATGGACCAAATAGATAACAAACCATTCAAATGATCTTCTGTCTATTTCAGACTTATTAAAATATGTATTACTATTTATTTACTAGGTGAGAAAGCACTTTAACACAACTAAGACACTCCGGATCTCCGTCACACTTGTGCTGACTTTAATCAGCACCCATATATCAAACCTCTGAGGGTGACACAGTGTATCCCTCTGAATAAACCTACCTGAACAGGGCTTGATTTCAGATCATTACTCTTCATTTAAGGAGCTTGATAAATATACCTTCAAGTGTTTTTGGCATTTAATTACATTTCAGTGAAATAGATACACTGGAGAAAGAGAAATGTTGCTTCTCGCTAGTATTTTCATTAATGCTTCCTTCATGCAAGACTTTATCTGAGAACCTGAGCAGGAAGTCTTGCAACTTTTAGTCTTTTTTTTTTTTTTTTTTCCTCAGGCTAAGATTTTCTGGAAGCTACTTTCACGCATTAGAGAGAAAGAGGGACAGAGAGAGAGAGAGAGAGTGTGTGTGTGTGTGTGTGTCAAGTGCATGAGAGAGGCGGATGCATGTGCAGAAGTGTTTATTTGAATAAAGTGCAATATGTATACAAAAACACAAACAGGCAAACAGTCCAAATCAGATGGCAAGGTCATAAACAAGAAAACAGGTAAAGGGTCAGTCGAGGCGCAAATAGGATGTCAGAGGCAAGACGAGAACGAGAACTAGAAATGGGAACAGGAGTCGAGAAACCAGGAAAACCACAAACACGGGAAAAAAGGCTCGGTAATGCACACTGAATGTGGCATAATACTTCGTATCTCCTTAGCATCAGCGCAGTCCTTAAATAGCCCAACCCTTAGTTCTCTAATAGAGTTCAGGTGCACCTTTTTCACGGCGTGCATGCTGGAGCTTACTCAGCGCGTGCGCAGCCCAAGGTATGCCTTCTGGTTTATGCACCACAGCGCGCAGAACTGACAGAAGCCCCTCCAAAAGAGCTCCCTCTGGGAGCGAAAATCCATCATACTTGGCCCCGGTGGGGGTTCGGGCTCAGGCTCTGGACACAACTTGGGTTCTTGGCTAGGAGTAGGCCTGACCATGGGACTTGACGTGGACTCTGGACTGGGCTCGTGCTCTGACAATGATGTGGACTCTGGACTGGGCTCGAGCTCTGTAGATGACTCTGGACTGGGCTCGAGCTCCATGGATGACTCTGGACTGGGCTCGAGCTCTGGACTGGACTTGGGCTTGGGCTCTGTAGATGTCTCGAAACTGGACTTGGGCTCTGTAGATGTCTCAGGCTCTGGAGATGGCTCGGGCTCTGTAGAGCACTCTGCATTGGGCTCAGGCTCTGTAGAGGGCTCAGGCTCTGGAGTAGACTGACACTGGCTCTGGCACTGGTTCTGGAGTAGACTCTGACTCTGGGTCAAGCACTGGCTTGGGAGTAGATGTTTACTCTGGCTCCGCCTCTGACTCAGGAGCAGGCACTGGTGCTGACTCTGGCTCCGCCTCTGGCTCAGGAGCAGGCACTGGCGCTGACTCTGGCTCCGCCTCTGGCTTTGGAGCAGGCACTGGTGCTGACTCTGGCTCTGCCTCTGGCTCAGGAGCAGGCACTGGCGCTGACTCTGGCTCTGCCTCTGGCTTGGGAGCAGGCACTAATTCAGGTGCTGGTTCTGGCTGAGAAACCAGCTCAAAAGAGGCAGCCTCCTCTGCTGTCTCTATATCAGCCACTGGGAGGAGCTCTGGAGCAACAGCCTCCTCAGCTGACTCGGCCACTGGAGGGAGCTCTGGAGTGATGGTCTCCACAGCTGAGTCGGCCACAGGAATGGTTGTCTTTAGGAAGCGCTCTAGAGTGACGGCCTCCTCCGCTGAGTCGCCCAGTGGCCTGATTGCCCCTTCCAAAAAATGTTCATGGGGTTCCTCCTTTACTAATGATTCATATATAAACTTGAGCATGGCTAAGAAAGTCTGAGAGTTATGAAGGCACGGGCGTTCAACCTGAATCAGATAGTCCACCCATCTGCATGCTCATCCAGCAATGAACATCAGGATGAGACTTACCCAGATGGGTTTGGGTGGCTTGGGCTCTTGGAAGTCATCATAGAGGACCCCACACTGGATGCGGAATCCACATGTTGTCCATTGTAGGGTGTAGGAGGATAAGCATCAGTACGTCGGCAGAAATATGAGGTTAGCGGCAGGGACAAGGAAACCCAGAAGCGGCGTGGGATCGCAAACTGGAACACATCTTCTACATCCATTGCAAGCCAAAGTATTCTGTCAAGTGCGCGAGACAGGTGGATGTAAGCGCAGAAGTGTTTATTTGAATAAAGTGCAATATGTATACAAAAACACAAACAGGCAAACAGTCCAAATCGGAAGGCAAGGTCATAAATGAGAAAACAGGCAAAGGGTCAGTCGAGGTGCAAACAAGATGTCAGAGGCAAGACGAGAATGAGAACTAGAAACAGGAACAGGAGTCGAGAAACCCGGAAAACCACAAACATGGGAAAAAAGCTCGGTAATGCGCACTGAACATGGTGTAATACTTTGCATTGCCTTAGCATTAGCACAGTCCTTAAATAGCCCAATCCTTAGTTCTCTAATAGAGTTCAGGTACACTTTGTTCACGGCATGCATGCTGGAGCTTACTCAGCGCACGTGCAGCCCAAGGCGCACCTTCTGGAGCACGCGCCACAGCATGCAGGACTGACAGAGAGAGAGAATTTTATTCAATGGCAATAATTTCCATTGTATTTTGGCTCTGTCACACTGCATGAGATCACAATAAAATATCAGCTCAATTCCATGAGTCAGTTTATCTGCAAAAGATCAGCTAGCATTAGTCCTGCCATTAAAGGGCAGTATATGTTTTCTGATCTGTAGATTTGCTTATATAGAAAACATCCTTGCAATAACACAAACATTCTTCAAAGTGAGCTTGAGCCGAATAAGGATATTTCCTATTCATTAGTATGTTTTGTTTACATTTTGCCCTTATGAAAATGTAGCTCTCCCATAGCTGTGAGCTTTCTGATGATTTTGTCGTCCTCCTATTGGTGACTTTCAGACAACGATTGTAAATCTTCATAAACCAGTTACGGCATCATGTTATGAGCTCAAACACCACCCATCTGAACTCGTTAGCTACTGACAGTATGCGCTCTGCTCAGTGTTGCCAGATACTGCTGACGTTTCCCAGCCCAAAATATGTTCAAATCCGCCAAAATGCACTTAAAAACGCCCAATCTGGCAACACTGGCTCTGCTATCTTTCCTCGCACTAAAATCCGAACTTCCTTCCCGTGGGCAGTTGCAAGCCAAGGTGGGCGAGGCCATGAATACTAATTTACGAAGTGATGTAAGATCGTATGGCTTTTTCAGATCCGCTCATTTTTCCGACTATTTTCTTTCATAAGCTAATACAGGGAATGGGGGTAGAATTACATTTTCACATACAGTACAGCATGCATATGCAACTCGGAGTGAACTATGGTATTTCAAAAAGAGCCAGTATTAAACGTTTTTGGTGGAAGGGAACCTTTAACGTATTCACTTACTGGAAGTATGGAGCTCCTCTAAAAATAATGCTTAGAATTAATAATGTTACTTTCTGTGACATTACAATTCTTTTACAACTGAAGATAAACTGTTTGCATGAATGATGTTCCTCATTGAGTGAAGTGACCAATGATAGTGGCAGCCATGATAAGAGCTGTTCAGATTCTCCATAATGCTAAGGAAAAGAGATGATGCCATCCCACAATTCTTTGCAGCAGCAACATGTAACTCAGAGGGACACACAGAGTGAAGGGGGGCACATGTTGTTAGGTATGCCCAATGTCACCTAATGAGTAAGAACAGTATATGTTTTGCACTGAGTACAAGCAGGGACTCTGGCAAAACTAACTATGACAGCATAACTAAAAGGGGGAGAGCCAGAAGGTAACACAGACATGAGGGCATAAAGCAGCCAGCCACTACACCGTCAACAAACCAAAGTGAGTGAGTGAATGAGTGAGTGAGTGGGGACTGACATTATCCATACATCTCAGTTTGCCAAAACATTCTATGCCTGGGGACCCTCCAGATCTACTCCTTTACCTAATAAAACTATTAACAAAAGGCTTGACTAATCAGATATGTTTTCAGCCTAGACTTAAACACTGAGACTGTGTCTGAGTCCCGAACACTACTTGGAAGGCTGTTCCATAACTGTTAGGCCGTAAGGTGAACCCCGTTTTCGTTTCATCTCGCTCCGACGTCTCCGAACTACAAAATATTTATTTTAAAACTAAGAAGTACTAGAAAGTGTGGCGAAAAAAGTTCTCACCTTATAATCCTGTCAATTCCTCACACCGAGCGATCGCATGGCGAAGTATTTTCCTCTAAAAATGACGTGTCGGGACATCACGTGACCGGTCTGGACCAATCGCGTTGCCGATTTTTGACCACAGATCAGCTGACAGCTTGCATAATTACAGTCACATTAGTAGAAAAAGTCTCCAAAACACCCTCCAAAGTGGGTGAAATGTCTTCTAAGTCCTAAATAGTGCTTTAAATACATCACTAAGACAATATTGCATATATGTGGTATATTGAAGTGTTTATATTATTATTAGAATAAAAATAATATTTATTATCACCATTATTATAGTACAAAATATGGTGTAATGGTCTATGACTAGGACCATTCATGTATTCATTCTCTTAGGTTATTAACTATAAAGTACTGATCAACCATAAAACAATTTGCTTGAAAAACAGACCTACAATGTTACACAGGCAGTAATGGAATAGAGTATTGACTCATCATTGTGGGCTATACACACCATGGATTAGCCATAAAATGGCATATATAATATATAGGCAATGCGTGTGATTTCAGATCAAGATTTAAGAAATTGTGCAGGAAGGAGAAGAGTCCATAGGAATAATAATACACAATAATAATAATAATAATACAACCTATATATAATATTGCAGTTCTATTGCTCAGTTCAGAGGCACAATGGCAGGGATTCAAGTATTCACTACCTATGCAGCGGCACAGTAGAGGTAGGTAAACACACTAGGCAGCACTATGCACCTGCAGCAGCGGCAACAAAGAAGATGCAAGACTGAGTCATCATACATCACACAACAGAACTATGTGGCAAATTGCAAACTTTAATAGAAAATGTAAACAACAAAACAATGATATATACACATTACAAATGCAAATGTATATATACACAATATATATATATATATATATATATATATATATATATATATATATATATATATATATATATAAGTCCTGTGGCACGGTGCAAAAAGGCAGGGGTCAGCATCCAGGCAATGACCTAGGTGTCAGTGACAGAGAAAGAGAGAGGGGGGGAAGACACACACACACACACACACACACACACACACACACACACACACACACGTGCTGTGACTAATTGTCTTCACATTGAACAGTAGCAAGTAGCATTCTATGGTCATGTATGAGAAGTTAGACTTGTCCTTCTCTTGTCTAGCAGGCTCATTCAGAAATCTGGTGTACTGCTGGTAGCAGCTCTTGTGGTACTGCACCTCCAGAGCCACACAGTCTTTGTCCTTAATGTGTACCAGAATACTGTGGTCATCTTTAGTCTCAGCAGCAGTCTGCAACTTGCCTTGCCAGACAGAAAGACATGCTTATTACCACATAGGAATTTAAGTTTGCCAGTAGCATATTCACATAAAGGCACACATATGTTACATGCATACAAACATTGAAACATAACATCCATGCATGCAAACACACTTGCAGAGGGAGATAGCACTGTAGATAGTCATCAGTGATAGTGACCCTTTGTGTGTGGGGGGGCAGGGGGGTTGGTGGATTGATCAGTGATTGTGACCCTTTGTGTGTGTGTGTGTGTGTGTGTGGGGGGTTGCTTACCTGCTGTTAAGGTCTCAGTTTTTGAAAGAGCTTCCCTTTGTCGTTTGCCTCCCTTTAAGACGAATTTGAGGGGTTTTTTTTACATATAATGCACAGGGCAGGAAGGACGGGACCTGAGCTGGACATAGGCAGTGCTGACCTGGATCTAAGACTCTTAGTGCTGCCCGATGTTGAGGGGCCAGCTTTGGGGGGTCTTGCGGCGTCTTGAGTTTCATCTCCCCCTTCTTTCTCGCGCACCATACGCTTTCCCGCTCGTTCAATAGCAAGTTTGTCCGTAAACCTGCGGTAACATGCAGGGTGGAAGGCAGCATCCTCGGGTATCTTGTCAAACTCTAAATCTAAAGTGTTTGTAGTTTTCGGCTACTCTCCTGTTCTCACCGCTCAACTGCAGCCACTGTCGGATACTGTCCCGGTATGTATTCCACCGTTTGAAGGTAAATTCCTGGGTCACTCCGTGCTTCACAGAAGCTATATGCATATAGCACTGCTTACGTGCAAGAAGTTTTCTCCTTTTTGCCATTATTTCCAAACTTTCCTCTCCTCCACTGCTGCTAGACGAGGCTGTGGCGGCTGCCATGTTGGTCTCTTGTTTACGAAATGGGGCTACGTCGCGGGTGTTTATGGGATACGTCAGCAACCGTGGAACCTGTTCTGTAGCGAAATCTTATTCCGCGGTGCCAAAATATCATTCCGCGCCGATGACATTAGTTCGCTTTTTCAAGCCTTCGTGCGAAAAATTGACAGCATTACAAGGTGAGAACTTTTTGATGACATCATTTCATAATACGTCCATTTATAAGAATTGGATATTATGTAGTTCGGAGACATCGGAGCGGAATCTTGTTTCTGAAAGACTTTTCGGGGTTCACCTTACGGCCTATGTGGGGCTTTGTAAGAAAAGGCTCTGCCCTCTGATGTACCGTAGCCTTCACTATATGTGGTACCAGCAGATAGCCTGCACCTTTTGATCTAAGTAGGTGTGGTGGGTTATAAAGAACCAGAAGTTCACTCAGGTACTGTGGTGCGAGACCATTCAGTGCTTTTAAGGTCAATAGTAATATTTTATAATCAATATGAAATTTGATTGGAAGCCAAAGCAGTGTGGATAAGACGGGGTGATATGGTCATATCATCTAGTTCTAGTAAGGACTCTTGCTGCTGCATTTTGAACTAACTGGAGCTTGTTTGTGCTTATTGGAACATCCAGACAGTAAGGCATTACAGTAATCCAACCTGGAGGTAACAAAAGCATTTTATTTATTTTATTTATTTGCACATGATAAAAGAGGGCAGCACGGTGGTGTAGTGGCTAGCGCTGTCACCTCACAGCAAGAAGGTCCTGGGTTCGAGCCCCGGGGCCGGCGAGGGCCTTTCTGTGTGGAGTTTGCATGTTCTCCCCGTGTCCGCGTGGGTTTCCTCCGGGTGCTCCGGTTTCCCCCACAGTCCAAAGACATGCAGGTTAGGTTAACTGGTGACTCTAAATTGACTGTAGGTGTGAATGTGAGTGTGAATGGTTGTCTGTGTCTATGTGTCAGCCCTGTGATGACCTGGCGACTTGTCCAGGGTGTACCCCGCCTTTCGCCCGTAGTCAGCTGGGATAGGCTCCAGCTTGCCTGCGACCCTGTAGAAGGATAAAGCGGCTAGAGATAATGAGATGAGATGAGATGATAAAAGAGATTTACAAGAAAACATAAATGGAACGAAAACAGAAAACATGCTGGGGAAGAAAAAAAAGCACAATGGCTTGTTCTAAGTCTTCCCCCATTTAAATTAACAAGTAATTAATAGTAAATAGTAAATAATAACAAATAATAACAAAGATAATAATAATTGGTAACAAAATTATACATTAAACTGTAACTGGTATCATAACTGAAATAAATATAAACAATGTAAATTGCAGATAACAAAATATAAGTTAACAAGTGAAAATAAGAAAAGAATAAAATGTAACCTAGGATCTATACATAAAGTTAAAAAAAGTATAATTGATTGATTTCGAATGGTGAATAAATACTGTACTAATAACAGAAGCCTGGTGCATGGTGTAGTGTAATATTTTACAATTTGATCCAAGACTGAACTATATTTAAAGATAAAGGTCAAGTGTGGCTGGGGAATGAAAATAGGTGTTTTTTGAGATTATGTTTAAAACTAATCATGGATGTAAAACTTAAGGTGGAGGGGGAGGTTATTCCATTCAATTACACATTTGTATTGAACACCCTTTTGACCTAGGGATGTTCGCACTAGGGGGATATGTAGTTGGTCGCTTTGTCGAGTTTGGTAAGCATGAAATTGGGAATTAAGATTTAAAAAACTATCAAATGTGTCTGGAAGAGAATTTCTAAGAAATTGGAAAGTGAAGATAATTAGCTGAAGTCTATTGATATCAATAATATTTAAAATCTTAAGCTTCGTAAATAGAGGTAAAGAATGGGCATAAAAACTGGATCCGGTGGCCATACGAACAAATCTTTTTTGTAGTAGTATTAGGGGCTGTAGTGTAGTTTTGTAGGCACATCCCCATACAATATTTCCATAGGTCAGATATGGGTATATTAAGCTATAATATATGGTGATAATGGTTTGTTGAGTGAGAAGATGTTTGATTTTTCCCATAAGTCCAATAGTTTTAGATATTTTATTACATAACATGGCTATATGTGGTTTCCAGGTCAGTTTGTCATCTATTATTATGCCTAAGAATTTAGCTTGACACTCTTGAGAAAGGGGCATACTTTTTAGTAAGATTTTTGCGTTATTTCTATTGTAGGTTTTATTTTTTATTACAGAAAATAAGGACGTATGTTTTTTTGGCATTGACAGATAATTTGTTAGCCTCGAACCAGATAACTTTTTTCTAATTCTTGATTAGCTAGTTTTATTAGAGTATTAAAGTTTGAGTGTGAAAGTAAAAGATTGGAGTCATCTGCAAATAAGATAAAAAAAGATGATTGTGGAAGCTTGTGCAAGGTCATTGATGTAAATTAGAAATAGTAAAGGTCCTAAAATTGATTTCTGTGGTACTCCGCATTGTACTGTTTAAAGTGTAGATTTAGTGTTGTTAATTGTTACATATTGTTGTCTGTCAGATAGATAAGAAGAGAACCATTTTAATGCAGAGTCATTTATGCCATATCATTTTAGTTTGCTTAGTAGAATAGAATGATTTACTGTGTCAAATGCTTTAGATAAATTGAGAAAAATCCCAAATGGTGTACTCTTTGTTGTTTATAGCTGAGGAAATTTTGTCCATTAACTGAATCATTGCCATAGAGGTGGAATAGCCCTTTCTGAAGCCATATTGGTGTTTGTATAGGATGTTATTGTGATCTAAATGTTTCAGAAGACGGTTATATATTAGATTTTCAAGAACTTTAGATATACAGGGGAGGACAGATATGGGTCGATAATTGTTGATATTAAGTGGATCACTACTTTTAAAAATGGGAGTTACCTTTGCAACTTTTAGTGAGTGAGGGACAACTCCATTTTGCAAGGAAAGAGTAAGAATGTGTGTAAGAGGGGCAATGATATAGGGCAGGGAAAGTTTTAGAACTTTAGTGCTTATTTCATCATGCCCAGCAGCTGAATCTTTTAGGTTTTTGACGATGTCTGTGATTTCGGCATTAGTTGGTGGTATAAAGGTTGATAAATTAGATTCTTCTTGTAAGGTAATGTAGTTCAGAGGGTCCTGTGGTCCTTTTTGTATTTTGCTTTCTAGTGAAGGCCCAATATGGACAAAAAAAATCATTGAATTCATCACATAGTTCTTCTTTATTTTCGATAGTTTTATTTCTAATTTGAATTTTGTTTGGACCGGGTGTTTTTATTTTGTCACGATTTAAGACGTCATTTATCATTCTCCATGTTTGTTTTATATTAGAAGCGGCTTCAGTAAACTTTCTGTGATAGTATTCTGTCTTTGCAGTTCTAAGGAGATGATTTAGCTGATTTCGGTACTTTTTGTAGACACTGTGGTTAAGGGGTGTAGGGTTCTTGACGTACTTAGCATAAAGTTTGTTTTTTTCTGCGTATTGATTTTAATATTCTGCTACTTAACCAAGGTTTTTTTTCGAGAATGGTTGAAAATGTCTGCGTTTTTCTTAGGAAAACATTTTTCATATAAAGATCAGTATGTTTCAAGAAACTGATTGTAAGCTTTCTCTGTGTCCGCCTCGCTAAGTATGTTGTCCCAAACTATACCTGATAGGGATTCTGTGAATTTCTGAATGTTTGTCATGTTAATGAGATGGTAAGATATTTTGTCTGTCTTCCTAGTTGTTTCCACTAAATCAGATATAAGGAATATCGGAAAGTAATCCGATATATCCGTTACCATAATCCCAGCCGTGTAGTCGATGTTGAGTGTGTTTGTGTATATGTTATCAATTAAGGTAGCAGAGTGTGGGGTAATCCTGGTAGGCTTGTATACAAGAGGGAAAAAGGAGGTTCGAACCCGGAACCTTCTTGCTGTGAGGCGACCGTGCTAACCACTACACCACTGTGCCGTGATGAATGAGTCAGTGTTGTAATACTGTGGCACTCTTAGAAGGACTATAGTAGTTATTAAAGAAATTTAAATCAGGGTCGAGAGATGAAAAGTGTGATTCATAAACATTTAAGTCAAAGGGGTTACAAACTAAGGTACTTCAGTCACTGTTACTTATTTTTGAAGGTAAAGATGGCTGTTTTTCAGTAGTGGAGATCATGAGGTTTGATTACCGGCGATGACTTAGTCAAGTCTGGTTTCTTCATGTGTTGGCCCTCCTTGGTGTGTCTCTCGATGGGTGCACGACCAGCCAATCATACCGTAAGTATGCCACGTTTCCTCTCTCTCTTGCTGACCGCATTTCCGGTAGGAGTTCTTTTATCTTTTGGCGTACTGCTTCCGAAAAGTCTTCGTTGATGTACTGTAGATGTTCGATCCTTTGAGGTACAGTACTTTGCTCTCTGCATGATGGCTTCTTTGTTTTTGTATCGGAGAAGTTTCACAACAATGGGTCGTGGCCGGCCGTCTTCCTGGAATTTTCCATTACGATGAGAACATTCGATTTCAATCTTAAGTGGGTTGAGCTTGAGTTTGTCCTTGAGGATTTCTCTGACTTTCTGTTCACATTGCTACCAGTTCTCTTGTTTGTTGTCAGGGACACCGTCGATCAGAATGTTATTAAGACGAGACTGGTTCTCCAAGTAATCGGATTTATGAAGGATCGTGTTGATGTTAGCTCCTAGATGATCTATTTTCATCTCAACTTCCTTGATATTGTGGCCCTGGTCATGTTGTTTTGCTTTACCATCTTGGATTTCTGTCTGGGAGAATTGTAGACTGTCCTTTATTTCCTGCACCTCGCGGATGAGACTGTCCATTCTTTTGTTGTTAGTATCCATTACTGTTGCGATGAAAGACTGAAAGGTGGATTGTTGTCTCATCAACAGGTCCTCATATTTTGCCCTTTGTTGATCTAGCATTTCTTTCAGGGTACCAAGAGTGACTATGTCCTCATCATTTAGTTGTTTTTGTCCTCGAGTAGGCATGGTATCGACGGTATGTAGGAATTTAGAGATCACACAATTCCTACCTGGGTAGATCTAATTAGCGGAATCCGATGTAAATTTGGCGGGAGTGGGGATGGACACACAGCGCCGCGGGGGCTCCTTTTAAGCCCGCTACGGTTAATCCGCGTGAAACAGAAGTGTAGACAACTCGCTGCCGGGGTTGCCAGCATGAACTAGTTTTTCTGTGTCATGTAGTGACATTATATTTCTTATCTAAGCAATATTTCTGAGATGAAAGAAAGCTATCCGGGTAATGTTATAGATATGAGTTTCAAATGAAAGACTGGAGTCAATGATCACCTCGAGGTCTTTTACTGCTGCACATGAAGAAACAGAAAGGCCATCCAGAGTTACTGTGTAATCAGAAAACCTACTTCTAGCTGCATGTGGTCCAATTACTTCTGTCTTGTCCGAATTAAGTAGAAGGAAGTTCATAAACATCCAGTGTCTAAATGTCCTTTACACATTCTATTAAGCTGGTGTTTCTCATCTGTTTTTTCAGAACAGTGTGTCATCAGCATAACAGTTGAAACTAACACCATGCTTATGAATAATATCACCAAAAAGACTATGGGAACGCAGCCCTGATCTTTCATTTTTCCCACACCTAGCATGTTCTAGCATTTTAACAACATGTTCATGTTAATGTTTGCTGCTGAAACTGACTTTCTCCCAACTTTGTCTTCACTTTATAGTTGAGCACTCAAGGAAATATGGATCTATGCTAAATATAGAACATGGCCATTCTGGTGTTCCTCTCAACTGACCTCTTTTTCTCCTAGATACCTTGCTTGATCAAATGAGAAAATAAATATATAGTAGAAGCTGAAGATTCATACTTCTGTGGTATTTCACTGTGAAATCCCACAATTTAAATAAAAATATTGATATGATCCAATTAAAATGAACATGGTATGTATTACCACATGAGGGTGAAAAAATGTTCTTGCCCCCACCTCAGTAAATACTAATCCATTTGTTATCCCTGGGGACTTGAACCTGGAGAACATTTGTCACATAAAAGCCACTTTATATCATCAGATCACTTTTTCATTTAGTTTATTTTTTCCTCTTTCCACCATCACACCCCACAATCTCCTCTCTGAATGTTTATTTCTGCTGTAGACTCTCTCCCTTTCCAGCTACTGCAGCTATCCCTGTCAAACTTTATCACTTGAAATACTTTGGGGAGATTTATGATATGGTTATTAAAGTAAACTGTGTGAAGGTCCAGATACATCAAATTTCTTTCTACTAAGGAACTTACATGACTGAATAGTGATTATATTTAGCTTTTCATGTTCAAACGGGGGGGGGGGGGGGGTAGTGATTAGCACTGTCACCTCACAGCAAGAAGGTCCTGGGCTCAAGCCCAGCAGCTGAAAAGGGCCTTTTTGTGTGGAGTTTTCATGTTCTCTCTGTGTCTGCATGGGTTTCCTCTGGGTGCTCTAGTTTCTCCCCGCAGTCCAAAGACATGCAGGTTAGGCTAATTGGTGACTCTAAATTGACCATAGGTGTGAATGTGAGTGTGAATGGTTGTTTGTGTCTATGTGTTAGCCCTGCGATGGCCTGGTGACTTGTCCAGGGTGTACCCCACCTCTCACCCCTAGTCAGCTGGGATAGGCTCCAGCTTGCCTGCGACCCTGTACAGGATAAGCAGCTACAGATAATGGGTAGATGGATGTTCAAACAGTAAGGATTAGTTCAGGATTTGTTTCATAGTTGTTTCATTTTTTCTGGAGCCATGAACAGATGAGACTGACCATCCATCCTGCTTATCCATCCATCCATCCTGCTTATCCATCCTTCCATCCTGTTCATCCATCCATCCATCCCACTTATCCATCCATCCCAGTTATCTGTCCAGCTCATCCATCCATCCACCCCACTTATCCAACCATCCATCCATGCTGCTTATCCAGCCATCCAACCATCCATCCCATTCATCCATCCATCTGTCTATCCTGCTTATCCATTCGTCCATCCCACTTATCCATCCAGCTCATCCATCCATCCACCCATCCATTCTACTCATCCAGCTTATCCATCCATCCGTCCATCTGTCCATCCTGCTTATTTACCAGGGTCAAGGGGGAAGCTGGAGCCAATCCCAGCTGACTTCAGGTGAGAGGCAGGGTTAACCCTGGAGAGGTCATCAATCTATCACAGGGCTACACAGAGACAAACAAACATTCACACTCATGTTCACATCAATGAGCAATTTAAAGTAGCCTGTTTGACCTAATCTGCATGTATTTGGACTGAGGAGGGAAACTGGAGAACCTGGAGGAAACCCAAACATATCCGAGGAGAACATGTAAACTCCACACAGAAAGGCCCCCATCAGCCAGAACCCAGAACCTTCTTCCTGTGAGGTGACAGTGCACCTCTGCACCACAGATGAGACATCTCTCTTGTGTATTCATTTTTACTCTCAGCAGAATAAATGCACACTCCTCCAGCCAATCTTTTTTTTTTAATCACTTCACTCACTAAACCAGGGACAGAAACTGAACAATCCAGATAGGAGGGTATGCTACCAAAGCCATGATGGTTCATGATTAGAAAAGTACAACCTGAACCACTTTTTTTTAAATACTGACCCCTCAGTTCAGATTGCTGATCAGTTGGTAATGTCTGGTTCAAGACTGACATCTTCAGAAGATGCTGCATGATGTCTTCAAGACAACTCATGCATGAATGCATGACTGGTATACCTCAGGGTATATACTCAGTCTTCTACATCTCGCACTGTACAACACCTCACTGATAACAGTAGGCAAGTAGCATGACTTTTCTTATCATTAAAACCATATCTGTGGTTTCATCCTTATCGTATCATATGTGACCTCTTGTTTAACATCTAGAGATACATTATGAAGAAAAATAAAGCTTGGAAAGAAGTATCAGAGATACAGTAACTGGTGCTTCAGGTAGGACATACTGTAGGTAGTACGGTACATTTAGCTTGATGTGTAAATCAAACAACCAACCAATAGCAGTTGCTACACACTAATAAGAGACAAACTACAAGCAACACATTGGTTTCCTGTAGCTGTTGTTAACCAGTTAAACTAAATCTAGTGTGTAAGGTGCTTTCTAGAAAAGTACTACAACAATCATGAACGTCATCATGTTCTGCATCATACTCAAACATACAATATTGGACTTTCTAAAAGCAATTTTGAAGGCTCTTGAGTGTGTCCTCTGAAGGCAATGAGCTGGTGGTGTTTTCACTTTGCAGTGATTTAGTCTTTTAGCTTCTAGCCTTTGTTTTTCATCTCATTATGCCCCAAACAGCACAAGGGCTTAAATCAGACTCCTGGCATTTCTAACCGGTGTAATGAATTGATCTGATTAGAAAGTCTGCCCTACCTGGCTCATGAAAATATCTAACAGCTTCGGGGTACAAGCCAAAATGTGATTGGTTTCTGTTATTAGTAAAAGCCAAAAAAAAAAGTGAGAGAGAGAGAGAGAGAGAGAGAAAGAGAATGCATTGCATTTGGTTTAAAACAGCTGCACTGATTACTACGGTCTTTCCAGGATAGTTTTTTTTTTTTTTAACTGCATCACTGAATGCCTTTCTGAATGCCTTTCTATTTCTGCTTCAACATGTGACCTGAAATATGCAAACTTTAGACTGCTATTTTATTTTTACTATATAACACATTGTTATAGGAATAAAAAGTATATTACTAATATTAATAATAATGTAGTAAAAGTTAACAGTAATGCACAAAGTTTTCAGTGAAACAAGGCTTAAATTAAATGTGGGCTTCATTTTATGTTATCTTTGTGTATTATATGCTCAATAAATAATTTGTTGCATGCTTTATGGATATATTATTGTTGTCATTGTTGCTGTCGTTGTTGTTGTTAATGGTGTAGTAATAATATATTATTAATGCTACTATGTTAGTAGTAATATTGGTTATTATTAATATTTACTATAGTAGCAATGGCAGTCACAATGGTGGTAGTGATAGTAGTGCTACTAATAATGGCAGTGTTATTAGCATGGTGGTAGTAGTCAGGGCCGCTGACAGCTTTGGCTGGGCCTGGGACAAAATGCTCTGAATGGGCCCCCCCAACAACCCACACACACCCACCTCTCTTATCCCAGTCTCTACTCACTCCAACCCTTAAATGACAGGTATTCAAAAAACATTCAACCAGTCAACAACCATTTCATTTTAGCATTTCAACATTTTTACAGTTTTAACATTTTAACATTTCCTTAGTCTGCAACTATTCAGGTGCGAAATGCAATGCGCGAGACTTCTGTTGTGGCAAAGTCGTCAATAAGGTCATTGAAGTCCAGCTTTTTCGCAAGTTCGTGCTCTATAGAGAGCATTGCCAGCCCATTGAGCCTCTCCTGTGACATGTTTGAGCAAAAATTGTCACACTCCCAATCAGAGCCATGGAAGTAGGAATTCCATGGCTCTGCTCCCAACCACGTCACGTTATCTGACCAGGGGGCTGAGACGCGGTGCCAGCATATTGGTGCCCGCATATTTCGGCACGTGAGTGCAGGGTTCAGAAGCGCAGTGTGCTGCTTTGCAAAGTCGGAGCCGCTGTCAGCTGCTATCGGGTTTGTGCATGTGTGGGTTTAGCAGAGCAGAAGCAAACGAAAAGCCAATGTAAAATGCAGGCTTGAAAAAAAAAAAAAAGCCCAAAACCAGCAACCTCACACACATTGATCCTGTGAAGTAATCCCCAATTTCACTGAATCTCTCCCCCCTGTACTGTAACGGAATAAGCGGTTACTGTTATTTTGTATCCTTTAACCGAACGCCATTAAATGTATTCCGTTACACCCCAAGCCTGCATGCGACAGCCCCCGCAATGCCTTCCTAAACTCGTGGATAGTCTACTATAATCACGCTATTGGGGTGCTCTTGAAGAGGCAGCGATGGACGGGGATTTCGGGCAGGGCTGGGGGCGAACATAGTATACTGTGCGTGTGTACTGTCCAGTGTGAAAAGCAGAGAAGAACACACCGCTCGGGAAACGGCGGGATATGATTGCGAGCTAATGTGAATATTCTTAGCTTCAATCAGATATATGAAACACAATGTTATTAAGCTGTTGTGGTTATGAAATGATTCAATGCCCTGTGCATTTGATATGGTGTTCAGTGTGACTTGCTCTCCCCTCGTTTGTAACATGAATTGCGTGCCGAGCGTGCCTTGGTTGGGGTTACTTTACGGGGCTGGAAAAAGTTGGCTGTGTCTTACCTGGCTCAGCTGCCCCACTGCCTTTGCTAGTACACAGTAAAAAATGGAGTGTCAATATTGCAGTGTAAACCTATTTTCCTCTGAATAGAGTAGTTATAACACTATGCAGAGTAAAATCATCTAAATGGTAGTGTCAAAAGTGAGAGTTAATTCCCACTTGCACACAACGACAAAATCTACTCTGCAGGGTGATGATTCCCCGCGAAAATACAATATAGAGTCAGATTAACTCTGAAAATCTTACACTATCTATAGTGTTAAATATTTTTACACACCTCATTGTTAATTTTGACACAAAATAGAGTAAAATTAACTCTAAAAATCTTACACTGGCTATAGAGTAAATTTTACACTGATTTTGAGTGGGACCAAATGTTATCTGACAGAGAGTTAAATTCAACTCTTAAAGAGTAAAATTGACACTATGATTTTTACTGTGTACCTACTGCATCATCCGAATCTTTTTTAAAATATTTATGCAGTGAGCCCCTGAGTCTCTTGGTTTCTTCCTCTCTTTTTCTCTTTTCTTTTCTGTGCTCCTGACTTGTGCATGTTGGCAAATGGCATGCACACTGATTGTCGAAGCGCTATGATCGAACGATGTCGTTTTTTTCCCCTTAATCAAAGAGTCAGACCAAACCATTTTTTCATTGGGGTGGTAGGGGGTTCTTGACACCTTTTTCAAAGACAATAAAGGCAAAAGATCTAGAAATAATTTATTGAATGCAAATATAGCACATTTCTCCCCCAAATCAACACATTTTGAATAAATAAAATAATTTAATCGCAACTTCATGAGAGCCCAGTTCTGGGCCCTCCCCATTCCTGGGCCCGGGACAACATACCCGTTTGTCCCCCACAGTCGGTGGGCCTGGTAGTAGTAGCAGTAATATTATGGGCTTTAGTGGTGGTGGTGGTGGCAATGATGGTACTGACAGTCGTAATAGTAATATCAGTAGTCATGATAGTAGTAGTAGTAGTGAGATCAACAGTAGCAGGAAGAGTAATAGCAGGGGTAATAATGGTGGTGGTAGCAGTGGTAATAATAATAATAATAATAATAGCAGTGGTAATAGTAGTATTAGCATTAGTAGTAAAAGAAATACCAGTATTACTAGTAGGAGTGGAAATGGTAGTGGTGGTGGTAATCACAGTAGTCATAGTAATATCAGTAGTAATAGCAATGGTAATAGTATTGATAGCAGGGGTAATAGTGGTAGTAGCGGTGGTGGTTGTAGTAGTGATAGTAATAGCAGTGGTAAGTGTAGTATACTGCAACCCTGCTATAACTTACTCTTTTATGACAAACTTTTGCATATAATGAACTAAGTTTGTGTCCCACACCATTAATGACAATGAGTTGGAGTCTTCAAAAAAAAAAAAAAAGATCACTGAGCCATGCACTCCTCTTCCCACCAGAAACAAACAATAAGTAATCAGGTCCACAGTCAAGTAAACAATACCGTATATGTTAACATCATAAAACAAAGGCTTAACGAGCCTCATGTAGTTATCAATCAATCACTCACAATTATTGAGCACACCAATCATTGGCTTGAAACAATCCCTTAAAAGGACTTTAATTTACAAGCTAAAAGCAGTTTTACTCGAGTCTTTACTCCATAAGCACTGTTGTCATGACTATTTGTCAACATAAGATGCTCTCCGTCTGTCAGAAAATGCAGGTGATAAATGAATGTAATTTCTGCAGCCAAACAGATCCAAATCAGTGATCAAAAATCAGAATCAAGAAACAGACAGGATATCAAAGGTGGAGACAAAGGCCAAAATCCAAAACAGAGTCGGAAACCAGAAGATCAACACAGTGATACAAAAGGCTTGGTGATGTGAGACATTGGTACAGCACATAAACTTCACAAAGTCTGTGTAGTGACATTCCTTATAAGCATGCACTATGATTGCACTCTAATCCAGAACAGGTGCATGGCAATTAGTTGTAATGGTGACGCACAGGGCTCTCAAGTTTTGAAGTCAGTTCAGAGTGAGATTTGTCGGGAATGGCAGGGGTGGTGCTGGTGAGGGGTGTCGGTGGCGGCGCACAGGGGGATGGAGGAGGAGGGGTTATGATTGGTGTTATGTAAGTGTTAGTGGCAGATTTAGAGCCCTTCAATACAGGGGTAGGGGGCTCCCACTTGAAACACAGTGGTTCCAGGCCTGCCATTTTAACAGCCATGATTGAGAAGAGAGTTCTGTCAAGGGCAACATGTAAACAGAAGCACGTAACAATGTACTACTATATCTGTGTATTTTGCAGTTTGGCAAGTACCCAGTAAAGGAAGAGATAAAAAAAAAACCACACTGAGTTTTCATTCAAGTATGCAACACTAGGACTAAAAACAGGTGTCAAAAATAGCTGTTGAAATTAGCAAGGATTCAAGATTGAAGTGGCGAGACAAGCTCACAGACTCTGGGCAAACTGATAGTTAACATTATTAGCTGGAGACAATATTCCCCAACATCAGCTCTCATAATTTTTGTGATGCAAGTACTAATTTCGTTCAGGAAATACAAAATCGTATGATGAGATGATTTACTGTACTGTAGGCTACTCATCAAATATGGCGCTCCCGCGTCCTCCAATGTGTGTCCGTCTGCACTTCACCGCATCGTCTTCTTTGGAAAGTTCACATAAATTTTATCTGGATGCAACTGTCAAGTGTTTAGCTCCTTTGCTGTGCTTATCCCACAATTGAAGGGTAATACCAATGCTGAACATTAAAACTGGAATTCACTCAAACCAGACCTTTGTTCCGTCTTTTTCCTTTTTTTTCCTTTGCAGGTGAAAAACCTTAAAAGACAAAACACCATCCATTTACCATACCAATTTGCAGTTTTTCTTCTTTTTATAAAAGCAGTTACACAAAAAAATGATCAAAAGCTTAACATTAAATACATGTATGTGAAAATAGATAGAATTTACTTTAACTTAAGACAGATTTTGAATGAATTGTTTCAATGTAAATGCATCAAAATATTAAAATACATTTTAACCACAAGGGCCATAATGAATTAAGCAAGTTACTAAACCCAATAAATGAGTTACCAAGTAACAAGCCAACCTACATATTTACTCCCATATCCACCATGAACATTTTAGCAATGAAATACTTTCAGTTCGTTTTAAACATGCACTGTATGCAAGTAGAAAAAGATGCATGCTTTTAAACCATGTCTTCACTGGCACCCAAGGATTCAGCACAATAATATCCATGCAACAAACCACATCTAAATTGGGCCATTTCAAACATGAGACCAAGCAAGTTGCCACTAGTCTGGCTAACGCGACAAAGCTCTACGAGCTATTGGTCTGGCCAAGATATTAAGCCCAACCGTTTCCCAGAGCCCATGGTTGACCCGCCTCCCTGAAATGCCTCAGTTTGCTACTGGTCGAAGCCAGAAAAGGCTGTGACGAAACTTAAACCAATCACATCACTCTTTCCTCTGACGTATGCAACGCGACGGGGCTAACTGGTAGATTAAACTCTTACCGAAGCCAGTCAGGAGCAAGGGGAAAACGTCCTTCCTTTCAATAAATACCTCCAGGGCTGCTCTTTGCTCCGTTTTCAATGAGAACTTCCCGTTGAATGCTTTCAATACAGCATCTATGCGTAATAGATGTGGAAGCATGAATGAAGCGCTTCCGGCATAGATTCTGTAAACAATCTATGGCTTCCGGTCGCAGTTCTACTACGTCAGTGCCTTGAACACACCTCTACCCAGGGCCGTTGGAGATGCTCAAAGTTGATTGGTTCCCAATTTTTCGGGAGCTTGGAAGAGCTGTAGATAGCTTGCCTGGCCAGACTAAGCTCACAACAGGCCCTCGTGTTGCGTCACGCTTAGGATGGGTGGGCCTAGGCTAAGTTGCCACACCTTTTACCGGACCAAACAAAGCAAGTTGCGATAACCCTTACGAGCCAACAATTACACAAAGCACCATGTGAATATTTAAACCTTAAGACGCTACAAACACAAACATTTTCCCCGCATCTCAATGCCCCGTCAACGCAACAATTTCCTCGCATTCACAACAAGATAAAAATAAATGCGAGCTTACCGGCTGTCTGTTCAGATCTTGACAGTGGTAAAACTTCTACACAGCTTCACAAAATGCTCGGCAAGTGATCGAGTTTGTATTTCGCGCTGCAGCAGCCTATTTTTTGCTGTTCAGTCCTCGCACCCAAGCAGGAAGTCAGCGTGTCACTTTGTTCTCCTTGATTGCGCGCAGGTGAGTAATTAACGGGCTTGCATACCGGCTGACAAAAAGGGCGTTCACCGCGACAACAACAATGCTATTTTTTGATTGGCTGTTGGGTAGCTACATTTCTCAATTTATTGATCGGTGTGTGGCAAGCTATTTCTGAACTCTGCGGGAAACCTCTTGATGCCTGCTCTTCATCCACAGTTAAAAAATAGCGGTGCACCTTGGTGGGCGTTGTCTTAGTAATTTCTGTGCGTGAGAGATACAAGGTGTGGCGTGTGAACTGCTTGAAATATGTGTGTCTCACGCTCAATGTGTGAGACTTGAGAGCCCTAGGCATGTCACTGCACTTGTGTGGACATGACACTATCGAAGACAGACTTCATATCTTGGGCAATCTAAAGCATAGGGAGAAAGCAACAAATCTGTCTAAAGAATATGGTATCCTGAAAAAAAAATCTATTTCAACTTTTAAAGCAAAAGAAAAACAAAGAGAGCTCTGAGACTTCGTCCATAACTGTGATCAGCATGATGGGCTGAAAAGAAAGAAGATACAACAAGCAAATGATGGTGAGTGTGACTTATTTTGTTTACTGAAGAGTGACATTTCCTTTAATGCGTAAATGTCAGTGAATTGAGTGTAAATATAAATTAAACACAGTTGGTCTTGTTTTACGTAAGAGTGACTGTTTGGTGTGATAAATGGCTCCATTTCAGTATTATGGACTTTTCTATATAATGAACTATTTAGACATCCCCCAAGGAATTAATTACAGCAGGGTTGCAGTGTATGAGCAGCAGTAATGTTAGCAGCGGTGGTGATGGGAGTATTTTTACGATAAATAGAAACAAACAAAGGGAACTCGCACACCTACAGTGGTGCTTAAAAGTTTGTGAACCCTTTAGAATTTTCTATATTTCTGCAAAAATATGACCCAAAACATCATCAGATTTTCACACAAGTCCTAAAAGTAGATAAACAGAACCCAGTTAAACAAATGAGACAAAAATATTATACTTGGTAATTTATTTATTGAGGAAAATGATCCAATATTACATATCTGTGAGTGGCAAAAGTATGTGAACCTTTGCTTTCAGTATCTGATGTGACCCCCTTGTGCAGCAATAACTGCAAGTAAATGTTTCCGGTATCTGTTGATCAGTCCTGTACACCGGCTTGGAGGAATTTTAGCCCGTTCCTCCATACAGAACAGCTTCAACTCTGGGATGTTGGTGGGTTTTCTCACATGAACTGCTCGCTTCAGGTCCTTCCACAACATTTTGATTGGATTAAGGTCAGGACTTTGACTTGGCCATTCCAAAACATGAATTTTATTCTTCTTTAACCATGCTTTGGTAGAACGACTTGTGTGCTTAGGGTTGTTGTCTTGCTGCATGACCCACCTTCTCTTGAAATTCAGTTCATGGACAGATGTCCTGACATTTTCCTTTAGAATTCCCTGGTATAATTCAGAATTCATTGCTCCATCAATGATAGCAAGCCGTCCTGGCCCAGATGCAGCAAAACAGGCCCAAAACACGATACTACCACCACCATGTTTCACAGATGGGATAAGGTTGTTATGCTGGAATGCAGTGTTTTCCTTTCTCCAAACTTAACGCTTCTCATTTAAACCAAATTGTTCTATTTTGGCCTCAGCCGTCCACAAAACATTTTTCCAATAGCCTTCTGGCTTGTCCATGTGATCTTTAGCAAACTGCAGACAAGCAGCAAGTTTTTTGGAGAGCAGTGGCTTTCTCCTTGCAACCCTGTCATGCACACCATTGTTGTTCAGTGTTCTCCTGATGGTGGACTCATGAACATTAACATTAGCCAATGTGAGAGAGGCCTTCAGTTGCTTAGAAGTTACCCTGGGGTCCTTTGTGACCTTGCCAACTATTACACGCCTTGCTCTTGGAGTGATCTTTGTTGGTTGACCACTCCTGGGGAGGGTAACAATGGTCTTGAATGTCCTGCATTTGTACACAATCTGTCTGACTGTGGATTGGTGGAGTCCAAACTCTTTAGAAATGGTTTTGTAACCTTTTCCAGCCTGATGAGCATCAACAACACTTTTTCTGAGGTCCTCAGAAATCTCCTTTGTTCGTGCCATGATACAGTTGCACTAACATGTGTTGTGAAGATCAGACTTTGATAGATCCTTGTTCTTTAAATAAAACAGGGTGCCCACTCACACCTGATTTGTCATCCAATTGATTGAAAACACCGGACTCTAATTTCACCTTCAAATTAACTGCTAATCCTAGAGGTTCACATACTTTTGCCACTGACAGATATGTAATATTGGATCATTTTCCTCAATAAATAAATGACCAAGTATCATATTTTTGTCTAATTTGTTTAACTGGGTTCTCTTTATCTACTTTTAGGACTTGTGTGAAAATCTGATGATGTTTTGGGTCATATTTATGCAGAAATATAGAAAATTCTAAAGGGTTCACAAACTTTCAAGCACCACTGTAGATGCCGATATAATAATGCACTTTTATTGCATATTAAAACAAACAAAAAGTGCTACCAAAGTGAAAAGTACAAACGTTTCGGTCACAATCAGACCATCCTCAGTGCTCAGTGATTGTGACCGAAACGTTTGCACTTTTCACTTTGGTAGCACTTTTTGTTTGTTTTAATATGCAATAAAAGTGCATTATTATATCGGCATCTAGGTGTGCGAGTTCCCTTTGCTTGTTTCTAGTTATTCTATTGGAACTTACGCACCCATCAGGTATCAAATTTGAAAGGCGCGGTACCTTCATTGGAAAGTATTTTTACGATATAAATGTAATATAAATGCTACCTTCATATTATTTTATACAAGTTATGTTATGCAAACTGTCATGAATCTGAAATACTTTGTCTCTGAAGAACATCTAGCCGATTCCTTCCTTCCTCATTAAGATTTGGTTAAAACAGAAGGTTTATTACATTTTGCTCTACACTAGATACATATGCTGTTCCACTGATGTCCAAAGAAAGCATCTGTAGCAAGTGTTTAGGTGGGTGGAGCACAGAAGCACAGCAGGCCAGTACTGAGTTCTCACTAACTCTTTTATTATTAGCTTTTCAGCTTCTACATGTTTATGTAGACGTAGACATACACACACGCCACACACACGTGTTCTGGTCGGGAGAGAGACCACTCTGCTCTCGCTCTCTTCCTTAAATAGGGCACGGCTCCTGGGAAGACACACAAACAGGTTCATTCACCTCAGGTGTAGTGATTCTGCCACTTACCTTCCTGACTCCGCCCTCCGGTCACAGACCAACACTTGACCACGCCCCCCCGCCACATACCCCCACTGCCCGACTCAGGCCGGGCAGCCATCCGGCCTGCAGCCGACTCCCCCCCCCCGCTTGACAGGAGAGAGGAAGTCCGCCACGACCATCTGCGCCCCCGGCCTGTGGACCACCTTGAAGTTAAAGGGTTGGCGTGCCAGATACCAACAGGTGATTCGCTTGTTGGCATCCTTCATGCGGTGGAGCCAGTGGAGGGGTGCGTGGTCCAAACAGAGGGTGAAAGGGCATCCCAGCAGGTAGTAACGGAGGGCAAGGACCGTCCACTTGATGGCCAGGCACTCCTTCTCTATGGTGCTGTAGCGCCCCTCAGGCACTGACAGCTTCCGACTTATGTACAGCACTGGACGATCCTCCCCCTCCACCTCCTGGGACAAAACAGCCCCCAGCCCTCTGTCCGACGCGTCCATCTGCAATATAAAAGGGAGAGAAAAGTCAGGGGAGTGTAACAGTGGCCCCCCACACAGTGCAGCCTTTACCTCAGAAAAAGCCCGCTGGCACTGCTCCATCCACTGGACCGGATCTGGTGCCCCCTTTTTAGTGAGATCAGTCAGCAGGCTGGTGACATCCGAATAATTAGGTATAAACCTACGATAATAGTCAGCCAGCTCCAGGAACTGTCTCACCCCCTTTTTGGTCTTGGGCCTCGGGCAGGCCGCAATTGCCGCTGTCTTGTTAATTTGGGGATGCACCTGCCCGTTGCCCAAGTGGAAGCCCAGATACTGTACTTCCACCCACCCAATCACACACTTCTTCGGGGTGGCTGTGAGGCCCGCCCACCTCAGCGACCTAAGGATGGCCCTCAGATGTTGGAGGTGCCTCGGCCAGTCATTCCTATAGATAATTATATTGTTGAGATAGGCGGCCGCATAGGTGGCATGGGGGTGAAGGACCCTATCCATCAGCCGCTGAAACATAGCGGGCGCCCCAAACAGCCCAAAAGGAAGTGTGACAAATTGGTGTAAGCCGAATGGTGTGGAAAAGGCCGTTTTTCCTTGGGATAATGGAGTCAAGGGGATCTGCCAATAACCCTTTGTTAAATCCAGTGTCGAGTAAAAGCGAGCTGTGCCTAGTCGATCGAGCAACTCATCAATATGAGGCATTGGGTACACGTCGAATTTAGACACCATGTTGACTTTCCTATAGTCGACACAGAACCGGACCGACCCGTCGGCCTTGGGAACCAAGACCACCAGGCTGCCCCAGTCACTGTGGGACTCCTCGACAATGCCCATTTCGAGCATGGTCTCAAGTTCTTCCCGAACCACCTTTTTCTTGTGTTCGGGCAGTCTGTAAGGGCGGCTGCGAACTACCACCCCCGGGGGCGTCTCAATGTGGTGTTCTATGATGTGGGTGCGGCCGGGCAGGGGCGAGAACACATCAGAAAATTCTGTTTGCAACCGGGCGACCTCCGCGAGCTGGGTCGGTGAGAGGTGGGCTCCACAGGGGACCGGAGCAGTGGGTGATGCCAATTTTCCCTTTTGAACCTCTGGCCCCAGCTCCGCCTTCTCAGGAACCACCGACACCAGCGCCACGGGGACCTGCTCGCTCCAACGTTTTAACAGATTGAGGTGGTATACCTGTAACGCCCCACCCCTGTCCGTTCGCCTCACCTCATAGTCGACGTCCCTGACTTGCCGTATGACCTCAAAGGGTCCTTGCCACCTGGTGATTAATTTAGAGCTCGATGTGGGCAACAGTACGAGTACTTTATCTCCCGGTGCGAACTCCCTGAGGCGCGTACCCTTGTTGTACAGGCGGGTTTGTCGTTCTTGGGCCTGCTGCAAATTCTCCTGGGTTAGGTGGGCGAGTGTGTGGAGTTTTGCGCACAGGTCAATAACGTATTGGATTTCATTTTTACTTTGTGAAGGTCCCTCCTCCCAATTTTCCTGCAGCACATCTAGAATGCCACGCGGCTTACATACACCCATATAACAATTCAAATGGGGAAAACCCTGTGGAGGCTTGTGGGACCTTTCGCACTGAAAACAACAAGGGTTCGAGCCACTTATCCCAATTACGTGCATCCTCACTTATGATTTTTTTAATTATATTTTTGAGGGTGCGATTGAACCGTTCAACTAAACCGTCTGTTTGTGGGTGATAAACGCTGGTGCGGATCAGCTTAATACCCAACAACTTATACAGTTCCTTTAGTGTTCATGACATAAACGCAGTGCCTTGATCAGTCAGAATCTCTTTTGGGATTCCAACTCGGGAGATGATGCAGAAGAGCGCATCCGCAATACTGCATGCTGAGATATTGCAACAAGGCACTGCTTCCGGATATTGCGTTGCATAGTCCACTAGAACTAATATAAAGCAGTACCCTCGTGCTGACCGATCTAATGGCCCGACGAGATCCATCCCAATTCTTTCGAGCGGGGTCTCGATTAATGGTAGAGGGCGCAAAGGCGCTTTTGGAACGGCTGCTGGATTTACTAACTGGCATTTGCGGCACACCGTACACCACCTACAGACATCGCCGCGAATCCTCTGCCAACAGAATCAGGCCATTATTCAGGCTAGTGTTTTATCCTGCCCCAAGTGTCCAGCCATGGGATTAAAGTGAGCCGCCTGGAATATCAATTCCCGGCGGCTCTTCGGAATCAAAAGCTGCATGACTCACTCTTTAGTCTGAGTGTCCTGCATCACTCGGTATAATCTATCCTTCATAATTGCAAAGTAGGGGAAGGACGGGGCGGCGCTTGGCTGGAGCATTTGACCATTGATTACTCTCACTTGGTCAAACGCATGCCGCAGAGTCTCGTCTCGCGACTGCTCTAATGGGAAATCCGCGAGGGATTCCCCAAGAGAGAGAGGAGGGGCCGGCGGCTCCTCATTCTGACGCGGAGCTGACGTAGACGGCTCTGTGACAGCTGCTCCCACCAATGCCACACCGGGACCTTTCCTTATTAAACTGCTGCAGGACCCACTCTTTACTAAATGAGTCATTAAATCCCAAAATCCCGGCCAATCAGTCCCCAAAATTATAGAGTGGGTGAGGCAAGGATTAACCACCGCCTTTACTATAAATTTCTCCCCTCGAAACAGAATGTGAACTGACACTAAAGGGTAGCTCTGAACATCCCCTGCACACACAACACCTTCACCAATTGTGCTCCCCCCAATGCCTCGTCTTGCACCAGGCTTTGGTGGATTGAGGTCTGATTACAGCCGGAATCCACCAAAGCCTGATACGTATCCCCTTGGGTACTCACCAGTATGCGATACGCTCCGGCCTGATCGAGGGCGGCTCCTGGTGCGTCAGGGATCCGGACCACCGCGCCCGCCTCCATCGCTGAGCACTGATGCTGGAGGTGCCCCGGCTCCTCGCAGCGCCAGGACACCAGCCCGGGCTCTCTCTCTGCACCGGTGTTCCGGATATCACTCACCTGAGGGGGGAAGACACAGACACGGAAGTAGGAGAAGATAGGACACTGCGGGTGCGGGGAGCCGGCTGGGGTGGAGCCGGCCCCCTCCTCCGCGGTGGGGGAATGGGGTGAGGGAGAGGAACAGAAGGAGAGAGAGAAAGAGAGGGGAGGGGAGAAGGGGAGACACGCTGTCCTGCCATTGGAACAGCCGCCATATGGTCCTCCGCCAGCTCAATGGCCTGATCCAATGACACCAGGCGATGGCACTGGACTCACTCCACGGTTCCCTCTGGAAGTCGAGCGACGAACTGCTCCAGCGCCACCAGATTGATGATCTCCTCAGCGTTGCGGTTGTCGGCCCTCAGCCACCGGCGGCAGGCGTCCCGGTGTTGCTGGCCAAACACGAACAGCCGGCCGACCTCCTCCAGGTGTAGCGCGCGGAAGTGCTGCCGCTGCTGCTCTGGAGTGTGACCCACGTGCTGGAGGACGGCCCTGCGGAGGTCCACGTAGACCAGCCGGCTGTCGGCGGGGAGCTGTAGCGTGGCCAGCTGTGCCTTGCCCATGAGGAGGGGGAGGAGGCGCGCCGTGCGCTGTTCCACCGGCCAACCCCACGCCTCTGCTGCCTGCTCAAAGAGGACGAGGAAGGCCTCGGGGTCGTCGTGCAGGCCCATCTTCGTCAGGGTGAGGTGGGAAGGGCCCGCGGCGGTGGAGGTGGTGGACCCCACCGACATGAGTAGGTGCCGGAATGCCCGGCGATCTTCCTGCTGTGCCAGCACCAGGGCCTTGAACCTTCGCTCCTGTTCTTCCTGGAGCGCGACCAGCGCCTGGTGCTGGCTCTGTTGGGCCGTGGCGAGGGCATGGACCAGGTCCTTGAAGGAGGAGGACTCCATGGAGCTGTTTTCTCCTGCGCTCCGTCCCGAGTTTCGGCACCACTGTAGCAAGTGTTTAGGTGGGTGGAGCACAGAAGCACGGCAGGCCAGTACTGAGTTCTCACTAACTCTTTTATTATTAGCTTTTCAGCTTCTACATGTTTACTTAGACATAGACATGCACACACACCACACACACGTGTTCTGGTCGGGAGAGAGACCGCTCTGCTCTCGCTCTCTTCCTTAAATAGGGCACAGCTCCTGGGAAGACACACAAACAGGTTAATTCACCTCAGGTGTAGTGATTCTGCCATTTACCTTCCCTGACTCCGACCTCCGGTCACAGACCGACGCTTGACCACGCCCCCCCTGCCACAACATCATTCTCACTTGACACTAAATGAAGTTGTTACAAGCATCAATAATGCACAAGATTTAGGTTCCTTAAATGAAACCTAACCCATTTCTATATAAAACACTTTCTGCATGGCATCCAGAAATGATTTAACTGGATGCTGTCTCAGGAAATAAATGTTTGACAACTTCCACTTCTAGTTAAGGTTATCATTTGCATAGCCATGTTATTTTTTCAGTAGATTTAGTCTACTAGATTTAGCCTTTTCTTACAAAGCCCCACAGTTATGGAACAGCCTTCCAAGTAGTGTTCGGACTCAGACACAGTCTCAGTGTTTAAGTCTAGGCTGAAAACATCTTTTTAGTCAAGCCTTTTGTTAATAGATTTTATTAGGTACAGTAATGGGTTGGTAAACTGGGATATATGGATGCGGTCACCCCCCCCACTCTCATACGTTCACTCAGGTTTGTTGATGGTGAAGTGGCTGCTGTTTTGTGTTCCAGGGCTCCCTCATGTCTGTGTTACCTTCTGGCTCTCCCTTTAAGTGCCCCTGGCATAGTTAGTCTTGCTGGAGTCCCTGCTTGCATGTGCAAAATGTATACTGTTCTTACTCATTAGGTGACAATGGGTATACCGAACTATTTGCGTTATATTTTCTCTCTCTCTCTCTTCTTCTTCTCTTTCTCTCTCTCTGTTGAATTACACATGACACTCCTGAGATACCAGTGATGCTGACCTCTCCTGCCCTTTGGACCTACCTGATCCATTTTGATGCCCTATTTCTGGGTGGAGTCTCATCACATCGCTCTTGTGGAGGATGGACCCATAGACACTTAGTTTTGCTATGAAGGCTGAGGACTATAATCACCATGATAACTTTAGGACTGCAATTGTCATGAACTCATGTCTCCATCAATGAACAGTTCATAACTACAGCAAAATAGACTTCATGTTATAACTATAATGAATTACCTGGTTACACAATTTCACTTTTTGACCATATAGGACACACTTATAGAAGCTAGTAATTTATAATCATGCTACCGTATCTGTTATCACCCACATTAGGATGGGTTCCCTTTTGAGTCTGGTTCTGTTAGGGCTTTGCTGGGATTCAAACCTGGCTCATTGGTGTGATAATCCAGCAAACCCCCACTAGGCCACCAGGGGGATGACGCAAGTGCAGAGGCGAGAGGTGGAAGTAGAAAAGTATCAAAAAGTTTATTTACAATATTTACAGTCCAAACAAAAATATAATCCAAAAAACGCTCAGAAGATGAAGGTAAAAATAAAATATCCAAAAGGTCAAAGTTAAATACAAAAGCAAAAAACTAGAAAAGAAAAGGCAAAATACCAATGCTCAGAAGATCAAAAAACAGTAAACACAAAGTCCAAAAAGTCCAAAAAGAAAAGCAAAGTGCAAAACCAAAGAGACAATGGCAAGGAACACAGAACAGAGGTAACTGGAGCTAAACATAACAGCACAAAGACTCCATGACAAGCGGACTGAACTCAGGGGGTATAAATACACAAAATAAATTGGAAACAGGTGACACTAATGAAAACAGGCAATAAACACCAACACAAAACACAGGACAAAGTGGCGACCTCTAGAGGCCAAAACAAACATAGACAAAAAACAGGAAATAACAGCGGCCTCTAGAGGCCAAAACAGTCCCAGTCCTACCAGGTTCCTCTCAATGGTTGCTCCTCGTGTCATCTGAGGGAGTTTTTCCTCACCGCCATCGCATCAGACTTGATCATTAGGGATAAATGTATTAGTCTATACATTTAAAATCTTTATTTTTGTGAAAATGACTCTTGTTAAAAGTACTATATTACCCCAATTCCAAAAAAAGTTGGGACAAAGTACAAATTGTAAATAAAAACGGAATGCAATGATGTGGAAGTTTCAAAATTCCATATTTTATTCAGAATAGAACATAGATGACATAGCAAATGTTTAAACTAAGAAAATGTATCATTTAAAGAGAAAAATTAGGTGATTTTAAATTTCATGACAACAACACATCTCAAAAAAGTTGGGACAAGGCTACCTCTGTGAGACATCCCCTTTTCTCTTTACAACAGTCTGTAAACGTCTGGGGACTGAGGAGACAAGTTGCTCAAGTTTAGGGATAGGAATGTTAACCCATTCTTGTCTAATGTAGGATTCTAGTTGCTCAACTGTCTTAGGTCTTTTTTGTCGTATCTTCCGTTTTATGATGCGCCAAATGTTTTCTATGGGTGAAAGATCTGGACTGCAGGCTGGCCAGTTCAGTACCCGGACCCTTCTTCTACGCAGCCATGATGCTGTAATTGATGCAGTATGTGGTTTGGCATTGTCATGTTGGAAAATTCCCTGAAAAGAGACGTCATCTGGATGGGAGCATATGTTGCTCTCGAACCTGGATATACCGTACCTTTTAGCATTGATGATGTCTTTCCAGATGTGTAAGCTGCCCATGCCACATGCACTAATGCAACCCCATACCATCAGAGATGCAGGCTTCTGAACTGAGCGCTGATAACAACTTGGGTCATCCTTCTCCTCTTTAGTTCGAATGACACAGCGTCCCTGATTTCCATAAAGAACTTCAAATTTTGATTCGTCTGACCACAGAACAGTTTTCCACTTTGCCACAGTCCATTTTAAATGAGCCTTGGCCCAGAGAAGATGTCTGCACTTCTGGATCATGTTTAGATACGGCTTCTTCTTTGAACTATAGAGTTTTAGCTGGCAACGGCAGATGGCATGGTGAATTGTGTTCACAGATAATGTTCTCTGGAAATATTCCTGAGCCCATTTTGTGATTTCCAATACAGAAGCATGCCTGTATGTGATGCAGTGCCATCTAAGATCACGGGCACCCAGTATGGTTTGCCGGCCTTGACCCTTACGCACAGAGATTCTTCCAGATTCTCTGAATCTTTTGATGATCTTATGCACTGTAGATGATGATATGTTCAAACTCTTTGCAATTTTACACTGTCTAACTCCTTTCTGATATTGCTCCACTATTTGTCATTGCAGAATTAGGGGGATTGGTGATCCTCTTCCCATCTTTACTTCTGAGAGCCGCTGCCACTCCAAGATGCTCTTTTTATACCCAGTCATGTTAATGACCTATTGCCAATTGACCTAATAAGTTGCAATTTGGTCCTCCAGCTATTCCTTTTTTGTACCTTTAACTTTTCCAGCCTCTTATTGCCCCTGTCCCAACTTTTTTGAGATGTGTTGCTGTCATGAAATTTCAAATGAGCCAATATTTGGCATGAAATTTCAAAATGTCTCACTTTCGACATTTGATATGTTGTCTATGTTCTATTGTGAATACAATATCAGTTTTTGAGATTTGTAAATTATTGCATTCCATTTTTATTTACAATTTGTACTTTGTCCCAACTTTTTTGGAATCGGGGTTGTACAAATAAATGGAGCTGACTTGACTATTTTGCCTTTTATTCAATGATAGGCTGTGTTTCAAATGGGGAAAATGCTGTTTCAGGATGGTGCCTAACCAGACAGTGAGGCATCAAAACTAACCGTTCAAAACTGATCGAACTTTTGTTTCCTGTCTTCTAAGACGCCTTCAACCTGCCCCAGTTGAAGGCATCGTTGATGCTCCTTATTACCCATAAATCTGTGTGGCAGTTACTTCAAGCAGTGGAATAAAAAAAATGTCAGACTGAATGTCATAGAATAGCAAATTCATATGATATACAATTGCATTTTTGGGGCTTTTTTGAAAAGTTACTGAGAAATAAATATTGTATTAACTTAAAACCCAGCGACTGTAACCAACCAAATTTGTGAATTGTGAAGCATCTGTTAGCCATCAAGCTGACTGTATGTTTTTTGACACACCATACTGATGTTACATTTTAATGTAAATGCAATGTTAAAAAGGTCATTCCAAACGAACATCCTTAGAAGATGACTTCAGTTGAATGGCCATGCTTTTTAACTTAGCTGATGAGTACAGCAGTGAGGCAACATGGCAGCAACCTTCTCTTTCAGATGTATTCTATATGAGAAGTCCTCCTTTTGAGGCACATTTGTTGGATCTCCAGGGTGCATAACTGGACAAAGTGTATGGAAATCTTGTGGTGCCTAGTCAACAGAATCCACCTCTCAGGCTCACTGATGTAGTCCAAAGGAGAGCAGAGCAATATGTTTGGCATCAGCTTGGCTGCAGGAGCTGCCAGAAAGCGGTCAGTGTTGACGATCCAACAGCCTTAGGAACCCCAGTCCAGATTTTTCCTCGAGGTTTGCTCCTGAAGCCTTTTCCATGAGTGCACATGGCAAGGCAGTGGAGGTTTGAGATCAGAGTTTAGCTTCTGCTCGATGAACTGCCTTCCTAGGCTGACAAGATCCACTTACCTGAAGCAACTGGTTTTAAGGTGCCAGAGACCTGCTCTGGCCCTTTCTCCTGTCAGTGGAAGAAGTTCTGCCGGGCATGGAGACTAAGCCACACGAATATATATATATATATATATATATATTTTTTTTATTTTTTTTTATTTTTTTTCACTAGCCTCACAGGAAGAAGGTTCTGGGTTCAAGCCGAGTGACCAACAGGGGCCTTTCTGTGCAGAGTTTGCATGTTCTCCCTGTGTCTGTGTAGGTTTCTTCTGGGTGCTCCAGTTTCCTCCCACAGTCCAAAGATACAGTGATGCCTGAAAGTTTGTGAACCCTTTAGAATTGTCTATATTTCTGCATAAATATGACTGAAAACATCATCAGATTTTCATACAAGTCCTAAAAGTAGATAAAGAGAACCCAGTTAAACAAATGAGACAAAAAATATTATACTTGGTCATTTATTTATTGAGGAAAATGATCCAATATTACATATCTGTGAGTGGCAAGAGTATGTGAACCTTTGCTTTCAGTATCTGGTGTGACCCCCTTGTGCAGCAATAACTGCAACTAAACGTTTCCGGTAACTGTTGATCAGTTCTGCACACTGGCTTGGAGGAATTTTAGCCCATTCATCCATACAGAACAGCTTCACCTCTGGGATGTTGGTGGGTTTCCTCACATGAACTGCTCGTGTCAGGTACTTCCACAACATTTCAATTGGATTAAGGTCAGGACTTTGACTTGGCCATTCCAAAACATTAACTTTATTCTTCTTTAACCATTCTTTGGTAGAACAACTTGTATGCTTAGGGTCATTGTTTTGCTGCATGACCCACCTTCTCTTGAGATTCAGTTCATGGACAGATGTCCTGACATTTTCCTTTAGAATTCGCTGGTATAATTCAGAATTTATTGTTCCATAAATGATGGTAAACTGTCCTTGCCCAGATGCAGCAAAACAGGCCCAAACCATGATAATATCACCTCCATGTTTCACAGATAGGATGCTGGAATGCAGTGTTTTCCTTTCTCCAAACAATGCTTCTCATTTAAACCAAAAAGTTCTATTTTGGTCCCATCCATCCACAAAACATTTTTCCAATCGCCTTCTGGCTTGTCCACATGATCTTTAGCAAACTGCAGATGAGCAGCAATGTTCTTTTTGGAGAGCAGTGGCTTTCTTCTTGCAACCCTGCCATGCACACCATTGTTGTTCAGTGTTCTCCTGATGGTGGACTCATGAACATTAACATTAGCCAATGTGAGAGAGGCTTTCAGTTGCTTAGAAGTTACCCTGGGGTCCTTCGTGACCTCGCTGACTATTACATGCCTTGCTCTTGGAGTGGTCTTTGTTGGTCGACCACTCCTAGGGAGGGTAACAATGGTCTTGAATTGCCTCCATTTGTACACAATCTGTCTGACTGTGGATTGGAGGAGTCCAAACTCTTTAGAGATGGTTTTGTAACCTTTTCCAGCCTGACGAGCATCAACGATGCTTTTTCTGAGTCTCAGAAATCTCCTTTGTTCGTGCCATGATACACTTCCACAAACATGTGTTGTGAAGATCAGACTTTGATAGATCCCTGTTCTTTAAATAAAAGAGGGTGGTCACTCACACCTGATTGTCATCCCATTGATTGAAAACACCTGACTCTAATTTCACCTTCAAATTAACTGCTAATCCTAGAGGTTCACATACTTTTGCCACTCACAGATATGTAATATTGGATCATTTTCCTCAATAAATAAATGACCAAGTATAATATTTTGTCTCATTTGTTTAACTGGGTTCTCTTTATCTACTTTTAGGACTTATGTGAAAATCTGATGATGCTTTAGGTCATATTTATGCAGACATATAGAAAATTCTGAAGGGTTCACAAACTTTCAAGCACCACTGTATGTGGTTAGGTTAACTGGCTACTCTAAATAGATGCCCATAGATGTGAATGGTTGAGAGGAGAAAACCTCTATAATAATCCAGTAGAAGGCAACTGGAAACCAATCCTGTAATTCTTCCCTGGAAACTTTGATGGCTGGAGCTGTTAGAGCAGGACCTGCCATCAGGCAGAATACTAAAGAAATGTGTACATATACAGTGCCTTGCAAAATTATTTAACCCCCTTGGCATTTTTCCGGTTTTTATTTCCTCACAACATGGAATTAAAATTGATTTGTTTGAGGGTTTGCATCATTTGATTTACGGAACATGCCTACAACTTTGAAGATGTGAAGTTTTTTTTATTATTATTATTGTGAAGCAAACAACAAATAGGACAAAATAACAGAAAACTTCAACTTGCATAAATATTCACCCCCCCTAATGTCAGTACTTTGTAGAGTCAACTTTTGCAGCAATTATAGCTGCACGTCGCTTTGGATAAGTCTCTATGAGCTTGCCACATCTATTGTAACAGTTCCCTGATGATGGTGGAGGACAGAAGCACGGCAGGCCAGAATTGATATTCATACATGCTCTTTATTTTCTTTTATTTTCTGCTTTTCAGCATCTCCCAGTCTCACTCTCCCAGTCTCTCTCTCTCTCTCTCTCTCTCTCTCTCTCTCTCACACACACACACACACACACACACACACATATTCTGGTCGGGAGAGCTGTCCTCTCTCTGCTCTCTCCCTCCTTTTCTATCCTCTGTCACTGCAACACAGACACACATTAATTAGACACAGGTGCACTGACTTTGCCACTCACCTTCCCTGGCCCCGCCCTCTATTCACAAACTGACACTTGGCCACACCCCCGCTGCCACTTACCCCCACCACCCAACTCAGGCCGGGGAGCCATCCGGCCTGCAGCAGACCCCCCCCCGATGGGACAGGAAGTCCACCACCACCATCTGCACCCCCAGCCTGTGGATCACCTCAAACTTAAATGGCTGGAGGGCGAGATACCAACGGGCAGTCCGTGCATTGGCATCTTTCATGCAGTGGAGCCACTGGAGGGGCGCGTGGTCCGAACAGAGGGTGAAAGGGTGCCCCAGCAGGTAGTATTGGAGGGCAAGGACTGCCCACTTGATGGCCAAGCACTCTTTCTCAATGGTGCTGTACTTACACTCTCACATTGAGAGCTTGCAGCTGATGTACAGCACAGAGCGTTCCTCACCCTCCACCTCCTGGGACAAAATGGCTCCCAGCCCTCTGTCCAATGCATCTGTCTGGAAAAAAAAGGGGAGAGAGAAGTCAGGGGAGTGTAAGTGTGGCCCCCCACACAGTGCAGCCTTTACTCTGGTGAAAGCCTGTTGGCATTGCTCCGTCCACTGGAACGGATCTGGTGTTTCCTTTTTAGCGAGATCAGTCAGCAGGCTGGTGACGTCCAAATAATTAGGTATGAACCTACGATAGTAGCCAGCCAGCCCCAGGAACTGTCTCACCCCCTTTTTGGTCTTAGGCCTCAGGCAAGCTGCAATCGCTGCTGTCTTGTCAATTTGGGGATGCACCTGCCCATGACCCAAGTGGAAACCCAGATACTGTACTTCCACCTGCCCAATTGCACACTTTTTCAGGTTGGCTGTGAGACCCGCCTGCCTCAGCAACTCTAGGACTGCCCTAAGGTGTTCCATGCACCTCAGCCAGTCACTGCTGTATATAATTATGCTGTCTAAATAGGCTGTCACATAAGTGGCGTGGGGGTGGAGGATCTTGTCCATGAGCTGCTGGAACATAACAGGAGCCCCAAACAACCCAAAAGGAAGTGTGACAAACTGGTGTAATCCAAAAGGTGTGGAAAAAGCCGTTTTCTCTTGGGATAGAGGAGTCAAGGGGATCTGCCAATATCCCTTTGTCAAATCCCTTTCAAATCCCCTTCGTCAAATCCCTTCATCAAATCGAGTAAAAGTGAGCCGCGCCTAACTGATCAAGGAACTCATCAATGTGAGGCATTGGGTACGCGTCGAATTTAGACACCGCGTTGACTTTTCGATAGTCCACACAGAACCGGACCGACCCGGCGGTCTTGGTAACCAGGACCACTGGGCTGCTCCAGTCACTGTGTAACTCCTCGATTATGTTCATGCCCTAGAGTTCATCCTGAACCACCTTTTTTTGTGTTCATGTAAGGCTACGCACCACCACCCCTGGGGGCGTTTCAGTGTGGTGTTCTATGAGGTGGGTGCGGCCAGGAAGGGGTGAGAACACGTCAGAAAATTCCTCCTGCAACTTGGCTACCTCTGTGAGTTAGGCTGGTGAGAGGTGGTCTCCGCAAGGGACTGGAGTGGCTCGGGTTGTGGTTTTGGTTATTTTTACCTCTGGCCCCAGCTCCGCCTTCTCCGGAACTACCGACGCCAATGCCACAGGGACCCCCTCATTCCACTGCTTTAATAGGTTGAGGTGGTATATTTGTAGAGCCCCGCCCCATCCATTCTCCTCAGCTCATAGTCAAAGTCCCCGACTCACCGTGTGACCTCGAAGGGTCCTTGCCACTTGGTGACTAATTTGGAACTCGACGTGGGCAATAATACGAGTACTTTGTCTCCCGGACTGAACTCTCTAAGGTACATGCTCCTGTCATACAGCCGGGCTTGACGTTCTTGTGCCTGCCACAAATTCTCCTGGGTTAATTGAGTGAGTGTCTGGAGTTTGGCAGGCAGGTTGACAACGTATTGAATTTCATTTTTACTAGGTGAAGGTCCCTCCTCCCAATTTTCCTGTAGTGCATGCAAGATGCCATGCGGCTTACGCCCATATAATAATTCAAATGGGGAAAATCCCATGGAGGCTTGTGGGACCTCTTGTACTGCAAATAACAGGGGCTTGAGCCATTTATCACAGTTATGTGCGTCTTCACTTAGAAATTTTTAAGAGTTTGATTAAACTTCTCTACCAGGCCATCCATTTGTGGGTGATAAATGCTGGTGCAGATGGATTTAATCCCCAATAACCCATACTTCCTCCTTTTCTATCCTTTGTCACTGCAACACAGACACATTAATTAGACACAGGTGCATTGACTTTGCCACCCACCTTCCCTGGCCCCGCCCTCTATTCATAAACCGACACTATGCCATGCCCCCGCTGCCACACTAGCCACTGGGATTTTTGTCCATTCCTTAAGGCAAAACTGCTCCAGCTTCTTCAACTTGGATGGGTTCTGCTGGTGAACAGCAATCTTCAAGTCTGACCACAGATTCTCAACTAGACTGAGGTCTGGGCTTTGACTACACCATTCCAACACATTTAAATGCTTCCCTTTAAACCACTCCAATGTAGCTTTAGCAGTATAATTAGGGTCATTGTCCTGCTGGAACATGAACCTTCGTCCCAATCTCAAACCTCTGGCTGACAGGTTTTCCTCCAGAATTGCCCTGTATTTAGTGCCATCCATATTTCCTTTAGTCCTGACCAGCTTTCCTGTCCCTGCAGATGAAAAACATCCCTACAGCATGATGCTGCCACCACCATGCTTCACTGTAGGGATGGTGTTCTCAGGGTGTTGGGTTTGCGCCACACATGGCATTTCCTATGTTGGCCAAAAAGTTCAATTTTTGTCTCATTTGACCAGAGAATCTTCTTCCATGTGTTTGGGGAGTCTGCCACATGCTGTTGGGCAAATTCTAAATGTGTTTTCTTTAGCAATGACTTTTTTTTTTCTGGCCACTCTTCCATAAAGCCCAGGTCTGTGACGTGTATGGCTTATTGTGTTCCTATGGACAGATACTCCAGTCTATGCTCTGGAACTCTGCAGCTCCTTCAGGGTTACCTTTGGTCTTTGTGCTGCCTCTGCCCTCCTTGCCTGGTCCATGAGTTGCGGTGGGTGGCCTCTCTTGGCAGGTTTGTTGTGGTACCATATTCTTTCCATTTGATGATGATGGATTTGATGGTGCTCCAGGGGATCATCAAAGATTTGGATATTTTTTAATAACCCAACCCTGACTTGTACTTCTCAACAACTATTTTTCTTTGACTTTTTTGGAGAGCTCCTTAGTCTCCATGGTGTTATTTGGTTTGTGGTGTCTCTTGCTTAGTGGTGTTGCAGCCTCTGGGGCCTTTGAGAAAAGGAGGATTGGATTGGATTGGATTGGATTGGATTGGATTGGATTGGATTGGATTGGATTGGATTGGATTGGATTGGATTGGATTGGATTGGATTGGATTGGATTGGATTGGATTGGATTGGATTGGATTGGATTGGATTGGATTGGATTGGATTGGATTGGATTGGATTGGATTGGATTGGATTGGATTGGATTGGATTGGATTGGATTGGATTGGATTGGATTGGATTGGATTGGATTGGATTGGATTGGATTGGATTGGATTGGATTGGATTGGATTGGATTGGATTGGATTGGATTGGATTGGATTGGATTGGATTGGATTGGATTGGATTGGATTGGATTGGATTGGATTGGATACAACTTTATTGATCCCTTTGGGTGGGTTCCCTCAGTGAAATTAAGATCCCAGCAGCATCATTACAGATAAACAGAGAAAAGAAATAGAGAAAACTTCTAGATAAATTAAAATAATTAAGTATTTACAAATACAAATATAAAAAGAATAAGATATGGGGAAGACAGGAAGGGGGGAGAGGGGGAAGGAGGAGTGAAAAAGGGAGGGTGGCAGCAGGGGAGATATTGCACTTTATATTGCACATTATATTGCACATTGTCTGGTATTGCTTATTGTTAGGCTAGGCCACTGCTCCTTCCCATCCTCTGTCCTCCTGTTAACCCCCCCCCCCCCCCCCCCCCCAGAGAGGAGTTGTACAGTCTGATGGCATGAGGGACAAAGGAGTTTTTGAGTCTGTTCGTCTTGTATTTGGGAAGGAGCATTCTGTCACTGAACAGGCTCCTCTGGTTGCTGATGATGGTGTGCAGAGGGTGACTGGCATCGTCCATGATGTTCAATAGTTTGTCCATAGACCTCTTCTCTGCCACCATCACCAGAGAGTCCAGCTTCATGCCAACCACAGATCTGGCCCACCTGATCAGTTTGTCCAGCCTGGATGTGTCCTTCTTGGATGTGCTGCCCCCCCAGCACACCACGGTGTAAAACAGGACACTGGCGACCACAGACTGATAGAGCATCCACAGGAGTTTCCTGCAGATGTTAAAGGATTGCAGCCTCCTAAGGAAGTATGGCCTGCTCTGTCCCTTCCTGTATAAGTGTTTGATGTTGCAAGTCCAGTCCAGCTTGCTGTCCAGCCACAGCCTGAGGTACTTCTAGGAATCCACAGCCTCCACCTTGACTTCTTCGATCAGAGCTGATCATGACCTTGGTCTGGACCTCCCAAAGTCAATGACCAGCTCCTTGGTCTTCAAGGTATTGAGCTGCAGATGGTTCCTGTTGCACCACACAGCAAAGTCCCTCACCAGGCTCCTATATTCCTCCTCTCTGTCATCACTGATACACCCAATGATGGCTGTGTCATTGGCAAACTTCTGAATGTGACAGAGCTCCGAGTTGTAGCAGAAGTCTGCAGTGTACAGGGTGAAGAGAAGAGGGGCCAGCACCATGCCCTGGGGTGCTCTGGTGCTGCTAATCACAGTGTCAGACGTGATGTCCTTCAGCCTGACTTACTGTGGCCTGTCAGTGAGGTAGCTGGAGATCCAGGTGACCAGGCAGGGGTCCGCTTGCATCCTGTTCGGTTTGTCCTGAAGCAATAGGGGCTGGATGGTGTTGAAGGCACTCGAGAAGTCCAAGAAGAGGATCCTCACTGTGCCATTTCCCTTATCCAGTTGTGAGTGGGCTCGGTGTAGCAGGTAGAGGATGGCGTCTTCCACACCGACACCTGCCCGGTATGCAAACTGCAGACAGTCCTGGGCATGTTGTACCTGGGGTCTAAGGGGTCTGAGGAAGAGTCGCTCCAACATCTTCATCAGATGTGAAGTGAGTGCCACTGGTCGGAAGTCGTTCAGCTCGCTGGGCTAATTCTTTTTGGGAACTGGAACGATACATGATGTCTTCCAGAGGGTGGACACTCTCCCCAGCTGCAGGCTAAGGTTGAAGATGCATTGGAGTGGTTCACCCAGTTCAGCAGCACAGGTCTTCAATAGTCGGGGACACACCTTGTCCGGGCCTGCTGCTTTCCTGGGGTGAAGCTTCCTCAGTTGACCTCTGACCTGGTCTGCAGTAATGCATGGAGGAGTCTGTGTTGAGGTGGGGGAGGAGGGGGCTGCTGTGATGACTGGGGGGAGGTGTGTTGAGGGAAGAAGGACAGATGGCTGCAGTGAGGGAGAGGGTGGGGGGGACGTGGGCTGGTTGAACCGATAGAAAAAGTCATTCAATTCATTCGCCCTCTCCACTGTCCCCTCAACGACTCTGGTCTTTGTATTGTGCCCTGTGATGGTTTTCACACCTTCCCAGACCTCCCTCATGCTGTTCTCCTTCAGCTTCTGCTCCACCTTTCTCCTGTAGCTGTCCTTAGCTTCCCTCATGCAGCGTTTTACCTCCTGCTGTGCTGCTTTCATTGCCTCCCTATCCCTGCTCCTGAAGGCGGCCTTCTTCCTGTTGAGGACAGCTGTGACTTCCTGTGTTACCAATGGCTTGTTATAAGGGTAACACCATACAGTCTTAGTAGGGGAGACCACGTCTGCACAGAAGTTGAGGTAATCTGTCAGACAGTGTGTCAGCCCCTCTATGTCCTCACAGTGTGGGCTAAGCAGCACGTCCCAGTCCATGATATCATAACAATCCCTGAGGGCATCTTCTATTTCAGGGGACCACCTCCTGATGGAGCTAGTTGTTGCAGGCTGCCTTTGAACCAGGGGGGTGTACTTCGGCTGTAGAAGAACCAGGTTGTGGTCAGACTTCCCTAGTGGGGGGAGGGGTGTGACTCTGTATGCATCCCTCACATTAGCATACAGCAAGTCAAGTGTCCTGTTGTTGGACAATCCACAGCCTGGTCAAAAGCAGCCAAAGTAGAGTCCAAAGTGGCATGATTAAAGTCCCCAGAAATTATGATAAATGCCTCAGGGTGCTGTGTCTGCAGCCTTGCTGTGACAGAGTGAATCCTCTCATATGCAGCGTCTGTGTCTGCCCTTGGAGGGATGTAAACACAGATGGTGATCACGTGACTGAACTCCCTTGGCAGATAATATGGCCACAGGCTAACGGCTAGCAGCTCCAAGTCTGGGCAACATAAAACTGTCTTTACAGAGATATGTCCCGGGTTACACCAGCAGTTGTTAACATAAATGATGAGTCCCCCACCTTTGCTTTTCCTGCATGTGTTAGTGTCTCTGTCAGCTCTCACAGCAGTGAATCCCCGCAGGTCCACATTAGCATCCGGTACAAGGTGTGTTAGCCATGTCTCCGTAAAGATAAATAAGCTGTTGTCCCGGTAAATCCACCGGTTGTTCAGAGCAGAAAGCTTGTCGACTTTATTCGGCAGCGAGTTCACATTCCCCATGATAACGGAGGGAATGGATGGTTTGTAGTGCCACCAGTTGTCTGCTAGCCTAGCCTTGCAACCCCTGGGTTTCCTCCTCAGCTCGGCCGGGATGGGGTGTCGTATCCCGGCTCATCCCATTGTTTTCAGGGCCAGCAGCTCCTCTCTCGAATAAGTGAGAAAACTGGCTCCTGATTGCGTGTTAAAGTTAAATATATCCATGTTATATCGTAAAACACACTATGACTTTGTAAGAAAAGCAGAAAAGTAAAAAAAAGGTGGAAAAAAGAGGTTTAAAGACCTAAAAACTACAGAGCTACTGGAGAGGCAGCCGTCTCACACAGCGCCCATATTGTTTTTGGACAGGAGTCACTGACAGAAAGGGTGACCAGATTTACCTAGTCTGAAACCGGGACACTTTTGCGCACAACCATGCTCTTGCATGCACACCTTTTTTTTACATAAACGTGACACTCAGAGAGGTGCTCTTATCATTTTGTTGAAGCTCACATTTATCAACATCTCACATGAAATAAAACAAACAGGCATTTTGTTATCTAGTAGCATAGTGGTATACAGATCAGTTAAATTATGGTCAGACAACAGATTTTATAATGGCTGAGAATAGGCCAGGCTATGTCCATAGGCCAAATTTAAACTGATTTATTTCACCTGTTTGTGAGAACACCAAGAAGAATGCATATGCACATGTAGGCTATATCTCTAAAATTGTATGCACTATAGCATGAACTTAAAAAGTAGATATGTGACCTCAACATAGCCTAGGTCAGAATCAACCTTACTAACCATTCCCCACAACTGAATGAATAAAGCAAGATGTGTACAAAAGTGAACACTTTAATACAACAAACTGTTCAACACAGCAATATGGCCAAACTGTCAGAATGGTATGTTAAACAGAAACAAAAAAGAGACAAGTGATTTGAGAATATACACTCAAACAAAATGGCAGTAAAGGAGGAGAGAAGCGACAGCCCGAGGAAAGCCCACACAGGAGCGCACATCATTTGCAACATAGGCTACCAAACTCAGTACAAGAACAAAGCACAGGAACAAAGCTAAGGTGACTGTCAATCCACCCACCCTAAACAAAATGCATTAGCCTATGTATATTTACAAGAAGAGTGAATCTTTTCCAGTTTTAATGTGATCCTGTATATCGGCATTACCACCGTGGGCTATGGAGAAGGAACACTTAGTGTGTGCAGTAGGCTTCGTGCGCATTGTTCTGCACCTCTCGGAGGAAGGGGTAGGTGCCCTGTAAATCTTTGGAAAAGGTACATTTTCTTTTCGGCATAATTGCTGCGGCATTACTGCTGCTAGCTGCTAGACAAAGAACATTCGCGCCAGTTAATGTTTATTTTATTGTTGCATGGCAACACGTTCTGTTGTCTGGAATAATGTGGCTAAATAAACACCCATGCCACAGGGCCAGGGGGCAGTAACCAGGAAAGTTTGCGATTCCTGTCAATTCATCAAAATAGTAAATGCAGACATTTCTGCGCTAATGATTCCCACGCTGCTCAGTCGTTTCGCGAGTGGTGAAAACCGGGACATATCCGTGTCCCGAAAGACTTTTGTTGGGACTCAGGACACACAACCCCAAATCGGGACTGTCCCGGTAAAACCGGGACGTCTGGTCACCCTATTGACAGATCATGTGACACTTAGATTGCACACAGGTGGACTTTATTTCACTAATTACGTGACTTTTGAAGGTAATTGGTTGCACCAAAACTTTTTAGGGGCTTCATAGCAAAGGGGGTGAATTCATATGCACACGTCAATTTTTAGTTTTTTATTCTTAATTTTTAAATATTTTTTTCTCATTTCACTTCACCAGGTTAGACTATTTTGTGCAGATCCATTGCATAAAATTCAGATTAATAAAACAAAAACAAAAACATTTAAATAACAGGTGGTAATGTAACAAAATAGGTAAAAAGCCAAGAGTTTTTGTGTGAATCCTTTTGCAAGACACTGTATATGTTGGGCCGAGTGGTTGCATGTCTGCCTCTCGATCTGGAGTTCTACTTGCGGTCGGGTCATACCAAAGGCCATCATAAAAATGGTACCTACTGCCATCTGGCAAGGCATGCTGCAATACAAATGTGAGTGGGGAGTCAAACTCTCATAGTTACCAGAGGACTAGCCCCCCACTGTAACCCTAGCTGTGTAATAGGCGAGAGGCCAAGGGCTCCAGAAACAGACATCGGCGCCGCCTAATGTGCCATATGATGTGGGAAGGACTTTTCAGCTCACAATGGGTTTGTGAATGCTTGGTGATGAAAAATTGGTATCATTGCCACCAATTGTGCGATGAACAGGAAATGTTTGCTGAGCTCCATGAGCTGTTTTTTTTGTTGTGTCTCTGCCTCGGGAGTGGCCAAAAACATTGCAAAAAATTTCAATGCCTGCATTGAAATTTGGTGGCAATGTTTTCGTCAGTAAACTAAATGGCAAATGCTTGCAGATGGGTTTGGGAATACAACCCCAATTCCAAAAAAGTTGGGACAAAGTACAAATTGTAAATAAAAACGTAATGCAATAATTTACAAATCTCAAAAACTTATATTGTATTCACAATAGAACATAGACAACATATCAAATGTCAAAAGTGAGACATTTTGAAATTTCATGCCAAATATTGGCTCATTTGAAATTTCATGACAGCAACACATCTCAAAAAAGTTGGGACAGGGGCAATAAGAGGCTGGAAAAGTTAAAGGTACAAAAAAGGAACAGCTGGAGGACCAAATTGCAACTCATTAGGTCAATTGGCAATAGGTCATTAACATGACTGGGTATAAAAAGAGCATCTTGGAGTGGCAGTGGCTCTCAGAAGTAAAGATGGGAAGAGGATCACCAATCCCCCTAATTCTGCACCGACAAATAGTGGAGCAATATCAGAAAGGAGTTCGACAGTGTAAAATTGCAAAGAGTTTGAACATATCATCATCTACAGTGCATAAGATCATCAAAAGATTCAGAGAATCTGGAAGAATCTCTGTGCGTAAGGGTCAAGGCCGGAAAACCATACTGGGTGCCCGTGATCTTTGGGCCCTTAGACGGCACTGCATCACATACAGGCATGCTTCTGTATTGGAAATCACAAAATGGGCTCAGGAATATTTCCAGAGAACATTATCTGTGAACACAATTCATCGTGCCATCCGCCATTGCTAGCTAAAACTCTATAGTCCAAAGAAGAAGCCGTATCTAAACATGATCCAGAAGCGCAGACGTCTTCTCTGGGCCAAGGCTCATTTAAAATGGACTGTGGCAAAGTGGAAAACTGTTCTATGGTCAGACGAATCAAAATTTAAAGTTCTTTATGGAAATCAGGGACGCCGTGTCATTCGGACTAAAGAGGAGAAGGACGACCCAAGTTGTTATCAGCGCTCAGTTCAGAAGCCTGCATCTCTGATGGTATGGGGTTGCATTAATGGGTGTGGCATGGGTAGCTTACACATCTGGAAAGACACCATCAATGCTGAAAGGTATATCCAGGTTCTAGAGCAACATATGCTCCCATCCAGATGACGTCTCTTTCAGGGAAGACCTTGCATTTTCCAACATGACAATGCCAAACCACATACTGCATCAATTACAGCATCATGGCTGCGTAGAAGAAGGGTCCAGGTACTGAACTGGCCAGCCTGCAGTCCAGATCTTTCACCCATAGAAAACATTTGGCGCATCATAAAACGGAAGATACGACAAAAAAGACCTAAGACAGTTGAGCAACTAGAATCCTACATTAGACAAGAATGGGTTAACATTCCTATCCCTAAACTTGAGCAACTTGTCTCCTCAGTCCCCAGACATTTATAGACTGTTGTAAAGAGAAAAGGGGATGTCTCACAGTGGTAAACATGGCCTTGTCCCAACTTTTTTGAGATGTGTTGTTGTCATGAAATTTAAAATCACCTAATTTTTCTCTTTAAACGATACATTTTCTCAGTTTAAACATTTGATATGTCATCTATGTTCTATTCTGAATAAAATATGGAATTTTGAAACTTCCACATCGTTTCATTCCATTTTTATTTACAAGTTGTACTTTGTCCCAACTTTTTTGGACTCGGGGTTGTATTCCCCTCAGCTTGAGGAACCTTCTTTGAGCCCTTTGAGATGTATTTGTCTTGAACCCATGTCCCCGGTGCTTATGGGAGCTTCATCAACACAGCAGCTCGGCATAGCCTCACCTTAAACAGTGGTTTTACATTCAGGGATCCTTTGGAGTGTCTTGTGCACACACTTGGAACCCAGTCATTATGAGAAACATCTGATGCAGATTTGAGTGCAATCAGCATGCACATATAAGGATGTTGTTTTCACAGAGATGTTGAAGTATTCTTTCAGGCATGCGGTGGTAGATGGATCTAAGTGCAGGAAGAGTGTTTATTATCAGGCATGGTATTTACAAAAATGAAACCAAAAGCAGTCATAAACATGGCCAGAAACAAATATGACAGTGTAACACTTCCTGATGTGGGTGGAGCACAGAAGCATGGCAGGCAAGAGTTGATGTTTTATACAAATACTTTTATTTGGGTTTTTCAGCTTGCTTTCTATCGTCCATCACTCACTCACTCACTCACTCACTCATGCATTGTGGTTGGGGAGAGAGCTCCCTTTCTCTGCTCTCTCTCTCCTTTTATGCTCGTCCCTGTAACACACAGACACACACACACACATTAATTGACAGCAGGTGCAAAAGACTTAGCCACTTACCTTCCCCGACCCCATCCTCCATTCACAGACTGCTGCTTGGCCACGCCCCCACTGCCACATACCCCCATCGCCCGACTCAGGCTGGGGAGCCATCTGGCCTGAAGCTGACCCCCCCCTCGACAGGACAGGAAGTCCGCCACCACCATCTGTGCCCCCGGCCTGTGGATCACCTCAAACTTAAATGGCTGGAGGGTGAGATACCAATGGCTGATCCGCGCATTGGCATCCTTTATGCGGTGGAGCCACTGGAGGGGTGTGTGGTCTGAACAGAGAGTGAAAGGGTGCCCCAGCAGGTAGTATTGGATGGCAAGGACCGCCCACTTGATGGCGACACTCCTTCTCGATTGTGCTGTACCTGCTTTCATGCATTGAGAGTTTACGGCTGATGTACAGCACGGGGCACTCCTTGCCCTCCACTTCCTGGGACAAAACAGCCCCCAGCCCTCTGTCCGATGCATCAGTCTGCAAAATAAAGGGGAGAGAGAAGTCAGGGGAATGTAAAAGTGGCCCCCCACACAGTGCAGCTTTTACCTCAGAGAAGGCCTGTTGGCACTGCTCCGTCCACTGGACCGGATCTGGAGCCCCCTTTTTAGTGAGAACGGTTAACGGGCTGATGACATCCGAATAATTAGGTAGAAACCTACAATAATAGCCAGCCAGCCCCAAGAACCGTTTCACCTCCTTTTTGGTCTTGGGCCTTGGGCAGGCTGCAATTGCTGTGGTCTTGTTAATTTGGGGACGCACCTAACCATGGCCCAAGTTGAACCCCAGATACCATACTTCCACCCACCCAATCGCACACTTTTTTGGGTTAGCTGTGACGCCCGCTTGCCTCAGCGAATCTAGAACAGCCCTCAGGTGTTCCAAGTGCCGCGGCCAATCATATCATCAATTACATATCATATCATCAATGTCGTCTAGATACGCGGTCGCGTAGGCAGCGTGAGGGCCGAGGACCCTGTCCATAAGCCTCTGGAACGTAGCAGGCACCCCAAACAACCCAAAAGGGAGTGTGACAAATTGGTGTAAGCCAAACAGTGTGGAAAAGGCCATTTTCTCTCAGGATAGAGGAGTCAAAGGGATCTGCCAATATCCCTTTGTTAGATCCAGCGAGCAGTGAGCAGTGCCTAACCGATCAAGCAACTCATCAATGTGAGACATTGGGTATGCGTCAAATTTAGACACCGTGTTGACCTTTCTATAGTCCACACAGAACCGGACCAACCAGTCTGTCTTGGGAACCAGGACCACTGGGCTGCTCCAGTCACTGTGGGACTCCTCGACTATGCCCATTTTGAGCATGGCCTTGAGTTCATCCCGAACCACCTTTTTCTTGTGTTCGGGCAATCAGTAAGGGTGGCTATGCACTACTACCCCCGGGGTTGTTTCGATGTGTTGTTCTATGAGGTGGGTACAACCAGGAAGGGGCAATAACACATCGGAAAATTCCTTCTGCAATTTGGCTACCTCCGGGAGTTGGGCCGGTGAGACGTGGTCTCCACAAGGGACCAGAGTGGTCCAAGATGTTATCTTTTTTACCTCCGGCCCCAGCTCCGCCTTCTCCGGGACCACCGATGCCAACGCCATGGGGACCCCCTCATTCCAGCGTTTTAAAAAGTTGAGGTGGTAAATTTGCCGTGCCCCACCCCTATCCATTCGCTTCACCTCATAGTCAACATCCCCAACTCACTGTGTGACCTCAAAGGGCCCTTGCCACTTGGCAACTAATTTAGAACTCAACATGGGCAATAATACGAGCACTTTGTCTCCCGGCATGAACTCTCTAAGGCGCGTGCCCCGTCATACAGCTGGCTTTGATGTTCTTGTGCCTGCTGTAAATTCTCCTGGGTTAGGTGCGTGAGGGTGTGGAGTTTTGTGTGCAGATCAAGAACATACTGGATTTCATTTTTACTCTGTGAAGGTCCCTCCTCCCAATTTTCTCGTAGCACATCCAGAATGCCACATGGCTTACGCCCATATAATAATTCAAAGGGAGAAAACCCCGTGGAGGCTTGTGGGACCTCTCCTACTGCAAACAACAGGGGCTCGAGACACTTATCCCAATTACGCGCATCTTCACTTACGAATTTACGGATTATGTTTTTGAGTGTCTGGTTAAATCGCTCTACTAAGCCATCCTTTTGTGGGTGATAGAGACTGGTGCAGATAGACTTAATCCCCAGTAACCCATACAGCTTGTGCAGTGTGCATGACATAAACAAAGTGCCTTGGTCTGTCAGGATTTCTTTCGGAATCCCAACTCAGGAGATAAAGCGGAAGAGCACTTCCACAATACTGCATGCTGAGATATTGCGGAGAGGCACTGCTTCTGGATATCGTGTTGCATAGTCCACTAGAACTAAAATAAAGCGATATCCCCATGCTGACCCATCTAATGGCCCGACGAGATCCATCCCAATTCGCTCAAACGGGGTCTCGATTAGCGGAAGAGGGTGCAAAGGCGCTTTTGGAGTGGCTGCAGGATTTACTAATTGGCATTCATGGCATGCCACATACCACCGACGGAAATCCCTGCGAATCCCTGGCCAATAGAACTGGGCCATTATTTGGGCTAGTGTTTTATCTTGCCCCAAGTGTCCAGCCATGGGATTAAAGCAAGCTGCATGGAACCCAAGTTCCCTATGGCTCTTTGGGATTAACAACTGGGTTATTTGTTCCTTGGTTTGAGTGTCCTGTGTCACTTGATACAATCTATCTTTAATAATGGCAAAATAGGGGAAGGCCGGTGCTGCACTTGGCTGAAGAGTTTGACCATCGATTACTCTCACTTGGTCAAACGCATGCCACAGAGTCTCGTCTCATGACTGCTCTAACGGGAAATCCCCAAGGGAATCCCCGAGAGAGGGAAGAGGAGCAGGCTGCTCCTCACTCTGACGCAGTGTTGACATAGACGGCTCTGCGACAGCTTCTCCAGTCAACACCACACCGGGATCTTCCCGTGACCTACTAGTGCAGGACCCACTGCATGTTAAATATTCCATTGGGTTTTTAAATCCCAGCCAATCAGTACCCAAAATCAACGAGTGGGTGAGACAGGGACTAACCTCCGCCTTTATTCTATGCATTTGGCCCCGGAATAGAATTTGGACAGACACTAGAGGGTAATGGTGAACATCCCCATGCACATACAAGACTTTCACCACTTATGCTCCCCCCAGTGCCTCACCTTGCACCAGGTGTTGGTGAATTGAGGTCTGATTACAACTGGAATCCACCAAAGCATGATACGTAGCCCCTTGAATACTCACCGGTATGCGATACGTTCCGGCCCAATCGGGAGTGGTTTCTGGCACGTTGGGGATCCGGATTACAGCACCCACCTCCCTTGCGGAGCTCTGACCTTGAAGATGCTCCGATTCCCCGCAGCGCCAGCACACCGGCCCAGGCTTTCCCTCTGCACTGGTGTTATGGGTGTCACTCACCTGAGGGGGAGACAACACAGACACAGGAGAGGGAGAGGGGAGGAGACCACGGGTGCGACAGGCCGGCTGGGGAGGAGCCAGCCGCCATCTCCGTGGCAGGGAAATGGGGTGGGGAGGGGGGCGAGAGACAGGGGAAGAAAAGAGAGAGAGAGAGAAGAGAAGCAAGGGGAGATGCCTCATCTGCCTGCCATCGGAGCCGCCTCCAGATGGTCCTCCGCCAGCTCAATGGCTCGCTCCAGCGATGCCGGGTGATGACACTGGACTCATTCCACTGTTCCTTCCAGAAGTTGAAAGACAAACTGCTCCAGTGCCACCAGATCGATGATCTCGTCGGCGTCACAGTTTTCCGCCCTCAGCCACCGCCGGCAGGCATCCCGGAGTTGCTGGCCAAATGCAAACGGCCGGCTGACCACCTCCAGTGCCAGCGTCTGGAAGTGCTGGCGATGTTGCTCTGGGGAGCGGCCGAGCCACTGTAGGATGGCTTTTGTTAGGTCTGCATAGACCAATCTGCTGTCAGCAGGGAGCTGCTGCGCTGCGAGCTGCGCCTCGCCAGTCAAGAGCGGGAGGAGGTGCACCGCTCTAGTGGCCACCCCCACGCCTCGGCTGCTTGCTCGAAAAGGGTAAGGAATGCTTCTGGATCGTCCTACGGTCCCATCTTCATGAGGGTGGCAGCAGAGGTGGTTGATGCCCCTGCTGACACGAGCAGGTGCCGGAGCACCTGGCGATCTTCCTGCTGGGCCAGCATCAAGGCTTCAAAGTGTTGCTCTTGCTCCTTTTGGAGGGTGATCAGCGCTTGATGCTGGTTCTGCTGGGTGGTAGCAAGGGCAAGGATGAGCTCTTCGAATGGCGGGGACTCCGTGGGGTGGTTCTCTTCTGTGCTCCCGGGTTTCGGCACCACTGTAACACTTACTGATGTGGGTGGAGCACAGAAGCACAGCAGGTGAGTGTTGATGTTTTATACAAATACTTTTATTCGGGCTTTTCAGCTTGCTTTCTATCATCCATCACTCACTCACTCATGCATTGTGGTTGGGGAGAGAGCTTCTTTTCTCTGCTCTCTCTCTCCTTTTATGCTCCGTCCCTGTAACACACACACACACACACACACACACACAGTGGAATGACTTAGCCACTTACCTTCCCTGACCCCACCCTCCATTCACAGACTGCTGCTTGGCCACGCCCCCGCTGCCACAGACAGTGGTAATGATAACACTTTGCAAAGCTTCTGTGTCCTTATATGTCCGTGCTGATTGCACACAAATCAGCATCAGCTGTTTCCCAAAATGACTGGGTCCTGTGAGTGTGTGGCCGCTCGAGCATGCAAAGGCATGATAGTCAGGTGTTCACCTGCTGTGTGACTGCAACTTTTAGCTTGCCTGTATATCGCCATGCATCACCACCAAAATGCCTCATTTTCATCGATAACCCATCACAAATTACTGCAAGCTGTAGTGTGACCATAGTTTTAGGCCCCCTATCTTTTTCATACAAACTTTGTTATAGATCTCTATTTTTTGACTTCTACATTATTGAGTCAGGACAAAAAAAAACACATTGTAGAGTTCCAAACATTCCTTTTCAAGCACAAAATTAAATGTTACAGAAAAAAAAATGTATCTGAGCAGCATATTCCATAAGAGATGACTTTTCAGATTAAAAAAGAAAACATAATGAAGGCTACTGGGTTTTGCTGCAAAGTTAAGAAGCAAGTGTGGCAGTCAGAGTGTCCAGAAAAACTGTGGCTGGTTCTGCAAGATGCTCACTAAAACCTACAGCTCATTTCCTTATAAAACTGCACTCATTGTACCTTAGAGTACTTTTTTTTTAAAAGCAAAGGGTCATCTCACACCAAATATTGACTTTGTTTCATTTATTATTGCTTACTGCTGACTGTTTATAGTATTTTTTAAAATGATGATTTAACCCTCCTGATGGCTTCATTTTCTGTATACACCCCTTGTCCTCCGGGTTAAAAATGACCCGTCCTCACTAAAGATCTGAAATAAACCAATTTAATTTCATATTAAGTGCCAAATCTATTTTGCAGGAAGAAACAACTTGTCATTCATCAGAAACCGTGTGAATATCAGAGTTTTCCCTTTTCACAGTGCAGAAACACTGCATTCATTCAGTGGACAGCACTCGTTTTTATTACAACACATCTGTACTATTTGTTTTCTTTACTAAAGCAGATTTTTATTATTTTTATTTCTTAAGGTACTGCAAAGGTGGTAAACAATATTCTTTTTATCAAGATATACAGTGGTGCTTGAAAGTTTATGAACCCTTTAGAATTTTCTATATTTCTGCATAAATATGACCTAAAACATCATCAGATTTTCACACAAGTCCTAAAAGGAGATAAAGAGAACCCAGTTAAACAAATGAGACAAAAATATTATACTTGGTCATTTATTTATTGAGGAAAATGATCCAATATTACATATCTGTGAGTGGCAAGAGTATGTGAACCTTTGCTTTCAGTATCTGGTGTGACGCCCTTGTGCAGCAATAACTGCAGCTAAACGTTTCCGGTAACTGTTGATCAGTCCTGCACACTGGCTTGGAGGAATTTTAGCCCGTTCCTCAGTACAGAACAGCTTCAACTCTGGGATATTGGTGGGTTTCTTTACATGAACTGCTCGCTTCAGGTCCTTCCACAACATTTCGATTGGATAAAGGTCAGGACTTTGACTTGACCATTCCAAAACGTTAACTTTATTCTTCTTTAACCATTCTTTGGTAGAACGACTTGTGTGCTTAGGGTCGTTGTCTTGCTGCATGACCCACCTTCTCTTGAGATTCAGTTCATGGACAGATGTCCTGACATTTTCCTTTAGAATTCGCTGGTATAATTCAGAATTCATTGTTCCATCAATGATGGCAAGCCATCCTGGCCCAGATGCAGTAAAACAGGCCCAAATCATGATACTACCACCACCATGTTTCACAGATGGGATAAGCTTCTTATGCTGGAATGCAGTGTTTTCCTTTCTCCAAACATAACGCTTCTCATTTAAACCAAAAAGTTCTATTTTGGTCTCATCCGTCCATAAAACGTTTTTCCAATAGCCTTCTGGCTTGTCCACGTGATCTTTAGCAAACTGCAGACAAGCAGCAATGTTCTTTATGGAGAGCAGTGGCTTTCTTCTTGCAACTCTGCCATGCACACCATTGTTGTTCAGTGTTCTCCTGATGGTGGACTCATGAACATTAACATTAGCCAATGTGAGAGAGGCCTTCAATTGCTTAGAAGTTACCCTGGGGTCCTTTGTGACCTTGCTAACTATTACATGCCTTGCTCTTGGAGTGATCTTTGTTGGTCAACCACTCCTGGGGAGGGTAACAGTGGTCTTGAATTTCCTCCATTTGTACACAGTCTGTCTGACTGGGGATTGGTGGAGTCCAAACTCTTTAGAGATGGATTTGTAACCTTTTCCAACCTGATGAGCATCAACAATGCTTTTTCTGAGGTCCTCAGAAATCTCCTTTGTTCGTGCCATATTACACTTCCACAAACATGTGTTGTGAAGATCAGACTTTGATAGATCCCTGTTCTTTAAATAAAACAGGGTGCCCACTCAGACCTGATTGTCATCCCATTGATTGAAAACACCTGACTCTAATTTCACCTTCAAATTAACTGCTAATCCTAGAGGTTCACATACTTTTGCCACTCACAGATATGTAATATTGGATCATTTTCCTCAATAAATAAATGACCGAGTATAATATTTTTGTCTCATTTGTTTAACTGGGTTCTCTTTACCTACTTTTAGGACTTGTGTGAAAATCTGATGATGTTTTTGGTCATGTTTACGCAGAAATACAGAAAATTCTAAAGGGTTCACAAACTTTCAAGCACCACTGTAATACTTATAGTACTTATATAGCCGAAGAAGCCGAAGAAAGTATCACAAATGCGCAGAAAGTAGTTTTGAATGCAATTTACTGAAGGCACTTCCAATGATAGTCAAATGTGAACAATCTTTTGCAACAAGGCAACCTGAGAGGGCAATCATGACCAACACAGGATAACAAGCGAATTACAGACCACTCCCTAAACACGTCCCCTATGAACACACACACACACACACACACACACACACACACACACACACACACACAATCTCAATATCTTGCAGGGACAAGTCAATCAGTGAGCACGTTGGGCAGTAAGCAACTGTGTGTGCATGGACTTTGCAGATATATTTCTCACACTGGCAGCACACAGTGAGAAAATTAGCTCTAAGGCCTGTTCAGCGCTGTAACGTGCACTCATAACGTGCTTCGTCACAGAGAGAACTGAGGGTACTGTTATCTGCAGCACATTTAGTGACTCTGAATGTAGAAGTATTGCTCAACAATGCCTTGATGGTTGTGTCCGAAATCGCCTGAACTTTGATCTTTGAAAGTTGTGTATGGGGTCGCGGAAAGGTGGTGGTGCACCTGCACGAGAAAGTTTTAGTTCTGTCTAAGACCCCGTCCACACGTAGCCGGGTATCTGCTAAATCGAAGATATTTTTCTATGTTTTGGCCTGTCATCCACATGAAAACACATCAAAAACGAATATTTAAAAAAACTCCAGGCAAAGTGAAGATTTTTGAAAACTCCGTGTCTGCCTTTTCGTGTAGACAGAGATAACCGGAGGTTTGCGTTTTAGAACGTCACAATCTGCGCCAAAAAAAAGACAACAAATCTGCCCTGACGTCAAACGTGCGACCTTTGTTTACTGCAGAAGCCAGATTAAGCATGGACAAAGAGTAATGGATCGGAGTAGTGCCTTGAAAGCGTTAATTATTGTGCAGGTGCTATTCTGATGTGATTAGGGGGTAGGATTTGGAGAAATAATGCCATCTACAGGTTTGTAATGCTTATGAATGTGATTGAAAACGCAGATGTTCGGTTATGTGTGGAAGGGATTTTTTTCGAAGACGAGGTGGTGTGGATAAAACATTTTTATAAACAGAGGGGGGGAAAATGTTCGGTTTTAAAAATACCCGGCTACGTGTGTACATGGCCTAAGATCAATCAGCAGTGTGTGTGTGTGTGTGTGTCTGTCTGTGTTGTGTCTGTTTTTTGTTGTCTGTAACTGACTCTGTGACTGTGTTTTAGGTGCCGGGTCAAAAATGACCCGAAGGCAATCTTTGTACCTAAGTTGTGTACAGCCTCTATGGAAATATGAATAAACAAAATATTTCCCTTTTTCTAATATTAGGGTCATTTTAGGAAAAGTCATAAAATTTCAAGTTGAAAAAATAACATTAAAGGGGCTTTCTCTGCTGTTAAACACAGTTTCGGGTCATTTTTGACCCGAAGACATCAGGAGGGTTAATTTCATTATTTTTAAGCCATTTTGGGTTGACAGCATTTCTCTACATATCCCTTAGACTTTTGTACAGTACTCAGTACTGCATATATGTATACACACACACACACACACACACACACACACACACACAGAGTGTCTTGTAAAAGTATTCATCCCCCTTCGTGTTTGTCCTGTTTTGTCGCATTACAAGCTGGAATTAAAATGGATTTTGGGGGGTTAGCACCATTTGATTTACACAACATGCCTACCACTTTAAAGGTGAAAATTGTTGTTTTATTGTGAGACAAACAATAATTAAGATGAAAAAAAACCAGAAATCTGGAGTGTCCATAGGTATTTACCCCCTTTCATATGAAGCCCCTAAATAAGAACAGGTCCAAACAATTCACTTCATAAGTCACATAATTAGTTGATTAAGATCCACCTGTGTGCAATCAAAGTCTCACATGATGTCTGTGTAAATCAACCTGTTCTGGAAGGACCCCGACTCTGCAACACTACTAAGCAAGCAACATAAAAACCAAGGAGCACTCTAAACTGGTCAGAGACAAAGTTGTTGAGAAGTATAGATCAGGGTTGGGTTATAAAAAAAAATCCCAAACTTTGAATATCCCAGGGAGCACCATTAAATCCATTATAGCAAAATGGAAAGAATATGGCACCACTACAAACCTGACAAGAGAAGGCCATCCAACAAAACTCACAGACTGGGCAAGGAGGGTGTTAATCAGAGATGCAACAAAGACACTAAAGATAACACTGAAGAAGCTGCAAAGATCCACAGCAGAGATGGGAGTATCTGTCCATAGGACTACTTTAAGCCATACACTCTACAGAGTGGGACTTTATGGAAGAGTGGCCAGAAAAGTCATTGCTTAAGAACACACATTTGGAGTTTGCCCAACAGCATGTGGCAGACTCTCCAAACACATGGAAGAAGACTCTCTGGACAAATGAGACTAAAACTGATCTTTTTAGCCATCATGGGAAATGCCATGTGTGGTGCAAACCCAACACCCTGAGAACACCATTCCTCCAGTGAACAATGGTGGTGGCAGCATCATGCTGTGGGGATGTTTTTCATCTGCAGGGACAAGAAAGCTGGTCAGGACTGAAGAATGGTACTAAATACAGGGCAATTCCAGAGGAAGACCTGTTTGAGTCAGCTAGAGGTCTGAGACTGGGACGAAAGTTTACATTCCAGCAGAACAATGGCTCTAAACATACTGCTAAAGCTGCACTGGAGTGGTTTAAAGGGAAATATTTAAATGTCTTGGAATGGCCTAGTCAAAGCCCAGACCTAAATCCAATTGGGAATCTGTGGCATATCTTTAAAATTGCTGTACACCAATGCAACCCATCTAACTTGAAGGAGTTGGAGCAGTTTTGCCTTGAGGAATGGGTAAAAATCCCAGTGGCTAGATGTGCTAAGCTACCCCAAGAGAGTTGCAGATGTAATTGCAGCAAAATGTGGCTCTACAAAGTATTGAGTTTGTAAAAATGCACACTGTGGATTTTTTTTCATCTTAATTATTGTTTGTGTCATAATAAAACAATAATTTTCACCTTTAAAGTGGTAGGCATGTTATGTAAATCAAATGGTGCCAATCCCCCCAAAATCAACCCAAAGGGGGATGAATACTTTTGCAAGACCCAGTGTGTGTGTGTGTGTGTGTGTGTGTGTGTTATGGATCATTACTATAAGTACTGGAAGAGTGCACATAACCCGACTCTGTACTTTCATCTTCTGGCCTCTGGCTCTCTTCAGTCACACACAGTACCACTGCCCACCCAAACACTCTGTAATTTAACATCAGGAACATTTATAGACATTACAGTACTGAAATAGCCTGGTCGGTTATGAAAGCATCCTCATCTCTTCCATTTAGATGAGAAAAAGTACCCGACAGCCTGTTCTCCTCTGGCCAACACCATGAATCATGAGGTAATATATCAGATCATCTGAGATTTCTCATTGGTAAGGCATATAATTTAATGTGCAGTGATAAGAATAGTAATAGACCCTTTATGTTTGGAATCTGTATAACTTTTAACTGTCGGTAAAGTCTCAGTCTTGGGTGCTCTCACAACTGTATCCTTTCTACACTTTGTACACAATTCTGGCCAGAAGCTTCAGAATCCTGGCTGACAGACATCACTTTGAAATGTTCAAACTTTCATCGCTGTGGCGCAATTATTGATTCCACCCAATATCGTGACAGGATTGAGAAAATGTTTTGCTTCAGTAAAAGTTATTCCAGAGCTTTGTTTGACTCAAAAATAATCTGGTTCCTACTCTGTATTAAAACCATGAAAATAATTTTAGGTATTGAATAAAAGTAACATTATTATGATGACATGTTATCAGGATAGTAACTTGATCACTTGGCTTATCCAATAAATTAATAATAATAATAATAATAATAATAATAATAATAATAATAATAATAATAATAAAATAAATAAATAAATAAATAAATAGCACACAAGGCTATTGGTGCAACCCCAATTCCAAAAAAAAGTTGTGATGCTGGTATAATGGAAATTAAAACAAAATGTGATAATTTGCAAATCATGGAAATCCTATATTTCATTGAAAATAGGACAAAGACCATCCATCCATTATCTGTAGCTACTTATCCTATACATTGTCACAGGCAAGCTGGAGCCTATCCCACCTGACTATGGGCAAGAGGCAGGGTACACCCTGGACAAGTCACCAGGTCATCGCAGGGCTGACACATAGAGACAAACAACCATTCACACTCACACCCACGGTCAATTTAGAGCCACCAGTTAACCTAACCTGTATGTCTTCGAACTGTGGGGGAAACTGGAGCACCCAGAGGAAACCCATGCTGACATGGGGAGAACATGCAAACTCTGCACAGAAAGGCCCTCGTCGGTTGCTGGGCTTGAACCCAGGACCTTCTTGCTGTGAGGAGATGGTGCTAATCACTACACCACTGTGCCGCCCCCTAGTACAAAGACAACATATCAAATGTTGAAACTGAGAAATTTTGTTGTTTTTTGAAAAATATATGATTGAATTTTGAATTTGATGTTAGCAACACATTTTCAAAAAGTTGGGACACACAACAAAAGACTGAAAAAGTTGTGTGATGCAAAATTAACCCCTTCAATGCCCTTGGACGAGTCACGTACGTCATGAAATATTTTACTGCTGTGCCTTATGACATACGCTACTCGTCATAAACACCTCCTTTTATTTACCTTCCATGGCATATTACTTTTACTTCACAGCAGCGTGTACCAGAGTTGGGCTAGTGGTTAGTGTGTCTGCTTTTTGCTCAGGTGATAGTGAGTTCTATTCATGGTCTGGTCATACCGAAGACCATCATAAAAATGGTACCCAGTTACTTGGAATGCATGGACCCTTGGTATACATTGTGTTTTCAAGTACTAGTAATTCATGTTTATGGACATGTTTTCATTGACAAGACCCGTTGTCTTGTTTTTTTTTTTTTTTGATGTTGTTTTTGATTACTTAAGTTATTTTTACTCTACAACAGTGTTTTTGTGATTTTTCTATACAAATATTAAAAATATAAAGTTCTGAACAAGTTAAAGAAAGATTATCAAAATATCCCAATTTTGACCTATTTTTGTCCTATATGCCCGGCACATTACAATTAATTATGGATGGCAGCCAAGGGGTTAATTAATTAATTAATTAATTAATTAATTAATTGGCAACAGGTCAGTAACATGGGTATACAAAGAGCATCCAGAGAGGCAGAGTCTCTCAGAAGTAAAGATGGGGAGGGGTTCACTGCTCTGTGAAAGACTGTGTGGGCAAACAGTAAACAATTTAAGAATAATGTTCCTCAATGTAAAATTGCAAAGAGTTTGGGGATCATATTGTTTATGGTACATAATATCATGAAAAGATTCAGAGAATCTGGAGAAATATCTGTATGCAAGAGACAAGACTGAAAAATTACATTGGATGCCTGTGATCTTCAGGCCCATAGGAGACACTGCATTAAAAGCAGACATGTTTGTGTAGTGGAAATCACTGTATGGGCTCAGGAACACTTCAGAAAACCATCGTCTGTGAAAACAGTTCATTACTGCATCCACAAATGCAAGTTAAAACCAGATATAAACAATATCCAGAAACAACGCAACCTTCTCTGGGCTCAAGCTCTTTTACGATGGACTGAAGGGAAGTGGAAAATTGTCCCATGGTCCGACGAATCAAAAGACCATGTGGTGTCCATGATATTAAAAATCATGGACACCACATCATCCAGGCTAAAGAGGAGAGGGACCATCTGGCTTGTTTTCAGTGCACAGTTCAAAAGCCAGCATCTGTGATGGTATGAGGGGGCATTAGTGCACATGACATGGGTAGCTTGTACATATTGCTCTGAAACATCTCATCTCATTATCTCTAGCCACTTTATCCTGTTCTACAGGGTCGCAGGCAAGCTGGAGCCTATCCCAGCTGACTATGGGCGAAAGGCGGGGTACACCCTGGACAAGTCACCAGGTCATCACAGGGCTGACACATAGACACAGACATGGGGAGGAAACCCACGTGGACACAGGGAAAACATGCAAACTCCGCACAGAAAGGCCCTTGCCAGTCATGGGGCTCGAACCCAGACCTTCTTGCTGTGAGGCGACAGCGCTAACCACTACACCACCGTGCCGCCTGCTCTGAAACGTATATATCATTCAGCATTAATGATGCATACATGTTTCAGAGCAATATGTTGCCATTCAGACAAAATCTTTTTTCAGGGAAGGCCTTCCTTCTTTCAGCAAGACAATGCCAAACCACTTTCTGCACATATTAGAGTCCGGGTGCTAAACTGGCCTGCCTGCAGTCCAGACCTGTCTCCCATTTAAAACATTTGTCATATTACAAAGCACAAAATGCGACAAAGGAGACCCCAAACTATTGAGCAACTGAAATTGTAAATCAGGCAAGAATGGGACAACATTTTCAGAACTATAGCAATTGGTCTCCTAAGTTCCCACATATTTACAGAGTGTTGTTAAAAGTAGAGGTGATGCAACACAGTGGTAAACATGCCCCGTCCCAACTTTTTTGAAACATGTTTGTCAGGATTTCCCCTAATGCAGTGGACACTGGAACAGGCAGGCGGTATTGCGGTCACATTCATTTCATTTCCAAGTCACAAAATCAACCAAAACATGCTTTTCAGCAGTTACACAAATGCAATCTGTGCCACAGCATGGACGTCAGTTAGGAGAAGAGACCCCCACACTCTGCTGCTCTCCCCTTTTATCTCCTTCTCACTGCATACAAACACACACAGACAACACATTAATTAACAACAGATGCTTCCACTTTGTCACTCACCTTTCCTGGCCTCGCTGTCCATTCACAAACCTGCTTGACCATGCCCCTACTGCCACAGTGCTGCTGACATCAAATTCAAAATGAGCACATATTTTTCAAAAAACACTAATCCCAACTTTTTTGGAATTGGGGTTGTAAATGTGTTTAATGAGGCTTCTCGTGGCATGGCTCCTTTAGGGATTAGGAAAGAATGATGGGTTGTGTCCTTTCTCTTTCTCTGGAGTCAGGGTCATCACTCAAATCTGTTTAATCAGACATACCCATCCTGCTACACAAGTCCTTCATAACATACTAGTTTAACATCTATAGACTTTTCAAATTCTGCTGCATTCACAGCACCGTCCAATCAGGAGAACTTCACTTCCAAAATTACATTTGATAAGCACCATAATGAGCTTTTAAATAATACACATATTTGATGAAGTTAAGCTAAAATCATATATCATGATGCTTCAGCACATCTTGCTTGCCACTCCAGATTACATGCTGATTCGTAATATATTTCTCAATCTTAATCTGATGAAAGTTCCTGCAAAACTGGAGGGAAAAACACCTCCCACAGTTTACATATATGTATAGTTTTGCTTTTGCTACACTGTGCATCTCCATCCATCCACATTTATTGTTCATCTCAGCTCTGTGCTTCCTCTACAGTGTCTTAAATCTTGCTTGGTGTTGCAGGTTTATGGTTCATACAGAGATTTGGAATAAAGCCGGTGTGAAATAAATCCTGGTTATGATAGAGAGAGGGAGAAAGAGGAAGAGGTGTGATAGAGCCTCACTGATTCAAGCTGCTCAGCAGATCCCTCTCTCCTAACATGTTCACTGCTTTATTGGACGGTGAGAGTGGAGATCAGATGCAGCTTCTGTATCCGCAATGTACAGATGGGAAACAATTTAATTATGGAGAAGGGTCCCTGGGGTTTGCGCAAGTGAGTCTTAAGAGTCTCAGATTGGTACTGATTGTGACGTGAAGATGAAAATAACGTTGTTCTTTTATACTTTTCTGCATAGCTAGTCTTGTGGAGCTTATTACTTTATCATTTAAAATCTGAAATAGTAGCAATGAGATTTTGAGAGAGAAAGGAACAGGTCAGGGTTACAAGATATAATGGAATTATTTTCTATTACAGCAGATCTGACAGTAGTGCAACTGCAAATCGCAGCTTTATATTAATATTAATATCAATGTGCTTGTTGTAATGTTATTTCTATAGTAACAGCTCATTCACAGGCACCCACGTGCAGTGAACCGGTGCTACAGGTGCTCTAGCCCCTGCCACTTTTCTGTTTGCTGTCCAAAGTGCCCTTTTCATAGGGACTGTTTTGTTGTTTTTTTTTTTTTTTAATATTTGTAAAAAATAAGTTAGCTCCAACATCAATATTCTCTACAATTTGACAATAATATATGAAATTATAGATTTATAAAATAACGTTTTTCTATGTAAATGCGGGCATCAATCCGTGACGTCATGCAGTCAGTGAACCTCCGTGCAGAAAGCACATGCAGGCGGTTGACAGTGGAAGACAGTGCGAGGAACGGCATGGTAAGGTCACACTGAAAGTCTCCTTTCATTTCTTATCTGAACATGCAATATTGTTCAGCTTAGAACACAACAGTAAATGCGTAGGGTTGTTTATCATTTAATGAAGCCGCCTAGGCTATATTTAAACCATTTGCTCCATCCATTTCATTAACGTGGCAGATTCAGAAACTTTAGTTTGAACGACGGCATTAATAACATATTCTAGCAGCTTCGAAAACTTAAGGCTGAATAACGATGTCCACAACATATTCTATCAAGACTATTATGTTATAGTAGCTTAGGTTAGTTGAGTTAAAACATAGGGAAACGTTTTCTAAAGTGAAAGCCTGCATTATGCAAAGATGCAATAGTGCAGCATTTAGATGGATCTCACTCACACACACACACACACACACACACACAGAATGTTCAGTTGCAATTGAAATTTAGTTTTGAATAAAGTTAACTTGTGTGAAAAATTTGTTCCAAGTGCCCTTTTTTGAATGTTGAGCCCCTGCCCCTCCAAAGGTCTATGCACGGCCCTGTTCACAGGGATGTGTATGATGGATGCACATAAAAATTAAAAAATGTTTAATTATTTATATGGTGACGTTTTATGTAAAGATGAATTTATAGTATAACATTTCTGCAGTATCAGTGCTTTTAACAGTCCAAGATAAAGCTGTAAATTCATCTTCAAGGCAGGAGCATTGAAGCATTGGAGCATTTTCTAACTAACATCACAAGCTGCATCTTATTTTTTTTTGGTTAAGTTTTTGTTTTGTTCATTAACGTCAAGAAAGAGAAAATAAGAGTCTGGTGAGGGAAAAACTGTTTAAAGATGCTGTAATGTAAGTCACAACAAGAATTTACTTGTTTTGTGAATATCGAATGTAACTATAAACTCGACAGAGACTGTGATTAAAATCACAGTTATTTGCACTCGCTCTCTCACAAACTGGGATGTCTGGTCACTATACCCTATAGATCCAGAATGGTAAGAGAGAGAGAATGACACTTTGTGAGGGAAAAAAAAATCATTCTGGTCATTCTAGCTTGGTGATCCAGATCAGCACCAAAAGTCATAGCAATGTAATTCAGCCCAGAGGTATTCTTCATGTGAAATCTGGTGATGATTGGTTGAAAACTGAGGGAGAAATAGCATCCTAAAAATGTAAGAAGAAGAAGAAGAAGAGCCTGAGTGAGAGTAACAATTTGCTCCAGCCCTGCGAGCGCAAATTAACAGATAAAAAGTAAGACATTCTTTAATACATACGAAAATCATCACTGGCAAATTGCTGAGGAAAAAAAAATATGAGAAATAAAACCTAATGGAACATGACGTAATAGGAAAATAATCAATATTCTGAGGGGTAACAGTAACTCCACTTCATCACAGCATCCTGTTGATGATTATTGACCTCAAACAGCACTACACGTAGAAGTTTATCACTCATGTAGTCAATATTTAATTTAAATATTTATTTACTTAATAAATAAATAAATAAATATTTATTAGTTGTGAATTCTTAGTACACCTCAAGGTTTTCTAATGAATTACAATATGATTGTACCTTGGGAAAGAATTATTTATACTGTAGGACTGTTTTATGAGGTATATTTAATGTTTATAAAATTCTTATGATTAGAGATGGCACTGATCCAATACCCAGTATCAGTATCAGTCTCATTATCATTATCAGGCCAATACCAACAAAAAATGGTTGATTGGATATCAGACAAAACATATTCGATATCAGATCCTGTAACAAACGGCAAAGATTGCTCTCGTCTCGTCTCGTCTTCTTCCACTTATATGGGGCCGGGTCACGGAGGCAGCAGTCTGAGCATGGAAGCCCAAACTTCCCTTTCCCCAAGACACCTTGGCCAGCTCCTTGTGAAGAACACCGAGGCGTTACCAGGCCAGCCGAGAGACAGTCCCTCCAGCATGTCCTGGGTCTTCCCCGGGGCCTCCTCCCTGGGGGACATGCCTGGAACACCTCCCCAGGGAGCCATCCAGGAGGCATCCGAAAGAGATGCCCGAGCCACCTCAGCTGATTCCTCTCAATGTGGAGGAGCAGCGGCTCTACTCCGAGCTCCTCCCGAGTGACTGTGCTTCTCACCCTATCTTGAAGGGAGCGCCCAGCCACCCTGCGAAGGAAACTCATTTCAGCCGCTTGTATCCGCGATCTTGTTCTTTCGGTCATTACCCAAAGCTCATGACCATAGGTGAGAGTTGGAATGTAAATCGAGAGCTTTGCCTTTTGGCTCAGCTCCTTCTTCACCACGACGGACCGGTAAAGCGACCACAACACTGTGGAGGCCGCACCGATCCACCTGTCGATCTCATGCTCTATTCTTCCCTCACTTGTGAACAAGATCCCGAGATACTTAAACTCCTCCACTTGAGGCAGGACTTCTCCACCAAACTGGAGAGGGTAAGCCACCCTTTTCCGGTTGAGAACCATGGCCTCTGACTTGGAGGTGCTGATTCTCATCCCAGCTGCTTCACACTCGAGTGCAAACCACCCCAGTGCATGCTGAAGGTCCTGGTTTGAAGAAGCCAACAGGACAATATCATCTGCAAAAAGCAGAGCTGAAATCCTGTGGTTCCCAAATAGGATTCCTTCCGGCCCCTGGCTGCGCCTAGAAATTCTGTCCATAAAGATTATGAACAGAACTGGTGACAAAGGACATCCCTGCCAGAGTCCAACATGCACTGGGAACAGGTATGACTTACTGCCGGCAATGCAAACCAGACTTCTGTTCCATTCGTACAGGGACTGGACAGCCCTTAGCAAAGAGCCCCGGACCCCATACTCCCAAAGCACCCCCCACAGAATACCATGAGGGACACAGTCGAATGCCTTCTCCAAATCCACAAAGCACATGTAGACTGGTTGGGCAAACTCCCATGAACCCTCGAGCACCCTATGAAGGGTATAGAGCTGGTCCAGTGTTCTGCGACCAGGACAAAAACTGCATTGTTTCTCCTGGATCTGAGGTTCGACTATCGGCCGAATTCTCCTCTCCAGTACCCTGGAGTAAACCTTCACTGGGAGGCTGAGAAGTGTGATTCCCCTATAATTGGAGCACACTCTCCAGTCCCCTTTCTTAAAAAGAGGGACCACCACCCCAGTCTGCCACTCCAGAGGCACTGTCCCCGACCACCACGTGATGTTGCAGAGGCATGTCAGCCAAGACAGCCCCACAACATCCAGAGACTTGAGATACTCGGGGCGGATCTCATCCACCCCCGGTGCCTTGCCACCGAGGAGCTTGCTAACCACCTCAGTGACTTCGGCTTGGGTAATGGACGAGTCCACCTCTGAGTCATCAGCCTCTGCTTCCTCAATGGAAGACGTGACAGTGGGATTGAGGAGATCCTCGAAGTATTCATTCCACCGCCCGACAATGTCCCCAGTAGAGGTCAACAGCTCCCCACCCGCACTGTAAACAGTGTTGGCAGAGTACTGCTTCCACCTCCTGAGGTGCCGGATAGTTTGCCAGAATTTCTTCGAGGCCGACCAATAGTCCTCCTCCATGGCCTCACCGAACTCCTCCCAGTTCTGAGTTTTTGCCTCCGCAACTGCCCGAGCTGCGGCATGCCTGGCCTGCCGATACCCATCAGCTGCCTCAGGAGTCCCGGAGGCCAACATGGCCTGATAGGACTCCTTCTTCAGCTTGACGGCATCTCTTACTTCCGGTGTCCACCACCGGGTTCAGGGATTGCCGCCATGACAGGCACCGGAGACCTTGCGGCCACAGCTCTGAACAGCCGCGTTGATAATGGAGGCAGAGAACATGGTCCACTCAGACTCAATGTCCCCCGCCTCCCTCAGAAGCTGGGAGAAGCTCTCCCAGAGGTGGGAGTTAAAGACCTCCCCAACAGAGTGCTCGGCCAGACGTTGCCAGCAGACCCTCACCATACGCCTGGGCCTGCCAGGTCTGTCCGGCTTCCTCTTCCGCCAGTGGATCCAACTCACCACCAGGTGGTGATCAGTTGATAGCTCAGCCCCTCTCTTCACCCGTGTCCAAGACATAGGGCCAGAGATCGGATGAAACGACAACAAAGTCGCTCATCAACCTCCGACCTAAGGTGTCCTGGTGCCACGTGCACTTATGGACACCCCTATGCTCGAACATGGTGTTTGTTATGGACAAACCGTGACTAGCACAGAAATCCAATAACAAAACACCACTCGGGTTCAGATCAGGGACGCCGTTCCTCCCAATCACACCCCTCCAGGTGTCACTGTCGTCACCCACATGAGTGTTGAAGTCCCCCAGTAGAACAATGGGGTCCCCAGTCTGCCCATAGGCACAAACAACAGCAAGAGCCCTCTCCCTGATCCTAAGGCGCAGAGAGGCGACCCTCTTGTTCACTGGGGTAAACTCCAACACATGGCGGCTGAGCTGGGGAGCGATAAGCAAGCCCACACCAGCCTGCCACTGTTCACCATGGGTGACTCCAGAGAAGTGGAGAGTCCAGCCCCTCTCGAGGAGCTGGGTTCCGGAGCCCAAGCTGTGCATGGAGGTGAGCCCGACTATCTCTAGCTGGTACCTCTCAACCTCCCGCACAAGCTCAGGCTCTCCCCCCCCCAGCAAAGTGACATTGCATGTCCCAACAGCTAGCCGCTGTGTTTGGGGATCAGGTCATCGAGGCCCTTGCCTTCGACTGCTGCCCAATCCACATTGCACCAACCCCCTATGGCTACCTCTGTGTGTGGTGAACCAACAGGAGGTTGGGCCCATGTCACCGCTTCAGGCTGAGCCCAGTGGGCAAAGGCCCAGCCAGCAAGTGCTCATATACGAGCCCCAACCCCGGGCCTGGCTTTAGGGTGGGGCCCCGGCTGCACCATACCGGGTGACGTCAAGGTCCTTGATAGATTGTTATCCATAAGGGGTTTTGGTGAACTGCTCTTAGTCTGGCCTGTCACCTAGGACCTGTCTGCCTTGGGAGACCCTAACAGGGGCATAATGCCCCCGACAACATAGTTCCTAGGATCATTCAAGCACATAAACCCCTCCACCACAATAAGGTGGCAGTTCTAGGAGGGGAAGATTGCTATTGAATTAAAAAAAAGGTAAAAAGAAATGCATGTTTGGAACTGGAAATGTTAACATATAAAGAGATGAAACTTTTTTTCTGTGATTGGGATTTATTTGATTATACTTTAAACTTTATGATATTTACAACTGAAGGGAAAAAATGTCTGATTGGTTTCAGTATCAGTATTGGAAAAAAAAAATTATATTGTGCCAGCTCTAATTATTATGAATACTGACCAATGTACAGTGGTGCTTGAAAGTTTAAGAACCCTTTATAATTTTCTGTATTTCTGCATAAAATTTATGACCTAAAACATCATCAGATTTTCACACAAGTCCTAAAAGTAGATAAAGAGAACTCAGTTAAACAAATGAGAAAAAATTATTATACTTGGTCATTAATTTATTGAGGAAATGATCCAATATTACATATTTGTGAGTGGTAAGTGTATGTGAACCTCTAGGATTAGCAGTTAATTTGAAGGTGAAATTAGAGTCAGGTGTTTTCAATCAATGGGATGACAATCAGGTGTGAGTGGGCACCCTGTTTTACAACCCAGATTCAAAAAAAGTTGGGACAAAGTACAAATTGTAAACAAAAAGGGAATGCAATAATTTACAAATCTCAAAAACTGATATTGTATTCACATTAGAACATAGACAACATCTCAAATGTCGAAATTGAGACATTTTGAAATTTCATGACAGCAACACATCTCCAAAAAGTTGGGACAGAGGCAATAAGAGGCTGGAAAAGTTAAAGGTACAAAAAAGGAACAGCTGGAGGACCAAATTGCAACTCATTAGATCAATTGGCAATAGGTCATTAACATGACTGGGTATAAAAAGAGCATCTTGGAGTGGCAGCGGCTCTCAGAAGTAAAGATGGGAATAGGATCACCAATCCCCCTAATTCTGTGCCGACAAATAGCGGAGCAATATCAGAAAGGAGTTCGACAGTGTAAAATTGCAAAGAGTTTGAACATATCATCATCTACAGTGCATAAGATCATCAAAAGATTCAGAGAATCTGGAAGAATATCTGTGTGTAAGGGTCAAGGCTGGAAAACCATACTGGGTGCCCGTGATCTTCGGACCCTTAGACGGCACTGCATCACATACAGGCATGCTTCTGTATTGGAAATCACAAAATGGGCTCAGGAATATTTCCAGAGAACATTATCTGTGAATACAATTCACCGTGCCATCCGCCGTTGCCAGCTAAAACTCTATAGTTCAAAGAAGAAGCCATATCTAAACATGATCCAGAAGCGCAGACGTCTGTTCTGGGCCAAGGCTCATTTAAAATGGGCTGTGGCAAAGTGGAAAACTGTTCTGTGGTCAGATGAATCAAAATTTGAAGTTCTTTATGGAAATCAGGGACGCTGTGTCATTTGGACTAAAGAGGAGAAGGACGACCCAAGTTGTTATCAGTGCTCAGTTCAGAAGCCTGCATCTCTGATGGTATGGGGTTGCATTAGTGCATGTGGCATGGGCAGCTTACACATCTGGAAAGACACCATCAATACTGAAAGGTATATTCAGGTTCTAGAGCAACATATGCTCCCATCCATACAACATCTCTTTCAGGGAAGACCTTGCATTTTCCAACATGACAATGCCAAACCACATACTACATCAATTACAGAATCATGGCAGCATAGAAGAAGGTTCCGGGTACTGAACTGGCCAGCCTGCCATCCAGATCTTTCACCCACAGAAAACATTTGGCACATCATAAAACGGAAGATACGACAAAAAAGACCTAAGACAGTTGAGCAACTAGAATCCTACATTAGACAAGAATGGGTTAACATTCCTATCCCTAAACTTGAGCAATTTATCTCCTCAGTCCCCAGACGTTTACAGACTGTTGTAAAGAGAAAAGGGGATGTCTCACAGTGGTAAACATGGCCTTGTCCCAACTTTTTTGAGATGTGTTGTTGTCATGAAATTTAAAATCACCTAATTTTTCTCTTTAAATTATACATTGTCTCAGTTTAAACATTTGATATGCCATCTATGTTCTATTCTGAATAAAATATGGAATTTGGAAACTTCTACATCATTGCATTCCATTTTCATTTACAGTTTGTACTTTGTCCCAACTTTTTTGGAATCGGGGTTGTATTTAAAGAACAGGGATCTATCAAAGTCTGATCTTCACAACACATTTTTGTGGAAGCATATCATGGCGCAAACAAAGGAGATTTCTGAGGACCTTAGAAAAAGCGTTGTTGATGTTCATCAGGCTGGAAAAGGTGATAAACCATCTCTAAAGTGTTTGGACTCCACCAATCCACAGTCAGACAGATTCTATACAAATGGAAGAAATTTTAGACCATTGTTACCCTCCCCAGGAATGGTCGACCAACAAAGATCACTCCAAGAGCAAGGTGTGTAATAGTCGGCGAGGTCACAAAGGACCCCAGGGTAACTTCTAAGCAACTGAAGGCCTCTCTCACATTGGCTAATGTTAATATTCATGAGTCCACCATGAGGAGAACACTGAACAACAATGGTGTACATGGCAGAGTTGCAAGGAGAAAGCCACTGCTCTCCAAAAAGAACATTACTGCTTGTCTGCAGTTTGCTAAAGATCATGTGGACAAGGCAGAAGGCTATTGGAAAAATGTTTTGTGTATGGATGAGACCAAAATAGAACTTTTTGGTTTAAATGAGAAGCATTATCTTTGGAGAAAGGAAAACATTGCATTCCAGCATAAGAACCTTATCCCATCTGTGAAACATGAAGGTGGTAGTATCTTGGTTTGGGCCTGTTTTGCTGCATCTGGGCCAGGACGGCTTGCCATCATTGATGGAACAATGAATTCTGAATTATACCAGCAAATTCTAAAGGAAAATGTCAGGACATCTGTCCATGAACTGAATCTCAAGAGAAGGTGGGTCATGCAGCAAGACAATGACCCTAAGCACACAAGTCATTCTACCAAAGAATGGTTAAAGAAGAATAAAGTTAATGTTTTGGAATGGCCAAGTCAAAGTCCTGACCTTAATCCAATCGAAATGTTGTGGAAGGACCTGAAGCAAGCAGTTCATGTGAGGAAACCCACCAACATCCCAGAGTTGAAGCTATTCTGTACGGAGGAATGGGCTAAAATTCCTCCAAGTCGGTGTGCAGGACTGATCAACAATTACCAGAAACATTTAATTGTAGTTATTGCTGCACAAGGGGGTCACACCAGATACTGAAAGCCAAGGTTCACATACTTTTGCCCCTCACAGATATGTAATATTGGATCATTTTCCTCAATAAATAAATGACCAAGTATAATAGTTTTGTCTCATTTGTTTAACTGGGTTCTCTTTACTTTTCGGACTTGTGTGAAAATCTGATGTTTTCAGTCATATTTATGCAGGAATATGGAAAATTCTAAAGGGTTCATAAACTTTCAACCACCACTCTATGTAGAGGATATTTAACAATTATTCCATGAAATCGAGTCGTACATGAGCTGATAGCCAACGAGGCACGTAGCACCGAGCCAGCTATCAGCCATGTTCAATGAGTGGAATAATTGTTTTATTCTATCCACATTCACTGGATTTTGAGAAACAGAGTATTTTTATTTTTATTTTTTGCAAATTTGATAAATAAAAACTTTTTATTCAAAACATCTGACAAAATCATTTCTTTTTATAATGGAAACAAACTGGCCAAATAACAGTATTTGTGAAAAATGCTATAATAATAATTCTTGAAAAAAAAGATATATCCTTACCATCAAATACTTTTATTCCATATTTTGTTTTTTGTTTTTTATTTTTTTTGAATTTTGCTTTTGAGTTTTTATTTCATCCTCGGTTGGTTCAGCAACACACTCTGCCATTTTGTGTTTCTTTACTCACAGTATATGAGCTGATATCCTAGTAGTAGAGTAACCAATCAGAGTGCGGGATTGCTCATATCCAGTGAATGGGGATAGAATAATTCATGGTTGTGCAAAGATATTAAGTTTATCTTCAAGTGGTGAATATATCATGTGTATTTCATGATACTGAAAAGTCCATAATACTGAAATGGAGCCACACCAAACACTCACTCTTACGTAAAACAAGACCAACTGTGTTTAATTTATATTTACATTCAATTCATTGACATATTTACGAAGTAAAGGAAATAAGTCACTCTTAAATAACAGAAATAAGTCAAACTTGCTGTTGTTTGTTTGCTGCATCTTCTTTCTTTTCAGCCTGTCATGTTGATTGGAGTTATGGATGAAGTCTTGGAGCTCTTTTTCTTTTGCTTTAAAAGATTAATTTTTTTTTTTCAGGATACCATATTCTTTAGACAAATTTATTGCTTTCTCACCACGCTTTAGACACTCCAGGATATTATGTTTTTCTTTGACGGTGTCATGTCCGCACATGTGCAGCGACACACCTCGAACTGCAACTCACATGAACAGCACCATTAGGACTAATTGCCATGTACCTGTTCTGGATTAGAGTGCAATCACTTATAAAGACTCTTACTCAGGGGTGAAAGTAGTTTTCAGTTCTTACCGGTACTACAATCTCCAGTGCGTCACTTTATCGTTTTCTTAAACCTCGTTTTACCCGGTTTTTTTTCCACAGGCGTTTTACACCTTTTTCATGAGATAGATAACTTCTTAATATTCTTAACTAGGGCCTACCTTGTTGTACCTATGTACATAAAAGGACATTACAAAATATTTCAGTTTGTAAATATTTTACTGTGAGAACTTTCTTGTCAGTACATTTAATTTGGAACTTGACTGAAAAATGCAAAATGATGGATTCCCTCCATGAGAACAAAAAAATTAAAATAAATTCCAAACAGCGCTGAAGTAGTTGTCCTCTTCAGGGTGCTGGCGAGCCATGCCACATGTGGAATGTGCTGCTCTTCTCCCTTTGGCCAGCCAAGTCTTTACATATGACAAAGGATTCCACTGGTTGGTTGGTGGGCCGACTGTACTTATGAAGAGGAGGTTTGCTGTATTTTTGGTCGTGAGGTTGCTCCTGTACTCAGTAATGATATTGTTCATAGTGCTGAACCCCCTCTCACAGTCTGCATTACTTGCTGAGAAGGTGTCTACTGCTATGCACAACTTTTTCATGTTGCTTGGAATGCTTCTCCCTCCACTTGCCTTATATTCAACAAATCCAAGGTGTGTTGTTTTTTCATTTACATGTAGAGCATGGCACAAAGCCCTCACCTCATCCTCTCCATGTCTGGGATTGTCATGATCCCATTTCTCTGGGTCAAGTACTGCCATTTGGCTCATCAGTGCGGTGTAACTTTCTTTTCTTTGGGCTGCAACACTGGCCTGTGCTCTGTTGGCTGTGGTTGTGAAAAGCCTCTCACTCAAACTGTCTGCCACTGCTTGGATGAACTGTGCTGAATCAATGATAGGAGACTTGCCAACTTTTAAATCTTCTCCCTTGAATTTCATGTCACTCTCTGCCTGACATGCCTCAACTGTATGTTGTCCTGGATATCCGGTGAGACTTTCTATCCGCTTGATGTATGTCATCATGATGTCATGTGCCTTTGGGAGAGTGATTCTCCTGTTCTGAAGAATTTCAGAGAGGTTCTTCAGTTCTGTCAGAACATCAGCCATCAGTGCAAGATTTTTAAGAAAGTTGATGGAGCACAACTTAGAAAGCAACCCTTGGAATTTGGCCCTCTCTCTGCTATCCCTTGTACTGTCTTCTGATGCACCTCGGAAGTGCTGTGCCAGTGCTGCATAAGAATGCCAAACTGCATCAACAGCTCTGCATGAAGAAGCCACCCATCGGACATTGAAAACTCTTCAAATTCTTCTTAGTGTGATGTGAAGATTATGGGCACACTCACTCAGCTCCCGCATATTTTTTGGAGACTGACTGTATAATGCATACAGTGCATCAAGGAATGCTTGGAAGTCTTTTGTACCTCCAGTGGCATCCAATGCCTGATCCACAGCCAGCTCTAGTCTATGATTAAGGCAGTGCCACAGGATGATGTCTGGGAAGTCATCCTGGAGCAGCTTCCCGACACCTGACTTGACTCCCAGCATCACATTGGCACCATCACTGCAAAATCCAATTAACATCTCCTGCAGTAACTCCATGGTGAAGCCATTGGTGAACAGGCAGCGCATAAGCTTTTCTTTGATATGAGCAGCAGACAGACTATCCAGCTCTATCAAGTCTAATGGGAATGCAATGGGTTCCATATCTCCATCAATGCTGGCCTTCAAAAACACAATGAGTGTTGACTTGTGCCCCACACTTGTTGATTCATCAGCCAACAGTGTAATTTTACTTCTGTTCTCAATTATCCTCTTCACAGGGTCATGTTTCATCTGAGATAACACATGATCAATTATATCAACACAGACCGTTTTGCTGTGCAGAATGTGACCTAAGTCAAGGGAATTTGTTTGTTGCAGGTCAATTAGATTTTCAAAATCTGTAAAAGGTTTGTTATGTTTGGCGACGGCGGCACGGTGGTGTAGTGGTTAGCGCTGTCGCCTCACAGCAAGAAGGTCCTGGGTTCGAACCCTGGGTCCGGCGAGGGCCTTTCTGTGTGGAGTTTGCATGTTCTCCCCGTGTCCGCGTGGGTTTCCTCCGGGTGCTCCGGTTTCCCCCACAGTCCAAAGACATGCAGGTTAGGTTAACTGGTGACTCTAAATTGACCGTAGGTGTGAATGTGAGTGTGAATGGTTGTCTGTGTCTATGTGTCAGCCCTGTGATGACCTGGCGACTTGTCCAGGGTGTACCCCGCCTTTCGCCCGTAGTCAGCTGGGATAGGCTCCAGCTTGCCTGCGACCCTGTAGAAGGATAAAGCGGCTAGAGATAATGAATGAATGAATGAATGAATGAATGTTTGGCGACAAAATATGTGGTCCTGAAAACCCTGGCAGTGGCCTCAAACGCGAACTCCTGGCTGGTGGCATTCATGTTCAAGAGGATATCTTTCTGTGCTGTTTGAAGAATCTTTATTGCTTCATTATGGGCTACAGATTCTCTGTGTTCATGATTTTTTTTTTTTTGCGCAGGGATGAAAGCTGCACGTTCCTTGAATGGCCACATGGTGCGATCTTCCCCTCTGCCCAATTGTTAGCAATGTTTACACCACGAGATGCTTTGACACCAAGGCACTTAACATCACGGCATGAGGTATAGCCAAGCATACCATTTTGAGCATACAGCCATTCATTTTTTATTTTGAACTGTTCAAATTGTTCCTTTGACTAGACAGGGGGGTAAGCGGCACTTGCACTAGGCCTATCATCACCTGCTGACGGTCCTGCACCTGCGACGTTTGCGTTCTCACTTTGTGCCACTGCCACCTCGCTCGGGACTGCATGCACTGAATCTTCAGTCATACATGTTTCCTGACTTTTTCCTGAATTGCATTTTCATCAGCTATGTCTTTTCTTTTAAATAGCTCAGTGATTGTTTTCTGCATTCTTTTTTTCTCCGTAGCACAATGCTTTTCTTCACATCCCTCACTTCCTGAAACAGCTTCTGAAAGCAGCCACATATATTGGCTATATAGTGGATACACTGTGACGTGATAATGTAAACATTACGGGGAGTTGCAGAGGGCATACGAATACTTTTTGGGGTGTCAAGAAAACGTGCGCTCACTTTGCAAAGCATGCTTACATTTAAATCACGAGCTTGCGCTCCTGTAGCCTACTAAAGCAGACTTAGTAAAACCGTGCGCTCAATGCTATTCAGCCGTGCCCCAGTTATAAACGGCGTGAGCACAATGTTCTAAAGCTTAACCACGATTTATAAAAGGTGTATTTGAAGAGTCCTTTATTATTTGTCCGAGTGAAACCAGTGATGTGAATGCCATGTCTCAATCTGATACCCAGTCACTTAAAAACATGATGTTTGAAATGCCGATTAATTTCGTTGACACAATTTTCTATCAAAGACGAGACTTGGCTGACTAACTGCTGAGCGAGCAGCGCGAGCCCTGCATGAGATGGAGACGGAATTGAAGCTCCAAAAACGCACCAACAGAAAGACCAAAATATGGAAGACATTTGCAGAAGTTTTGAAAACGGATTACCATACTTGCTGGCATTTAGTACCATTATTTTCCTAATTATTATTTTTGCAGCTCGAATGGGTGGATTTGAAAGCGTCGGTCGATGCACAGCACTGCAAAAGGAAGCTGCTGCTGACGCGCGTCACACATCCTATGACTTTTTAAACACGCTACTCTTCATTGGAGCTGGTCAAAAATGGCATATTGTGGGTAGATGTGTTTTCTTCTCAAACAGCGAACGTTACTAATTTTATGTGTTGTTTTTTTTTTTTTTTAGTCAGCATAAACCCTCTCTCTTACAGGTGCGACACACTGGCCCTAAATCTTTTGACGGTGCGCAGCACCGCCTTGCACCGGTCTACTTTCACCCCTGCTCTTACTACACACCCGGGGCGTGGCCACGGGGGGGCTGGGGTGGGCACTGCCCCCCCAGGGACAAGTCCTGCCCCCCTGAGAAATGCCCTGTCCATCCAAAGAAAACTGGCCAGAAAAAAGGCCACGATTTATGATCTCTGTTTGTGTCTTGTACTGGTAGAATAAATGCTGGTGTTGATTTAAAAACAGCATATATCTGCAAAGTTTATAGCTTTAATTATTTTTTGTTATCGTGTTTCCCCCCTCCGTAACCTTAAGGGGCAGAACAATCGTCAAAACTGCTTTCCAGTTGGTTCGTTTGAATAGGGGGCGTGTCAGTCCTCCTCCATTCAACTAGCAAGCACAACGCTGTGCGGGAGTTTACTTTGCGCCCATACAGTTCCTATTTCGTTCTTCTCTGTCATCTTTTCACAAAGTAGTGGTAGTAGTTTTTGTTGAGTTGAGCTTGTTCGTTTCATTTACTTGTTGATTTGTGTAGATAAGTCAGCTAGTTACAGCAGTCTGCCTGTGCTAGCCTGCTATTATTAAGACTAGGAGACTGTGCTAGCTAGTTGAATTGCCAGCCTAGGCAGGCAGCCAGCCACTAAGCATAACCCACACAGACGTTATTAAAACATTTTATTAACTAATACGTAACACCAAAAGACATGCATAGGTGGCTCATTAAAAAGCAGACCTCGTCCGCCCCTGTCGCTGCACAAGCTTCTGACTCCGCTGTTGAGCCCAGCACCGCTGCTGCCAACGCGGAGCAAAGCCCTTCACAGGATTTGAATAGGTCTGCGCCATCCTGCAGTTCTGTGGCCGCTTCAGGAACTCAAAACCCCTGCATTTCACAAAGTACGCAGTCCTCCCAAACCTCTGATATGCACGTCCCTTCCGACTTAAATATGGATAGCCCGTCCCACCCTATTTTAACTAATTACCCCAAGCGCCCATTTGGACAAACCCTTCGGTGCTTTAGTGCAAGCTGGTATCATTCTCGACCGTGGCTCGAGTATTCCGTTATCCGCGATGCCAGCTTTTGCTTTGCCTGCCGCAAATTTAACATTTCACATTCGGACCGTGAGGATATATTTACCAAACGTGGCTTCACAAATTGGAAAAAAGCCCTTGAAAAAGACGCCGGCTTCCAAAAACATGCGTCGAGTCTCCCGCACGTCAGATCAATGTCTGCGTGGCAGGAGCACCAGCGTCGGGCAGAGACGGGTGAAAGCATAGCTCACCTGCTGGGTCAAACGCAGATAGAAAAAAACAGGTACTATGTGAAGAGCATTGGGGAGGCCATTCAGTTCCTGGCTGTCAATGAACTGGCTCTGTGTGGTCACAATCACGAGGGTGGGGAGGAGGGACTTTTCCTGAAGTTTTTTGAATATACAGTCAAAAAAGATGAGAAATTGGCAGAAATTGTAAAACATATCCCAGACAATGCAAAATACATGTCAAACGTAATACAAAATGAAATAATTGAAACCCTCACCAAAATGGTGCTAAACAATATCCAAGCCAGATACGAGAAAGCAGACTCTCCTGGACTTTGCATTAAAAGTGATGGTACCAGAGATCACTGTAACATAGAGAATTTGTCTGTAGTAATTAGATTTGTCCAAAACTCTGTCCCCAAGGAACACCTAATTGGATTAATTGAACTACATCAGCTTGATGCTGAGTACATTTCCGACCACATTCTTTCACATTTGACTGACCTGGGTTACAGAACAGACAATTTAGTGTGTCAGTGCCATGATGGTGCGTCTGTCATGTCTGGGGGAAGGGGTGGTGTCCAAGCTTTGTTGCAAAACAAAGTGGGGAAGTACATTCCATAAGTGCACTGCTACAACCACCAGCTCCATTTGGCAGTGGTTCACGCAATGGAAGCAGAACCCCTGGCAAAGACGTTCTTTGACTGGTCAAATTCTTTAAACACATTTTGTCACAGACATTATGTTGCACACACATACAACACACCTACACTGAAACGACTACTGGAAATACGGTGGACCAGTCATTATGAGGTCATGAAGTCCATTGTCACCAATGAGGACACAATCAGAGGGCTTCTCTCAGATGTAGCAGAGGATGACACTGCTCCTTTTGACATCAGCACAGAGGCATTGGGTCTTTTGACCCAATTAAAATGACAGTGTTTCTTTAACACAGGAAAGTTCCTCCTTCAGGTCCTTGGTGCACTGAAACCAGCTAATGCCATTCTGCAGGCCCAAGCAGTGGATATGTGCACTGCTGGGGAGGTGGTGACAGCTTCACTGGCTACTCTGAAGGAGATGAGGAGTGACTCATTCTGGCAGGAGCATTTCTCTCAGGGTGGAAGTAGGCCTACCAATTCGCCCCCACCTAAAAGAAAACGCAAAGTTAATTCACAGCTTGGTGATAGCGTTGTCTTGTCAACACTTGGGCATTCTGATGACCAAATAGCTCCTAATCAAACTTTTAAAAGGGCCATGTTAAACATTCTTGACAGAGCTATTATAGAGATGGAGACAAGATTCTCTCAGAGAAATGTTGAACTGATGAGGTCCACATCATTTCTCCTGCCAAAATCAAAGTCCTTTCTTGAGCCCTCTCTCCTGAAACCACTTCAGGTGCTTGCAGGCACAGAGCTTAACAGCATAAGCTTGCAAAATTAAATTTCTGTGGCAAAAGCAATGTTGCTCAATAAATTGTCAACTGATGCTAACCTCTCTGAAGCATGCAAATGCATTCAGCAGTACAAAGAGGCCTTCCCCATATTGCATTCAATATATGTCACAGCACTTGTCATTGGCGTGTCTTCAGCTGCATGCAAAAGCTCTTTCTCCACCTTGAACCACATCCTCACTCCACTACGCAGAACAATGCTGCATTCAAGGAAGAAAAATTGTCATTCTGGCACATGAGAAGGAAATCACAGAAAATCTAGACATGAATGAATTTGTTTCAGAATTTGCTAAGTGTAACCGCAGACTTGTACTGTAGATAATGGTCCAGGTCAAAGGTCAGCTATTCATGAAGACCAGTAGATGGTGCATCCCAACATTTTCAATGTCAACATTTAAATTTCCATTCAGCATAGCCAGGCTTTTCAAAAAAAGTTAGTTTAGTTTTTTTTTTTTCTTTACAAAAAAAAAAACAAACAAAAAAACAAACAAAAAAAAAACTTCATAAAAAAATTCCACACTTAACAAAATTGACGGTCATGATTTATGCTAGTGTGACCATATTTTGATTACCGAATCGAATTATTATTATTATTATTATTGGACTATTAGGCCTAGTAATTGTAGTAGTGGTTTTCCACCGATTTTTCAGGTATTGTTTTCTGCCCCCCCAGATGAGCTAACTGCCCACCCACACATGCCATTCTGGTCACACCTCTGCTACACACAGACTTTGCAAAGTTTATGCACTGTACCAATGTCCCACATTACCAAGCCTTTTGTACCACTGTGTTGACATTCTGGTTTCTGACTCTGTTTTGCATTTTGTATTTCGCCCTTTGTCTCCACCTTTGATATCCTGTCTGTTTCTCAACTCTGATTTTTGATCACTGATTTGGATCTGTTTGCCAGAGTGATAAATAAATAAAACTCTTCCAGCAATTACATCTATCTATCACCAGTATTTTCTGACAGATGGAGAGAATCTTACGTTTACGCATAGCCACGACAACAATGCTTATGGATTCATCTCATCATCTCTTGCCGCTTTATCCTGTTCCACAGGGTCGCATGCAAGCTGGAGCCTATCCCAGCTGACTATGGGCAAAAGGTGGGGTACACCCTGGACAAGTCATCACAGGTCACACATAGACAAACATTCACTTTAGAGTCACCAGTTAACCTAACCTGCATGTCTTTGGGGGAAACCGGAACACCCAGAGGAAACCAACGCAGACAACATGCAAGCTCTGCACAGAAAGGCCCTTGCTGGCCACGGGACTCGAACCCAGACCTTCTTGCTGTGAGGCAACAGCGCTAACCACTACACCACCATGCCACCCTGCTTATGGATTATGCAGGATATATGGGTATATATGGTTTTCCCCAAAGCGTTTTAGTGTATCGGGCCCGATATGCTTGCTCTGCCTGCTGATACGCTTAGTCACTTTAGTTAAAATCCGATAAGCTTAGATTTATACCGATACGTTAAAATTTCCTACCGACAAGTAACTAGATACATAGGAGAGCAAATAACAGATCCATTTACATACTGATTGATATTGTGTTAAACAAGCGGCCTTTTTTTCCAATGTTTGTGTTGATTCTGTCAAAGTAATATGTCCGCGTGGTATGATGTAAACAAACTAATCTGTTGGCTACGTCAAGATCACGTGTTCAATTGTCCAATAAAAATATCGAAAGAAAACGTCAGACATCCCGGAAGTTTCCGATTCATTATAAGCGATCTCATTGGCTGCCGATGTTGTCCCCCACCAGACGGACAAAGCCGACTGATTTTAATAAGCTAGGAGAAGACTTGCTGGACAATTTGATCCACATCAGCATGGATGACAGTGAGATGGACTATGAGAGGGTTGCCCAACATTGGGCCAAGCAAAAGCCAAGGAGAATTAATCTGCTTTAAAGGAGTAGAAAACTTAATTCATTACTTTGGGTTTGCAGAAAGATTATTTACGTATAAACACACTCATGAAGTGAAGTTGTCCAAATGTGTCAAATATAGCATCATTTCAAATAATAATCATAAGCATTTTTGGCAGTGTGATGTCACTGGGATCCATTGAACAAAAGCAGGCTCCGGATTATTCTTTTGTTAAAGGCTCACAGTGACATCGCACTGCCAAATATGCTCATCATTATTATTCGAAATTATGCTACATTTGACACTTATAAACAAATTCCCTTCATGAAATGTGTTTAAAAGTACATAATCTTTCTGCAAACTTAAACTGTAGAAATTAAGTTTTCTTTTCCTTTAAATATATGTTTTAATTTTAATCTAGTCCATTTAATAAAGTGCCAAAATTTAAACTTTATAATATGCAGTTGCCTTACTTTTCTTTTCAGTGCATCTTAGTTCTACATATATTATGGTAATTGCATCAGAAACATTCTAAATCATTAAAGTTATAGTAATACAGCAACTTATTTTAAGGTGGCAGTTCTTTGGTTCAGATCCCTTTGTGATCAACAGGAGGTCATGATGATCAGTTCTCTTCATTGGATTGCATAAGATGGAGCAAACCACTGTTCATATTTTCATGCACATTTTTGTTACAACACTACTTGATCATAGATAATTAAGTGCATGGTATCCCTGTAGATTTTCAAATCTATCGTATACCTAAGTAATCTATAACAAAACAGTTTAACTTGCATGTTGAACTTTAAGGTGAAATTTCAAATGTGTATACATTAATACTATTTAGGTCAGAAATCATTGAAGCACTGTTAAAATCTATCCTATAATCTTGTATCTAAAACCTCTCAGAGACCCTGAAAATGCACCTGAGAGCATCTATTTTCAAAAAATTTTCCGGGGGGGCATGCCCCCGCACCCCCCTAGTTTCGCTTCATGCCATTGGCACTCAATTGTCTGTGTTTTATCATGCCAGAATTTAGGGCTTTAATTTTTTTCTGGGGAAAACACTGATATATACCGTATATAAAATAACTGTGTGAAGTGAACGAGTGAAAATATTTTCAACAAGAGAAGATACACTTCATATCTTCAAGCTGACATCTGATTTTATTTTTATTATATTGACACATTCACAAACAAAAAAATACCCAAGTTTATCAAAACAATTCATCAATTTCCTCACGAATGGCATATAGAGATCTATTTCACGGTTTTGGTTCTCCATGTCCCGGCTGGAGCACATATGAAAAATATGAGTGGCGTATTTCCCAATAAAACACTTGTGTCCATATCATATAAAGAATGATGTAATGGTCCTAATGTTTTCTGAATATAGACTTGATAGAAAGTATTCTATAAGTGCATTTGTCAGGAGAAGATGAGCGATCTGTATAGCAGAGCACATGTAGTTGAATACGGCTGCTTTTCTCTTCCATATATTTATTTCGTCAATCTAGATCTGAATCCGTGTTCACACTTATTGTTTTTCCACTAACAGGGAATGGGTTCTTGATTTGGTTCTGTTCAGGATTCTTTGAACTTTGGTGCCAGCTAGCAAACCGGCCCACATTTTCACCAGTTTTGATCAGAACCATTCTAATCCATGATGCGTCATGAACGGAGGGTACTACACAATGCACAACTGGAGTAAACCGTTGTAGCAAGATGGCGGTGCTCATTGATTACCTCTGAGCTTTTGTTCTGTTATTACAGATATTTGTTTTTGGTCCATTTTTTTCTGACGATGTATCCTTTTCCTTTGCATTCTCCATTCATCTACCCTGCTTCCTCTTCAAACTAAAGACACACCCACTGATGTCATCACAGTTTGCACTGGAAAAAGCAGCTATATTTTCATTCCAGGTGGCACGGTGGTGTAGTGGTTAGCGCTGTCGCCTCACAGCAAGAAGGTCTGGGTTCGAGCCCCATGGCCGGCGAGGGCCTTCCTGTGTGGAGTTTGCATGTTCTCCCTGTGTCCACGTGGGTTTCCTCCGGGTGCTCCGGTATCCCCCACAGTCCAAAGACATGAAGGTTATGTTAACTGGTGACTCTAAATTGATCGTGAGTGTGAATGGTTGTCTGTGTCTATGTGTCAGCCCTGTGATGACCTGGTGACTCGTCCAGGGTGTACCCCGCCTTTTGCCCATAGTCAGTTGGGATAGGCTCCAGCTTGCCTGCAACCCTGTAGAACAGGATAAAGCGGCTAGAGATAATGAGATGAGATTTTCATTCCAGCTGGGAACCAACTTTTCAGGTTCTGAATAGAGTTATTTTTGGTCGAAATATTGTGAACGGTTCAAAATTTGTTGCACAACCAAGAACGGAACCCTTTTCCTGTTGGTGGGAAAGGAGTAATTCAGAAGGAAAGCTGCAAATTAAATTCCACATTCACAAATCATGTTAAAGCACACTAAAGCCAAAAACATGGAGTGGCATAAAAACGCTCCGAGCTTTCAGCCACACAAATCTCTGCTTTTATTCACTGCATGGCTGTCCTCTCTTAGACCCTGAGGGAGAGAGGGAGAGAGAAGGAGAAATGGAAGGATGAGGAGTGATTACAGCCTGTCTGTCCCTTAGTGCACTGCGCACTGTCTGAGCTTTTAAGAGAGATTTTCACAGACTTGTGAACATCTCAGTAATACTTTGAAACATCAAAAACACTGCCATTAGCAGTCTACCCAGGCTCTTTTCATGTATTTGTTCACTAAAACGAGAAA